>NC_060073.1:50720833-51340000 GCF_922984935.1 Meles meles
AATCCAGGCCACCATTTCCCCTGCTTTTCCTGGGTGCCTGGACACTGTTCTGTACTAGGTGGTCACACATACATCATCTCATTTAATCCTCGTGCTGACCCAGTGAAGGCAGCAGCACGGTCCTCTCCATCTGGACCTCAAGGAGTGGTGTGTCTAATAGGCAGCCCCAAAACACAGTCAGAAAGTAGAGCATGTGACTTCTGAACCAATGCTATGTGACTTCATTGCTTGGCAGAATGTTAAAAGAAAGGTGGGAATCATAGTTCGTCCTAACTTTCATGGTTTGAACTCCCAAACTAATACCTCCTATGTGGCTTGTAACAAATACTGGTTCCCTGGGGACTTGGGGAGAGGCTGGTGGCTGAGCTCTACCCGATCCCTGCCCAGCCCCCACACATCCCCAGCGCACTGCCCCTCCCCCCACATGTATGGGGAGGCCACTGTCATCTGGAAGAGTGGTTGGGGGACCCTCAACAGCCAGAGTCTGCTCAGAGGGTCTCAGCCTGTTCCCCATGGCTGCTCCAAGACTGGGGGAGGCCACACGGCAAGGCCTGCCCCATCCCACCCTTCCAGAGCAGCTCCGTAACCATAGCTGCACTATCCTCCACCTGGAAGTAAGCTCTCTCGCCCCAGCCCGGTGGTGTACCTAACAGCTGAGCCCTAAGGAAGGAGCCGTCCAAGCCCAGTTCACAGCCCTCAGCAGCCGTTGTTCCAGATGGTCCGCTCTCAGCCCTCACCCTGTAGTCCGCCCTGTTCTCTGCCTGGTATCCCAACCTTCCTTCAGGCCTGAGCCCAAGCCCGAGCCTCCACGGCTACCAGGTTCCTGCAGCCGCTCACCCTCAGGAGCGATTATGGTCCCTGGGGCTCCCCAAAGCCCCCTGGTACTACTGCTTGCGCTCTCTTTGAGCCTGGAATGTTCATCTGGGTACTAATAACGAAACACGAATAATACTAATCATGGCATATCTATATTTACCATAGGCTGGGCACCCTGCTAAATGCTTTACATGCTTGAGAATCTCATTCAATCCTCCAATGAACCCTCAGAGATTGGTCCTGGCCACAATTCATGGATGAGAAAACCAAGAAGCCAAGAGTAGATTCCCCAGGGTCACACTAATAAGTCATGGCTAATATGTGGCAGTCAGGACTGGCTCTCAGACTGTCTGACTCTGGAGCCCATGGTTGCAAGCACCACTCCACCTTGCTGTCCTCCGGGAATGCCACCTGTCTCGTGTACTGCCGAAGAAGCTGTCATGGAAGGAGCAGGGGAGGCTTTATCTCTTCCATAATTTATTCAAAGGGTTAAGTAAAGAACAAACCTGGTAAGAGAGGGTGCTATTTAGATGGGGGGGGATCAGAGTTTAACTCCGTTAATGCCATTAAACTGCAGAGTGGAGTTTAACTCCATTAACCCCTTCCTTCCAATGGACCGGGAAACTCTTCTTTGTCCTGCATATATTGGTATGCAAAAGCAGTGTAAATCCTGTTTCAGCCAAATTGTCACCCCCTGAAGATTCCAATAAGAAAACTCTGGAACCACCCTAATCTGATTCCTCCACCATTATTCAGGGCCAAGACCACGCCCAGATGAACCTGCCCACTCAGGTGGCCTCCTGGTGCCAAAGTCTGTCCTCCTTAGATCCAGCCTCCCAAGCCAGACAGCTTTGACCTGGCTGGGTCTCGTGCCCCGACTAGCAGACTCTTCCAGGACCCCCTGTTCCCCAGCCCACAGGTTTGGGGAGTTTCTGCACCCCAAGCTGCCTCTTGTAGAACCATCTTAATTATGTATGCAAAAGTCTCCTTCCTTCCCATGGTTCCTTGGCATGGCATCCAAAAAGAGAATTGCAGTGAGAAAAAATAAGGCTATGATTTTTAAGATTTCCTGGCATAATTCAAAGGAAGATTATGCTAACTGTAAGGAAAAAAAATATTTTCATTGAAGGAGTATCATTAGAATTTTCCACATCATTTAAACCTCTGATTTAAACCAGTGGATTTATTTTTTAAAAATAAATAATAATAATATGATGATGACCATCCTAACAGCACACAAGACATGTTTAAGACATGCCCGGGAAGCCACTAAAGATGGCCTCTGATGGGCCCTTCTCTTTCAATACAGACAGGGACCCATAATCATGGTTTTCTGAATTACCAGCATGAAAAGAGAATAAACCAGAAAACTTTGACCGAGGACTCTGACCTGTATGCAAGGGAAATAGGAAGAGCATGATCCTAGGGTCCTGGGATCAAGTCCCGTATTGGGTTCCTTGTTCCGCAGGGAGCCTGCTTCTTCCTCTCCCTCTGCCTCCCACTCCCCTGGTTGTGCTCACTCTCTCTCTCTCAAATAAAAAAAAAATCTTAAAAAAAAAAAGATGACAAGAGGATGGAAGGTCTGTTCAACAGATATATTTTAAGCACCTACTGTATGCCTATGCCAGGCCCTGTGCCAGACATTCACGACTGGCCATGGAGAGAAACCTGGTCTCTGGCCTCAGGCAGTTCCTGGTCTAGTGGAAGTGACAGACCCTTATGCCCGCTGCTACAGCATGATGAGAGCACAGGGCACCTGTGACACAGGCAGCAACTCTAGAGTTCAGTTTCCAGCTCTGACTCAGCTGGGAAAGTCACTGGATCTCTTTGTGCCTCCTTCTCCTCCTGCAGAAAATGAGCATAATACTAATGAGCTCAGGGGTGTAAAGGGTCCTGAAGAGGGTCTGCTTCATGCTGTATGCGCTGGCCATTATCACTGTTGTTATCATGGGCAGGACATCCGGTCTGACCCCCAGCCCCTCACCTGTGACCACCAAAGGCAAGGTTTGGGGAAGATTTGGTGAGCTGTGTTTTTGAGCATGGAGCAGTTGGCCAAGTGGAGGAGGTGGGAAGGAGAGGGAATGGAATGGGCGAAGCAGAGGCCTCGAAGGATATGTTGTATGTGAGGAACTCTATCAGGGCAATGATGGACAGTGAGGTTTGGGAGGGGAATATCAGGCAGTACGGTGGAGAGGGACAAAAGGTTCAGCTCCAGGGGATTTTCTTTGTCATGCTAAGGAGCTTGAGTGTTTTTGTTTGTGTGTTGTGTTTTGTTGTGTGTTGGAAGCTGAAAAGGAGCTTTGCATTGGGAAGTGTAGTAGGGTCAGCTAATAGATATTTGAAGGATCTTCCGCGTAAGAAATGACACACAGTAGGATCGATCTGGAAAAGGAACCAAAAAAATACTTAGGATTTCCGGGTTGAGCTGCTGGATTAGATACATGCATTATTGTCTCTGTTCCTTTCTGAAACCCCATGAAAACAACAGTAAATTGTTTTTTAAGTATAAATCCCCAAGACAAAGAGAAGAGACGAAGCGTCAATAGCAGTAAATTTTTGGAAATCTGAAAGCAGGAAACTAGTGGGTAATTGACAAGCAAATCCAGTAAAACTGGATTCTACCCAAGCAATAAACAAAACCAAAAAATACCTGATCTGCACCGCGGGAGCCCCAGAGGCAGAGGCAGGAGTAGCCCTGGGGCCTCTGCAAGGGGCTCAGCTGGGAAGGAAGATTGACTGTCCACTTGCAGAGCCGTGAGATTCAGCCGCAAGCTGAGTGACTGCCCCTCCCCTGCCGAACATCATCTCTAGCCCCTAGGACAGCACTGTGCATAAAAACACCCCAAAGATACAGATGTAGTGAAAAGAAGGGCCATCTGTACCCCAATGTTTATTGCAGCAATGGCTACGGTCGCCAAACTGTGGAAAGAACCAAGATGCCCTTCAACGGATGAATGGATAAGGAAGATGTGGTCCATATACACAATGGAGTATTATGCCTCCATCAGAAAGGACGAATACCCAACTTTTGTAGCAACATGGACGGGACTGGAAGAAATTATGCTGAGCGAAATAAGTCAAGCAGAGAGAGTCAAGTATCATATGGTCTCACTTATTTGTGGAGCATAACAAATAACATGGAGGACATGGGGAGATGGAGAGGAGAGGGAGTTGAGGGAAACTGGAAGGGGAGATGAACCATGAGAGACTATGGACTCTGAAAAACAACTAGAGGGTTATGAAGGGGCGGCGGGGGCGTGGGGGGGTTGGGAGGTTGAGGAACCAGGTGGTGGGTAATAGGGAGGGCACGTACTGCATGGAGCACTGGGTGTGATACCAAAACAATGAACACTGTTATGCTGTAAATAAACAAATAAAAATAAATAAATTAAAAAAAAAAACACAGCGTGAGCCACCTACATTATTTTACATCTTCTAGTATCCTCATGTTAAGTAAAAGGGGTGCCTGAGTGGGTCAGTCAGTTAAGCTCCAGACTGTTGACTTCAGCTCAGGTCATGATCTCAGGGTCTTGGGATCCAGCCCTGCACTGGGCTCCGCACTTGTCAGTCTTAATCCCATCACCGATTTCACCCATCCCCCCACCCACCTCCCCTCTGGTAACCATCAATCTTTTCTCTGTGGTTAAGTGTCTGTCTTTTGGTTTGTCTCTCTTTTTCCCCCCTTTTATTTATTTTGTTTCTTAAATTCCACATATAATGAAATTGTGGTATTTGTCTTTCTCTGACTGTCTTCTTTCTCTTAGTGTTATGCTCTTTAGATCCATCCACGTTGATGCAGATGGCAACATTTCAACATTTCATTCTTTATTATGGCTCAATTATATTCCATTGTGTGTGTGTGTGTGTGTGTGTGTGCGTGTGTGCACCATATTTTTATCCAATACCTGGGCTGCTTCCATAATTTGGCTATTACAAATAATGCCGCAATAAACATAGGGGTGCATATATCCCTTTCAATTCATGTTTTCATATTCTTAGGGTGAATACTCACTAGTGCAATTACTGGGTCACAGGGTAGCTCTATTTTTAATTATTTGAGGTACTGCCATACTGTTTTCCACAGTGGCTGCACCAGTCGCGTTTCCAACAGTGCACGAGGATTCCTTTTTCTTCACCAACACTTGTTTCTTGAGTTAATTTTAGCCATTCGGACGGGTGTAAGGGGATAGCTCATTGCGGTTTGATTTGCGTTTCCCTGATGCTGAGTGATGTTGAGCCTCTTTTCATGTGTCTGTTGGCCATCTGGACATCTTGCTTGGAGAAATGTCTGTGCATGTCTTCTGTCCGTTTTCTAATTGAATTATTTGTTTATTGGCTGTTGAGTTTTATAAGTTCTGTTTATTTTTTGAATATAACCCTTTATTGGATATATCATTTGCAGATATTCTCTCCCATTCTGAACTTTAAGTTTTGTTGGTTGTTCCCTTTGCTGTGCAGAAGCTTTTTATTTTGATGTAGTCCCAATGGTTGATTTTTGCTTTTGTTTTCATTGCCTCAGGAGACGTATCTAGGAAAATATTCAGCTACAGCCAATGTTAGAGATATTACTGCCTATACTGTCTTCCAGGATTTTTATGGTTCGAGGTCTCAAATTTAGGTCCTTAATCCATCTTGAGTTTATTTTTGCATATGGTGTATGAAAGTGGTCTACTTTCATTCTTTTGGATGTCACTGTCCAGTTTTTCCAGCACCATTTGTTAAAGAGACTTTTTCCTATTGTATATTCTTGCCTCCTTTGTTAAAGATTAATTGACCATACAATTGTGGGTTTATTTATGTATTTTCCATTCTGTTCCATTGATCTGTGTGTCTGTTTTTGTGCCAGTACCATACTGTTTTGCTTACTCCAGCTTTGTAGTATAACTTAATTTGAAATTGTGATAACTCCAGTTTCATTTTTTTTCTTTCAAGATTGCTTTAGCTATTCAGGTCTTTTGTGGTTCCATGCAAATTTTCAGATTGTTTGTTTTAGTTCTGTGAAAAATGCTATTGCTGTTTTGATAGGGATTGCATTAAATGTATAGACTGCTTTAAGCAGTAAAAACAATTTAACAATATTTGTTCTTCTAATACATGAGCATAGAATGTCCTTTCATTTCTTTCTGTTGTCTTCGATTTCTTTCATCATTGTTTTATAGTTTTCAGAGTACAGGTCTTTCATTTCATTGTTTAAGTTTATTCCTAGGTATCGTACTATTTTTGTTGTAATTGTAAATGGGACAATTTCTTTAATTTCCCTTTCTGCTGTTTCATTATTAGTGTATAGAAATGCAATGGATTTCTGTACATGGATTTTGTATCCTGTGACATTACTAAATTCCTTTATCAATTTTAGTAGTTTTTTGGTGGACTCTAGGGTTTTCTATGTATAGCATCATGTCATCTGCAAATAGTGAAAGTTTTACTTCTTCCTTACTGATTTGCATGCCTTGTATTTACTTTTCTTGTCTGATTGCTGTGGCTAAGGCTTCTGTACTATGTTAAATAAAAGTGGTGAAAGTGGGGGTGCCCGAATGGCTCAGTCAGCTAAGCATCTGCCTTGAGCTCAGAGTCCTGGGATCAAATGGGCTACTCCCTCTCTCTCTACACCTCCCCCTGGTTCATACTCACTCTCTCTCTCTTTCTCTCTCAAGTAGATAAATAAAAGCTTAAGAAAAAAAAAAAGTAGTGATAATGGACATCCTTGTCTTGTTTCTGATTTTAGGAGGAAAATTCTCAGTTTTTCCCCCATGGAGTATGATGTTTCCTATGGGTTTTTCATACAAGGCTTTTATTACATTTAGGTATGTTCCCTCTAAACCTACTTTGTTGAGGGTTTTTATCATGAGTGGATGTTTTACTTAGTCAAATAACTTCTTCTGCTTCTACTGAAATGATCATATGTTTTTTAATCCCTTCTTTTTTTTTAATTTAGATATTTTATTTATTTATTTGACAGAGATCACAAGCAGGTAGAGAAGCAGGCAGGGGGTGTGGGGAGGCAGGCTCCCTGCTGAGCAGAGAGCCCAATGAGGGGCTTGATCCCAGGACCCTGAGACCATGACCTGAGTCGAAGGCAGAGGCCTTAACCCACTGAGCCACCCAGGTGCCCCTATCCCTTCTCTTATTGATGTGATATCACAAATCTGACTGATTTGTGAATAGTAAACCATGTTTGCCTCCTGGGAATAAATCCCACTGGATCATGGTGAATGATTTTTTAGAATATATTGTTGGATTTGGTTTGCTAACATTTTGTTGAAGATTTTTGCATCTATATTTATCAGAGATATTGGTCTGCAGTTCTCTCTCTCTCTCTCTCTTTTTTTGTGGTGTCTTTATCTGGTTTTGGTATCAGGTAATAATAAATTTGGAAATAAATTTGGAAGTTCTTCCTTTTCTGTTGTTTGGAATAGTTTGAGAAGAATATGTATTAACTCTATTTTTTTAAAGATTTGTTGATTTACTTTAGAAAGAGACAGAGGGGTGCCTGGGTGGCTCAGTGGGTTAAAGCCTCTGCTTTCAGCTCAGGTCATGATCCCAGGGTCCTGGGATCGAGCCCCGCATCGGGCTCTCTGCTTGGCAGGGAGCCTGCTTCCTCCTCTCTCTCTCTCTGTCTGCCTCTCTCCCTACTTGTGATCTCTATCTGTCAAATAAATAAATAAAATCTTAAAAAAAAAAAGAGAGAGACAGAGAGAGAACTTGCACAGGGGAGGGGCAGGGGAAGAGGGAGAGAGAAAATATCAAGCAGACTCCTTGCTGAGCATGGAGCCCAACATGGGTCTTGATCCCAGGACCCTGAGATCATAACCTGAGCCAAAATAAGAGACAGACACCTAACCAACTGAGCCACCCAGGCACCCTGATATTAACTCTTCTTTAAATTTTTGGTAGAGGGCACCTGGGTGGCTCAGTTGGTTAAGTGACTGCCTTCAGCTCAGGTCATGATCCTGGAGTCCCAGGATCGAGTCCCACATTGGGGTCCCAGCTCTGCGGGGAGTCTGCTTTTCCCTCTGACCTTCTCCTCACTCATGCTCTCTGCCACTGTCTCAAATAAGTAAATAAATAAAATATTTTTAAAAAATTAAAATAAATATTTGGTAGAATTTACCTAAAGCCATCTGGTTCTGGACTTTTATTTGTTGGGCAAGTTTTACTTACTAATTTAATTTCATTGTGCTAATCATTCTGCTCAAAATTTCTATTTCTTCCTGCTTCTGTTTTGATAGATTATATGTTTCTAGGAATTCATCCATTTCTTCCAGGTTGTCCAATTTGTTGGCATATAATTTTCCATTAAGTTCTCAAACAATCCTTTGTATTTCTGTGGTATTGGTGTGATTTTGTTGATCTGTGTCCTCGCTCTCTCTCATTTGATGAGTATGGCTAGAAGTTTATCAGTTTTGTAGATCTTCTCAAAGTACCAGGTCCTGGTTTCATTGATCTTTTCTATTATTTTTTTTAGCTTCTGTACCATGTATTTCTGCTCTAATCTTTATTATTTCCTGACTTTTGCTGGGTTTGGGTTTTGTTGGGTTTTTTTTTTTTTCTAGCTCCTTTAGGCATAAGGTTAAGTTATTTATTTGAAATTTTTCTTGTTTCTTGAGGTAGGCCTTTATTGCTATTATTTCCCTCTTAGAACCACTTTTGCTGCATCCCAAAGATTTTGGAATGTTGTGTTTTCATTTCCATTTGTCTGCATGTAATTTTTTAATTTCTTTTTTGATTTTCGGTTGATCCATTCATTGTTTAGTACCATATTACTTAATCTCCAAGTATTTGTGTTTTTTCTAGATTTTTTGTTGTTGTTGTGACTTATTTCTAGTTTCATAGAGTTGTGATCAGTAAAGATGCTTGGTATGACTTCAATCTTTTTTAATTTCTTGAGGCTTTGTTTTGTGCCCTAATATGTGATCCATTCTGGAGAATGTTCTATGTGTACTTGAAAAGAAAAGGTATTCTGCTGTTTTTGGATGGAATTTTCTGAATATATGTGTTAAATAGAGGTGGCCCAGTGTGTCATTCAAAGCCACTATTTCCTTGTTTATTTTCTCTTTGGATTATCAGTCCATTGATGTAATTGGGGTTTTAAATTCCACAATATTATTGTCTTACTATTGCTTAGTTACTTTATGTTTCTTATTAACTATTTTATGTTTTTGGGTGCTCCCATGTTGGGTGCATAAATATTTACAATTGTTATATCTTCTTTTTGGATTGTCCCCTTTATTATTATATAGTGTCTTTCTTTGTCTCTTGTTACAATCTTTGTTTTAAAGTCCTTTTTGTCTGATAGAAGTATTGTTACCTTGGCTTTCTTTTGAAAGTTTGCATGATGTTTCTCTACCGCTTCACTTTCAATCTGCAGGTGTTTTTTGTTGTTTATTTTTTTATTTTTTTTTTTTATTTGCTTATTTACAGCATAACAGTGTTCATTGTTTTGGCATCACACCCAGTGCTCCATGCAGTACGTGCCCTCCCTATTACCCACCACCTGGTTCCTCAACCTCCCACCCCACCCCCCTCCTGCCTCCCCTTCATAACCCTCTGGTTGTTTTTCAGAGTCCATAGTCTCTCATGGTTCATCTCCCCTTCCAGTTTCCCTCAACTCCCTCTCCTCTCCATCTCCCCATGTCCTCCATGTTATTTGTTATGCTCCACAAATAAGTGAGACCATATGATACTTGACTCTCTCTGCTTGACTTATTTCGCTCAGCATAATTTCTTCCAGTCCCGTCCATGTTGCTACAAAAGTTGGGTATTCGTCCTTTCTGATGGAGGCATAATACTCCATTATGTATATGGACCACATCTTCCTTATCCATTCATCCGTTGAAGGGCATCTTGGTTCTTTCCACAGTTTGGCGACCGTAGCCATTGCTGCAATAAACATTGGGGTACAAATGGCCCTTCTTTTCACTACATCTGTATCTTTGGGGTAAATACCCAGCAGTGCAATTGCAGGGTCATAGGGAAGCTCTATTTTTAATTTCTTGAGGAATCTCCACACTGTTCTCCAAAGTGGCTGCACTAACTTGCATTCCCACCAACAGTGTAAGAGGGTTCCCCTTTCTCCACATCCTCTCCAGCACACGTTGTTTCCTGTCTTGCTAATTTTGGCCATTCTAACTGGTGTTAGGTGGTATCTCAATGTTGTTTTAATTTGAATCTCCCTGATGGCTAGTGATGATGAACATTTTTTCATGTGTCTGATAGCCATTTGTATGTCTTCATTGGAGAAGTGTCTGTTCATATCTTCTGCCCATTTTTTGATATGATTATCTGTTTTGTGTGTGTTGAGTTTGAGAAGTTCTTTGTAGATCCTGGATATCAACCTTTTGTCTGTACTGTCATTTACAAATATCTTCTCCCATTCCGTGGGTTGCCTCTGTTTTGTTGACTGTTTCCTTTGCTGTGCAGAAGCTTTTGATCTTGATGAAGTCCCAAAAGTTCATTTTTGCTTTTGTTTCCTTGGCCTTTGGAGACATATCTTGAAAGAAGTTGCTGTGGCTGATATCGAAGAGGTTACTGCCTATGTTCTCCTCTAGGATTCTGATAGATTCCTGTCTCACATTGAGGTCTTTTATCCATTTCGAGTTTATCTTTGTGAACGGTGTAAGAGAATGGTCGAGTTTCATTCTTCTACATATCGCTGTCCAGTTTTCCCAGCACCATTTATTGAAGAGACTGTCTTTTTTCCATTGAATATGTTTTCCTGTTTTGTCGAAGATTATTTCACCATAGAGTTGAGGGTCCATATCTGGGCTCTCCACTCTATTCCACTGGTCTATGTGTCTGTTTTTATGCCAGTACCACGCTGTCTTGGTGATCACAGCTTTGTAGTAAAGCTTGAAATCGGGTAACGTGATGCTGCCAGTTTTGTTTTTGTTTTTCAACATTTCCTTAGCAATTCGGGGTCTCTTCTGGCTCCATATAAATTTTAGGATTACTTGCTCCAGCTCTTTGAAAAATACCGGTGGAATTTTGATCGGAATGGCATTAAAAGTATAGATCAATCTGCAGGTGTTTTTAGGTTTGAAATGAGTCTTTCGTAGACAACATATCAATGGGTCTTTTTTTTTTTTTTTAATCCATTCTAACACCCTATGTCTTTTGGTTAGAGTGTTTAGTCCATTTACATTCAAAGTAATTATTGATACATATTTTTTATTGACATTTTGTTACTTGTTTAGTGGTGGTTTTGTAGTTCTTCTCTGTTTGTTCTCTTCTCTTATAGCTTGTTAGCTTTCTTTAGTGATTTACTTGGATTCCTTGCTCTCTTTTTTTTTTTGCATATGTATTACTGTTTTTTGACTTGTGGTTACCATTAGGTTTGTATATAACATCTTCTGCATATAGCAGTCTACATTAAGTTGATGGTTGCTTAAGTTTGAATCCATTCTTTTTTTTTATTGGTTTTTTTTTCCCATTTTATTTATTTTTTTCAGCATAACAGTATTCATTGTTTTTGCACAACACCCAGTGAATCCATTCTTTACTCTTCTCCTGCAATCCCACATTTTAGGTATATAGTGTCATACTTTACATCCTTTTATTTTCTGAGTACCATGATTGATTTTTATAGATATACTTATTTTTAGTGCCTATGTCCTTCCTACTTTTCTTCCTTTTACTTATAGTCCTTTCTTTCCACTAAAAATGTCCCCTTTAACATTTCTTGTAGTGGTGGTTTAGTGGTCATGAACTCCTTTAGCTTTTTTTTTTTTTTTTTTTTTAAAGAAAGGCAATTTATTTATTTATTTATTTTTTATTTGACAGAGAGAGATCACAAGTAGACAGAGAGGCAGGCAGAGAGAGAGGGAAGCAGGCTCGCTGCCGAGCAGAGAGCCCGACGCGGGACTCGATCCCAGGACCCTGAGATCATGACCTGAGCCGAAGGCAGCGGCTCAACCCACTGAGCCACCCAGGCGCCCCTCCTTTAGCTTTTATTTGTCTGGGAAACTCTTTATTTCTCCTTCTATTCCTAATGATAGCCTGGCTGGATAGAGTATTCTTAGCTGCAGGTTTTCCCTTTTCAGCATTTGAATATATTCATGCTACTGTCTTCTGTCCTACAGAGTTTCTGCTGAGAAATCTGCTGATAGCCTTATGGGGGTTTCTCCCTGTATGTAATGATCTTTTCTCCTTCTGCTTTTAAAATTCTCGCTTTTTCACTACTTTTTGCCATTTTAATTACTGTGTGTCTTGGTGTTGACCTCCTTGGGTTGATTTTATTGGGGCATCTCTGTGCCTCCTGAATCTGAATATCTCCTTCCCTCCCCAGATTCAGGAAGTTTTCAATTATTATTTCTTCAAATAAATTTTCTGCCCCATTTTCTCTTTTCTTCTGTGATTCCCATAATACAAATATTATTACACTTGATGGAGTCACTGAGTTCCCTAATTCTATTCTCATTTTGCATAATTTCTTTTTCTCTAACCTGCTCAGCTTGATTACTTCCTGTTACTCTGTCCCCCAAGCTTTTGTTAATTCATTCTTCTGCTTCCTTAGCCTACTATTTATTCCATCTAGTGTATGATTAATTTCACTTATTGTGTTCAGCTCTGATTTTTTAAAATCTCTTTGTTAAGGGTCTCCCTGATGTCCTTCACTCTTTTCTCAAATCCACTGAGTATCTTTATTGTCATTACTTTAAATTCTCTATCAGGCATATAGCTTTTATCCATTTCACTTAGGTCTCTTACTGTGGTTTTTTCCTGTTCTTTCATTTGGGATCTATTCCTCTGTCTCCTCATTTTGTCTCTCTGTGTTTCTGTGTGTTAGGAAGGTCAGCTACATTTCCTGCTCTTGAAAGTAATGGCCTTGTAAAGAAGAGGTCCTGTAGCACCCTGCAGTGTGTATCCCCTGTTTACCAGAACCTGGTACTTCAAGGGTATCTTCTATTTGTGTTGCATGTACCTTGCTGTTGTGTATTGGCCATGTTTTCCTTCAGTCCAGTGGTCTTCAGAGGCTCTCTTTGCCTGTGGTGGGTAGTGTTTGATCCCTGCTGTGTTCATGGACCAATTTTAACAAGATGTGTGCCAGTGTTCTATGGAAGGTGACCCGCCAGTGCCTTCAGAATGAAACCCTACAGAGCATGTAGATGGGGAGATGTGGTGTTGGCAAGGTTTGTGGGTGGTCTTCTTGGGGAGGGGACCTACGGCACTGGGACTGAGGCAAGCATGACTGGGAAGAGTGGATCCACCATTCCAGATCTTGATGTAAGCAAGTTAGGTAATGAGTGTCAGTTCAGCACTGGTTCCTACAGGTGGTTTTGCTGGGGGTGGGGGAGGGAAATGGCACCTGCCAGCTTCTTTGTTCCTGGAGGAGTCTCCCTGTGAATCCTGCCCCTCTAGGGCACACTCTGAGATGCCCCAGTTTTTCAAACTGCTGCTTCTACACTGTATCTCAGTGGCCTTTTTGTCATGCTTTGTCTTTAAGGGTGGGGACATAGGTTTCTCTCACCATCTAGGCTCTCCCAAAGCCAAACCTGCTGATTTTTAAAATTCCAGGCTTTAAGTCCTGCTGGTTAAAATTCAGCCCCTCTGGTTTTCAAAGCCAGATGCTATGGGGATTCATCTTCTCTATTCAGGCTCACTGGTGTGAGGTTCTCTTTCTCTCCCCTCTCCACACCCACAGCTCTTTCTCAAAGATGGCACTGGTCTGTTTAGTCCCCCACCACATCACCCCCCTTCCTAACCTCTTTGATGTTACTTTTTCTCTACCTTTAGTTGTGGAGCTTGTTCTGCCAAACTTTAGGTCGTTTTCTGGGTTTATTACACTGATGTGAGTGTTATCTAGTTGAATCTACGGGACAAAGTGAAGTTAGGGTCCTCCTACTCCACCATCTTCCCCAACATTCCATCATACATTAATTTGAACTAAATTTTCATTGAAAATTCTTCACCTATATTTAGATTTCATAAAATCTACAACTTAAAAAGCATTTCACATACCTAAGTTGTTCCAAAATATGTGAAAGCTTGCCAATACCAAATAGGGTTTGTAATTTTAAGAGAAAAGTAAAATTCAAAATTGAGTTCCTCAGTCACACTAGCCACATTCCAAGTGCTGATAGCCCCATGTGGCTAGAGGCTACTGTGTGGGACAGCACAAGTCTAGGATCTCTGGGTTAAGGGACACAAAATCCAGTTGATACCAGGGGCACCATACCAAAAACAGACAAAGTAGAAAAGTGCTTATCTACATACTGGATGTTGAGATTTCCAGCCTTTTTCTCCAAATGGACTCTAGTGATTGTTGTTAAGCTAGGTTCATACCCTCCAGGTAGGAAACTGGAAGACTCTTCTTTAGAAAATCTGACCAGTCCAAAAGGAAGCCTCAAACCTATGCTATAAACAGATCCAACTATAGAGTCCAGCAAAATAATCCTGTATTGAGGCCCAGGGTTAGTGCATTCCAGGCACAAGCAGACAAAAGTCAGACCCAGACATGAATCCCCAAACATGTGAGGAATGTCCCCACCATGGAGACAGACTAAAACAAATAGGAAAAAAGTAATGTGAGGGACAGAGACTATATAGGAAAAATAAAATAGCCAGATGCCTATTGATAGTAACCATATAGAGGTATGTGAAGCTTTTGAATGCACTAAATTAGAACAGGATACTATTATAAAGCAACATTCAGAAAACAAACAACACATAAGAGTTCTTGGAAATTAACAGAAACCTGTGAACAGAAATGAAAGATTTAACACAAGGGCTGGAAGCCAGCAATTGAATAAACTATGCAGAAGCACAGCAAAAAGATAAGGAGATGAAAAATGAGACAAAAAAAGAAAAATGAGAGAGAGGAGGTTAAAAATTAGCAAATCATCTCAGAAGATGCAGTATCTGAAAATAGGAACTCTAGATCTAAAGAAAAGAAAAAAGTGGGGAGGGAAACATTTAAATAATTTTTTCCCAATATCCTAGAGCTGAAGGACTTGCATTTCCATAATGAAAGCACCCATTGAGAATCCAGCATAAGGGATGCAAATAGTTACTTTAAGGCAAGAAGGAAAATTTCAGAACCCTGGGGTCAAACAAAGTACCCTAAAAGCTTGCAGTAAAAGGAGAGAAAAGATTACAGATAATGGATCAAAATATGATGGACACAAGACTTCCTAATAGCAACTATAAAATCTAGAAGAAATGAAGTAATGCCATCAAAATACTAAGGGAAAATAATTTTCAACTCAGAATTCTATACCTATTTAAAATATCAAGTAAATATGAAAGAAGAACACAAACATTTAGAGACTTAGCAAGTTAAAAAAGAAAAATACTGGGGTACCTGTGTGGTTCAGTTGGGTAAGCATCCGACTCTTGGTTTGGGCTCAGGTCATGATCTCAGGGTCAAGAGATTGAGCCCTGTGTCAGTCTCTGCACTCAGCAGGGAGTCTGCCTGAGATTCTCTTTATCTCCTTCTACCCGTCCCCTCTACTCACATTCTCTTTCTCTCCCCCACCCACCGAACAATCATAAATTAATTAATTAATTAATTAAAATAAATGAAAAATACCTCTCATGAGCCCTTTCTCAGAAAGTTATGGAGGATATGCTATACCAAAATGAGAAAGTAGATGAAGAAAGAAGACGATGGAGTCAGCAAACAGGGGACCTGACACAGTGAGGAACGAAGGGGCTCCTAAGCTCCTAGTGAAGAATGATATGGTCTCTGCAGCAAGCATAGGTGTCAGCAGCCCAGCTCAGAGTTGATCAGAAGCTTTCCAAACAACTCCTTCAAGATGTTGATAAACTCTGTGTTGAATATACTGAGAGGAGATATAGACATCTGGGAGAGGGCTTAGGGGTTGAATTACTCATGACTACAAAGAAAACTATGGAAAATTGTAATGGAAGATAATTATAAATTCCACGGAGAACAAAAAGTTGTACAAGAATGGACAAGTAATATCAGCTGCAAATAAAATGTCCATAGTCATAATCACGTAGATACAGAATCTTGATCAAACTACAGTTTGATCCTAATGGATCATATGAATATAAAGAGAGGCGGGGGAGTTGCAGGAGTGTGTGGTGAGCGTACACGAGAGGTAAGGATGGAAAAACTAAACTCTCTGCCACCACAGAGGCGTCAATAGATGAGACTAACATTGAAATACTGGAAGTAGCAGTGTGAACATACAGTTCAGAGCTATATGAAGTAAATACTAACATAATCACCAAAGGACAGGGGACTGGATGAGTTGGAGAAAACTGGGATGAGGAGTGCAGTGTTTTTGTAAAGGACTTGTAGAAATATCTGACTCTTTAAACTATGGTCACATTTTACCTTTATAAAAATAAAAACAAGAGAACTATTTAGACACTGAGATGGACAGAATTTTCTAATTGTGGGGGGAAAACAGGCAAGAGCTTGGGCTGCCATAACAGAATTCCATAGGCTAAACAGTAGGAATTTATTCTCCCAGTCTGGAAACTGGGAGATCCACCAGGGTCAGTTCCTGATGACGGCTCTCTTCCTTCCTTACCGATGGCCTCCTCGCGGTTTCCTCATATATCCTCTTCCCATAAAGCCATATTCCTCTTGGATTAGCAGCCCCACATGACCTCATTCAATCTGAATTACCATTCTGTCTCCAGACACAGTGGCATTGTGATTTAAAGGGTTCAACATTTGAATAGGGGGGTGTGGAATGAGGAGCCAGACCTAGATTCTATATGGTATAAATTCTATTTTCACCATAGCACACTGCCTTTTTCCCTCTAAACTATAGAAATTTTCTTGAGCAATAGGGTAGAAGTAGAGGGTGGGTGGTAGTCATTCTTTAAGCTGGTTCCAGGCAGAAGGAACTCCTTCTAATGGCAGTTCCATAATTAGAATGCATTTTTTTCTGATAGTTATAATTTAGGCAATTGCAGTGACATTCAGCTGAAACCTGGCATGCAAGATGTTCATTTCTCTTAAAAGTTCACTTTTAATTGGCCTCAGTTCTTTCCAAGTCTGGAAGAAGTGCAGAATGTGTACTTATGACGTTTCCAGTGTTAAAGTCGGTTTGACACAAGTACTCAGTTCCTGGAGCTTATCCTGAGTTCCCTGGTTAGAGACAAGGAGGACTGGGTAGAAGAGACAAAGAGGAAAGGAGGGAAAGAGGAGAGGAGGGGCCTTGTCAGACTAAGGGAAGACATACATTCTGTAAATATGATTGAGTAGGAAATACTCTGCAAAGAGATTGCACTCCCAGACTCCCCACAAATCTTCAGGGACACACAGGCTGCAACCATGCTACCTCACTCTAACAGTTTGGAGCCCCAGTAAGAACTGCCCAGGGAAACTGGACTGTGTTTGAACAAGTGAGAGGAGAATTAAAGTAAGACTTCTCTAGAATTCTCTATGCATTTCTGGGCTTAAGGAAAACCCCCAAATCCTGCAGAGTTCTAGCATTTGCATTAAATGAAGAGAAAAAAAAAAAAAACCAGGGAACCAGGTTAATGTGGTGGGGAGAACAAAGGATAAACTGTAGTCAGTAATTATAGATTTAGGTTCCAGCCCTACTCTGCTGCTTGATGTCTACGTAAATTCCTTAAGCCTCCTGGGCTGGAAAAAAAAAAATGTGTTACTAGTCCCAACATTACTGTGAGGACTAACTGTAGCATTATTTCTAGCTTGGTTCAAAATTACTGTTTCTTACTATAGCAGGCTAGATAGAGATTCTTACAAACTATGCTAAAGTATGGTGATAACTAAGTTAGAAAGAAGTAAAAAATCCTCAGAGGCCAAAATAGGCAAAGGTGGAAACCTAAAAGAATACTGAAACTCATGTTCATTTAAGGGTATTTGGAAAACCCAGGTGACCTTGAACTTTAGCATTCATGGCCTTGCAGCTTTTAGGAAACAAGAGACAAGGGCTATGGTCCATCCAAAGTTGGGGGGCCTAGCCAAAGAAACACCGCCCCCTGCATAAAGCTAGGAACCCAAAGATCCTCAAAGGATGAAGTAGGAATAAGAGCCCAGCTGTCACCAGCAGGGACAGTAAAGAAAATTGACTCCCTCAGGCCTTGGCTTCAACGTGGAGAGGACAAAATTTTCTGAGAATTGAAACAAATCAGGTCCTAATTGGGATTTGAAGGTCAAATTTTTATTACTTGGGTTGTCCACAGAACCTCAGCTAAGAATGAATCTTAGAAGGGCCCTTGCTTAATTGTGTCTCCAGGAGCTCATCAGAAACAAATCCTTTCTGAAGAAACTCATCATCTTCAACCCTGGCCTCAAATAATTCTTATGGATAAAGTTTCAAGGAATATGCAGTTTTACTCAAAAATAAAGCAAAACACACAGGGAAACATGACACCATGAGTAAACACTAGCAGAGACAGTATCAGCTTTATCACACTTGCACACATTTCAGATATCAGAATTAACAGGCACAAAATATAAAATATATTTGACATATTTATAAATAAAAAACCTAAAATAAAAGAAGGGAGAGCTATAAATATGAGCAAACAGATCTGAAAAAGAATCAAATATACCATCTACAAATAAACAGTATAAATTGAAAAAAAATCAATGGGTGTAACATTACTAAATACACCTATGGAGTTTTTGTCAACTTTAAGGCAAATCCCAAACGCAGCATAGAAGTCATATATATATATATATATATATATATATATGACATATATATATATATTCATATATATATATGACATATATATATATATAAAATATGCAGAGGTTAAACATATATGATAGACAGATAGATAGACAGACAGATAATATATGAAGGAGAGGTTAAGAGACAGGGAGGCTAATGTGAAAAGGTGTAACTTCTAACCAGAGTTTCTAGAGGAGAGGGAAGAGTGAGGGGAGGAGCATTATCTAAAGGACTGATTGCAGGGAATTTTTCAAAATATTAATGAAAGATATTAATCTGCAGATTCAACAGATTCCAAGCAGAATAATTAAAATCCACTCCTAGACATATCTGCAAAACCCCAAAGGCAAAGAAAGAACTTTAAAATAAGAAAGGGAAAAAAAGACAAATAAAAAACAAACCAATAGGTAAGGCCTCAGTTAAAGCCAAAGGACAGTGGAATGATATCTTTAGGTGCTGGTAAAAAAATAAATTGTACACCCAGCAAAAATGACTGTCAAGAATGGGGTGAAGTTTTCAGACAAAAATTAAGACAGATGTCATCAAAAGACTTTCCCTGTGTCAGTTTTCAACTTATTGTTTCTCAGCTTCAAATTTGCCCTCTGCTTTGCAGAAGTGGAGATGGGCTGTTTAAATAGTTTTCCTTTGCCAGCTGGCATCATGTTACACTTTGTCAATGGAGGGCACTGGAGGGTGTTGTAGGACAGTTTTCCTTCCTGGTTCCATCTCTACGCTTCAGCCCAGCTTCTCCAGCACCTGGTTTCTCCCTGGCCTGGTGACCAGCAACACCAGCAACTTCCCCAGAAACTCCCTCAGGTGTGGTATCACAGTAGAGTGACTTGGGCAAGACAACTCCTGATGAACAGCTTTCCTTGACAACCTAGAGGGAAGATTTCCAACAAGTTCCATCAGTGCAGCCCCCCAGCAACTTAAACTGGCTGCCCCCCATATCTGCTATTCCTGTATTCTTTAAAGTGCTCTTTGCTACTTATTAGCTAATCCTTTATTATTCCAGTCCCCATTATTGTTAATAATTCTTTGCACTAATCTTTCCCTGCTAAAATTACCACGTAGTTTCTCTCTCCTGATTGGGCACTAACTGACATTCACTGAAGGACATCCTTATTCAGAAGAACAGTGATCATAGAGTGAAGGTCTGAGATACAATAAGGAATAATAACCAAAGAAAATGGTAAATATGGGTAAATCTTTAAAAAAAATACACATTTATTTGCTCCTTTCATCTTCCTAAGCTTAGTGCTTGTAATTCGTATCTCCAAAAAAATTCTCCCTTTGGTCCTCTCCTACCAGCAGAGCCTCAATGGCGATCTGATGCAAACATGATCTTGTGGAGTTAGACCAACACAGGTGTAAGTCACAGCTCTACCACTTGCCAACTTTGTGAACTCAGAGAAATTTCCTAAGCTCCTTAAGCTGTTTAGAGGAGATCACCTATATCCTCTATGAAAAAAAACCTAGAATTTGGTAAGTCCTCTGTTTCTTTTGAAGAGACCATTGAGAAAAGACACTTTCTGCCAGATACCCTTGAATCTCCCTCCTGGTCATACACCTTTCTTTCCTCCAGAGGACCTCTGTGCTCTTGAAAGGAATTCCCCCGTTCTTTTCCTAATGGATTTATTTCATTAGCTGATGTCTCTGCATAGCCCAGGAGAAGAAAAGTGCTGAGCCAGCCCTTTCTACCACCTGGTTCTCTTCCCTAACTAATGGACTTCTAAATCTTTAAATCTGAAAATCTGAGCCCTGGGTATCTTGTGCTGTAATTGATCCAGGAGAGAACAACTGTCCTGAGCCAAGGATGAAGTGGCAAGGTGAGGTAAATGCTTACACATTCTCTAAGGATATTTGCTGTGCTGTGAGTTTAAAGTCAGCCCATTTTTGCCGGCACTGGCTGAGCCAAAACATTATGTAGTACACAGGACTGGTGGCGATGGGCTAAATCTGACATCAAGACTGTTCCCCCAAGTCCACAGCATAATCTGAGTATCAGCCAATTCTACTCACCCACCCATCATATGTTGGAGTCTGGCTGCTTTGAACACATGCCCACTAGACCCTGTACTACTCAGACATTCAGCCACTTAGTCATTATGCCATTAGTGACACAAACTGCTTTCTGTGGGCAAAGCATGAGGACCTGGGCCAAACAAATGAGAAATTACACATGGCCTCTGTCCCTGGGAGCTCATCCAAGTAAAAGCTAGTGAACTTAGTTTCACAATCTTTTTTTTTTTAATATTTTATTTATTTGACAGAGAGAAATCACAACTAGGCAGAGAGGCAGGCAAAGAGAGAGGAGGAAGCAGGCTCCCTGCAGAGCAGAGAGCCCGATGCGGGGCTTGATCCCAGGACCCTGAGATCATGACCTGAGCTGAAGGCAGAGGCTTTAACCCACTGAGCCACCCAGGCGCCCCTTAGTTTCACAATCTTATGATGGCCTCAGAAGTTGTATAGTGCATTCTCCTTCCCAACCCAGGACTTTCAGCTTCTGATGGGCTGTTTCCAGGGTGGGGAGTGTACATTCTCTAGGGATGGGTCTCCCAGGAAAGAAGAGCTGAGCATGAGAAAAGTCTTCTGTGCTTGCTCTTGAAAATTTCCTCCCATGCATAAAAGAGTATATAATGCTAAATCCCAAAAATCCCAGTATCTGAACTACAGATACAAGGGGTGATTACAGTGTCCTATGACTGGCAGCCAGAAGACAGTATTCTGTAAGTGCTTCATGGCAGAAGTGACCATTTACCCACCCATTTAAGTTGGGGCCTTCCATTATGAACCCAAAAACTCTCCACATAAAGAGAAGGATTTCCACTTCTGGGAAGATGGAACATAGTTTCCCCTATTCCTCCTGCTAGATACAACAAAAAGCCCTTGATATCATATTCAAAAGCAAACATAAGAAGCATCTGAAAGATGGACAGAAGTAGGCAAATCAGCTAGAGACCATGGAAACCAGGAATGAGATGATAATGAGCTGTCTGGGTTTTATTTTTTGCCTCATCTATCCTAGACGTATGGAGTAAAGAAGCCAGCAAACTGAACATGCCAGGAGATACATGGGTGGCGGGGGATGGGGGGAGCTTGCTCTCTCTAGCCAAATAATCAGAAAAGGAGCAACCTAGAAAGACAGAAAACTTTTAGCCAATAACCTCTCTACTTCAGTAAAACACCACATTAAGAAGTCTGTAGTCCCATCTGCATCCATGCCAGTGAAGGTCAAGTGGGGAGCCTAGACTTCTACTCCTTTGAGGTTGTAACAAGACACCCTAACAACCTAGTCAGAATGATGTCAAAGATGACAAATAGAGGGCTGAGACTTACGTCCCCACCAGACAGTGATGAGGCCAACCACCACTTTTCTTATAGTGACAGAGACCACATGGGGATTCTGTACTTTCCTCCCCACCTGGCAATAATGAGGCATCCTTCCACTCCTCACTGCAGTGGTGTTAGAGGAGGTCTAGTGGACAGTCAGGCCTCCTGCCACCTCCTGGCAATAACAAGGCCATCCCCTAAAGGGTCCACAGAGACTGAGTGAGGAATCTACACTTCTCCTGCCACCTGGTACAATGAGGCAGCAACCCTCCTCCTCATCAGAGCCATGTCAAAGAAAACCAAGTAAAGTAGAAGGTTTGAATAACAGCCAGGGTCTCATCATACAATGCAAAAATGTCCAGATTGCAAGCAAACATCTCTTAACCTATCAAGAACCAGAAAAATCTCAAACTAGAGGAAAAAATACAGTCAAAGATGCCAACCCCACGATGGAAGAAATGTGAGAATTATCTGACAAAGATCTTAAAGTAGCCAGGCTTTTAAGAAAAAAAAAAAAAGAAAAACACAAAAGACCTTCAGTGCACAATTACAAATATGCATAAAACTAAAGAAAAGATTGAAAAGCCTCAGCAAAGATATAGAAGATAGGGGAACCAAATGGAAATTTTAGGACTGAAAAATGCAATAACCAAAATAAAAAGTTTAGTGGATAGGCTCCAGAGCAGAATGGAGGGCACGGAGGGGGAAAAAATCAGTGAACTGGAAGATAGAATAATAGAAATCACTCAGTCAGAAAAACAGAAAGAAAATAGAGGGGGAAAAAAACCACAAAGCCTCAGGGACTTGTGAGACCATGACAAAACAGCTAATATTCATATCATTGAAGTCCCAGAGGGAGAAGAAAAAGAGGACAGGTATGAAAAAGAAGTCAAAGAAATAATAGCTGAAAATTCCTAAATTTGGGAAAAGATATAAGCCTGCTGATTCAAGAGCTTGAAAGCCAGACAAGATAAACCCAAATAAATTCCAAACATATCACATCAGAATTTTAAAAACTAAAAATGAAAAAAATTTTTGGAAGTAGAAAGAGAGAAATAACTTACTGGTATGAAACCAAAAAAAAAAAAAACCCACCAATTTTAAATGACAACAAATTTCTCATTCTGTGAAGGACCACTGGAGAATTCTACCACAAATTTAAAAAATAACACCAATTCTACACAATCTCCTCCAAGACGTAAAAGAGGAGGAAGAGTTCCCTACTCATTTTGTGAAACTAAGTTTACCCTCATACCAAAACCATACAAAAACAGTATAAAAAAGAAAACTTCAGACTAATATCCCTCATTAATATAAACACAAAATCCCTAACAAAGTATTAATAAATAAGAATCAGCAGTATATAAAAAGAACCATACACTGTTACCAAGGGGAGTTTATTCTAGGGTTTGGAAGTCTTGCTCAATAGTCCAAAATAAAGCAATATAATCTACCATATTAACAGGCAAAAGTAGAAAAGTCATAAGATCATATCAATCGATAAAGCATTAGACAAAATTCAGTACCCATTCATGATTTTTAAAAAACAATTTTATTCTATTTTCACAAATCATTTTTTAAAAGATTTTATTTATTTATTTGACAGAGAGAGACAGTGAGAGAGGGAGCACATGCAGGAGGAGTGAGAGAGGGAGAAACAGTCTTCCCAATGAGCAGGGAGCTCAACGCAGGGCTTGAATTCAGGACCCTGGGACCATGACCTGAGCCAAAGCAGCCACTTAATAACTGAGCCACCCAGGCGCCCACAAAAAACAATTAAAAAAAAAAAAACTTCCAGGAAAATAGAAACAGAGAGGAACTTCCTCAACTTGATAAACAGCATCCACAACAAACCTACAACTAACATAATAGTGAAAAGCTGAAAGCTGAATTCTTTCCCTCTAAGATTGGAAACAAGTCAAGGATGTCTATTCTCACTACTCTTACTTAACACAGGACCATGAAAGGCAGTGCTGGAAGTTCTAGTCAGTGAAATAAGGCAAGAAAGGAGAGGAGAAGGGAGGAGAGAAAAGAAGAGAAAAGAAAAGGGAGGGGAGGTGAAGGGAAGGGAAGGGAGAAGGGAAACAGAGGGAAAGGGTAGGGAAGGGAAGGGAAGAGAAGGGATAAAGGGAAAGGGAAAGGAAAAGAAAGGAAAGAAAAGAAAAGAGAGAAGAGAAGGCATACAGATCAGAAAGAAAGAAATAAAACTGTTCCGATTTGTAGATGATACAATTGTCTACGTAGAAAATCCCAAGGCATCTATGAAACAGCTCCTGGAACTAATAAGTAAGTTCAGCAAGGTCATAGGATACAAGATGAGTGTACAAAACTCACTATATTTCTATGTACGAACAGTGAACACATGAACACAGAAATTTGAAATCACTCAAAAAATGAAATATTTAGGTGTAAATCTAACAAAACAAAACAAATACAGGACTTATATGCCGAAAACTACATGATGCTGATGAGAAAAAAACAAAAAAGAATTAAATAAATGGAGAAACATTTCATGGATTTCGTGGATTGGGAGACTCAACATAGTGAAGATGTCACTTCTCTCTGAATTGACATACAAATCTAATGCAATTCTTACCAAAATCCCAGAGAGATTTTTTTGTTGCTGTAGACAAGATTAGTCTGAAATTTACATGGAAAGATAAAGGAACTAGGAGAGTTAAAAACAATTTTGAAAAAGACGAATAAAATGAAAGATATCAGTATATCCAATATCAAGACTTAGTATCTAGATTATTATCAAGACCCTGTGATATTAGCAGAAGGATAGGTACAGTGGTCAGTGGAACAGAATAGAGAACCCAGAAATAGATCAACACAGAGATGTCCAATTGATTTTTTTTACAGAGGTGCAAAATCAGTTCAATGGAGGAAAGATTACTTTCTCAACAATTGCTCTCTGGAGCAACTGGAAATCCACGGACAAAAAAAAAATGAATCTTGACTGAAATCTCATGTTATACAAAAATGAACAGAAAATGGGTCATGCACATTAATATAAAACAAAACTATAAAACTTTGGAGGGGGGAACATAGGGGGAAATCTTGGGAACCCAGGGATAGACAATGAGTTCTTAAACTCAATGCCGAAACCACAGTATGCAAAAGGAAAACTGGTAAATTAAAGTTCATCAAAATTAAAAACTTTTGCTCTGTGAAAATCCCTAATGGAAACACAAGCTACAGACTGGGAGAAAATATTTTCCAACCACTTATTCAACAAAGGACTATATTCAGAATAAAGAACTCTCAAACCTCAACAGTAGAAAAACAAACAACCCAATTAGAAAATGGGCAAAGGAAATGAAGAGACATGTTACCAAAGAGAATATACAGATGGTAAATAAGCACATGAAAACATGTTCAATTAACATCATTGCTCACTAGGGAAACGCAAATTAAAACTATAATAAGATATCACCGTACACATATCAGAGTGGCTAAAATAAACAATAGTGACAATACCAAATGCTGACAAGGATGCAGAGGAACTAAATTGCTCACACATGACTGCTGGGAATGGAAAATGGTACAACCTTTCTGGAAAACCGTTTGGTAGTTTCTTTAAGAAGTCACCATTTGGCTACCATAAAACCCACAGTTGAGGTCTCCTGCACTTACCCCAGAGGAATGATGACTTTTAATCACACAAAAACCTGAGCATGAATATTTATAGCAGCTTTATTTTCAACAGCCAAAACTGAACACAGTTTGGTTGTCCTTCAATGTGTGAAAGATTAAATAAACTTGGGACATGTGTACCATGGAATATTACTCAGCAAGAGAAAGGAATAAACCGTTGATACACACAACTGAATGGGTCTTTCATAAAATATGCTGAGTGAAAAGTAATCTTAACAGGTTACATACTGTACGATTCCATTTACATAACCTCCTTGAGATGACAAGATTATAGAACTGGAGAACAGATCGGTGTTGGCCATGGTTCCAGAGAGAATGGGGAAGGAGGGAAGCCCTTGTGACTGTAAAAAGGCAATGTGAGGGATCCTTGTGGTGACAGAGGCAAATATTCCGTATCTTGACTCTCTGTATCAACGTCCTGGTTTTGATGTTGCACTAAAGTGTTGGAGAAGCTAACTTTGGAGGGCAATGGGTAGAGTATAGGGGATCTCTATTATTTCTCTGCATATGAATCTATGATTATCTCACAAAGTTTAGATTTTTTTTTTAAAGTACTCTCCCCATGTCCAGTACCACCTAATTTAGTCATTGCTCAGCTTTTTATACCAACCTCAAAGCCAGACTGCTGGGAGCCAGAGCCAGACCTGCCCTCTCAGCATTTTCTAACGATGAAGTCATGGGCAGCCTAATGGCACCAGGCCTATCAGGAAAGACTGACTCTTAAAAGACAGGATTCAGGAAATGAAGCAAGCAGGTCTGGCATGGGAGTTTGGAACAGCAGATGCTCCCATTTCCATCATCTTCCAGTACCCACCAGAAGGTCATTACGTCCTTGGTAGCATAAGACAATGCACCCCACCCCCCGCCCCTGGTCACCCGGTCTTGTCCTAATAGTGAAATATAAAGGGAGGCCTTGGTTCCTCGGATCAGTTTTGTTTAGGATTTTCAGGGTGACAGAACACCTGTGGATTATCCATTTCTTTGCCATCTAGCTGAGGCCACAAGCCTAGCAAAGCCCCTCCCCAAGAAGTAAATATTGCGGAGGTGATCTGGTTATATACAGTTGTGGTCTAATTCTCTTTCTCAATCCCTAGAAGTTCTCTGACACTCTTGCATCACCAGGTTTTCTGAAGCACCTAACATTCCCCAGCTGTGCTTCCTTTGGTATATTTCATCAGAAGAGAGCCTAAACCTGTTCTTAACCTAAAGGCCAAAGGGGTAGACTCTGCAGCTCATGAAAACCAGGAGAGGCTCCTCAGAGAAAGTCTATTGGTCTTTGGTGATATCTGGACCCAAATAAGACCACCCCTGGATTGTTGTGGGAACTTGGAAGTATGATACCTTGAGTGGAAGGTTGGCAGGCAGCTGTGTGGCCAGAAAAGGTGGAAACCAGAGCAATCTGAAAGAGCTGCAGCTACCTGACCTGGAGTGAAGACTTGTCTCCATGGCTGCTGTCCTCAGAAATCCAAGGGCTGTCATGGAGAAAGGGAGACAGGTTCTGTGTTACTCTCTGAGTGCTGGCTGAAATAGCCTGGGAGAACCGTGGTGTTTTCTAGAGCTTCGCCATGGTGGAATGACTTGCCTAGGTCCACAGGAAGCTCTTGAAGCCAGTGGAGATTTAAGCTTGATGGTCCTTTGAAAGGAATGTTGTGGGGCAAGAACCTTAGAATATTTAAAGACTTTCAGGAGAATAAATAACTGTGGAACCTTAGAGCACTAATTCTGTTGGCAAGAAACCAGTTTGGAATACAGGGCTGTTAGGAAGTCAGGATCCATGTGGCAAGTGGCGGTCTTTGCCCAGGGACCACGACAACCCTGAGTGACCAGTCCTGGAGAACTGCTGAGGTCAGATCCCTGTGTTCTTCAGGCCCAAGTACAATGTTGAAAACTCCTGATAGAGGAAGAAATCTCACCTGAGGAGAGCCCGGGTTGCTCTCCTACAAGGACATAGCTACCTGGATAGCAATAAAGTGTCTCAGCTAGAAGCCTTCTGTCACCCAAGTGCCATTAGGGCAAGGCTTTCTGGAGCTCCACTCACCATCAACAGACCAGCTAAAGCCAGCTTAGCTCAGTCCAGGCTGAACTATACTGAGCTGGTGCAGAAACCAGCTTGTAAACACACCTGCAGGACACATGGGCTGACCCACCTGTCCAGCCTCCTATGGTCCAGCTGACCTTTATTTTAAAGGTCAGAAAAGGTTTTCTGTCACAGATCTGATAGTCAATATTTTAGACTTCGTGGGCCATATAGTCAGTCTCTATTGTTGCAAATATTCAGCTCTGACATGTTAGCATGAAAGCAGCCAGAGACAGCCAATGAGTGAATGTGACTGTGTCCCAATAAAACTTTATGCACAAAAGTAGGCAATGGGCCGGATTTGGCCTGTGGGCCATAGTTTGTCAACCCAAGGTCATGTGAACTCATGACCTGACAGGCCAGAATCTCCCTGATTCTGAGTCCCATCCATCAAAAAAGCCCTTCTTCCCTGTGCCTGGCCAATCTCCCAACCTTTTCTACATTTCGCTCCCACCTCCCCCAGGACTGGCCAAGGCCAGAGACCCTATCGTTGGATATCTCTAATATCCTCATCCTTACCATGCCACTCCCTGCTTCTTGCTGTGTTCTCCAGCCCTCTCCCCCACCTCCCTGACTCCTCTTCATCAGCTGCTTCTTCAGCCTCTTAGAAGCATCTAATCTAAAAGGATTTCTCTGCACCACCCTCCATTACTCTGCACTCTGGGCTGAGCCGGAGCCCCATTCTTACCACTCCATGATTACTCCATGATACGTACTCCATGATTTCCACATTGTTTGAAAATTGTCTGTTTGTTGTTCTGACTCTCTAATTAGGTAGTGGATTCCTGGAGGGCAAGAATAGAGTTTTGCTCACTTCTGTGTCCCTAGGACCCAGCCCTGACTCAGAGCAGGTGCCCATTGACAGCTAAGAGAACAATCAGATGGACGAATGAATCACCATGCTCAGCCCTTTGCAGGGACTTACCATGTTCTGCATACACATTTCTTCATCTCCTTGCATATTGCCCTGGAGCTTTGTGCAGTCATTTCCCCATGTCTGACTCCCATTTCCATCCCCACCCCGCCTGCATGTCTAATGTTTTCATACTCAGTTCTCTCCTGGGAGGATGAAGCCTGCGTGCTTCTTCCCTCTTCTTCTCTGGACTTCAGGAGACCCCACCCCTCTGTCACCTTAGCCCCTTGGAGGGGAGACGTGGAGGTGAGCACGTGAGGGTCTTGGCACATTTCATTCCTGGGAATGAATAAGAACTTTTCAAGCCTAAGACCATAATCACCGTCAGAAGATGCTCTGTTGGTGTTCACTGGAGGAGCCTGAGAGTGCCAAGAGGTTAGCAGCATGAGAAGAAGGAAAACGCAGGCCCCGATCCCAGCCAGAGGAGCACTTGGGGTGAGGGGGAATACAAATGGGGAGTTGTGGCCACTGGGAAAGCTGAAGACCTTGCCTTTTTTAGCTCCTCCTCCCTGTCAACCCTCAAGTCAAATTTCTATATATTTGGCCCTGGCTAGTCCTTAAGGGTTCCCTGAACCAGGATAGAAAGAGGTTGGGAGTCTCAGCTCCTTTAGGGAGGGGGCCCAAAAGAGCTCTGGACCTCCACAGTCTCATAGATTCATTGACTTCCCCAAGCACGTATCATGTTGACCTAAGCCCTGACCTCCAGGATTATAGTATAGCTCTTGACTTGCACTTTCTCTGGGGCCCAGGATCCTCCTCCTACACTCTGCCCTTCCCACCTGCCTGACACTAGACGCTGATGCCAGCACACAGCAGGTGCTCATTATATGTCCATTCTGACCCTCTCTGAGTCCCACCACTCCCATGGCATGCCTACTGCCCCCCCTTAGGTCCCTACATGCTGATGCAAACCCATGCCAGGCTTCAGTACCCTACACCCCATGGACATTTCATTTGGATACCTGGAAACCAGCACAGGACCAGCCCCACAGCCTGCCAAGCTCTAGGCCTAATCAGTCCTGATACCTCTCCTGCCCATCAGCTTGGTCCTGCTGGGCCTCCAGAGTCGTCCCACCGAGCTATCACTCATGCCAGCCAGGTACTCTGCTAGAGAAGAGGCAGGGAGGGAACATCCTTCTTAAAGCAGTTTTAGGGACACTTTGGGGAAAGTGTCAGATCTTTGAGCTCTGAGACTACACCCCAGCAGCCCATCCCACCTGGTTCCTGGACCTGAGCCCTCTCTTGTTCAAGCCAGTGGAGAGGCTCGACCATTCTTGGCTCTACCAAGAACTGAGGGCAGATAGAAGTCTAGGTCTGCAGGGCATGAGCCTGGATGGCCTGGGGGTTCTAGCACTGGAAGGTTTGAGACACTGAACTGTATGCACTTTCCTGGGGGCTTCCTGGGAATAGAGTGGGAAGGTATCAGAGGAGAGAGAGTGAGCAGAAAGCAAGGCCCAGGGTGGACTTGTGTAGGAAGCTGCCCTTCCCACCTCCCTCAGACCCAGTCCCGCCCAGGGCAGTGAGGTCACAAGCAGTAATTCCCCAGGAATGGGAAGGAGTGATCAGGAGTGATCACCAGGCCCAGTAGTTCAAGATCAGAGCCAACCTGCTCTAAGAGCCAGGTTGGAAAGGAGCACAAGATGGGGATGGAGCCAAGGAAAGGTCATCAGATTTGAATGGCCCCCTCTCACTGAGCAGTTTCCTAGGACCTGGCTTTGGGCTGGGAGGTTTCTAGACCTGACGCCCCCCCGCCACTCCCCCAACCCATCACAAAGGGTATGTTGTCCTTATTGTACAGTTAAGAGGAGGGAGGTTCAGAGAGGGCAAGTGGCCTAAAGCAACACAAAAAGTAACGGGGTCTGGATTCAACACTGCTCTACTCTGTCTCCACAGTGTGACATGACCTCCTTGGGAAACACCGCCAAGAGGAAGACAAAGAAAAGAGGAAGCAGGACTAGGGGGAATGAGATAAGCAAATACCCAAGCGGTGTGGTGCAGGCAGGCCTCCCACAGAAGCAGATGCCCAGGGTGTCCCTGGGAGGCCAGAGATAGAGAAACGCCAAGTCTCCAAGATACCTTATGCCCCAGGGGCCAGTAGATGGGTAGTCCGGGCCCGAGGTACCCAGTAAGCATTGTCACCTAACAGTACTACCAGAGACCAGATGATTGAGGCTCCCACAACTCTAGAGGCACTCCAACCCTCTCCCATGAACCTCCTCTTCTAGAACGATGTTCTCCATCCTCCCAGTGCTCTCTGTTTCCTGGAACATAATCTAGACGCTGCACCGCCCTCCTTTTGGCAGGGTTTCATCAATTAATCTTTCATCCACATTGATTCCCTGAAAAATGACTTCCTCATTATCCATCTTTCAGAGTTTCCACTTGGCAGTCAGAACGGCAAAGCATCCATCAAACTCCCATGCTCTCTGGTAGAAGGTGGGAGAGCCAGGGCTCTGGAGTCAAAGAGACTGGAGTCCCCTCCAGCTGCACGACCTTGAGGGAGTCATTGGGTCTCTCTGAACCTCAGTTTCCCCATTTATAAAACAGGTTAAGTGAGTCCCCTTCATGAAGTTACTGAGAAGACAAAATGACACAATTCATCCGAGATTTTTATAAGCTGCTCTATAAGTGTAAAGCCTGTTTCCATCATGATTGTTTTTTTTTTAAAGATTTTATTTATTTATTTGACAGACAGAGATCACAAGTAGGCAGAGAGACAGGCAGAGAGAAAGGAGGAAGCAGGCTCCCTGGTGAGCAGAGAGCCCTATGCGGGGCTCGATCCCAGGACCCTGGGATCATGACCTGAGCCGAAGGCAGAGGCTTTAACCCACTGAGCCACCCAGGTGCCCCCATCATGATTGTTTTTCACTGGTTTCCGAGAAGACTGAGGCTGACCTCCCACTTCAAAGCTTCAGAGAGGCAAAGTTGAGGGCATAGATAGGCTTAAGAGGTGTCCCTCAAGACTCCCCATCACTCTGCTGGCGAATGAAGTCACAACGTACCCTGCGAGGCAAAGGCCCAGATGTAGTGGGGGCTCAAAGTGAAAGCCAAGAAATGAGGGCTCATTTCAGCTGCAGAAATAAGTACAGAGAGTGGCATGTTCCAAAACACATGTTGCCTCTCTTCAGACCAGCCTGGAGCCTGGGAAGGGTTGCTCAGTGCCATCCTAGAATTTTCAGCCTGTGGTTTCCCAGAAGGGGTGCCACACAGCAGCTACATAGAACACTGGCTTCCTTCGCCCTCTGTCCACACATGAAGGAAAAGGGGTTGAAACTCCACAGCACATATGTCATTGTGGGCCCATGCCCTTTTCTGCTCCCCCTCCCCTCATGCCGTAGTGACCAGGATGGACATGTGCTCTGACGTCAGATCCGTAGTATCAAGTCCTGTCTCCACCCCCTATTCATCTCCCAGGGCTTTAGATTCTTCTTGTAAAATGGGGATGATGATACCCATCTCGTCAGGCTTCTCTGAAGATTGGATGGATACAAGAGTGCTTTGCTAACCATAAGTGTCGTCCAAACACTTACTGCATCCCTTCCTATCTCATGACCACTCTCCAGAGTCAGGCCCAGCACCCACCCCCGCCCCCGCTCTCTAGCCTCCTCACCCCCCTTTCAAGATAGGAAAAGATCAAATCAGGCGTACTGAAAATCAACTACAACAATGTGTTTTCCTCCCAAAGGAAGGCATTCAATTTTCTCTATGCAGAGGGAAGAGACACAGTCCTTCTGTTCATAGGATTTCAGGCAAAATGAGCAGATGGAAGGATTATTTGGGGGCTTATAGGTTCCTTGTCTCTGAGTCCTACCATGACCATGGCTGGCTCTTGGGGAAAGTATTGCAAACTACCTGGTAGTTGAATCGGAAAATATAACAGGATGTGGGCAGCTCTTCTGTGCTCTTTCCCCTCCTTTATCCTCCCCTGGGGCAGACTCCCTGAGTGCAGAGACCAGAACTTATTCTCCCTGTGAAACCTCCCATTTACAAGTCTACCTGTCGTTTTCGGACTGGTCTACACATCTCTACCGCCGATGTGGAGGTGGAAGACAGCTCATGCACAGGATCTAGAAACAGCCCAATCAGAGAAAGTTAAAAATTTTTTAGCGTCCATCCGATTGACTCTTTGCTACAAATTTGCCATTTGGGCAAGAAGCAGGTGCAGTTAAAAACCCAGACTGCCCAGCTTCAGATTCGTAGCTCAAGGGATTAGCTTGAGCTCCTTGCTCTTCTGGTGTGCCCAGGTAGCTCATCTCAGAAATAGAAGATAGAACAATATATTCTTAAAAGGATTAAACTAGTTATTATAACTGAAGCCCAGTTAGTACCTCAGAATAGTACCTGGTGTGAGGTCTGTGCCGTATGTGTTGGCGGTAGGGGCCAGTTGTTGCTGCTGTGCTGTTGTTGTGTTCAAGATGGCAGACTGACACAAACTGAACCTCGAGTTCCCAGTCCCCCCAGCATCTGTTGTCACAAGCCCTCCAGCAGTTTCTGGGGCACACCAAAGCTTTAAACCACTGGGCCAGAGGGATGAGCAGGAGTTCCCAGAAAAAGAAATACGGCACTAGTAACTGAATGAAAAAAAAGTGCAACCTCGCTCATTATAAGAGAAATGAACATGAAAATTACATTGAGATATTATTTCTCCTCGTCCAATCGGCAAAAATCCAAAAGTTTGACAACAGAGTCTGTTGGCGAGTCTGATGGAAAACAGGCGTTCTTATACATCGCTGGTGGGAAAGCAGGAAGTTACATTTGGCAATATCTAGCGAAAGTACATATTTGTTCACCTTTTAAGCCAGAATCCCAAATCTCAGAGTCTGTTCTGAAGGAACACTGGTAAAATATAAAGGGGGAAAAAATGAATGAATGAGGCTATTCGCTGCAGCAGTATCTATGAAAGCAGAAGATTAGAAGCCACTCACACATCTAGAGGGGACCGGTTGAATAAGCTAGGGTACATCTGTGTGAGGGAGTACTGGGCACCTGTGAAAAGGGATGAAAAATCTCTACTACTGTGGCATGATCTTGAAGGTAGCAGATTAAGTGAAAAAAAGCAAGGAGGAAAAACGTGCATATATCATTACTTTTACTATTTTGTCTAAGGGGGAGAGAGAGAGTGAGTGTGTGTGTGTGTGTGTGTGTGTGTGTGTGTGTGTACATGTTTGCTTCTTATTTAGTATATGTGCTGCCGAAGCGAGCACTATTTGCTTCTTATTTAAAAAAACAAAACACTATGCAAAGATATGTTGGCCTCTTTACACCCCGCCTTCATCTTTACAGCGTGTGTTTCAGTTCCGCACAGGCATTGCCGCAGAAACAGCTGCGCACAGCTGTAGACTGCCACAGCCCTTGCCCGAGCTCTCCTGCACACCTCTAGCTTCGTCCTTGCAGACGTGTTGGCCACAGCGGACAACCACTTTGGTTCATAAGCACATGTTTATGAACTCCAGGAAGCTAACTTCATAAGTTCCAGGAAGTTAATACCCCCTGGGACACTCCTTGACCAAGAGAACAGGAGCGGGGATCATCCCACCTTCTGTGTCTTAAGAAGAGAATCCTGAGGCACATTCTTTGTGGTTCCTCAGAAGGTCCTCTGTGGCTCGAGCCCCCATTGCCCATGGTAGTTCTCAACTCAGTAAGAGAGTCTTAGGTTCACCTGCTTCCCTCTGCTTTCCTCTTCCTCTCTGTCTCTCTCATTACTGCCCCATGGCGTCTTCAACAAAAATTAATTTCCTCCACACACATACAGTTTAGACTTGACTTTTGATATTTTTAATATTTTGATATATTTAAATATTTTCCCTAATTACAAAACAAAATTAATCTTCAAAAAGTCATCCTGAAGGGGCGCGTGGGTGGCTCAGTCAGTTAAGCGTCTGCCTGCAGCTCAGGTTATGTTTCTGGGGTCCTGGGATTGAGCCCTTCATTGAGCTCCCTGCTCAGCAGGGAGTCTGCTTCTCCCTCTCCCTCTGACCCTCTCCTTTCTCCTGCTGTCTTTTGCTCATTCTCTCTCTCTCTCTCTCTCTCAAATAAAATCTTTTTTAAAAAAGGCATCCTTAAGACTAAAAGGCAAAACAAACATAAATGTAAAAAAAATGTTAATGTGTATAATATTGGAGGCATAACAACACAGAGAACTATTCCAAGTGACTTTAAAGCACATAAACACATAATGTCACTGCACTTGCCTAGTATAATCAACCCTAAAAACAAAAGGAACAGGAAAATGATCTTAAACTGATTGTTGTTAACTGTCTGAAATTGTTAGTGTACCATGGCTATTGCTGTTCTGAGACTGTTGTGTATGTGGTATGGGTAGAGCAATAAGAATTTTATTGTTGTCCTCGAGAGCCTGTATTTTTGACATAAATGAAAGGAGATTCTGATGTCAGATTGATGAGACTTTTTAAAGCCATAATATTTCACTTGAGTTAGAAGTATCTGTTTAAAAACAACAGCAACAACAACAAAAAACCTCATTGTGTATTTAATGTTTAAAGATAAAAACATATTTTCCAACTCCATCCCACTCTAAGGCCCAGAAACAATAATTAGAAACAGTGCTAATGAAGAGTATAGGACTCAAATTGTGGCTAATAAAAACCATTTCCTACTTTGGGGAGAAAAAAAAAAAAAGAAGCAAAGCTTTTTGGAGAAAGGGCTGATTCCAGATTGGGACAAGAAGTGTAGAAGCTGAGCCTGGAACATTTTGTCCCACCAGGAAAGAAAGAAGGTATCAAAGACTGCTAGACTTGTATCCAAAGTTCTTGAGAGGCCCCCTGAATAAGCTCCTCCCAGTCAGCCAATGATTGGATGATATAAATAGTAATGAGGACAAGGACCGCCCAGGAAAATATAGCAAATATGTCTCCAAATTGCAAATTGGTAAATAAGGGGCAAGAATCTAGTATTTTTTTTGCCTTCTCTTTATGACTGAACATCAGGATAATTAAACAGTTCTTGAGGAGAAAATTCTCTCCATGGAAGTATTCTAATTTTTTCATTAAGATTTTATTTTTAAGCAACCTCCACACCCAGTGTGGGGCTCGAACTCAAAACCCAGAGATCAAGAGTCGCATGCTCCATGGACTGGCCAGCCAGGTGCCCTGAAAGTATTCTAATTTAATAAAGAAGAAGTAATAGAATATCACCATTTTGCAACCATTACTGAATGAATGGATCCAGTCAATGACTTTCAATAGTTGTAACATCACAAAGTAAAAGACAACTAGATACAACATATGTCCTGATGGTGTCTGTCTGTGACCAATCCTGCCAAAATTCAAACCTGATTCTAACCAGATCCCTAGATTCAGCTAACAAGTTACAGTAAAGGTAACACACAGAAGTGTGTGTTAAATAATACCATCAAAACAAGCAAAATTCATACTGTGAGAAATCTACAGGACAAAATGTTCAGCTACTTCAACAAGTAAACCATAAAGAAAAAAAAGCAAAGGACCTTACAGATTCAAATAGACTTAGAGACATGTCAAACAATTGCAATGCATGTGGAGCCCAGTTAGGGTTGGCATACACATGAAAGCTAGGACTCTGTTTTGGCCATGCTCCACACCAAAAGAGATCAGACTCTCCCGTCCTGGCGGATCAATGGAGACTATTTGGAGGGACTTCCTGAAATGAGGGCCAGGGCCAGTATTCATGTTCCCTGCCCTTTAATGCACAGGCCCTTTCCCCCACCGCACCCTCCAGTCTTCTCCCCCTGTTCTTGGCATCCGTGCTGAACTGTGTGACCTACTCTCTCCCCTTTATTCCATCCTGTTCTTCACTCTCCTGCTTACAAACCTCTTTGTTTGTCCTCCTGTTTCTAACTTCATCTGTGTCTGCAGAGGTGACACTCAGTACCTCCTAAGGCACCTGGGATTTCTACCCCACCACCCCTATCCAGCTCTTTCCTCCAGCCATGCTGCCACACATGGCCTTGAATAAATGGCCTTCTGCTGGTCCCTTGGTCTCCAAATTTCATACAACATTTCTCAGCTCACTGGGCCCAAAAGTACTACCTAAACAGTCCACACCCTGTCCTGACTGTACCCACCCAGTTAAGCCCAGCCAAGTTCAGGGACTCAGAGAATGTCCAAGTGTGAGCTGTTCTGCTTTTGCCGGTGGGTATCGGTCATGGGCCTCCAATGAAAGATTAGTCATAGATGCCAAGGGGTCTAACATAAAGGTTCCACACTCTGCCCATCGGGGTAGACTCACAGAGGCCTAGCCCATTAGAAGCCAGGAATGGGATGGACAATGGGTTGCCACTCACACATTTTCAGAGGGCAAGGCAGGTCCAACAGACCTTGAGCTCTTTCAATTCGGGTTAACTCTCTTGGTGGAGGTCTCCACAGCAATACTGACCCTCTAACCCCTGTAGGACTCAGGACAGAGGCTTTGAGGATGGGCTGGCAAAGCCCACCTTGGGGCGCTAAGATAAAGTGGACCACCCATCCCCAGAATGGGAAATCCATTTTACGACTGGACAGGGTCTCTTTAGAGCTAAGCCAAAGGACAACCAGCCCCTGAAAATAAGCAATTGTTAGGACTCTGAGCCTTGTACGTGTGTGTTCTCTTTCTCCCTTCTAAAAGGTAAAAGATGAAAAGTATCTGAAAAATTTATATGAGGAAATGTGAGCAGGCAGTCCACAGGAAAAGGAATAAAAGGGAAAGCATTCTTCTGGGAGAAAAGCACACGCATAAACAAAGTACCCGAAAAGGCAAGTCAGCTTTCAGAACCAGCTGTGGTTGTTAGAAAGTTCGCCCCTGCCCTGGGTTCACACTCTTCCTCTGCAATTACACTCCTTTGCAAGACTTCAGTCTTCTCAGTGGGATATAATCCTGAGAATGCTGAAGAAGCATTTCTGGCCCCATTTTTCTGATCAAGTCCTGAATCTCGAGGAGGTCCCACGGCTTGCCGCTTGCCACAGAGCAAAATGTGAAGGAACCAGCGTGTGAACCCGAGTCTGTGTGGCTCCGAAACTCATGCTCTTTTTTTCAGTCTTTGCTGCCTCCAGTCCAAGTCAGCAGACTTCATTTTCTCTTCCCACGAGAGCTCATCACGTTTTTCAGAAACAACTTTTGCTCCCCTCCCTCTTTCTTCCTCACTCCAGACCAGCTCTGCAGCCTGACACCCGTCTCTTCACACACCACAACAGGGTTTCAAAGTCTTGCATCTTTCTTCCCTGAATTATGTTCCAGTTTGCCCCAGTCGCCTTGAACACGTGAGTCCCAGAAGCGGACACCCGGTGTTCAGATCTGGACTGGTGGGCTGCCCAAAGCAAAACCTGCAGGGATCATCTCTTGCTTTGATATGGAATGGATGCTGAGGGTAACACAGTTTAAGATGGGGTCATTAGCCCTGCTGACAGCTGTGGCGCATAGCTGGCTTATAATGAGTCCTCGCTCAGCGAGAGCTCCCCGGGGCTTTGTACCCTGGCCTCTGCTGAGCCAGCTCTCCTCTTCCTACCCTTGAGCGGTTTGTTGTTTGGAACCTCCATTCAGGATTTTCCCCTTATTGATTACAGTTTCAGTCAGCAGACACCCGCTGAGCTGGACACAGGCACTTGTGGCTGGGGGGCCGCGGAAACAAGGTGCCGCTGGTCTCCAACTGCTGTTTTCTGGTCCCAGCTTAGCCTCGAGCTCCTCTGGGCACTCCCCAGCCCCACGCCGACCCTCAGGACAGCCCAGAACCGCCCCCCCCCCACAAGTCTTCTCCTATCAGCAACCAAGGCCTTCCTCAAAAGCAGAGCCACACCTCACAGACTCCCAGGCCTCTTGAGTGGTGTTCGAGTTGATCATAGCCATGCCAAGCAGAGTATTTTTGTTATTGAGTGAACAGCTGCCAAGAACATTTCAAGAGATGATTTACTCCTTCTCTGAGGGCTGTTTACGCCAGAGCTCTCTGTTCCCGTCAGAGCCTGTGCCTCCCATGAAAAACCTGTCACAATTTGTGATCTGAGGGGAGCCTGTTTGCCTGAAGGAAGAAAACTGCATATATTTTTTTCCACACAGGAAATAAATGCTATGTTTTCTCACTTGTTCACGATGCGTTCCCTGGCCTAGAAACAGACATGGACATCTAGGGAGCATTAGCTGAACCAGGCCTCAACCCTATTCCAGTCAGAGGTTATCTCTATGCTTTTGAGGTGCTGTTTCACGTTGCCTGTATCCTCCTCAAGCTGACAGTGCCTGAGCTGAGTTACGATGTCTTGAGCCCTATAAGGCCAGGAGTATAGTTCTTACCTATCCCAATTCGTCAACAGAAATCTTGAGTTTTAGCTAACGTGACTTGAGATCTGGTTTGGTATAAATGGGGGCCACGCGGCACTGCAACGGGACCTCTAAGCTGGGAGCCAGAAGGCCTAGGTCTGGGTTCAAACTATGCCACTAACCTACTGTGTGACCTTAGGCCAGTTGTTTACCCTCTCTGGGCCTCAGTTCTGTCATCTGCCACAGGAAGAGGTTTAGCATACAGGCTCTCCAGCGGTGCCTCAAATTGTGGTATTATGTAGTATTATGGATCATAAGTATGGCCATGTATCCAGAGCGCCCAGCTCTGCTGTTCACTAGCTGTATGACCTCAGGCAAGTTACTTGAGTTCTTTAAACCTCAGTTTTCTCTTCTATAAAATGGGAATATATGAGTACTTACCTCTTAGGATTCTTATAAAGATTAAATGAGCTCATAAAGTGCTTAGAATAGTGACTGACACATAGTACTTTCCCAGTCGTTGGTGGTATTGTTCTTGTTGTTTGTATCGCTAAGGACCAGCCTGAGCCTAGTCTTCACTATCAAGATTAAAATAAGATGCTTTTGAGAGAGTCGATGGTACAGAGGCTCTGTGTCTCTTAATTACTCTGATGGAAGTTATCTGCAGTTTGAGGTCCCTCAGAGCAAGAATGGGGGAGCATCCATGGTCTCCAAGAAGCCCCAGAAGGAACAGGGGACCTCAATTCAGAGTGGGGCTTTTTGGTCCCAGGAGTTTGCTTGGTTCCCCAAGACTGTTCCACAGGCGGCGCCCATGACAGCTCTCTTCCTGGTGGCTCTCCAGCCTCCGGCTCCCCTTGGTGATCAAGTAGGGTGAGGAAAGAGGCCAGGAGGCTCTGAGGTTTTACGGAGGTTCCTCTGGGGTCCCCAGTCTGTGCCAGAGGGACAGCTTCTGCATGTGCATCCTCTCATTGCTTCCTGCCCCACCAGGCTCTCTGCAGGATGGTGAGCTCTTTGAAAGCCCACTGAGTCCCAGAGGCCAGTGGGAGCTGGCCAAGAGTCACCAGGCTTCCAGCCACCTGGATTTTTAATACTAAGAAAAGAAACTAGAATTCCTGATGGCCTTTTCTGAGGCTTAGTGCTGCCCATCAGGACGGGTCCAGGATAAGGCTCAGATGGCTGAAGGGCACAGTTCCTTGCTGTTGCTAATTTACCTCATACCTAGAATAGCCTGAGGCCAGCCCATAACTGCTGTGCTGATCCTCTACCTCCTCCATGCTGAGCTCTTGACTTGCTGAGTGCCGAGACCTACACTGGAACCTTCTTATGGGAAAGGCTGGTACCCGAGCGTGTGGCTTAGGGAGACCACAAACGCCTTCCTTATTCTGAGGCTCAGAACTGAGTGGCCTGGCCGCCTCAGTCACAGCCCCAGACTCCTCACACGGAGATCTGCCCCGGAAAATGCACTGGCTCATTCACCCCGAGGAGAAAAGGGGCCGAGGTGCACCTGCCCATTTCCTCGTCCCAAACACACCAGCCAAGAAGCCAGGAGGGTTGTCCTAACTTGTCCTCCACGTGGAAGGAAACATCAAGAGTGGGGAATAAGTGTTCCCCTCAACACCCACCTGCTTGCTTTGCCCATTCTCCCCTCCCTCCACACTCAGCTGCTGGGCCTTCCTTCGGGACTGTGGTCCGTTTTAGTGGCTTGTGCTTGAGTGAAGTGTAAGGTCTACAAGGGTTGGAAATGTCTTCTTCATCTGTGGTGGCTCAAGGCCTGGGTTGTGAGGCTGTGCCATTTACTAGCTATGCAGCTGTGTGCAAATCACTTCACCTCTGTCTACAGACCTCAAGTACATTTTCTGTAAATGGTACAATAATAGTCAAGTCCCCAAACCTGCTCCCTGCTGAGAAGCCCTAGGGTCCCCTGCGGGGTTAGCTTAAAACCAGTCCTCTCACAGAGCTTGAGGGATGGGGGTGCTGGGGAGCTTCCTGTAGAAACAGCTGGACTGGTATTTTCCCTGACAAGGTTCCTTGACAGAGTCTGTGAAGTGAATTTCTGTAACAGGAAAGCCAATAAGCCAGCCCCAGAGTTCGAGTCCAGGCCTAGACTGGACTAGCCCCAGACCAAGCCAGGGCTGGACTCACCCAGGCCTGAGGTTTTCTCAGCTAGACGCAGCACCAAACTCACTGCCTGCCAAGCTCAGGCAGACTCCTGGGTCTGAGGAGTGGGTTCGTACATCTGGGCCCCACAAGCCGGAATCACTAGGTGATTAAACTCACCTTTTATTGTGGCTCTGAGGGTTATAAACAAGCAGGCCTGACATATGGGTCATTCCTGAGACTCCTACTTCATTGGTTTTAAGGGCCCCTTGGTGGTAAAGAATTTCAAAGCTGCTAACGCCATAGTATATTAAAGTGGAATAAATTCCTCTGAATGGTCCTCAGGTGAGAAGTGGTACTTAGCGAATGCCTCTTGGTTTTCTCTTGAAGGACCCAAGACTGACCTCTGGTGGTCTGCAAGACCAGCTAAGGGCCAGCCTTGCCAGTACCCACCCTCCAGAGTATTCCCTGGCTGAATCTGGCTCCATTTCTCTCTGTGTGTCTCTATCTCATTCTGTCTCTCTGTCTCTCCTGCTCCCTCCCTCCCTCCTTCCTCCCTTCTCTGTCTCTCTCTCTCTCTCTTTCTCTCACTCTCTCTCTGCTCCCCACCTCAGTTTTGGTCTTTCTCCCTTTCAGTGTATCTCTGTGTATATGTGTCTTCCTCTCTGTCTCCCTCCCTTCTTCCCCATGAAACTCCCAATCCCTTAGAAATATGGGGGTAAGGGACTCCTGGATGGCTTCAGTTGGTTGGACGACTGCCTTCGGTTCAGGTCATGATCCCGGGGTCCTGGGATCAAGTCCCGCATCGGGCTCCAGCTCCACAGGGAGTCTGCTTCTCCCTCTGTCCTTCTCCTCGCTCATGCTCCCTCTCACTGTCTCTCTCTCAAATAAATAAATAAAATCTTTTTAAAAAAAGAAAGAAATATGGGGGTAAGAGGATATTAGAATGAGACTCTTCTTACCTTATTTTGAACTGAGTTACCACTATGTGAGAGAGCAAACAGGGAGAAAGCAAAATGGGTATAAAATAAGCCTCCTCAAATATGCAAATTTCCTAAGACTAGAATCCCCAGAACTTACTCCGTAACCTTGAGAGCTTGTTAGGTTCAAAATGAGGCTGCCTCACTAACTTGTCCAGTTTCATTTCCATTATACACCTAAACTCCCTAAGTTGTATAGACACTGGGTGCTCACCTCTGTTCCCCAGCAGGCCAGAGGCTTTCCAGTCTCTCTACCTTGGTTTATCCTGCCCTTTCTTCCTAGAACACCTTTCTTATCCTGCTTTCCCTCATCCTGTTTTCCCTTGAAAGCCAACATCAAATGCCTCTCCTTCCTAAAGCCTTCTCTGGCCCTCCAGAGATGAACTGTACCCTCCCCTGGGCTTTTATCATCGCTATCGGCTCTTCCCACCTAGTTGGAGAATGTGTGTTCACGCCTGTCTCAGCTGCAGTCTCTGTGTCCCTTAGGGCATGGGTTGTCTCCGGGTCATGCCTGGCAGGGCAGGCACACATTGGTAAATGTTTGGTGAATGAGTAGTGAGTAGATTCTATTGGTAGCGGTGCCCAGGAGAGTTTTCTTCTGAGCATCAGTGGAAAAAAACAGAAGTGCTTATGGAGGGCACGTATTGCATGGGGCGCTGGGTGTGGTGCATAAACAATGAATTCTGTTACACTGAAAAGAAATTAAATTTTATATATATATATATATATATATATATATATAGTCAAAAAACAAAACAAAAAAAAAACGGAAGTGATTTCCTGAGTTCCTTAAGGGTGGGAGTGGAGTTGGAAGGAAAGCTCCAAGCCAGTGCTCAGGGGAGGGTGACTCAGAGGGTAGCTGTCACTGGGGCTGATGCCACACAACCTGCCCGAAGGCCAGGACTGAGAGTTCATTACAGACTGTGTCTACATAAGGGAGTCCAGCAGGACTAGTGTCTGTACTACATCTGCACCTGAATAATCCAGACTACATGCTATGCTTTTGTGACTCCTGTCAGTAAACTCCATGTCTCTACAATCCAATTTCTGTGCATTCCTCGTCTCCTTGACTTCTGTCTCTACCATGGGTCTGTGCGTCCCACGTCCCATGTTTGCCCGCCTTCCCTGTCTGTAATCCCATCCTGGGCAGCCAGCGTCCTCACAGCAGACCATGCTGTCACAATGAGTGTGCTGCACACACAGTGTCTGGGTAAAGAATGAGTAACCAAACAGGGGAAGCTCTGTTTGTGACCCATAATAGGAACCCCTTCCTACTCAGATTCAGATGTTAGGATGGTGATTGCAAAAGCCATCCGAATTGTGCCCTCAGGAAATGGTTCCTTTATCTCAAGACTTTATTAATATGGAAGGGAGGGAGAGAGGGAGGGAAGGAAGGAAAGGAAGGAGGGAGGAAAAAGCTGAAATCTTACTGAGAAATAGCATAAAGAAGAGATTCTCTATTTTCAAGATAATCAGAGTCACTATATTTTACTTGTAAATTTTAAAGTAAGGCATATTTATAGCTATGTTTCTTTTACTAAATAATCTATATTGTCCTTTTTATTCATTAATTAGCCCTGTAGCAGTGAAATTATAGTTAACATCGCACAAAAGTTGATGTTAGGTAAAGTGAATAAGATCCGTCTTCTATGGCAAATATAATTTACAACTGTAACCGTGGAGGAAAAAAACAGAAACATGGTTTTCTACCAAAAAAAAAAAAAAAAGACAAAAAAAAATAACAAATATTCTTTATTAGAATAAGGACATTCTAATAAGTGTTTCCTATAACAAAATTTCAGACTCCCAATCTTAAAAATCTTAGAAGTTAACAATAAAAACGTTTAGTATTTGAGGGAAAGCTCTTTGTCCATTTTAATAAAGAGGTTTAGAAATTCAATTTTATGATGACAAGATATAGAGTAAGAATAGATTTAATTGCAGTCTTAGAGTACAGAGCATATCAGAGTATATAATAGTTGCTAAGCTAGGATTTCTCATCAGGGTACCATTGCTTTTGGGGTAAGAACATTCTCATTGTCGAGCATGTCCCATGCATTGTAGGAGGTTGGCATCCTTGGGCCTGTCCATTAAGTGTCAAGGATACCCCACAGTAAGCGTGACACCAAAAACACTCCCACACATTTTCAGAGACACCCTAAACCTGTGGGATTGAATCCTATTGACAATCACTGGTCTAAACAATGATTCCAAACCTTTTTTCTTATTTTCCCCCAAGGAGCCCTTTTAGATCATTTTTTCTCTAATAGCCCCAACTTTGTGAAATTTTAATACCATAGGTAAACCATGTATATGTGTGTATATATGTATATGTTTATATGCTATATCTTTTGGAGAGCCACCATTGTTGATCTCGAGTTTTAGTCAACCCCCCCCAAAACCAACTTTCACCCCTTTGGAAGTGATGTCGCTCCCACTGAAGAACACTGGTGTCAACAAAGGCTAAGTGATTACCCAGGACTCCTTATTCTCAATGCAGGAGAATTGATGGCTCCCTAAAGTTTCTCTCAAGATTTTTGCTAAAAACCTATCTCTTTGGCTTTAACTTTACTTCCTTAATTGAATTTTTTACTGAGATCATTGTAGACTCTCTTGTAACTATAGAAAATACAGGGAGATCCTTTGTACACTTTGCCTGGTTTCCTTTGGGGACGACAAGACTTCTTGGTCTGTTTTTCAAAACTCCAGCCTAATATTGCAACCAGTGTATTGACATTGATACAATCCACCCATTTATCCTGATTTCACCAGTTTTACTTGGACTGATTTGTGTGTGTGTGTGTGTGTGTGTGTGTGTGTAGAGTTGTGAACGATTTATCACCCGTGTAGGGTCATGTATCTACCACCACGGGCAAGACATTGAACAGTTCCTGCAACACGAAGATTCCCCTTATCTCTTTTATAACCACACCCATCTGCCTCCCACCTATCCACCCTTCCCCCACTCCTTAACCCCTGGACAGTATGACTCTGCTCCCCCAGTTCTAAAATGTCCTCATTTCAGGAATATTGTGTAAATGGAATCAGGCAACAGACAACCTTTGGGGATTGGCCTTTTCTGCTCAGCAAAATTCCTTGCAGATTGATTCAAGTTGTTGCATGTATCAGTAGTCTGTTCCTTTTACTGCTGACTAGTATCCGTGGTATGCATGAACCACAGTTTGTTTAACCTTTCAGCCTTTCATCTGTTGAAGAACATCTGGGCTGATTCCAGTTTGGGGCTGTTACAAATAAAGCTGCCATAAATATTTGTGCGCTGACTTTTGTGTGAACCTAAGTCTACGTTTTTCAAGAGTGCAATGTCTGGGTTGTTTGTTGGTTGCATTTTATTTTTTTAAAAATTGTCAAACTGTTTCCAAGAGTGGTTATACCATTATTTTGGCATTATGTATCTTCTGCATGTTTTCTTTTTTTTTTTTAATTTAAATTCAATTAACCAACATATAATATATCATTAGTCTTTGATGTAATGCTCAATGATTCACTGGTTGGATATGACACCGAGTGCTCATCACATCATGTGCCCTCCTTAACGCTCATCTTCTACCTATTTTCTAATTGGATTGTTTGGGTTTTTTTTTTTTTTTTTTACTGTTGAGTTTTGAGAGTTCATTATTTACAATACATAGTACTCCTTTGTCAGATACGTGGTTTGCAATTTTTCCCCCAGTCTAACGTTTGGGTTTTTTTTATCCTCCTCACATGGGCTTTCACAGAGAAAAAGTTTCTAATTTTGGTAAAGTCTAATTTATCCATTTTTGAATTGTGCTTTTGTTGTCAAGTCAACTCTGCCTAGCCATAGATCCCAAAGATTTTTCTCATGTGTTTTTCCATAAGTTTGAAGTATTAGGTCTTACATTTAAGTCTATGGCCCACTTTGAGTTAATTTTTGTATAAAGTGCAAGACTTAGGTCAATGTTAATTTTGTTTTAGCCTCTGGATATCCACTTGCTCCAATACTATTTGCTGAAAATGTAGCTGCAGCCCAGGTATGTGAGAGTACCTGGCTCCAGAGGTCCCAAATAGACCAGGTTCAGCCACTAACTGCTGAGGAAATCCAAAGGCGGTGAAACAAGAGAAGAATTTATTCAGTGAGACCAACACCAGAAAGACATTAGAATAGCATTTCAAAGAGTTATCTTCAAGGTGCTGAAAGTACTTCCAGTTTGTATAAGGAAATTGTGGGACAAAGGTCAGTGGGTACAGGCAGGTGGGCAGTAAAGGTCAGGTGGGTCATTGTCTTGGAGTCAATCACGGAAGGGGTCTTGCTGGCTCAGGGTAGTTCCCTGGGTAGTTTTGGTTCCCATCAGTGGATGCTTTGCTTGCAGGATCTTTTACCTGAGTTCAGAGATAGGCTGGAAAGAAGAACTTAATCAGTTAGAAAGTAGAGACTGGGGTCAAAATGGAGGTAGTTGAAGTCTTCCATCAAAAAGGCTATTTAACTTTAATTTTAATCTAGACTGAATCAAGTATATTTAAGGTTTTATAATCATTTCATACACATATGCATGCATGCACACACATACACACACAGGTAAACAACATAGTTTATTAATAGTCAATACAAGCATACATATTTAGCTAGTTTCTGACCATCTAAAATAGTGGTATTAAGGGCGCCTGGGTGGCTCAGTGGTTTAAGCCGCTGCCTTCGGCTCAGGTCATGATCTCAGGGTCCTGGGATCGAGTCCCACGTCCGGCTCTCTGCTCTGAAGGGAGCCTGCTTCCCTCTCACTCTCTCTGCCTGCCTCTCTGCCTACTTGTGATCTCTCTCTGTCAAATAAATAAATAAAATCTTTAAAAAAAAATAGTGGTATTAAGTCTTTTTTTTAAACAAAAAATATTCGGAACATATAGTTGGAGGTCTAATACCCATAATATATAAGGAACTCTTAAAAATATTGAGGAAATAGGGCCAAACACCTGATAGAAAAATGAGCAAAATTCGTGAACAATTTACCCAAAAAAGACACAAAATTTTCCTTAAACTTAGAAGAAGTTGTTCAACTCATAAAAAGAGAAATGCAAATTAAAACTACACTGAAATACCATTTATCACCTAGCAAATTAGCAAAAATTTTAAAACTTGGCACCACACTGTGTTGGCAAGGCTGGGGAGAAATAGGCACTCTCATACATTGCTGATAGGAATGCAAAATGGTACAGCCTTATGGAGCAGAATTTGGCAGTATTCAACAAAACTATACTTGCATTTACCTTTTGTTCCAGAAAGCCACTTCTAGGAATTTGCTCTGGAAATACATCTGCAACAACACAAAGTGATACATATGCATTTATTCACTGCAGCATTATTTTTAATTGCAAAATTTTGAAGACAAACTAAATGTTCATACAAAAGGAGGTGGGTTAAATAAACTAACTGATATCCACACAACGTAGTACTATTCAGTGGTAAAAGAGAATAGGGATGGTCTCTACGAAGTGATATGGAATGACCTCCGGGGTATATTTTGTGTGTGAAAAAGCAGACTGCAAAAGGGTATATATAATATTCTACCTTTTGTGTGGAAAGAGGAAATAAGAAAATTACATGCATTTGCTTTCTTAATCGCAAAAGCAAATCAAGAAAAAATAAGCCAGAAACTAATGAGAATGGTATCCCACAGGGGTGGGTGGGAACCAGGAGGATAAGGGAGTCATACTTCTGGTGAGAGTAACTGTTTGGAGTTTGGGATCATATTAATGTTTTAAATACTTTCTTAAAATTAAGTCAAATGAGTATGGGTTTCAGTTTTAAAACTCTGAAATGAAATATAAACAGAAAAAAATGAACCTAACTATAATTTAAAAGAATAACATAATCATAGTGAAAGGAAAAAAAACAAGAGAACGAACCCAAGTAACTTTCAAGCACAGTGCTTAGACTATGTACCTTCAATCTAAAGACAAAGAACTGTAAGTAAGTAATTCTACTTATAAGCTTGGTGTGGGTTAGCAGTTCTCAAACTACTTTATGTGAAAACTAGGATTGAGCAAATGGATAAATAGATTGAAATGGTGGGAGCCAAGTTTCTCAGTGTGAGAGAGCTGTTACAAATATGGAATGGAAGAAGCTAGGAATGAACTTCGTGGTGTAAGCTTAGAAGTAGAGTTATAGGATAGATAGGTAGGTAGATGGATAGATAGGTAGATAGATATATGTGTGTGTATTTTCTAGATCTATAAGCTGAAACTGCCTAGAAGAAATGTTATACCAGTAGCAATGAACATACCTACCACCCAGATCTTCTTAATATTATTCCTTAAAATAGTATAAGGAACCAGTGTTCCTTGGAGAAATGGTTGATTCCAAGGCTGAAGCAAGAACACCTAGAATGTCTTGTCACATAAAGTAAAGAAGTGCTTAAAAAATTATAGGAACATGTCAAAAAACATCAGAGCCATCTTTGATGGGGCCTCCATTGGCCAAATCTGGGTTAATGTGAGCATCAAAATGAACAGGGATAGCAATGACTTATAACCCATGAATAAAATAAGATCTATAGTGGATCTGACATAATTAAATACATTAATGAATAAATTAAAGAAACAAGCTTTCTTATAGAATTATGCCAACTAACTAATGTAGAAGGAATGATGAAGTTAGGAAAATGACCACTTGGCACTCATGATAGTAATGCTAGATTGAAGTAAGAATTATCAATGGATGTGAAAGCAAGTAGGTGGCAGTTTGGTAAGAAATGGCAGATTTACCTAGTATTAAAGTATCTTTCTGCAAATTCCTTAATTACAAAGGGGGAAATGAGAGTTTATGATAGAGCGACCTGGAGGCTGCAATCAACCTCTTGACCAAGGGATCAAGGTCACCGTCACCAACAATGGGACAAAGCAACATCACATCCCTTCCAGTACAAGGTTCTGAAAAGAATACAGCATCACTTCTGTGGTATTTAAGCGAAAAATGCATGATCTAAATCCCATTGTGAGGAAATTCTGTACCCCAACTGAGAGGTAATTCACCAAATAACTGACCTATACTCCAAAATGTCAAGGCCTTGAAAGACAGCTGATGAAAGATTTCAAATTAAAGACTGGAGAGGTATGACAACTAAATGCAATGTGTGAACCTGGATCCAATCCTGAACCAGGAAACAATAGCTATAAAAACATTTGGCAAAACTTGAATTTGGATGTGGATTGGATGACAGCATTTTGTTGATGTTAAGTATCCCAATTTTGATAATTGTACTGTAGAACAAATTAAAAATTACAAAATTTACTTGTTTTTATACACACTGACATATTTAGGGATAAAGGGATATAATACCTACCTACTTTCAAATAGTTCAGATACGTTTATCTTTAGGAAGAGAGAACAAGGAGTGCCTGGATGGCTCAGTCGGTTAAGCATTTGCCTTCAGCTCAGGTCACGATCTCAGGGTCCTGGGATCAAGCACCACATCGGGCTCTGTTTGGCAGGGAGTCTGCTTCTCCCTCTCCCTCTCGTTCCCCCCTCCTCTCTCTCTTTCTTGTTCTCACTCTCTGTCAAATAAATAAAATCTTTTAAAAAGAGAGAGAGAGAACAAATGATCATGCAAAGGGGGCTAGATGGTGAGCCTTGGTGAATCTGGTTGAAGGGTATATGGGAGTCCTTTGTATTATTACAATTTTCTGTACATTTAAAATTCTATCAAAATTAAAAGTTACCAAAAAATCTTTTTCCACCAATGGAATATTTTCTTAAATGAAATCCCACCTGGAAGCTCATATAAACTCAGAGTTATTCTGAATGAAATGGGGCTGGTAGATCCAGAGATCCACACACTCAGACCCCTGCCACCCTCCCCAGCAACAGGTGAAGGGAGTGACCAGAGAGCCTTGGTTCACAACTGTTCACTGCCAGTCCCTGTCCAATGGAGCTCTCCTGTGGCAAAGTGAGACCTCTGGCCTCTTCCCTGCCCAGATCCTCTTCCTTGATCACCTCTGCTCTACATCGTCCCTTGACCTATGCTGTCCATGCTTACTGGCATTTTCCCAATATTTATGCAAATATGCCAATTGCCGAGATCTCTCGGTCTCTGGTGTATGCTATTGCCTACTGTCCACGAGTCTCAGAAATGTTCTTCCCCAAGCTCACACAGCTTCATAACTGTTATTTCCATTTCTACATTCAGCTGCAGCTGCCTCTAGCTCTACCAGGGAGGAACTAACTCCCTGGGGGCATGAAGGAGCTGTGCTGGTCCCCTCTGGCTCTCCTTGCCCCTGTAAGTTACTTCTGTCTGCTGGAGTGCAACTCTCTGGCATTAGGCAAGGAAAAAGATAACTGAATTAGTTTTGTATGGCTGCTGTAACAAATGACCCCAAAAGTGGTGGCTTAAAAAAAAACCACAGATTTCTTCATTTGCGGTTGTGGTAGTCAGGAATCAGAATCTGTTCCACTGGACTAAAGTCAAGGTGTTGGCCATGCTGGTTCCTTTTGGAGGCTCTGAGAAGAGAATCCATTTTCTTGTCTTTTTCAGCTGCTGGTGCCTGCCTGAATTCCTTGCTCCATTTTCAAGGGGGTCACCCCAGTCTGTGTTTCCATGATCACCTCCCCTTCTCTTCTTCTGTCTCTTCTCCCTCTGTCTCTCTCCTATAAGGACATTTGTGATCACATTTAGGGCTCACCCAAAGAATCCAGGATTCTTTCCTCATCCCAAGAACCTTAAAGTAATCACATCCACAACATCCTTTTTGCCATGTGCAGTAACTTTTACAGGCTCTAAGGATTAGGATATAGACATCTTTGGGGACCATTATTCAGCCTACTACAGGTACCCAGATAGATTACTGTCCAGAAGCCTTCCCTTATTACCCAAATACCCCCATATTCGTTGCTTTACTTCACTTAATTGTTCTCGCAGAGTGCACTGATCCAAGTTCAAAGCAGCTCTTTTGAACCAGACACTGCCTTACTTTTGCTGCTGTGCTCTATTATGCCCCTATGGGTAAGTGAAATTACAGAACTTGTGTCTGCACGGCCTTCAGACCCAATCTGTATCAGCTGCACTGGTGAATTGTGTTGGTCTTGTGTAGCCCTAGTCCAGGATGGGAGCCTCTAAAAGCAACAGGAAGGGGTTGAGCAAGAAGAGCCTCAGCTCATTTCCAAGGCTCGGGCAGGGGTGGGCTGAGGTCTCCCCAGGAGCTCTCATCAGCAACAACCACACAAATAAATCAAAAAGCAACTGAGCCACAGTGCTCCTAGAGAATGAAAGGGGAAAAAGAACACTGGTCTATGTTTGGGCTGATTCTAAAATATATGGGAATGAAAGCCTTTGGGGTGATGAATTTCCCTTTAATGCTGTCACATCTGTAGTCCTGGGGGTTTAACCTCTGATTTTTGGCTGTAAAACCAACATTATTTCTGCAAACTTGACACCAGATGCTGCCAGGGAGATATAGCTGAAGTGATAAAAATCTATTTAACAGATTTAGTGAAGCAAATACAAACTAATTAACAATTTTGGAATTGGGATTAAACACTAATTCTTTTAAGCCATAAAAACTGAGATGAACAAAAGGGAAAAATGTTTTCCCTCTGAATAACTCAAAGGAGCCATCTGTTTGTCATTGAGAAAATGGCCCAACTGATAGATTTTGAACAAATTTTGACACATTTTTATCTGGATTTGAATGCATTATGGACAGAAGAAGAAAGAAGGCACATTACTCCCTGGCTAACATGTCAATCTGGGCTTCCCTGGAGCTCCAGAAAACAAGCTATTTGTGTACTGATTCAGAAATGAGACAAAGAAATAGTATCTTGATAAATTCTGCATGAAATATATGTCTCCAGCCATTAGGAAAGAAAGATGGCCTGAGGTTCCGCCCAACTTCATTGTGCAGTAGCCATGGGTGGACACACCTTCTTCACTGTATCTTCAGGGGCATCTCCCAATGGAGTCAGAAGGAGATTTTGCAAATCAAGTGAAGCCTCAGCTATGAAATTGTGAAAACCAGGCTTGCCATCCTCCCATCTCTACCCTGGACACTTCAGCCTCAGTGTGCAATCTAATTCTGGAACAGGGCTCTAGAACTAATCCTATCCTAATGGGGACTGAGTGGTGGGGATGAATTCTGTTTATTCGGGTCCCAAATTCAGTTGGTTTGGCATCAGATCAGTTTGATCCGACTCTGGCTGGCTCCTGAGAAGACCTCGGATCTTTTGAAAGCTATATGAGGATAGAGAATTTGGTAGTCCTGGTACCTAATCCACAGTTTTGTGTGTGTGTGTGTGTGTGTAAAATATTTATGTATAATCAATAATAACAATAGCAATAATAGTAATAAAGACAATTTATTGAGTGCCTATGTGGTGTCAGACACTGCTACCTCATTTAGTCCTCTCAACAACATTATGAAAGAAGTATTGTTTTGATTCCTATTTTACAAAGAAGGAAACTAAGTCCTAGAAAGGGCAAGCAATTTGTCTAAGGTAGTACAGCTCTTGAGTAGCAACACCATTAAAACTCAGGCCTGTCCAATTCCAGAACCCATCTCTAACCAGCACAGACACCCTGCTGTGTGTGTGGACAAGACTCATCCATTCACAACCCACTTCATTCTAAAATATATTTGAGATGACTTCACAAATACAGAACCAATACGACTCAGTTCAGACCGTTGAGTTTTAGGGAAAATTGACTGGAAAGGTCAAATGGAAAGGCACACTGCCAGTTCAGATGAGTTGGTAGAAGCACTTGGGGAGAACTTGAACCACTCCTCAAGGTTTGGTACTTGGACTCCCGGGCTGCGGGTAACTGGCTTCACAGAAAGAAGGAAGAGAAAGTCCATCCTGGGCTTTGAGGACTGCTGATAGACCGGCCAAAGACCATGGAAGGGAAGTGGCAGGTGAACCAAGCCTGTCCCTAAGACCCTGGGGACAGGCCCCATGGATCAAGCATTACAGTGCCTCCGTTTCTCCCAAATAGATCAGTATTTGGAGGCAGAAAGCAACATGTTTCAGTAACAACCCAGAATGTTCTATTGGGTTTGGGGGTTACCAAGCAGAGTAACCTATATTCTGTTTGTTGCCAATCTTGAAAAAGGCAACCGAACTTGTGGGCTCCTGGTCATTGTTTGACCATTTCCTCCGTCAAGGTCTCTTCCTTACTCAGAACGATCCTTTACAGCTGGAATCAATGCAGTTCCCTTGGGCCTTCCCAGTGGCTGTTCTCTAAAATTCTCCTGATGATAAACCTATATATGCAAACATAGAAATAGCATGAAAATTTTTTCCAAGGACGGCTTCCGGTCTGTGTTTCTGGACCGTGAGTGACCAGATTCTACACCACAAATGCCCACTTCCTGTGCCCAGCACTAGGCAGGATGGCAAGCCCTCACCGTCAGGGAGGTAAGTATGGCAGCACAAAGCCAGAGCAGAATGATTGTTGAGCACCAGGACTCAAATAAGTAGCTGAGCTGTCTGTCTCCCCAGTAAATCTGAGAACAGACCAGGGTTTTTTTTTAAGATTTTATTTATTTATTTGACAGAGATAGAGCACACAAGCAAGGGGAGCAGCAAGCAGAGGCAGAGGGAGAAGCAGGCTCCCCACCCAGCATGGAGCCTGACATGGGGCTCCATCCCAGGACCCTGGGATCATGACCTGAGCGGAAAGCAGATGCTTAATCGACTGAGCCACCCAGATGCCCCAAGAACAGACCAGTTTTGAGGAGATGTAGACTAAAGCAGATGGAAGCTGATTTGGGTGCCCTGACAGCTTAAGCCCAGCCCCTTGCCTCCATTTCCTGTCCCACAGCACGGACAGCCAGGCCAGCAGGCTTTGCACACCTGTGTTTCTCAAACTAGCACCTTTGGATTTTTTTTTCCCCTCTGGGTTCATAGCTTTTAGATATTGTTTTTTAGTTTCGTGCTTTTGTTTTGATGAAAATCTAAAAATATAATCAATAGAAATACCTTGCAGATCAACTGACTGACCAGCTCGAGCCACAGAATTTCTGTGCCCACATGTAGGCTTGAGTTTATGACAGCACAGGGGCCAAACAGAACTGCTTTGGGCTGATGACAAATGAACAGGAGGAACTTCAACACAAATGATACGATCCTTGTCAGGTGAAGAACAACCTCGCTACATCCTCGTAGAAACAAAGGTGACGTGATATTTAGAACAAAAGATATTTAGAATAGAAGGATTTTATCGGTTTGGAGGACCTGTTTCTGTTTTACAAATTTGTAAAAGTCTATCTAAATGTGAATGTCTGTACAGTGTGGTTTATGTTTAAATTTATCCATTTGTTTTGGCTTTAAAGAGATTGTACTTAGGTTAATAGCTATGCATTTTAAGTTAGGATAATAAAATAACTTGTCAGCTTTCTTTCCTTTAAAAGTGGTCTATATCAGGGGTGCCTGGGTGGCTCAGTCACTAAGTGTCTGCCTTCAGCTCAGGTCCTGGGATTGAGCCCTACATTGGGCTCCTTTCTCAAAGGGGAGCCTGCTTCTCCCTCTCCCACTCTCCCTGCTTGTGTTCCCTCTCTCTCTCTCTCTGTCTCTCTGTCTGTCAAGTAAATAAATAAAATCTTTTAAAAAAGTGGGGGGAGGAGGGAGTCTATATGGCATTTAAGCTTGAAGCACTATTACTTTCTGAACATTACCTGATCAATTTCTCTGAAACACTGGGGTTTGTCCCCTAGTAGCAGTGGGTGTGGCTAATACTTTTAATTGGTCAGACTGACTTCTTGACTTTCTTATAGCCTCCTTGTTCATAATCCTTTCCCTGGGAAAAGTGCTGAAAGGGCCATCGGGTCTAGTGGGGATACTCCATCTGACCACGCTAACTGTTCTAAACAGGAACAGGAAATTCTGGAAGGTTGTTAAGGACTAGCGTTTGGTCACACAGACGTTGCAGAAGCCCCACACCAGATCTGGGTAAGAGCTGAATTTATCCAGGAGCAGAACAGCCTTAATGCTCATCCCCATGGTTTCTTCATCTTCTCCCACCCCCATGACAGGAAAGAGGACAAGTTCCAGAGACTGGAGGAAGGAGGACAGGGAGGGCAGAGCCTGGAGCTGAAAATCCATTTACCCCAGCTGTGAACTGGTGAGGGCTGGGAAGCAGGAGCCAGACTAGTGAATTCACAGATCGATTGCCAGCCACAGAGAAAACAAATTACTTTAGACCTAATTGTAGACAATGAAACACAGTTCCAACAGAACATCATATTACTTCCTATTTGAGTTACACTAAAGAAGAGAAGGATCCGTTAGAAGAAATTGTTGAAATGTGGAGGTTTTGCCCTTAGGTCCCATCCAGAGCCCTTTAAATGTGGCCAGCTTGTTTGAAGACGGTGGCCGTGTCTGGAGAGGGGACAAGTCAAGGTCAACAACACAGGCTCCGGGACACTCCCCAGGGCTGCTCCTGCTCATCCCGAAGCAAAGACTCACGAAGTCCAAGCGAATCATGTGAATGAAGAAGATAGACAAGGTCTAAGACACAGACACACTTGGTTTGTATATTAAATGCATGTGAATTTTTATTTTTTAATCCCACAAAGAAATATACATTCCACCATTTTTCATTTTTGGTCTGTATTTCATTAGTGTTACTAAAGACATGAGTACAGAGACATCCTTTTCTATCGTAAAAAAGAACAAAATTGCAAAAGTGATGTAGAAGATAAACGGACACACAGTTTAGAGTCAGGAGACGATGGGGCGTGGTAGGGACTGTGCCAACCTGGAGAGCACTCACTCTGACTGAAGACAGCAGTCTGCTGGAGCTACTGTGCGCTTCCTTGGGCCAATGCTGGTCCTGCACAGCATTCATTCTGGGAGTCTGCGGAAGCCCCACACCATATCTGAGTAAGAGCCGAAGAGGATGATTGCTAAAGGGCCATCCATCCTTCAGACGTGGGCCAAGCACTGGCCAGTTTAACCAGTTTGCTGCTGGACCTTTCTTCTGTAATGCATTTACCAATGAACAGCCTGTAGCAGGTAATAGAGGTAGATTCTGGGTACAGAACACAATTATGTGTCCGGCCATACATAATGAGGCCATTCCCACGTCTTGGCCAACAGCCCATGCTAACACAACTCTGCTGATGTGAGTATAACAAATTCTGTTAAATGAAAAACCCAACATAATGGCAGCTAATAATACCTTCTAATATTAATAGGTAGCATTAATCTTATGTGATAGAATCTGTCCACTTAGCAGGCACTTGATTTGATAGCTCTTTCCCGGTTCCTTCAAGAAGTCCCTCACCACACCAACCACTGTGTGCTGGATACCCTCCAGTTTGTCAGGCTACTAAGGTGGGGACTGTAGGGCCAAAAGGGCATGTGACAGCACAGAAAAAGTAGCTCCAATCAGGGCTATAGGGCTCTCCTCATGCCTAGAATCTCATCCTTCAGATAGCTTAGATGCCCCTTCCATCAGGAAGTCTTCCTGGCTTTTCTCCTCCACCTCAGTAACAAGAACTGAATTAAATGCCCTCCATCAGGTTTCCCCAGAATGTTTGGTTTGCTGATATCTATCATCACCCTCTGTAGGCTCCTTCCAAGCAGGGTCTGTCATCTCCCAGACCAAAGCATAGAAAGCATTCAAACAAATGAACAAATTATTAAGTAGATTACTATATGAATGAGGGGATAGATGTATGGGAGACTGGATGGATGGATGGATGGAGTGAGTCTGCCTTTTTATAGGCTCTGTAGGGAAAGGAGCGTTCTCCATCCAATATGATGGTTTAATAGAGATCTCGCCACAAGATGGCGCTCATAATTTTCTTAATTTATGGTTTCTACAGAAAATTTTCAAATTTTAAGCTGTCTTAAACATCACTATGTGTATTTCACACTTAATTCAGCTAATTTGCCATGCCGCCCATGTTTCCTGTTCCATCACATTTCACACAATTAGAAACATGTTCTTTCCCATGGGATGTCAGGACACAACCCAACAGCATTTTGTTTTGACACTGGTGGGTGGTTTTGCGGCTTGTCTTGATTGCCGCAGAGTGTGAGGAACAACGTCAGTCCCCAGTTAGCAACGGAAACAAAGGCGTTTTTCCACCACTCCATCCACAACAACAAGAGTCAGCAGAAAAATGAAACCTTGGCTGGAAATAGCCATTAACCTTTGGCTCCATGAATTTTGCCTTAATAAAATAATAACCCCTTACACTATACAGTGCTTTACGCTGTACAAAGCAATTTCACATCACAATAACAGTTTCTCAGCTCCTACAAATAATGGCAATCACTTCAGATTTATTATCCCCTTTTAACCCTCATACCAACCCTGTGGGTTAGGTCTTCATACCTCCTACTTCACAGATAATGAAATGGAAGTTCAGAGAAGGGATGTCATTTAGCAGAATCACAGATGGTAAGTGGCAGAGCAAGAGCTGGGACCCAGTTTTTCTCCAATTATGAGTTTGCCTTCAATTATTCCCCAGGACATAAGCCATTTTGGTGTCCCTAGCCCCCATCACCATCATGAGAGAGCCCCAGAAATAGCTTCCTAACTGAACCCTCTCTACTGCCAGATTCTGTAGCAAAATAAATGATTGTTATTGTCTTTTTAAACCACTGTATTGAGATATAGTTGACATACAATAAGCTGTATATATTTCATGTATACAACTTGATGAGTTTGGAAATAAGTATACATCTGTGAAACCATCACTACAATCTACACCATAAACATATCCACCACCTCCAAAGGTTTCCTCCTGCCATTATTATTATTATTATCATTATCATTATCATTATTACTGTTTGTGTGATAAGAATCCTGAACATAAGATCTACCTTCTTAAATTTTTAAGCAAACAATACACTTTTATTAGTTACAGGTTCCATGGCTGCATGGTAGATCTCTAATACTTATCCATCTTATATTACTGAAACTTTGTACCCTTGGCCTAACACCTCCTTGATTTCCCACCCCCAGCCCCTGGCAACCACCATTCTACTCTGCCTCTGATTTTGACGATTTTAGAATCCTCGTATAAATGGTATCCTGCAGTATTTATCCTTCTGTGTCTGTCTTCATTCTCTTTAGCATAATGTCCTCAAGGTTCATCTATGTTGTTACATATGGCAGGATTTCCTTCTTTTTTAAGGCAGACTAACATTCTGTTATATATATACACACTCACACACACATATATATGTGTGTGTGTATATATCACATATTTTTCATTCATCTGTGAATAGACGTTTATGTCTTTCGTGTCTTAGCTAGTGAGAATAAATCTGCAATGAACATGGGATCTCTTCAAGATCCTGATTTCAAACCCTTTGGATATATACACAGAGATGAGATTATTGCTGGATCATAGGGTAGTTCATTTTTAATTTTTTGAGGAACTTCCATAGGTTTTCCATGGTAGCTCCACCAATTCCCACCAGAAGTGTGCAAGGGTTTTCTTTTCTCCAGAGCCTTGCCAGTGCTTATTCTTTTTTTGTAATAGTCATCCTATCTCATGTGAGGTCATATATTATTATGATTTTCATTTTCATTTTCTTGATGATGAGTGATATTGAGCACTATGTGGCTATTTGTATGTCTTCTTCAGAGAAATCACTGTTCAGTTCCTTTGCACATTTTTTAATTAGTTTAATTTGGTTTTGTGCTATGAATTATAAGAGTTCCCTGTATATTTTGGATATTAACCTTTTATCAGTATGTAGTTTGCCAATAATTTCTCCCATTCCATAGGTAACAAAATTTTCATTTTGTTGATTGTTTCATTTGCTGGACACGAAATTTTCATTTGATGTAGTCTCACTTACCTATTTTGGCTTTTATTGCCTGTGTTTTTGGGGTCATATCCAAAAAATCCTTGCCAAGCCCAATATAAAGGAGATTTTCCCCTATTTATTTTTCTAGGGGTTTTATAGAATCAGTTCTTATATTTTAAGTCTTTAATCATTTTGAATTAATATTTGTGTATGGTATAAGATAAGACATCAATTTCATTCTTTTGCATGTGGATATCCAGTTTTTCTAATACCATTTATTGAAGATTATCATTTCCCCATTGTGTATCTTGGCACTTTTATCAAAGATCAGTTGATCATACATACATGGGTTTATTTCTTGGCTCTCTATTCTCTTCCATTAATCTATATGTTTATTTTTATGACAGTACTACAGTGCTTTGATTACTATAGTTTTGTATAGTATTTGGAAATTAGGAAATAGGATACTCCAACTTTGTTCTTCTTGCTCAAAATTGCTTTGGCTCTTCAGGGTCTTTTGTGGTTCCATATGAATTTTAGGTTTTTTTTTTTTATTTCTGTAAAAAAATGTCATTGGGATTTTGATAGAGATTGCATTGAATCTGTAGATCACTTTGGGTATTATGGGCATTGTAACAATATTAATGTTTCCAATCCATGAACATAGGATGTCCTTCCATTTGATTTTCTCTAATTTCTTTCACCAGCATTTTACAGTTTTTAGTACACAAGTCTTTCTACTCTTTGGTTAAGTTCATTCAAAGTATTTTATTCTTTTTGATGATATTATAAATGGGATTGGTTTCCTAATTTCCTTTTTAGATAATTTCTGTTGGTGTATGGAAATGCAAATGATTTTGTATGTTAATTTTGTGTCCTGCAACCTTATTGAATTCCTGTGTTAGTTCTAACAGGTGTGTGTGTATCTGTGTGTACACATGTGTGTAGTCTCTAGAGTTTTCTACACATAAGAGCATCTCATCTGAAGAGATGATTTTACTTCTTTCTTTCTGATTTTAATGCCTTTTAATTTCTTTTTTTTTTTTTTTTTTTTTTTTTGCCTAATTTCTCTGGTTAGGACTTCCAGTAATATGCTGAATAGAAGTGATAAGAGTAGACATTCTTGCCTTGTTCCAGATCTTAGAAGAAATGCTTTTAGTTTTCCACCATTGCATATGAGGTTAGCTATGGGCTTTTTATATATGTCCACAGGCTGCTGGGCTCTGTGGGTGGGCTCATTCTCTCTTTCTCCCATAGGAAAACCTTGACTCAAGGGGATCTCTCTCAGAACTGCACTGTGCCCAGTTAGGGGATTAAAGTGAAACTTTTCTTCTTCCCCTGTTCAGTGTGTCTATTCTCATTTCATGCTCCACTGGGGTGCTGTAATGTCTCACTTGGATTCTAAAGCTCTCATAAAGGTATTTTCATCAATGGATAGTTGCTAAATCCGTGTTTCTGCAGGAGGGCAAAGGCTGAGACCATCTATTCCACCTGCTGACATCCTGCTGGCGTCACTCCTGATTGTTACCAGCTCGAAGCTACTGTTTGGAGGGGTTTGCTATGCTGCAACAGATAACTGACACAGTTTTGGGTTCCCAGTGAGAAAGGTGCTGTAATGAACCCCAGAGTACATGTCCCTAGCAACTGCACAAGCTGCCTCTCCATTTAATCCCATCAAATGAAATTAATCAAATCAGACTGATGATATGCCAGATTTCCAAGTCTCAACAGCCTCCTAATGATGCCAGAGTGTTTCAGATGACTGCTAATACTTTTTTTGTTTCATTCATTCTGCTTTAGCTTGAGCGAGCGGTGACTCAAGGTTGCAGCATTTGCAGCTTTTTCAAACTATACATACAAACGATCTAAAGAGAAGCCTTGAAAGACCTCTAATGTCCTCAGCAAAACAAAGATGAAGACAGATGAGGATCCCTTCTTCAGCCACTATACTGTGATTGGTGGTGAGGAGAGTCTGAAAAACAAACGTGCTATCAGTCCATCCATAGTGTTGCAGGCTGGGAAGGTAGGGACCCCACGGGGCCTTCTCTGAAACACATGCTTGGGAAAAGACGGATGCCTGAGAAGTAGAGTCTCTAGATCAGGGGTCCTTCAACTAGAGCCTATGAGTCAAACCCCACTGGCCATTTGTTTTTGTAAGGAAAGCTTTATTAGAACATAGCTAGCCTATTCATTTGTGTGTTGCCTGTGGCTGCTTTCAAGCTGAAACAGCAGGATTGAGTAGTTGGGAGAGACTGTACTCACCACAATGTCAAAAATACCCACTTATCTTGTCCTTTATAGAAAATGTTTGCCTAATTCTGCTCTCACTGACATTTAGCTCTTTTTTATTTGTTTTTTTAAAGATTTTATATATTTATTTGAGAGAGAGAGAAAGCATCAGTGGACCAGAGGGAGAGGAAGAAGCAGACTCCCTACTGAGCAGAGAGCCCGAATGCCAGGCTCCATTCCAGGACCCTGGGACCATGACCTGAGCTGCAGGCAGATGCTTAACGGACTGAACCACCCAGGTGCCCCAATTAGCTCTTTCTTATGTTCTAAATGTCTCTCAAATCATTCACACTTCCCTTCATTGTTGTTTTTAAATTGTTAATCATGAGACATTTCAAACATACATAAAATTAGACTAAATAGTAAATAACTCACATACCTACCACTGAGATTAAGCAGATGTTAACATTTTGCCAGATTTGTTTCATCTTGACTTAAAAAATGAAAAAAAAACAAAAAACAAATACAGCTTAAGTACCCCATCCGTTCCCCTTCCCCCCAACCCCAGAGGCTGTCCTCATCTTAAAGTTGGTGTGCTTCCTTCCTATTCATATTTTTATCATTACTACGAACTTATACAATTGGCTATAGGCTTGAATAATTTTTACATAAGTACTATCATCATACTATATGTATCTCTTGGTAACATTTTCTGCTCAGCATCATCTTTCTGAGATTTATAGATATTGATACATGTTTAACTAGTTCATCCATTATAATTGTATTATGGCATTTCATTTTATGACTAAACCACAGTTTATATAACCCAGTTGTGTAACAGTCCAATGAGGGACAGTTTGGTTGTTTCCACTTTTCTTACTTTCAACAGTGCTGTAATAAACAACTTTGTATACATCTTTTTGCACACAAGCATATGAATTTCTCTAGGGCATGTTCCTAGGAGTCCAGTAGCTGGTCAGAAGGCATGAGTGTGATCCCCTTCCAGATACCACTCTTCGTCCTTTCCATTCCTGCTCGGATGCCAGGGAGCTGAATTATGTGGACGGATGAGCAGATTCCCTTGCCCTGTTTCCCACTGCGTTTGGCCAATGAAGGGAAACAATAGGAAATTGGGGGGGGGTGGAAAGTGGGATCAGGGTATTTATTCCCCCATATCCCTCTCCACGGAATCACAGCAGGCAGGCTGGGTCCCTCCAGTAAAGGTCACAGGTGCCTTCCCACAGCCGTCTGTCCCAGGTTCCAGTGACGGCTCCCTCAGCTTTCCCTCGCAGGTCTGAGATCGTAGGGTCCACTAATCCTCACTTCTGGGGACTACACTCTTCATTGTGCCTTTCCTGTACCTTGTCCATAAGTTTCTAAATAGTCCCATTATTAAATCTGCCTGGAATTATCAAATCTGAATGTGTCACCTGTCTCCTGCCAGCACACTGGCTGGTACAATGTATCTTCAATTGTACAGAGTCTATAAATTGGTCCCCCAAAGTGGCTATAATAATCTACACTCCCATAGATTCCTGTATGAGTCCCTATTTCCCCCACATTCTCTCCAAAACCTGATGGAATTTGCTTAATAACTTTTGCCAGGGAGACTGAGAACAAGCATCTTTCTCTATGTTTATTGGTTTTGGGGGGGTTTCTTCACCTGTTAGTTGCCTGTTCCTGCTCTTTTCCTGATTTTCTGGCTTTTTGGATTTTTGTATCTATGTTAATAAGAGGGCTGACCATATAATCTATTTCTTGTGTTATCCTTGTCCAGTTTTTTTTTGTGAAATAGCTCATAAGTGATCGCTTACTCTCGTTTTGTATTATCTGACTTTGTTTTTAAAAAATTCTCTAAATTTTAAAGACTTCTTAGAACCCTCCCATAAAAACACTTATGCCTGATAGCTTTTGAATTACATCAATTATTGTTCTAGTTCATTTAATAGTTATAGGTCTAGTCAAGTTTCCTGAACCTTGCGGAGTCATTTTTAGTCCGATATATTTTTCCAGCAGCTGTCTGTTTCATCCACATTTGCAAACGCATGACGGGGAGGAGCAGATCCGCCATGACAGCAAGATGACCTTGCACGCTCCAAACAGGCCACAGAGACAAGGCTCCTCCATGGTCTAACTGTATCTGTACAGAACACCCTGTCATCCTCCTGAGGACATGGGGAGATAGGCGGTCATGTGGGGAGCTGTCTCAAGCCTTTTTACCATGCACCTCTCTAGCCCACAGGATACTCCCTATTTTGTGACTGGTTGCCATGAGACAACAAAGTTTTGCCAAGTGAGTGAAATTCAGACCTTCTGTCTCCAAATCCAGCAAGCTTCCCTCAGTCCCACACTTCCTCTTTGTTGTCTCAGAAAGGACTAGAGCCCACCCAGACTGGCCCCACACCCAAGTGCTCCTGAATCCACAGTCCGCCCCACCCCCCACCCCGGCCCTGCCGCCCAGGTCAGGGTCTAGTGAGCATTTTGCTCTGGGTAGTAGGGACTATGGCCATATCCACTCTGTGTTCCTCCCTAGGCACGGTGTCAGCCACAGATCTGGGCAGACCTCAAGTGCTCACAAAGCTGGGGTGATTGATATGGATTGGCTTTTTGATTTGAGAGGCCTCTGACACTGAACAGTGCTGACTCGGGGAATCACAGCTCCCACGGTGGCTCATACATCAGGACCTCTTTAATGGGGAATTAGGGAAATGTGCTGCCTGGAGCTATCTTAATTAAGATTGCTCTGAGTGGACTCTCTCCTCCATCTTCCCCTCTTCTTTTCTCCTTGACCCCAAGGGGCAGAATCCCGCTGCCTTTGACAAGGCTTTCCTTCTCCCAGCATTGCTGCTGACAGGCTCTGTTTGGAAACAGTTGAACTAGTTGGGAATGGTGGCCTTTCAGCCAGCATGAGCTCCCAAATGGGAAGCCCAAACCAGTAACAGTAAAGTTATTGCTGCCCTGTGCTGCCTAGCTCTCAGGAAAGGCTGGGACTGAGGTTGGAAATAGGTAGAAGGTAGATAATCAGGTTGGATGTTCTTCCCAGCACCCAGTCTCCCCACCCCCATCCCAAAGCCACTCTGTCCTGGAGATTATATTCCAACCAGAGAATGGAGATGGACTCCTGTTACTCCCATCACCCGTTGGCTCCAGTCCCAACCAGAGGGCAGGCTGGGCCCCAGCCTCCCAGGGGAGGAAGGGTCCCATTCTCTCTCTGTGCACAAGGATATCTTTTTAGTATGCTCAGGGACCACAAAAGAGAACTGGGTTCCAGGAAGGTCTGGCTTCCCAAGGCAAGAGTCCAAACCCAGCCCAGAGCCAGATACCCCTGACAGCTTCCTGTCAGCCCAAATTCCCTCACTCAGACTGGTGCTGGATTCTCCATCACCACACTCCATCCACTGGTCACGTCTTCACCCAGCAATGTTCACTAACGCACGTGAGGTCTCGACACTCTGTAGTTCCGTGTCCTTCTTGCCCCCTCCCCCTCTACACATACACATACACACACAGCAAGTTTTAAAGTTTATAGGAATTTTCAAAGCAGCTTTTTCACCAGGTATGACTCATCTTTTAATTCACGTTTCTCTGGTCCCTGGCTTCTCCAGGGAGTAATTTTAAAAGTGTAAACAAATACTTACATCATTTGGGAGCTCACTATATGAAAGCTCTAGGGGAGAGCTTCTTGTAATGATATGACCACTCCTTAAAGCATCTGTGGGTCGAAACTCCTTAAACAGGAGGATTCTTGGGTAGAAACCCTACTTGAATGAATAAAGCCATGGAACTGCACCCGGCAGGACGGGAGGGGGAATGCGATGTATCTACTCATCCTTATACATGCAGCTGCCCTCATGGTTCACAGGGGAGACCAGAAACCTGAATCCCAGAAAACAGATCCTCCCCACCTGAGGCTCCAGCCCTGCTTCTCCAACCTAACCCTTTCCGACGGCTTCCTAGTTCCCAGATCAGTGATTCTTCGAGTGTGGTTCCTGGGCCAGTAGTATCAGCATTCCTCGGAACCTATAAGAAACGCAAATTTACAGGCCTGCTGAATCAGAAACCCTAAGGGTAGGGCCCAACAATCTCTGTTTTAACAAGCCCTCCCGGTGATTCTGATGCCCACAGTTTGAGAACCACTGCCCTCCATGGGAGTACAACCCTTAGCAAGATCTGCAAGGCCCTCCACAGAGAGACTGCTGGCCCCGAGGAGCCTTGGGTAAATTAGAAGTGCAGCCTCCTCTGGGAGGGCCTTGCCAAGGGAAGCCAGAGCTGTATTTCAGGCCCTCACCCCCTCGGTAGGGTGCGCTTATAAAGCCAACAGCCACATAGCCGTTCCTGGCAGCCCTGCCCGCAGGACCCGACCTTCCAGCCTCCTCACCCCTATGCTCCTGCCACTCCAAGCATTTTACGATTCCCTGAACACATCGAGGTCCTTTGTGCTTCCTTCATGGCTTTGCCCAAACCCTTCCCTCTCCCTGGAATGCCTTTTCCCTGTCTCCAGCCTAGAACACTCCTCCAACCTTTAAGAGCCAGCTTGGCCGTCTCCTCTTCCAAGAACTGTTTGCTGACTGCGTGAGAGTGAGACTGCACTCCTCCAGGCTCCCTGGTCACATTGTGCTCGCCTCTCACGTTGTCCTTGCCTCACTGCGTTCTCACTGTTCCCCTCATTGTCTCTGTCCCACCCCCACCCCCCTACACCCCGCACAGGCAGGAGGGATGTCTGATCGTCTCTGTGTCACAGCGTCAGGACGGTACCTGGCACATTCATACAATGACAGAATACTAAGTGTCAGTTCTCTGCCAGGCTCTTGGCACGGGAGGTGCAGTGAAGGTCATGTCAGACAGGCCAGCCTCGTGCAGCTAATTCATAATTAAGTGAACGCTACAAAAGGAGGGATGGAGGGGAGAAGAAGCAAGGCCATTGCCAACATGGAGGGAGGCAAATGCTTTTCTGAATGATTTAGAAGCTGCCTTGAAAGCAGGGTGACTTCTTCTAGCTCTGGGAGGATGAATTCCTGTCCTCTCCAGATTTGTTTGTGAAGTCCAAAAAACCGAGACCAGTCCCAAGCAGGAAAAAAAAAAAAAAAATCTCCTGTGACAGGAGGGATCTGTCCTCCCACGGGGCGTGGTTGAGCCCCAGCACTGAAGAGCTGTCTTGCTGTCCAGAATGCTCAGGGCCTCCCCCATGGCAGCTGCAGCCAGGAGTCTGAACAGGGACAAGCCCAGATGAAGAGACTTGATGCCTCTCCTCCTTATAATTAAGGCTGTAATCACTGCGTCAGGACTCAAATCAGGTTGGTATGCCCGTCCTCAATTAGCCGCTTATCTAATTATAAGGCATGAATTGCAAGTTTCCGCTCACTGCAGTAATGCAATAATGGGGTTCCTTATGGAAACCATTTGTCTTCCGTACTGATTTCTACACCCAGTAAGCAATGACGGAATAAAATAGGAGTTCAGTTTACATGCAGAAAACATGAGTTTTCTCAAAGGGAAAGAATAGGTTGGAAGGTAGAGAGGGAGTGATCTGAAGAGGCGCTTGCCATCATCCCGAGGGGAGATACCCTGGGAGCAGGTGGTGGGGATGGGGAAGTCACCCCAGACAGACATAGAGATGTTGGCATATAGACCTTGATGTGGCAAGAGAGAGCAAGAGGGACCAGGAGGGAGATGAAGCGGTCTAGTCTGGATTCTGAAGGCGCTACAGGAAAAGCGAGAACAGACTTTGCAATAGGCTTGAATAGCACACTCCACAGCCTGAGCCCCGGTTTGCGCATACATGGACCAACACGCACACACCCCCGTACACACACACACACACACACATGTCGATGCATGTACAGGCACACATTCATGTATACGCACACATACACGCACTGACACAGAGCCCAGCTCCACTTCCTTTTATTGGCATGACTGCTATAGGAGACCGCCTCTTGGAAAACTCAACAGAGCTAAATCAAAGCCCTGTTCTGTACCTCCAGCTCCTCCAATTTCTCACTGTGGTAACAAATTGTGACCCTTTTCTCCCTGGTGCCAAAAAGCCTCTCCTGGGGCAAGAAAGCAGATCGTGTGGCCAACAGAAAGGAGGGAAAAGAAACTCAGTCATGGGGCTGATCCAGGGTGCTAAGAAAGGCCAATTCCCACATCCTTACTAGAATTCGGAGTGGACTCACACAGACATGAACCAAAATTCACAAATACTTATGATATATACAGAGATACTCCGACCTACAAGACAGCACCCATACACACACACGGAGGCTTTTCTCGCTCACAGAATCACACACAAATACAGAGAAAGGATAAATTTGCACACACGGACATCCTACAACAAACAGGCAATCTTTGAAATACATTCATTCACTTAAAACAGTTTTCAAATAATTATTCAGAAAATTAAAGCAAAAAACTATTTCATGTTAGTTATCTAGGTTTTTTAAAATTAAAAAATGCTTTGTTTCATTGAACGTGCTGAACGCTCTCTACCCAGAACACTCTTGCATGGGCATGGTACGTTTCGCTCAGCAACGGAAGTTCACAAATGGCATCTCCTCCACACCTCACAGCACTTTTCTGTTGGCACGTTTCTTTGTCTTTTCCACATGCCTTTTGTGCTGGATGCTGGCTGTTAGTGCTCAGCGCTATCCCAGCCCTCTTAGCTCTTTCTCTATCACCAGAAGCTGGAACCAGAAGACTACATTTCCCCAACCCCCATGCCAACAGAGTTCTGGTTTCTCTTCCACCAATAGGAGACGTTCCCATGAGATTCGGAAGGTGGAAGAGAAGCAGAAGCCATTTCTGCTCCTCAGACATGTTCCAGGCAGGTGGGCGTTGGCAGGTGCGGGCGGGAGGTTTTGCGGTGGCTTCCATTCATCCATCCCCCTGTGAGCTTCCCACGTCAGGGCTTCGGGCAGAGGAGATCATTGGTGGCGGGTGTTCTTGTAATGTTTATAACTGCCTGATTTCCTTAGACGATCAGCAGTTTTCTCAACCCTTGCTCTTCCAACCCTTTCAAATATTTTTTAAGCATCAAGTTCCGCGTATCAGCTCCTGCCTGCACGGAGGAAAACTACCTTAAGTAGTTTTCCAGATGAATACAGATGTGCATATCACACACACATAAACATCATCTTTTTTCCTTGTCAGTTTAAACACACCTTCATGGACAATGAATTAAAAGGAATGCTTTTATGTAGTGCAGTCAGATTTGTATATTTGCTTATGCTCTCTGTACCCATTTCCTAGGGCTGTCACAACAAAGTGTCACAAACTGGCAGGTTCAAGCAGCAGAAATGTGTTGTCTTACAGTTCTTGTGGCCAGAAGTCTGAGATGAACGTGTGGGCAGGGTTGGGTCCTTCTGAGAGCCATGAGAGAGAATCTGCCCCTTGTCCCCTCCCAGCTTCTGGCGATGCACAGGTCCTTTTGGGGGTTCTTTGGCTCCTGCTGAATTACTCATATCCCTGTCTTCCTCTTCATGTGTGTCTCTGTGTCCAAATTTTTCCTGTGTCTCTTTGTATGGATGCCAGACATACTGGATAGGGTGCCCTAATGACCTCATTTTAACTTAATCACCTCTGTAAAGATCCTATTCCTGAAAAAAGTCACATTCTAAGATACGGGAGGTTGGATTGCAACATATCATTCTGAGGGAGACACAGTTCAACCCATAGCACTATCCGACTCCAGGTGAGTCCCCAGCAGCGGGCAGTTGGATGGATCACTCAGGAATTCAGAGATGATTTAGGCTAGAGATACAGAGTTGGAAGTCTCAGCAAAAAGTGGCTGGAAAGTTCAATCAGAAAGAACAAAAAAAGTAGGAAGAGAAGAGGTCTGAACTCAAAATTCTGGGGCACAGATTTACAGAATTCTGTAACTCAGGGGTAAAGAAAGAAAAGATTGAGAAGAAACTGAAGAGTAGGAAACACAAAGAGAATTCAGTGTCCCAGAGCCAAGAGAGGGCAAGACGAGGCGAGGATGGAGAGCTAGAACATGAGGTAGGTCGGACTCTAGGCTTGCACAGAGGTTCGTGCAACGTGCTGCTTCTGGAAACTGTCCATCAGGACCCTGTGCACTACCCAGCAGTGCTCAAATGCCACTGTGCCGTCCACTCATGGCCGTGACCTGCCACTCCTGGTCCAGGTCCCACTAGACCTCTGCAGGGGGCCTTGTAGGTTGACGGAGGAGGCACTCTCCTCACTGGACTCGTCGGGAATCTTTAAGACGTATATATGAGGTTAGAAATAACAAAAACTACATTTGAAAGAGACTTAAGCAAAAAATAAGGACACATGCCTGGAGTAGCTCACAGAATTACAGCTTCAGGGGCCAAGGTAGATTGGGCTCCCCAGGAAGGGGACTTTCAGGTGGATATTAGCATGGACGGAGTTTGGTAGGGAAAGCATAGGACTAGAAGGGATGCGGGGAGAACTCGCGTGCCTGTCATTCTTGACTGAAGCCCTGGAGCACCGCGGGGGGAATTCTGAAGCTGAGATGCTCCTTCAGCCTGGGGTGAGAGTGCCGAGACTTTACCCTGCCATATTTGCCAGTTGTCCTGAATCGAGGCAAAGGCCAGGCCTTTATAACCCATCAGAAACCGGGGCATGACATTAGGCAAGGCAACTCTGGTCAGCTGAGGCAATCCCTGCTGGAGACAATTGGCTCAGAGCCTTCTGCCAGCAGCTTGAAGTAAACAGTTCTTTGTTCCTATTAATGGGCCGGAAGTGTGTGCCCCCCCCCCCAAATTCATATGTCAAAACCCTAACACCAATGTGACTATATGTAGAGATAGGGCCTATGAGGAGATAATTAAGTCTAAATGAGGTCTTAAGAGTGGGAACTAATGCAATAGAACCAGTGCCCTAATACGGGGAAGAGGAGACACCAGAGTTCTCCATCTACCATGTGAAGACACAGTGAGAAAGCAGCCAAGTGCAGGCCAAGGAGAGAGCTCTCACCAGAACCTGGCCAGGCTGGCTTCTTGATCTGGGGCTTTTCAGTGTCCAGATCACTGAGAAAATTGATTTCTGTTGTTTAAGCCAACCAGTCTGTGGTATTTGGTTATAGCAGGCCAAACTAACACTAATTCCTGAAGGACAGTGTGGGCAGCACACGACAGGATCCAGCCCAGGAGCTGAACCGGGGACCAGCTTTCATCACCGCTGTCTGTCTGTCTCTCTCTCTACCTCTGTTCTTTTCCCCAAAGTTGCGAGATAGACCCTGACTCCCTGTAGATCCTCACTCTTCCAAAGCCATGATCTAAAAAAGAAAAGCGCTGTTGTCCCTCAGGCTACAGTTTGGAAAACCCTGGGAAGCCCACGCCATGTGCAACCTCCTAGACCAATTCTGAGCCCTGTGGCATGGGGTATCATGACTGACCTCATCCTTGGCCAAATAGGCCAGATTTGCTGTCAAAAGATGAAGGAGTGATGGTAAGATACCGAGCAGAAAAAGGCAGTAGACACGAACCCTTTATTTTACCAAGTATTTGCTCAGTCAGCTTTCAGTAAGTCACCAGTCTTGTGACACCAAGCAAGTCACTTCCCTAGTCTGAGTTTTGCTGTCCTCTTCTGTCCAGAGGAGATGGCTGTGATTATGTGGGGACAGGTCTGCCCCGCACGAGGCGGGCACACAGTAAGTGTTGGTTCATTGTCTGGATACTGCTGTAAGAAAATATAATCTCCAACTTCAAAACATGGAGCAAAAGCAAAAGCCGATTGAGGGCAATAATATTTGCCCCAGGTCCAAAAACACCTCAAGTTACATGAAATATGCATTTTTCAGATAAGGAAACAGAAGCCCCGAGAAGTTAATAACCGGCCTGACATCCCACAAAGAGAAGAGACGGGGCTGGATCAAGAACCCTGAGCTCTAGCGATGAACCCAGGTGCACTGCGGCCTGCCATTGTCTCCCCGCTGGACCCCTGACTCGCGCCAGCCCAGGTATGCAGCCTCCCATTTTTGCTCCCAGACACCCAGCCTGCAGGGCTAAGCCCAGGTCCACTCAGCAAGGGCTGCTGCAATGGAATTGAAACCCAATGGGGTATCTGGAAAGCAAGTGGGATATCTGGAAGTAATAAACTTCCGACTGCTTGTTCATTTGGCACCCAGTGGGGGTAAGCACAGACTCCTCTCATCTCTCTTAAGAATCAATAAAAGTTAGTGATGTATTTAGCAGAGATCAAATGCATGAAATTCGGTTCCTTTTTTAACCTTTGATGGGACCAATACTTCGGTCACATTTCTAAGAATTGCTGCAGGTCATTCTGACCCATTTGGTAATTGCATTGCAATTTTAAACACTGAGTCTTGGTGGACTGAGAAGAAGAAACACATTTGATTGGCCAGGGAAGGAGCAGGCAACCAAGAGAAAATAGCATCTTTGGCTGAGAGCTGATGGATGAATGACCAAGCAGGGGTGGGCATTCACGGCAGGAGGGACCAGCGTGACACAGGTGTGGAAGAAAGGAACACGGATGTGCTTGGGGCTAGAAGGACTGGGGGAGTTTGGAGAGCCTTTCAGTGAGCATCCAAGTGGCAGGGGTTGGGCCAAGGCTGGTCACGATGGCCCAGCACCACCCACAGGCTGAGGCAGAGGGAGTGAGACTGCAGACGTGGGCATCTTTGAGTCTGAAACAATAGCACTTGGGAACAAACTTGTCGTCTCTGATCCTAACATGGGAGCGCTGGAGGAAGATGGTCTGAGTTCAAATCCACTGCTGCCCTCAACTTGGTGTGAGATTTTACACATGTGGTTTTTTTTAACCCCTTGGGGAATCACTGTCTTCTCAGCAGTTGGAGGCAGTGGTGTTCCCCTTAGAGTTTGCAAACTCAATGCCTACAGGTGCCAGGCAAGGAAAAGAAATGACTTGTCCTGGGTACAAAATAACAAATGATTTCATTCATTGTCTAATGCTAAAAGGGGTCAAACTCAAAATACATTAAAAAGCTCATGTGTGCCAAGCAAAACACACTTGGCCAGCATATACCTAGCATGTGAACTCCTGACTACCTCATAAGATTGTCCTGAGAAGTAAGTGGGATGATGTGGAGGAATTGCTCCACATTGTAGAGAAGCCAGACAAGAAAAAAGAAAAAGAGTCCGTGTGCCGTGATTCAAGAACAGGCTAAACTAATCTGTGGTGCCAGGACTTGGAACAGTGTTTCCCTGGGAGCAGCAGGGGCATTGACCATGGAGGACATAAGGAAGCCTTGCGGTGGGTTGGAAATTTTCTGTAGCTCGTTCCAGATTTGGGTAACCGGTCTGTAGATATGTGTAAATTGTCACCAGGCTGTGCACTCGAGCTTTGTGAACTTTACTGCATAAAAATTTCACTTCGATCAAAAAGGAAATTTTAAAAGCAGCCCTTCACAGAGAAGTAGGTACTGAATGAATGGTTGTTGTAGTTGTTATTACCAATGACTACTTCCACTATTATCATTATGAGGAGGAAGAAGAGGATTTAGCCACAGGTCAACAAACCAACTAAATGAACAATGAACATTCACCAAAGACTTGCTGTGTGCTGGGTACTTAAGTCAGATTGTATTTTCCAAAAATGACTCCGTGTGCGTGTGTGTGCAAGCGCATGGGTGTACACGTATCCGTCCCACGTGCTCTTGCTACAAAGTGGGTTTCGTACCTCCCACCAAGAGGTGGGGACTATGTCCCTCCCATTGAATCCTGTCTAGACTCGTGGCTGTTCCCACCAGTGGAGCACAGAGGACATGATGTCATGTGACTTCTGAGATTAGGTCGTAAAAGCAATCAGCTTCCGCCTGGCTCTCTCAGAATGCATGCCTTGGGAGTCCTCCTTGCCAATATGGAGAAGTCTGGCTGCCCGGAAACCTGGGCCTGCCTCCATGCTGGAGAAATCACGTGGAGAGACCACACTGAGAGAGATGCCTGAGGAGGCCTGGCTGTCCTAGCCCCTAGCTGTTCAAGACTTCTTTGCCCAGATCTTAGTCACAGGAGCCCAGAAGCCTTTAACATGCCCAGATGCCATCTGACTGGGACCTCACGTAAGACCCTGAACCAGAACCACTCAGCCAAGCTGCTCCTGAAACTATGAGAGACGATAGGTGACTATCATTGCTTTAGCCAATAAGCTTTGGGGTATTTGATTTATATTAGCATCAGCAGATAATACAGATTTTGGTACCTGGAGTTGGGGGGGGGGGCAGGTGATTCTATAACAAAAAACAAAAAACTAAAAATAGAACAATGGCTCTGAGGGCAGAAGTTAGAAGTGTATGGAAGGTGTGGAATCTGATGTTCTTCGAGGAGGCTGCCCATGAGGGCTTAAAGGAGAGTAGGGAAGATAATATTGGAAGATGGAGGAAAAAGGGCCTTTGTGAGTGTTATGCCCAATAATGGGTCCGTGATTAAAGGAGCGAGACTCATACAAAGCGAAGGTCAAGCAAAGCTTTATTTCGTGCCAAGCATCAAGAATCTAACCAAACATTCTCTTACAAGAGAGGGTGACCCTTCTCTGTTTCACAGTCTAGCTTTTAAGGGCAAAGGCCATGCAGTCGGGCCTGGCCACGCAATGAGATTGTAACACACACAGGAAACTCCACAGTGATGCTAGCTGACCAATTGAATTACAATTTACCCTAGTAGACATTTGAACCAGCCTGTTACACCTTGATTAGGATTGGCACCAAAAAGGTGGGGGGGAGGGGGTCCCTACTCCTTGGTAGCTAGGGAGACAGTATGCAACCCCCCACTGATCGGATGTCTCCACCTGGCCTGACCCACCCTTGTATCTGGGCTTTGTTACCTGGAGCTGGTTTCTGGGACTTGTCTCCAAGTAAATCCCCTGGGGGAAGGGTCTAAATAGGTCCTTAGAGTGAGGTAGTACTTTACTTGGCTCAGGCTGCCATCACAAAATACCACAGACCGGGTGGCTTACAGAATGGACATTTATTTCTCATAATAAATGGGAGTAGAGGCTGGAAGTCCAAGACGAAGGGTCCAGCCAGTCTGATTCCTGGTGGGAGCTCTCCTCCTGGCTTGCAGATGGCCGCCTTCTCACTGTGTCCTCATGTGGCAGAGACAGAGCTCTGGGGTCACTTCCTCATAATGACACCAGCTCTACATATTAGGGCCGCACCCTTATGACCTCATTTTGCTTCTATTGTCTCCTCACAAACTGTCTCCAAATGTGGCCCCATTGGGGCTTCGAGCCTCACTCTATAAACTCTGAGGGATATAACCATCCCGCCCGTAACACGTAGTGAGGGCAGTCGTAGCAACACTGACTTCTGTGATGGAATGGAAAACAGGAAGTGTACTGAATGAACTGGATGATGTAGTAAAGAAAACTTCCAGGAAAAATGTCAGACATGCCTCCTGACTTCTGGTTGCTTATAATAAATGTGAAAAGAGAGAAGACGTGTTAAAGAAAGAACTATTGAGAACAAAGGAGCCAGGACTTGCTGAGTTTGAAAATAAAAATGTCTTATTCCTAGGATTTCCTGACAGGAGTGATACTAAAATGCTAAGTGGCCTCCAGGCAAAGATCAAATCTAGGAAAATATCTGGAAAATGTGCTCTAAATTAAAGATAAACCTGAGGGAGACAGTATAAAACCCTTTATTAAGGCCTCGGAAATATTTAAGGTGGTGATCCAAACAGGAAAAAAGAAAGTACCTCAAAGATCCTTAACAATAAACAGTAGGGTTTCTGGTAATCTTAAGTGTGTGTCCCACAGTAGCCTTACAGGAAACTCGAGGTAGAAATGGGCTGCTCTCATGATATTTGTGGTCTTGACTTCTAGCTCATGGAGTGAGCGCCAGTCAGAGGCACGGAGAGCTCCCAGTGACTGTAAGATGGCTGCGTTGTCTGAAACCCGGCCTGTGTAGGCTAAAAGGTGCAGAGGCCATGCAGAAGGAAGGTAGGTCTTTGGCCCTCCAACTTGCGCTTGGAAAGCGGGCTGAGAAAGACTTAGCCACAAACAATGACCATTTCTTACGGAAAAGAGAGGCCTGTGCAGAGGGCTCCTGCCCCCGAGCCCAGAGGGTGGAGTCAGGAGCCAAGGAGAGCCGTTCCCAAGCAGAAGTGCTGACTTCTAATCAGGAAAAGACCCAGGTGCCCAGGGAATTTCTGAATTGCTAAGGATCCCTGTACATCTGCCATTCTTTACCCTCGTTTTTTTTTTTGTTTTTGTTTTTGTTTTTTTCCTACAAGAGGACCTGTAATGGTTGTCCTGTGTCTGTCCTGCAACATATTAGGTAGAGGGAAGATACCGTGTTTCTTTAGGCCACAGACCCACAGATCAGGAGGAACTGTACAGAAGGGCTGTATTTGAGAAATTCATTCAAGGAGCCTCATCTGAACCTGGACCTGATTAGATGACAAGGCCCAGGACTTCAAGTTGATGCTGCAACATAATGAGACTTGGGGGCCTTGGAAAGGGCAAGTGTATTTTTATGTAGGAAGTATATGAACCCTCAGGAGCCAGAAGGCCGACTGAAGTAGGCAACCTCCAGCGATCCCATGGCCATCGTTGCCCCCGTGTAGTGCCTTCTCACACTGCCTCGGGGTTGGCCTTGGGGGACCAATGCAATACAGAGAAAATAAGGTAAGTCTTAAAGTCTGCAGCTTCTTCTTGAATTCAGATTCTTTTGTTCACACTGTCCTGTGCAGAGGAGGGAAGGCAGCACCAACCCACCAGCCCCGTGAGTGGACTGCCTTGAGAGTCGAACCTCCAGGTCCAGTCAAGCCTTCAGATGGGTGCAGGCCTGGCTGCATCTGACCATAGCCTCGTGAGAGATTCTGAGCCAGAACCATCCAACCACACTGCCCCAGAACGTGGGCTCCAAAGAAATCAGGAGGGGGAAAGAAAGACTATCGCTGTTTTAAGCCTCTAAGTTTTAAGGCAACTTGTTACACACCAGTAGATAACAAACACAACTCTACAGGATAGGAAAAAGGGAACCCAGTGCAATCACTGGCAGAGGAGTGAAAAGAAAGCGGGCAGACCCAGGAGAACACACACACACTAAGGCAGCATGAGGGTCCCTTGGCAAGCATGGCAAAGGGCAGCTTCTCTCTCCTTGAGGAGTGTTGGCAACGAGGATCAGAAGGTGAGGTGCCTGGGGACGGTGAGACTTTGGGAGACAATTTCAAGAGGTGAGCAAGCCATCTTCAATGGGACTAAATGCTCCCAGGTCCTGGCTTTATTGTTGCAAAGGAGGTCTTTCCATTTACAGAGCCCTTTTGCATCCATCTGTCCCCCACGTGACAGAGGCAGGTCAGGATTACCAGCCCTCTGTCGCAGAGGATAAAATGGAGGGTCACAGTGGGTAATTGGTTTGTCCAGGCCCTGGGCACTTTCTGTTCCCCGTAACAGCTCTCAGAAGCTCAAAGCTGCCTTTGCCTGTCAGAGGAATCAAATCACCCAGAGTCTCAAGACCGGGCCCAAAACACACATGAAGGAACAACATGGAGAGAAAATGCAGGCCAACTGCTCTGATGGGGACCCTCAGGAAGTAATAACAGACGTTGGCCTCCTGAAAACAATCCTTCACACCTATTATATCTGTACCTTGGGATGCAAAGCTGAACTCGTATAATCATTCAGATTCTGTCCCTCTTTACCATGTGGCCTCGGGCCTTCTTGGGTCTTTGAGCCTCATCCATATTCTGTGGGGTTCCACTGGCTGGTCTCTTTGGCTCCGCATGGCTCTGACAATGTGGGATTTGCAAGGAATCCGTGGGAGCTTCAATACTGATGTTGGCATAGTAATACGGAGCCATTGCCATGCAAGGCTCCAATCCACAAAATCAATGCCAAACAGGAAATTGCAGGCAGTAATTTATTCAGAATTTTCCCACCATGGGACTCACTTTATATACATTGCTACGTGGACTCTAATAAAATAGTAAACAAGGGAGGTTTCGGCAAGCCTCCCCAGACCCTGACATATGCTCCCCTTTCTGCCAGACCCCTCTGGAGAGAGGACCTCCCTGGGATTGCAGCTGTGACCAGGAATAAGTACAGAGAGTCAGGTGGGAGGTCGTTTGCAAAAACAACACAGCCTATAAAATAAAATAGGAAGGCATAAAATAAAATAACACAATACGAAATAAAATCATGAAATGACCAAGTTAATTAATGTCAGAGGAGCCTCTGCCCAACACCCACTCTCGGTCTTTATATTTAAAAGAAGGAAAACAAACTGCCTGTCCAGCCCTTTCCAGTTCACTTGGCCCACCTAGGCCCTGGGGCAACGGGGATCATCCTGGCAAAATGGTACGGTGAAGTGGGGTCTGTGTTGACCCCAGTCGGTGCTGGCACCTGCTCTGCGGGCCTTGGTTCTGGGGGCCCAAGTGAGCACACAGCTGCTGTTGTGTTTTCTAGCAGCCGTTATCCCTTCCCACAGAAGGCTAGCAAACCTCCACTCTTCCTTATTGCATCAATATCTGCAACAGCACATAAGACCAGAAACAGCTAGAAACCCAGAAGCCTAGTAATGGAAACCCAAGAATGTGAGGCTAACCTTTGATCCCCCAGAGCAGGAATGCCTGAGAGCTTTGAGGGGGGTCCTCTGCTCAGAACAAAGGGATGACCAGCATGGAGCTGCGTGGTCCTGAGCTGGCTGGGAAAGCAGAAATCGTTCAGCAGAATATGCAGAATCATGACAAGGCAGGGGACAGGGGAACTGCATAGTGCTTAAGTCACTTGTGTCTAAAGAGGTCAATGTCACCCCTGAGAGCCAAGGTTGGCAGTGAGTACACAGCCCTCTCTGAAGGGGAGCCTCGTGGTGTGTGTGGCTGATGCAAGGACAAGGATGATTAGGTTAGCCGTTTGTGTAAACAAAATACAATGGGCTTGCTTCTTAGCGCATTTGTCTGTTGTCTTTACAAATTCCTAAACAAAGGGTTCTTGCTGACGCGTTGAAGGCACAGACTAAACTATGATGTGCATAGTAAACCCCCTTGAGGCTCCGCAGAGACAGACCCAGGAAGCAGATCCCTGTCCCTCCCCTGCCAGAGGAAAGAGGGAGAGCCTCTTCCTGCTCAAGTGTCTGAGCCTCTCCTTACCCTCTGAAAGCCCCTTTTCACTTAGTAAGAGGCACACCCAAGGCGAGAGGCAAATGTGTAATGTGCCACAATTTAGCAAAAACAACAAAGGTGATCTCTGCGCGTCACCATTTTAATGAGTGGTAGAGCAAACGTAAGCTAAAGATGGAACGAGGCCCAGCTACACCACAGTGTGCTTGGCACCTAGCAGACACTGGTGGAAATTGTGTCTGCTTTCCACCAAATGAGAGAGAGAACAGAGAACACCGGATGGGGATTCAAAGACGTGCCTCTGGCCCCCGCTCCGCCGTGCACAAGCCGACTGGCCTTGAGTGAGCCTTCCTTGTGTGAAGAAGCAGGTTGGGTTGTTTCTCTGAAGATGGGTCCACCTCACTGACTCATTCAGCCAGCATTTATCAGGTGCCTTTTTTGTGTCAAGCACTTTTCCGGAAGGTAAGAATACATGATTGAGCAAAAGAGGTAACCCCTGTCCTAGTGAAGCCTACGCTGTCGTAGAGGGAAGACGGGCAATAAACATAGATATATAATAAGTAAGCAAAGCATATATATTTCTAGAAAATGCTAGGTGCTACGAAAGAAAGGAACATGCAGACTGGTTTTTCTTTTTAAATAGGGAGATTAGAATAGATTGCATTGCGGTGTATGTGAGTGGTGAAGACTTTAGGGAGGTAAGATTTCAAGCCACAGAAATATCTGCGTGAGGGGAGTCGGGGTGGCTCAACCCATTGAGCATCTGACTCTTAGTTTGGGGCCACGTCAGGATCTGGGGTTGTGGGATCGAGGCTGTGGTGGGGCTCCTCGGTGAGCATGGAGCCACTTGAAATTCTCTTTTTACCCCTCCTCCAACTCAAGTGTGCGCTCACACGTTCTCTCTCTCTCTCAAATAAATAAATAAATAAATAAATAAATAAATAAATAAATAAAATTAAGGGGAAAAAAGAAAGACTCTCTGAGTGAGGAGCAATTAGGACAAAACTAATGCAGCAGAGGCTCAAGCAAAGGGTGCTCACCACGTTAGAGAAACAGCAAGGAGGCAAGCCTGTTTGCATCAGAGCAAGGAAGGAAGTAACAACAGAAATTAGGCCAGACTGGTGAAGGGGGTGGTCAGGCAGGTCACAAAGGCCTGGTAGGCTGCTATAAATTCTCTATAAACTAGCTCCAAGGCCCCAAGTTTCCCAGACAGGCCCTTTTAACTTACTTGGGCCACTGGCAGGCACTTGAGGGCAGCAATGTCAGCCCAGGCTGTTCTGCCAAATGGGGACTGTGGCAATATCTAAGGAATGGGTCCACATGCCTTGGCATTGAACCTGGCCACCTAGAGTCAGTAGTGTGGCCCTCACACACAGATGCCAGGTGCCCAGGGCCTCTCCTGCCCCATCCCAGCCCTCAACAGGGCTCCTCTCTTCCTCAGCTCAGCTATCTCCTCCTTGCTGGGCACAAAGGAGATTAGGGGAAGGCACTGCCTGTCTTCTGGGTTGTTGATTCTCTTCCCAGCCAATGCCATTACCGCTAATTGACCTTGATTGTTCACTCTGTCACTTGGAAACCCATTTCAGCCCCAACTGTTCTCTGTGTCTCTGAAAAGTGAAAACTCACTTAGCCTTGAACTGAGCAATAATTATCTTGGCATTGTGAGGCCAGGCAGGCCCCTCCCCCTAGCCCATTACCTCTCTCCTCTTTCTCACTTGGAAAAAAGAAATATGAACCAATGTAAAAAAAAAAGTCGTTTATTCTCCACTTTACAGGCTGCACCCCAGACAGTCTGTGGAGGCCTTTTTTTTTTCCCTTTCCTTTTTTAAGATTTTATTTATTTATTTACTTGAGAGACAGAGAGAAAGTGAGAGGGGAGAGGGGCAGAGGGAGAAACAGACTCCGTGCTGAGCAGGGAGCCCGATGCGGGACTCGATCCTGGGACTCCAGGATCATGACCCAAGCTGAAGGCAGTTGCTTAACCAACTGAGCCACCCAGGCGCCCCTGTTGAGGCCTTTTTAAAGCCACTCTCCCCACTCACATTCTGCTCAGAAGGTTGCTCTGGTCTGTCTTTTCTTCTGCCATTGATTTTTGCATCTGGTTAGGATTGTTCGGTGCTCCTAAGGAATTAATAACAGATTAGCCAAAGTCTAATGAGCTGCTGCTCAGATAGGACAGCCAGTCTGCCCCCTGCTTCTCTTCCACTTATCATGCCAAGAGAACAGGGGTGCCCCAAGGATGGAGCCTGGGCTGGAGCACGGCGTTGGGGTTCCAGGGCTTACTCTGAATTGGCAAGGAAGAGTGGGCAACTGCTCTGGGCTTGATCTTGGAGTCCTGAGGATTGAGTGTAGACATTTGGAGGTAGGAGAATGGTGAATCAATATGGTTTTGGAGAAGAAGGAGAAGGAGAAGAAGAGGAAGAAAGAGGAAGAGGAGAAGAAGGGGAAGGAAAAGAAGTAGAAGAAGAGGTGGGGAGAGGGGGGAGGAATGGGGTAAAGAAGGAAGAGGAGAAGGAAAAGGAGAAGGAGAGGAGGAGAAGGGAAAAAAATCACAGAAATTTCATTGCACTTTCCCCTTCCTATCCACTTGCAGCACAAGCAAAATTCCTGATGACTTTTCAAATCCAGGCATCCCCTCTAGGGCTCAGTGCTCCCCCATCAATCACTGGGTCTCTGTGTCCTTCCACCGCAGGCCCAGAAATGCCGCCTTCTCCTCCCCTGAGCTCCGACACCAGCTCCTCTCCTGGATTCTCTCCGGTCTCCCTGTCTCTAGTCTCATATTCTCCAGGCCACTCATCACATTTCCAGCAAAGTGATCTTCATACATCACAGAGCCGGTCCCATGGCCCATCGGAAGCCATTCACTGGGATTCTCCCATTAGCTCCAGGAGTCACTGAAATTCCTTGGCACACAAGGTCCTACTTGGTTCTCTACAAATTCCTGCAGCCTCGTTTACCACCCTCAGCCCCACTGTTTATACCCCAGCAACACTAAGCCACCTGTTGTCACCCACACTGCACGCACACACACACAGATATATACCACCTTTCACACGTGGCCTGCACACACACTCACAGGCCCACACACACACACACACACACACACACACGATCCATACTTCATTCGTTCTGTTCTCTCTGCCTGAACGATCCTCCCAGATTCCCTGACCTCCCTCTACCCCCTTCATCTCCTTACCCCTACCTCCCCACACTTCGCTTGGCTAGCTGCTAAACCTGGCCAGCACTTAAGACCCAGATGTCACTGTTCCCTAGGATCCTTCCCTGAAGGCACCAGTTGGATTAGATGACCTGTATCCATCCATTTGGATGATTCTAGATAACAAATTCCTATATTTCCATGCCTTGACCCCAACAAAGTGTATTTCTCCTTCCAAGATAGTCTAATGTCAGTGTCCCGGTCAGCAAGCAGCTTGCCCTCAGGTGGAAATCCGAAGTTGCATCTTTTGACTCCATAACCCCTGGGATCTCAGTCTTCTGCATCCAGCTCATGGAAGGGGTAAGAGGAACCAGAAGAGGCCCAGCCACTTCTTAAAAATCCCTGGCCAGGGGACACCTGGGTGGCTCAGTTGGTTAAGCAGCTGCCTTCGGCTCAGGTCATGATCCCAGCGTTCTGGGATCGAGTCCCACATGGGGCTCCGTGCTCGGCGGGGAGCCTGCTTCTCTCTCTGTCTCTGCCTGCCTCTCTGTCTGCCTGTGCTCGCTCGCTCTCTCTCTCTCTCTGACAAATAAATAAATTTTTAAAAATCTTAAAAAAAAAAAAAAAATCCCTGGCCAGAAGTGCTCCCCCTCGCTCCTGCTCATTCCCTGATGAAAATTAGTTCCAGGTGACTCCTGGATGAAATACAGCCCCTGTGCCACCCAGTAGGCAGCCGGCCCTTGAAGCCCAGGGCTGCTTCTTGCTGCCCCCCCCCCACCCTGTCCATACACCCGCCTCAGTAACCACAGCGTGTGGGGCCTACCTCCCCCAACAGGCCGTCAGCCCCTGAGGGTAAAGGCCTTATTTTTTGTACCTCGTACCCAGCCCCGGGCATGGGTGCTTAGTACTCAGTACTGTTGTTGCTTGAATGGATGACCCAAGTCAGAAGCAGCTCGGTGACTGGACGGGTCTTACACTGCAGGTTGAAGGCCCCCTGTGCAAGCAGCTGAGCTACACTGGGAGAGGCAGGACATGCCGGCACTGAGCATGGAAAGAGATCTCCCCTGGGAAAAATCAAAGACCAGGAGAATGACTTGGCCCTTTGGCAAGGTTTGCAATTTTATCTCCATGATACTTCTCAGGCCAAAAAGGGCCCCAAATCTGAGAGCTCTCTTCATAGCTAACACAAGTGGTCCGTACCACATGTCGAACACTGTTCTAGCCGCCATATGTGCATTCATTCATAAATCTCCACGATGACTCCATTCTGTACATGGGAAAAAAAGTTAAAGACTCAGGAAGGTTAAACGACATGATACTCTCTCTACCCACAGGCTTACCTTCCTTTTGTGGAGCTCCTAGAAGCCCCAGGACAAGGATGTTTTCAGCCAATCTTCTAGAACTTCTGTCAGAGAATTAAGTTTAGAGAAACAGCAGAGATGTGACTGCCTGAAAGCCAAATCAGACATTTTGGGGGCTTCTGACCCTATCTGAACCTCAGGGCTCGGGTAACAGGCAGTGGCCCGAGGACAAATTGCCAGGGTTATTCTTCACCTGGAATGCTAAGCATTTTCCAAGCAAGAATCACTGAACTTTTCATTGATGTTTATGTTTTACAATGTCCTTTGGTGAAATTTAAAAACAGTACAGGTTAGATCCAAATAACAAATTGCAAGCCTCCGAGCCCATCTCAACATGACACCTGCGTGGAATTAACAGTGATAATATTATGACAGGAGACTGATCTCTGTGTATACACCACCAAAGCCAAATACCCAGAGGCCGGCAGCGTGGAAACACAGCTCCACTCAGCCAAGCTCCACGTCCCCTACGCTGGGCGTTTCCAGAGTCTTAACTGGATAACAACCACAGCCCCTCCTGGGAAATCACTGCTTCGGAAATGTTTTACACTGATGACAAGAGAAACAGCTGTAATTTGTCATTATAGAAATATCCAATTATCAGACCACTGAGTGATGACTGCAGCCTCCCGTCCTTACTGCCATCAGTCTGGGCTCCGAGCTACACACCTGTCACAGCCGCAGCCTGCCAGGCGACAGCCAGGAAAGAGCCTGGCTTCCCTTCCCACCACCTTGGGGTTGGGGAGTAGCAGTTGGTTCCTCTGGCAGGAAGCAAGTGCCTCCAAGGCTGCCTCCTGATCCAAGGGCAAGAAGACCAGCATATGAGCATCAATACCTGGCCAGCTCCTCCAGGAAGGCCTCGGGAGTTACTCTTCCTCATCGGCTTTCCCACCAGAGGATGGAGTGGACTGTGAGAAGCGAAGGGGCTGAGGCTTTGGAGCCAGACTGTCCTGGGTTCAGTGTGTGTCCCCAAGATATCCTAGCTGTGTGCCCTCTGAGGCTCACCGGGGACAGAATCTTCCGTGGGTGGAGTGGAAAGCACTAGGGAAAGAGTAAACAAATGAAAAACGGAAACTGACACCGTGGTGATGAGCCAGCATTTATAGGTACCAAGCATTTTACCTGTTTTAACTCGTTTTTATCCTCACAACAACCTTACACAGTGGGTGCTATTATGACCTCCATTTTATAGTTAGGGAAACTGAGGCCAAGGAAGATTAAGGAATTCAGCCAAGGACACCTGGCTATGAGGGGCAGACATGGGTTCTGCCCTCAGCAGTCTGGTTCAGGGGTTGAGCTTCTAATGTTTTGTGGTCCTCATAACAAGTATTAGCTGCTGTCTCTGTCCCAGGTCCTTTGTAAGTTCTTTATAAGTATTATGTCATTTAATCATCACAATATATTATCTCAGTTGTGTGCAGATGAATGAACGGCGGCCCAGAAATGTTGAGTAACTTACCCAAGTTCACACAGCTACTAAGTAGCAGAGTCAGAGCTCAGATCTGGCCTTCCTGCACTGCCTGGGTATCAAGCCACTATCTATCTACATATGCTGCTCTGTGGTTTTGATTACTTGATTATTTTCTATGCACATTTGCATTTAATTCATTCAGCCAACAACTACTGAGAAAGATACTATTATTAACTCCAATATATAAAGCGGGAAGGTGAAGATCACAGAACCTAAGCTGATTACAGTCATAATTGAGGATCCAGGATTCAAATCCAGATGTCGTCTGGAACCCTCTTTGCTGCAGTAACCTGCTACCCTAACCCATTGCCTGCCCCTGTACTGACCATGTGAATTTGAATTCAATAGAGCTGAAGTGTGAATGAGCTGCTCAGCACCTGGCTCAAATGCCACTTCCTTCAGGATGGCCTCCCTCAATCTCCTCTTCCTCTGTTTAATCTGGCTTTTGTACCCAGAATGGCTCCTGATCACTTCCATGGACAATCGTGCTGTGATGGAGAGAAATCTATGCAGAGAAGTGAAATGTGGTGACATTGGAAAGCAAGGTCACTGAAAAGAGGGAAGGCAGCCATGTGAGAGACTGGTCCACAGCCCAAGGCCAGAGGCCTTTTGAGAAACAAGAACCACAAAGACAGGAAGCAGAGAAGAGACCACAACACAAACTTGAGGGAACAATGAGCAACCAGAAGAGTAGTCACTGATCTGGCAGAGCCAAGGAGGCTGAATCTTAAACTGACATGGAGAGAGCTGAGAATTACCACAAAAATAAAAGTCACAGAAATTAACAGCACTGGTACCAATGGGTGAGGATAAAGGGGGTGAAACAGGTTAGATTTGTTGCAACCTCAGATCCCTTCCCTAACTCTGTGCCTCCAGGTAACTGCCCTCCCCAGTCTAGGGAAGACAAGAAGTTTATTCTTTAGGGAGGGCAATCCAAGGAGTGTCTGGACTGAAGGACAGCAGAACCAGTTGAAGTCCAGGATACCATATTGAATGAAATGACCACAATATCCAGAATATTTGGGTTCTCATCTTGTTTCCTGCACTGGACTCCCAGAACATAAGCAACCAGCCCTTTTTTTCTAGGCAGGAGAGAGAAAGAGTCATAAGAGGAATCTGGCTAGTTCAAGAGGAAGGATTTTTTAGGATTGGCATTGGAGTTTTCCCCAGCAAGTGGCCTAACTAGATAACTCTGCCAGAAAGTTCCTGGTTGACAAGCACCAACAACATGATTTTTAGAGCCCCACTCCTGAGCATAGACAGGTATGCAGGGATCACCAGGCTCCTCAGGGAAGTTTCCAGCACAAAGGACAGAAACCAAAAGAAACAAGAGGGCAGGGAAGCACCCCGAAGGAAACAGACTATCCAAGATGGATAACATTGAAATAACAACCTCAACATCCTCAGAGATGTGAAAGAATACTTTATATCCATGAAACAAGAAAAGGATGTTTTAAAAGGGGAGTGGGACATTCAAGAACAAGGAAGAGCTTTAGGGAATTAAAAACATGGAAGCAGAAATGAGAAACTCAGTAACAAATTTGAAGGGCTGAGGAAATCTCTTAGGACACTAGAAAAGAAAAAAATAAGATAATTTAAAAATGAGTTCAGTGGTTCCAACGTCTGAGTAATAGGAATTCCAGAAACAAAAAAATCTGTAGCACCAATTCAAGATCTTCCAGATCTATAGACCATGACTTTTGAGATCAAAAGGGACACTGACTACCCAGAAAAAATGGATTAAAATACCCAAATCAAAGCACATCAATGTGAAATTTCAAAACATGGGACAAATAGAAGAGGCTATAAAGTTTCCAATGTGGCAGGGGGGTGGGGGGAAGGAAAGGAAAGGAAAGGAGTTAGAACACAGAATTAGGAGTTAGAACAGTTTACAGCTTCTCAAAAATAACTAAGTTCTAATGGTTAGGAGTAATATAATAAACAACTTCTCCATAACAAATAAGAAATAGAACTAATAAATAACTTCTCAAAAATAGCTAGAAGCTAGAAGGCAGCAGAACCATACCTTCAAAATTCTGAGGGATAATAATTACAGATGGGCAATGTCTCAAAAAAATGTATATCCCACACCCTGTTTCTCAGGAAGCTACTGATGATGTGCTCCCTCAAATTACAGTATAAACCAAAAAAAGAGGAAGAATGGGATATGGGAAAGAGGAGACCCAATGCAGGAGAGAGGAGAAGCAACTTCCCACTTTGATGTTGAAGGGACATCTCAGGACAACAGCCATGCACCAACCAGGGAAAGTAACCGTCCACCGTAAGTCCAGAGCCCATGGAAAAACTCCTTCAAGAAGATAAATTGATAGAATATCTGATGTGAATGAAAGGTAGCATGGACAAACTTTGGAGAGTTTGGGGTTGAACTGGTAATAAGTACATGGAATATCCAACACATATCAAACAAAAGGCAATCTTAACTCAAGGGAAAACAGAAGACTATTCAGGAAAAGAAAAGCAATCAAAATTTGCTGTGAAGGCTCAGATCTGAATAGCATACGTGGTCATAATATTGTAAACACTGACTATTGATCTAAGCAAAAACCATAGTTCTGGGAGAACGGGAAGGTGGCAGGGTGAATGTGTTTGGCAGGACAAGAGAAGGAAAAGGAGCTAAGTCTGCATTTTCCATAGTGAGAAGTAAACAGATGAAGCATAAAACAAATATCCCCCAAAAGTAGCAATACAAACATACTGTTGGATAAGGTGGTAAAGACCAAAATAAATATAGAAAAGGTGAAACTGGTTGCCTCTGTGGAGGGAAATGGGGGAGGTTAACTGGAGACTGCTTTTTGTCTTAAAAAATCATACAGAACCAGTTGAGTCTGGTTCTTTAAACTATGTGCATGTATAATTTTGTCAGAAATTAAAACTTTAAAAGTTTTCCCTGGTTTTGTAGTGGGAACTGTAAGAGTAGGGTTGTGTTCTGTGAAAAAAGCCAGGCCCATTTATGGTTTGGTAATGAAATAGAAGGCTAGTTTCATACTGCTGCTCTTCTCTACCACCATAAAGCTTATTCATTCATTTATTTGACAAATATTGATCAAGGCCCTGCTATATGAAGGCAGTTTCACCTCCATTATCTCTAATAATCTGGCTTTTAGAAATTAGAAGGAAGTAATGTGGGCTCATGTCTCCCTTTCTGATCAAGTCTACACAGGGGCTACTGACTGAACTGGGAGGGACCAGGTAGGGTCTGGGCTTGTGCTGGGGCTAGAAGAAACAGAGGCTGGTCTTTCCCTCTGGGTGATGGTGCATGCTCCTCCTCCATATAAACATCCACTTAGACATTTATATGTCTAAAATACATAATATATTTTATATTAAATAATACATAAACATATATTATATATACTATATAAATAAGACACCTTACCACCTAAAGATTAGTTTCTTTCCAAACTAAGTCTCACCCACAAGATAAAACTCACATTTCCCCTGTTAACAGGGTACATGAGAGAATGGGGAGGGATGAGCATAGTATCTGTTCTCCCTTTTGTGGAATATCTGTGACCTAGAGATAGTATGTAGTTGAAGTTCTACCCCTCCCTAATGAGTGAAGAGGAAATCTACATAGCACAGTTTGGTCATATGAAATATGCCCTCCTTGAACATGTCCTGCTCACCATAAGTCCCCAGAAATTTGGGGATGGCCCTTCTGTCCTGTCACGGAGAGCCTGTATCATCTCCTATACTTGGGAAGCAATTCAGACTTCCTTAGCAATGTCGTCTTCCTCCTGAGAAGGGTAAGTTATAGGTCAAAGTACCACTGAGACTACCTCCGGATTGAGGTGCATAAAGGCATGACCAGTGGCTCTCCAAGCTAAGAAGAAAGGGTCAGCAGGTGCCTGTCTCGGTACAGCCATCTACTCCACCATGGAGGAAGAGAGGAAAGGAGAAAGGGAAAGAGACAGGTTCAAAGTGGAGACTATTAGGAATTCTTCCTCTGTGGGCTATTTGGTATCACACTTGGCTTTCCATCACTCCTCTTCATCATAGATTTTCTGAACCACAGCCAAGGCAGAGGGGGCACTAGTCAACTCTGAGATTGTTTGTTGCACTTGCCCATTGTAAAAACTACATTTCAGAGCCAAAAGATGAGCTAATATTCTACTTCAGCATCAGTAGTAAAAAGCAAATAACTGGGTATGAGAACCAGGAAATAAGAAGAGAAGTTTAATGCTCTCATGGAGAAGCAAATATTTGCACTTATTAATATCCTGAAAGCCATGTTGCCATGAATAGTTCCTTCTCCTTTTATCCCATGCCTTTTGTCTAACACAGTGATATATTGCCACCCTTTCAAAATCCTGACACAGATGACATTGAAGCAAATTATGTACCTCAGCCAGATTTCTCAGTTGAAATGGAGATAGCTGATGTGTACATTTTTCCATTTAATTAACATTCCACAGTTTGAATAGCTGTTATCATGCCCTGGGTCCCATATGAATGGGTGAATAGATAGAAAGATCCATAAACAGCTTGGCTTGCATAGAATGAGATTTTTCTCCAGACAAAGAAAAATGGAATGAATCATTGTCATCTGGATGGTAGCAGCCATCAGGGACTAACACAAGCTCACTCCCCTGTGAGCAGTCACAAGTGTGTTGCCTGACACCAGCAGCCATCTCTGGAGGACCTTGGCCCACTCCCGGCCTGTGTATTCTGCCACATAAATTTTTTCACCCAGGTTTTTGTTTATACTGTGTTGTGATGTCCAAAAATCTGTCCCAAATTTGTTCATACTCCTCCACTCAACAGGTGTAAATTAATTCTCCTCTCCTTATACTTAGTGATTCAGTTCCAATGAAAAGACTATGGCCAAAGTGATGGTATATAACTTCCGAGACTAGGTCCAAAAATTGCATTTCTTTCTCTCTCTCTCTCTCTCTCCCCCTCTCTCTCACTCACTCTGGAGAAAGCCAGTTGCCATTACAAGAGGCCACTCACAAAGTCCCGTGGAGAGTAACTTATGCCTCCTGCCAATAACCATGGGGATGAACCATCCTGGAAGTGGATCCCTAGCCCCAGAAAACCTTCAGATGAGACCACAGCCCTAGCCAACATGACTGCAACCTCATGAGAGACCCTGAGCCAGAACCACCCAGCTAAGTCACTCATGAATTCCCGACTCTCAGAAACTGTGTGATGTAATGTTCGTTGCTTGAAGCTGCTGAATTTGGGGCTGACCCTATGCAACAACAGGTAACTAATACACACTGTGATTTCTCGACTTTCTTCACCATACTTATGGGGAAAGGCTTTTTTTCTCCCTAATATTCAAAGGCCAAGATGACTACAGCTTCCATAGCAAAACTCCAAAGTCACTGCAAAGTGAGGGGATCAGAAGCTTGCAGGCCTTCCACAAGGCAGCCGGCTCTCTGGGAACTGTACAACTTGCTGGAAAACACATGGAAAAATTGAAGGAAAATGTTAAGGGCGTGCCTCAGGCCACTCATCACTCATTCCCTCTTTCCTCCACATATCCTCTAAGCAGTGTCCCCTCTCACAGACCTCACTGCAACCTCTCTCATCAGCTCTGTGCATGCACTTGGCCCCCTGTGTAACTCCTCATACGTTGGTCTTCCCCCCAGAAACCCGTAACTGGTGCATACCGGTGCTCACACCTGCAAAGCCCGGCCTATGCCAGGTCCTGAGCCAACTTGGGTCAGGACAGGCAGTGCCAGAGGTCCCTTGGAGCTTCCAAAGCAAGCTGGACATGGAAACGCCCAAAAATGGAGTAACTACAAACGAGCAGAGTGTTTAAAATCTCCAGTTTGAACCTAAGCAGAAAAAAGTTTGATTCCGGAATCCACTGTTGACTGGCTAACTGACTTTGGACAAGTTAAGTAGCTAATACTTGTCTTCCTCCTCTGTAAAATGGGTGCATACCATGGCCCACCTTGAACAGGATTACATTAAGTCTACGTAACCTCTTCATACAGGGCCTGGTGTCTTAATAAATGTTGCTGTTAAGACCAGAAGTAGAAGGCTTCATATCACAAGCTTGGAATCCCCTTCTCACCCTGTGCAATTACTTCATTCCTGCTCATTGTAAATGCTGGTAATTCCTCGTACCCACAGTGGGTAGTTTAGGGGGATGGCATTTTTCCCTGCTATTTTGCCCATTCTTCCCTGGTCTCCATCAGCTCTGGCCATGGCTTCGGACTCCTGCCCTGACTCCCAGCCCACTGTTAGGCCCCAGAGGTGCTGTGACCTTGCTCAAACCCACCCTCCAACACCCTTGTCTCTCCCCGACCAGCCCCAGCTGGCCTATGGGACATGAACAGGAGCTCAGCGCCCCTGCCATGACATGTCTCCATGCATCTTCAAAAGGTTTCCCATCATTTAGGAGGAAAGACGGAATCTAGTCCTCTCCTTTCATGCAGGAAACTGCCTATTCTGGGGAAAGCTAGCTGAGGTAATTTATATGCCCTGCTTAATTACTTCACTACCAGACTCCCAGCTAAGTTGCCCTAGCAACACCTAGCAACTGGCCACTGTCACCAGCTGCTTCTGTGAGAGAGTTCTTCTAGCTGTGTTATAAAGTCTTTTTTTGGTCGTCTTGGTACAGAAAAGAGTAAGTTAAACAGGACTCTGAAGGGTACATAAACCAGTTTTCCAGCCCCCCTCTGCTTGGCTTTGCCTCCATGTTCCTCAGTGGGAGTGTGGCATTCCTCCAGCACTCCCATTTAGAACCTGCTGGAGACAGCAGCAGGCAGGGTTTCGGAACACATCTTTAGAGTCCGACTGATGTTCTAGCTGTGTGACATTGGGAATAGTATTTAACCTTGTTGTGTCTCAGATGCTTCATCTGGAAAATGGGGGTGACATCACCAACCAAGATAACGCACAGGACCTGGCATATAATCCACGTTCAGCGCTGGCTTCTGTGATAATGAATAATCTCAGATGGGAAAACAGCAGCTGACTTGGCAAACGACCCTGCCACAGAGCCATGTGACTGAAACACACAGTCCACCTCAGGGGTTCTACAAACTGTCCCCCTCACCTCCCTCCCTGGTCCCCTGGCTGCCCACCCCTGTGTCCTAACTCCACTCCCACCACATGTAAGCTCCATGGGGTAAGAGACTTTATCCATTTTGCTCACTACTCTACCCCAGCACCTATAACAATGCTTGACTTATAACAGGTGTTCAGTGAACATTTGTTTGATGAATGAATGTTTGCAAAGACTTGTCTTGTGCCTACAGGTGCCCTTGGGAATTTCACCTGCGGAGATATGGAATTCCTGCATCCCTAGCCTTACACATCTTAATAATACACCAACCCGTAGCAGCTGCTAAGCCCTGTGTTTGCATAAGGCCAAGCCTGAGCAAAACCCCAAATATAACATCTAAGCCCATCCTAAATGGTCATTTCATTGCCAAAACTGTCCTGTGATAAATCTCCCGAACTTATTTCTTTACAATTGAAGTTACAGCTGCAACAGGAAAACTAAAATGACATCTGATCCTCAAGACATGGTGTGAGCTTGAAGGTGGAGGTGGAAGGAGGTGTTCTCACTGTGCCCTTCTTAGGAGGTTTTTCCTCTCTCCAACCCAATGGATCTGTTCTAAGCAGAGGATCCTTCTAAGAGGGAGAGGGAGAAGGAATGTCCACATCAAAAGGAGAGAGCTTGTCTGGGGTGTGAAGAGGGCACAGAACCAGGGCCAGAGCCAGAGTCTGCCTGCACCTGGAGTCAGGGAGCCAGAATTCTGAAGGAGGCTAGAGAATCAAAGCTGTGTATTTGGAACAAGCAGAGGTAATAGTGGATTCATTGCCAAAGGGATCTGGAAAGTGGGAGGGGCTACTCCTACAGATTATAAGGATGTGCCCGAATAGGCACTTTTGCAAGACCCAGATTCTATCTCCAAACTTGGGTCTTCTGCTATAAAAAGAAGAGCTTTATGAATATAGAGGGAGCTGATGTTAGGGCCAATTTAATGTTAAAACCTGTTTAACTATTAGGGCCTGCTTAGCCAGAGCAACTCCATCTCGCCTAGGTAGCCATATTGTTGTTTACATCCATGGACTTCATTCTGGGAATAAACGCCCCAGTAGTTCCTGGTATGGTTCCAGGTATCGATTCCGGGAGTAAATGCCTTAACAATAGAAGTCACGTACTTTGGGTCTGCGGTTATGCCCTACAAAACCAGCCTGTGAGATCGGGAGGGGGTCGCTCTCTTTGGAGGCAGCCCTGGCCGGTCAGTCTGACTTCTAATGCTTGGCATAGAATAAGGCTTTGCATAACTTTCACTTTGTCTCAGTCTCCTTTGATAATGGACCCCAACATTTTGGGGGCTCGTCCGGGATTAAAGGAGGAGAACTGAGTCAGCATCAGAATTTCTGGAAAAGCCTCCAGAAGTAAGATCTTGAAATTTTATCCTGCAGGATATGGTCTGTCTGGTTGCGGAGCTCCAGAGTATAGCCCACCAGGGAGAAGCTGGATGCAGCATTGCTCCCCAGGGCTGGAGTGGATGTGGGGACACCCCATCCCTCCACTGGGAGACTGCCAGAGGGTTCAAGTCCCCCAGGCTCGACAGGGGGACATGCCAAGGGGTTTGAGTCCCCCTAGGCAGTCAGGGGACCTGCCAGGGGGTTCATGTCACCCTAGGCGGTCAGGGAACCGAAAAAAAAAAATCCCCACCAGTGGCAGGTTATGTTTTTGAGTTGGGATTGTATCTTGCACAACCTTAGACTTGATATCTGGTTGAGGAAGGGCTGCTGGGTCTGGTCTGCAGTTGTCCTTGTCTTGTCTTTTTGTTGTCTGTTGTGTTGTTTGTTATGGTTAAAGAAATGGGGCAAGTGGAGAGTAAGGGACCTATGACACCCTTAAGTCTTGTTCTCCAGCATTTCAAGGATTTTCAAGGTAAAACCACCCAGTTGGGTGACAAGGCTTACCCAGGAAAACTCTCTAAAACTGAGAATCCTTTCTCTGCCTTCTGGCAGCACTCCTCCTTCTGTTTCTGCACCAACTTGGGCGTGGCCTGCAAAACTGGCCTCTAGACCATCCTCGGTGCTTCCTGCACCATGGCTCCTTCCCTCTTCACTGTCAAGGAGCAAGAAGAGCAGCCCCTGGACTTAACACCTCCCACTCCAGATCTTCCCACCCGTGTCTCAGGTAAACATTAACAGTGGAATGGGTCCAGGTGAAACGTAGATCAGTATTTGAACTAAGTTAAGTTTGTTGGTTTAATTAAGATAGACATGTCTTTAAAAAGTTAACAGCAATAAATGTGAAACTTCAATCAAAGTTTACTGAAGGTCAAATAAGTTCATGCTATTTGTTAAAATCTGTTAACAAAGCAAAAACTGAACTCTGATGATTAATTGTCTGTCTCAAAGTTTTAATGGGTAATTGTTAAAGTAACTTTCAAAGTCTTTGGTAACCTGAAACTTTAAAGTTTTGGTTGGATGACAAATGAAATTAAATTATGGATATCTAGGTCTTAACCAAATGGGATAAAATGCTAAAGCATTGGTTGCTGGAAGTAGGCTTGTGCTTTTGGAATCTGTTGGTAAACATGTTTTGTACTTAACTGATTCATAAATTTGCCTTCTAAGAATTCTGTTGTAACTATTCACAATTGGTTAATACTTAACCATCACTAGAAACTGAAGTGTTTCTAAGAATAGAAAATTCTGCTAACTGTAACTAAGACTGATGGAAGTAAGGGAACTAACCCTATATGTAAAAAAGTAGAAGATACATAAGAAAGATAAGGAATGGGAATACATTTTGTTAAAGAAAAAGGTAACTTTGTCCTAAATGAGATGGTTGTTTAAAAGAAAATGGCTTCAATTTGACCATATTAGATCAGTTTTGATGGATTTATTCACACACCAAAAAAAGACTAATAGATCTTTTCCTTTAAAATGTTTCTGTTCAAATGAGGCATAGTATTTAAGGAGGGAAGACTAAAGCCCTGTGTCAGGGCAAATCTATATTGGTGATCCACTCAAGTAAATGTTAAAATCAGAGGGCAATAAATCTTGCCTTTGCCAGTCAGTCAGCCCCAGATATAAGGAAGAAACTTCAGAAAATTTAAGGATTTGAAGGGAAGAATCTGACTGAGTTAGTGAGAATAGCAGAAAAGGTGTTTAACAACAGGAATACACAAGAAAATGAAAAACCGACTTAAAAAAAAATTGTTAAAGTTTTGGGCATTACATGAGGTGGGAAGGAGCCAAAAAAAGGGGGGGGGGGGTCAATGAAAAAGAAAAAGGCAGATAGGAGATGATCAATGGAAAGAAAAGCCTAAACACAGAGAAAGCAGGTGGGAAGGCTTAGATTCAGATCAGTGTGCTTACTGCAAGGAAAAACGACCCTGGGCCGGAGAGTGCCCTAAGAAGAAAATGGCAATGCTGGCCACCAAAGACTGAAGGGGCCATAGTTTGGAGCCCTCCCCGAACCTCGGGTTAAAATTGAGGTGGAGGGGAAATCAGTTGATTTTTTTGGTGGACACGGGAACCCAATTTTCATCATTACTAAAGACTCTGGGAAAACTATCTGGAAAGGAAGTCTGGGTACAAGGGGCAAATGGCACAGAAAGACAGAAATGGAAAACAGAAAGGACTTTAAATTTGGCCTCGGGAGTAGTCAAACATCAATTCTTGGTCCTCCCTAATGCCCCGTATAACCTGATGGGAAGAGATCTCCTTCACAAACTACAGGCTGGCATTCAGTTCTCAGAAGGAGACATGACTGTGACTTTGGGACAACCCACTGTGCAGATGCTCGTGGCAGCAGTAGATGAACATCTCCTTTATGAGCCAGTCTCAAAACCAGAGGAGATAAGGGAGGGAAGCCTTCTCCAAACCCTACAGGTCGAGTTTCCCGAAGTCTGGGCAGAAGGGAGGCCTCCTGGCCTGACCAAGGGACGGCCTCCAGTAGTGGTACAGTTAAAAGCAATAGCTATGACTGTTCAAGTCTGGCAGTACTCCCTCCCATGGGAAGCAAAGGAAGGGATCAGAAAACACATTAACTGCCTCTGAGGAGACGGGATCCTAGTTCCTTGCAAGTCTCCATGGAATACACCTTTGCTGCCCGTCAAAAAGGCTGAAACTGGGGAGTACCGACCCGTTCAGGACTTGCAGGAGGTTAACAAATGGGTTGAAATATCCACCCGATGGTGCCCAACCCCTATACCCTACTCTCCCTCCTAGGCCCCAAAAGAACTGTGTATACCATCTTAGATCTCAAGGATGCATTTTTCTGCATACCTTTGGCAAGGGAGTCTCAAGCCCTCTTTGCTTTTGAGAGGTCTGACCCACAGGAAGGGTTCCAGGGCCAGCTCACCTGGACAAGACTTCCCCAAGGATTCAAAAATTCACCCACCATCTTCGACGAGACCCTACACGAGGATTTGTGTGAGTACAGAATCACCAACCTGGGAGTCACTCAGTTACAGTATGTTGATGACTTGCTAATAGCCGCTGAGGACTATGAGTCATGCTTGTGGGGGGGGGGCGGTGGGGGATGAAAACTCTCTGACAGACTCTGCAGGAACAAAGGTATCAGGTGTCACCAAAGAAAGCACAGCTTTGTCAGAGCCATGCCACTTATTTAGGCTGTGATCTCCACGAGGGAATGTGTTCACTGTCTGAGTCCAGGAAACACGCCCCAATAAGTGAGGGAGTATTTTTGGGACAGTGGGCTACTGCAGACTGTGGATACCGTGGTACACAGAGATTGCCCGACCCCTCTACGAACTGATTAAGGGAGGACTTACTACGGGAGAGTGGACAGCTGAGCAGAAGGAGCATTTTGAAAATTACAAACAGCCTTACTGAGTGCCCCAGCACTGGCCATCCCAGGTGTTACCAAGCCCTTCCACTTGTATGTAAATGAAAAGGCAAGGGTGGCCAAAGGGGTTTTGGCTCAGACTCTGGGGCCTTAGCAAAGGCCAATAGCCTATCTTAGCAAAAAAACTAGATCCAGTAGCGGCTGGGTGCCCCCCTTGCCTCCGCATAATTGCTGCCACGGCCCTCATGGTGAAGGATGCAGTAAATTAACTTTGGGTCAAAATCTCACCTTGACCACTACTCACGCTATCGAAGGCCTCCTCCGGACCCCACCAGACAGGTGGATGACAAATGCCCGAGTGACAGGGTATCAAGCCCTCCTCCTCAATGAACCGAAAGTGATATTCAGGCCCCCAGCGGTGCTAAATCCAGCCACGTTGCTGCCAGAAAAGCTAGCTGACCACCCACACAACTGCGGGGAGGTCCTAACCCAGATCACAGGAATAAGGCCTGACCTCAGAGACACTCCCCTCCCGGATGCGGAGATGACTCTGTTCACAGATGGGAGTAGCTACATGATCGATGGAAAGAGGTATGCAGGGGCTGCGATGGTTCCTCCTGAACAGGAGCTCTGGAAGGCAGCTCTGCCACACGGAACCTCAGTGCAAAAAGCGGAGCTGATTGCACTCACCAAGGCAAAAGGTAAAACCACCAACATCTCTATGGACAGCAGGTACGCCTTTGCTACTCTCCATATACTTGGGGATATTTATTTAAAAAGGGGCCTATTAACAGCAGAAGGAAAAGAAATTAAAAACAGAGATTAAAAAATTAAATTAAAAACAGAAATTTAAAAACAGAAGTTTTAAAAAATTAAAAACAGAAATTAAAAAAAAATAGCCTGGCTCTCCTCCAGGCTATTTGGGACCCGAAAGAGGTGGCCTTTATGCATTGGCCAGGACACCAAAAAGGGACTAATCTGGTTTCAAAAGGAAACCAATTAGCAGATCGAACAGCAAAGCAAGCAACCAGGGAAACGGCTCAAGAACTGGTTACACTCCTGGCTCCAGCCCTACCAGAAAAACCAGATTATTCAGAGGAAGGTTTAAAATATTTACAAAAATGGACTAAATTAGACTATGAAGGGGATTGGGCTAAGACTAGAGCAGGAGAGTTAATTCTTCCTCGAAGACAAGGAAAAAAAAAATCAGTAAACCAAATACATCAGGGCATTCATTTAGGGACATGCAAGTTTAAAGAGCTCATGGGTAAACAGTTCTAGGTTTCTAAATTAGGGCGTATGGCTCAGGATATAGTTGATAGATGTGCTCAATGTCAGGTGGTAAATGCAGGAGGAACTAGGATGGAAAGAGAAAAAAGAGAAAGAGGAAGGGAACCAGGAATTTATTGGGAAGTAGATTTCACAGAGATGAAACAGGGAAAGTATGGACACAAGTATATGTTAGTTTTTGTGGATACATTTTCAGGCTTGGTAGAGGCTTTTTCCACCAAACATGAAACGGCAGGAATGGTAGCCAAAAAGCTACTACAGGAAATAATTCCTAGGTTTGGGTTGCCTCTCACAATTGGGTCAGACAACGGCCCTGCATTTGTGAATTCAGTCTCATGGGCATTGGTCAAAGCCATGGGCTCTAATTGGAAACTACACTGTGCCTACCAGCCCCAGAGCTCTGGACAAATAGAAAGAATGACCCGGACTCTTAAAGAGACCTTGACAAAGTTAATTCTGGAAACTGGTGGTGGATGGGAGGATCTCCTTCCCTTCGCCCTCCTTAAGGTGCGATGTACACCCTACTTAAACAAGGCAAATAATGTTCAGGAGACCCCCCTCCACTCTGCCCACAGCTACAAGAGGTTGCCCTAATGGAAATGACTGATCAGTCTGTACTCCAGTCACTGCAGGTGTTGCAGTCTGTCTTAAAAAGAACCCACGCAGGGATCCGAGCTGCCTACACTGAGACGGAAATGGAAATAAGACCGCATCCTTACCAACCTGGACACTTGGTTTGGATACATTGCCACTGAATGAAAAACTTTGAGCCTCACTGAAAGGGACCATTCACTGTCATCCTGACCACCCCCACGGCAGTAAAAGTAGAAGGCATCAGGGCCTGGATTCATGCGAGTCATGTCAAACATGCCAAAAACAAGGACACCCCCAGAAATGGGAGTCACTGCCAGAGGACCCCACTAACTGTGGACTAAAACTAAGACTCAAAAGGGTTTCATAACTTGGTCACTTTTAACCCTGTTCCTACTCAGCAGCAGCCAGGGGACACCTCATTGGCCTAAATAGCCCAATAGAAAATCAGAAAAACAGCGGATGAAACAACACTCAAGGTTAACGACACCTCAGGTCAGCCTGTTTTCACCCTCAAGAACTGGCTGAAGAGTCAAAGAATTGACTAATCTCCAAAGAAAAGAGGGGGATGTTATGGCCAATTTAATGTTAAAACCTGTTTAACTATTAGGGCCTGCTTAGCCAGAGCAACTCCATATTGCCTCGGTAGCCATATTGTTGTTTACATCCACGGACTTCATTCCGGGAATAAATGCCCCAGTAGTTCCTGGTATGGTTCCAGGTATCGATTCTGGGAGTAAATGCCTTAACAATAGAAGTCACGTACCTTGGGTCTGCGGTTATGCCCTATAAAACCAGCCTGTGAGATTGGGAGGGGGTCTCTCTCTTCGGAGGCGGCCCTGGTCGGTCAGTCTGACTTCTAATGCTTGGCATAGAATAAAGCTTCACATAACTTTCACTTTGTCTCAGTCTCATTCTCCTGGCCGGTCAGTCTAACTTCTAATGCTTGGCATAGAATAAGACTTTGCATAACTTTCACTTCGTCTCAGTCTCGTTCCTTTGATAACGGACCCCAACACTTGTGCCTCATACCAGAGGCGACTTCTTGTTATCTACCCATGTCCTTCCAAATTTTCACTTTGGAAGCCAAGTTGAGAGGTCCCCAGCGTGGTATATTAATTAACACTGCTGCCCAGGATGTGCACCACCTGGGGGTGACCCTCCCTGACTCTGTGAGGGGTCATTCCACAGAGGGGAAATTAGCTCTGTCCTGCCCAGTGCCTGGTCCCCTTGAACTTGATCTGGAAAGCTGCCTATCACTGCTGAGAGCAGAATGAAGACCCTGCAGGAGGAGGTCCATGGCCCAGGCAGAGGCATCTGAGTTGAACGTTAAAGAACAGCAGCCAACCCCCCACCCCCGGCATCCCATGCCCCTCACTTCCCCCGCACCTCTTCAGAACCCTAGAGCTACAGGCCCTGCCACCACCCACTGAAAACTCTTACTTATAAGATTGTGAAATTGAGATTGAGAAAGGGGACCTGACTTCTATGTCCCACACCACCTCCATGAACAAGCTCCTGACTCCTGGTCTCAGGTTCTCTTTCCGTTGCTCCCAGACTCCACACTGAGTCTCCCGGGACCTGACCATGAGCGCCCTGCTCTGAGTGACCAGGGGTAGAGTGGTGCACGTCTCCTCCCTTCAACTCCAGCCCCCTCAGGGGCAACCGGTACAGTGGGGAAAACTTGAGATTAACTGCAGAAAACCTAACTTAGTCACCAGCGCCACCTCTCACGAGCTGTGTGATGGAGGCAAGTCACCCTCTCTGATCTACAGTGGGATTAATTGAGGACTTGGAGTAGCACTGACAGCTGCACCTCGCGAAGCTGTTTGGACGGCTCAGTGAAAAATGTAAAAATGTTCCACATGTTCAAAAGTCGTACTGTGATCATTCTTTTCTTCCCTGCACTTTTCAGGATTTCCCAAATTTTCTACGATATTGATTTTAAAAGAAAGAACAAATTATACATAATTTTATTTTTTTAAAAGATTTTATTTATTTATTTGACAGAGAGAGATCACAAGTAGATGGAGAGGCAGGCAGAGAGAGAGAGAGAGGGAAGCAGGCTCCCTGCTGAGCAGAGAGCCCCATGCGGGACTCGATCCCAGGACCCTGAGATCATGACCCGAGCTGAAGGCAGCGGCTTAACCCACTGAGCCACCCAGGCGCCCCAAATTATACATAATTTTAAACACGAAAAATTATTTTGAAGAAACAGTGCCTTTTACTTCTGAAATTGGCAAAACTGTCACTTCTTACTCTGATGTTGAAAGGTACAGTGAGGTGAGAATTCTCACGCTCGGCTAGTGGGAGAATAAATTGGAATTAACTTTCTGGAAAATTATTTAGCAACGGACATCAATAAGCTTTTAAAATTTATGCCTCTTGGGGTGTCTACCTGACTCAGTGGAGCATGCGACGCTTGATCTTGGGGTTGTGAGTTCAAACCCCATGTTGGGAGTGCAGATTACTTTAAAATAAAATCTTTTTTAAAAAAAGGTTTGTTGGGGCGCCTGGGTGGCTCAGTGGGTTAAAGCCTATGCCTTCGTCTGGAGTCATGATCCCAGGGTCTGGGATCAAGCCCCACATCGAGCTCTCTGCTTGGCAGGGAACCTGCTTCCTCCTCTCTCTCTCTCTGCCTGCCTCTCTGCCTACTTGTGATCTCTGTCAAATAAAATGAATAAAATCTTTAAAAAAAAAGGTTTGTCTCTTGAACCAATAATTTCGCTTTTCAGAATCTATGTAAAGAAAATTATCAACTGAGCAGTTAAAAATAATTATGGAGACAGTCTGTAGCAGAATATCTTTCTCAGGGGCACCTGGGTTGCTCAGTCAGTTGAGCATCTGTCTTCAGCTCAGGTCATTATCCCAGGATCCTGGGTTGGAACCCCATGTCCTCTGGCTCCCTGCTCTGTGGAAGGTCTGCTTCTCCTTCTCCTTCTACCCCTGCCCCCTGCTCATGTTCTCTGTCTCCTTCTCTCTCAAAGAAATAAAATCTTTAAAAAAAAAAAACTTACTGAAAATATTTCTTCTTTAATATACCTAAAAACTAGAAACAACTTGTCACCAAATGAGAAATTGTCACATAACTGTGATACTCCTTACAATGAAATATCAGGAAGCCCCTAGAAGTTAACTTTCCAAAGAATATTTGATGAGCTGAGCAAATAGTCATAATATAAAGTAAAGCAAATAGAATATTAAACTGTATATATAATAAAAACCCATCCTTTAAAATATAGAGAGAGACACAGAGAAAGAAAGAAAAAAACATAAAAACATTAGCAATGTTGCCTCTGGATGATGGGATTACGGGTTTCATTTTCTTCTTTATGGTTTTTTTTTTTTTGCATTTTAAAATTAATTACAATGGGCTTCTGTTCTTTTACAACTGAAAATGCTATTACAAATAAATAGGCAAATAAATAAAGTCGTATGTTTTCACATTCCGTTTAGTTACTTTGGTAATAATTATTTACATTTATCTCTATCAAGCCTTCTCTCTTTAGTGGCTAGAAGTTTTTATTAACTTTTTATATCTTTAACGGTTTTAGTGCTTGCTTCTTTCAAAACCCAAATTTCCTATCTTACTTTCTTGTTGTGATTCATTTTCAGGTGATTTGGAGACTTTTTTTTTTTTTTTTAGATTTTATTTATTTATTTGACAGAGAGAGATCACAAGTAGACAGAGAGGCAGGCAGAGAGAGAGAGGGAAGCAGGCTCGCCGCTGAGCAGAGAGCCCGATGCGGGACTAGATCCCAGGACCCTGAGATCATGACCTGAGCCGAAGGCAGCGGCTTAACCCACTGAGCCACCCAGGCGCCCTTGGAGACTTTTTTTTTTGAGTCATTCTTATAGAAAATGTACTTGGACAGTCCCTTCTCTTGGCTTCTGAAGATTAGAGAATGTTGTCATATGTTGATGACAATGTGGCTGGTGTCTTGGCTCATTTGGGCAGCTATAACAAAATACCATAGATAGGATACCTTATAAAAATTTACTTCTCAGGGGACCTGGGTGGAACAGTTAGGCATGGGACTCTTGGTTTCAGCTCAGGTCGTGATCTCAGTGTCGTGAGACTGAGCCCCACATCAGGCTCCATGTTCAGCGTGGAGTCTGCTTGAGATTCTCTTTCTCTGTCCTTCCGCCCCTCCTGCAAATGCACTCTCTCTCTCTCTCTCTCAAATAAATAAGTCTTTTTAAAAGATTGTTTCTCAACACTTTTAGATGCTGGGAAGTCCAAGAGCAAGGTGCTATCTGGTGAGGACCCAGTTCCTGGTCCATATAGCCTCACAAAGTGGAAGGGGGACGGAACTCTCTGGGATCTCTCTCTTTTTTTTTTTTTTTTTAATTTTTTTTTCTTTTTTACAGAGAGAGAGAGAGAGAGAGATTACAAGTAGGCAGAGCAGCAGCCAGAGAGGGGAGGAAGCAGGCTCCCTGCCAAGCAGAGAGCCCGATACGGGGCTCGATCCCAGGACCCTGAGATCATGACCTGAGCTGAAGGCAGAGGCTTAACCCACTGAGCCACCCAGGCGCCTCTGGGATCTCTCTTTAGGGGCACTAATCCCAATCGTGAGGGCTCCACTCTCATGAACTAATCACCTTCCAAAGGCCCCACCTCCAAATATCATCTCATTGGGGTTTAGGTTTCAATACATGACTGGAGTAGGGGTGAGCACCCAAACACTCAGTCCATAGCACTGGGTAAAATTTTTCTATGTCTGTAGATATTCTATTGCTAACTTCTAGAATGTATTGTTTCAGAGAAGAAAACTAATATTAGATTCCTCAAAAATACCCTTAGTTTTTTCAGCTTATTTGCCTATAGGACTCATACATCCTTAAAATTAAATTATAGTAAAATTGTTATTGATCTCGAAACACAAGTATCAGGAGTCAAGACAACAGCTGAAGCCCAGCTCATAGCATAAGCTTCCATAAAAGATTTTAGGGACCAAACCCTTCTCTCCCTTGGCCAACCCTCTACATTCCATGCTGGGTGCAGAGCCAACTCTTCCTGCAAAACAGCCTCCATTGTGCCCTTCTGCTTAGCCTCCTCCTCCCCAACTTTAGCAAGACCAAAGTTAAAAAACTGCTAGTTGCCCTTAACATTTTTTCTGCTATCACACATTCGTGCAATTAAATGACATGTGCACACAATTTGGAGATTTAGGCATTATTTTGCACACGTAAAATGTGACTCTACTAAATGCACTTCTCTACATCATGGTTTTGGTTAGCTCACTTAACTGGCAGTCCCTCTAGGTTCTCTCTAGGTTGGTGTAGATAAAACTCACTTTTTCTAGGCTGCATAGTGATTCAAATTATCCATGTATTATAATCTGTTCAAGGGTCCCTGTACTGATGGGTATTTAAGTGACCATTTGTTATCATTATTTGTAGCTTCGTTTTGTTTTTGTTTGCTGACAAAACAAAAATGCTGCAATAAATACATTTGTAGACGTAACCGTATATTTTTTGGTTCTTGAATTTCTACAGGATAGATCCTCAAAAATGAAATTGTTCCATCATGAGCATTTTTTTTCTTTCTGTAAGTGGCCTACCTATTCACATTTCTACCAGTATTGCAAGTGCCTCTTCCCCAGCAAAAACCTCTGCTGAGTGTTGCCTCCATTTAATTTCTCCCGACATGACATATGAGAGGCAGGACCTCATGGCCCCTGTGATTTGCATTGCACTGGCGTCTTCCACATGGTGTTTGGACTTCCTCTTGGTTGAACTGCCTGCTCAGATCTTTTGCCTATTTGCCAACTGGAATGTCTTTCTTTATCAGTTTGTAGAGGTATTTAAAGATTTTAAATGTTAACTTATCTCTTTCTACTCTGCAACTTTTTCTTGCCTTTTCAGTTGTTTTTTGGCTTCGGTTATGGAACACTTTTTCATATAATTTTCTAAGGTTTCGGCACGTAAAAATGGCTATCTTTGTCGTGATAGCATCTGCAAATCTACTGTCTCCGTTTAAAGATCTCCCACAACACCAGGTGATTTGTATGGGCTCCTTGATTTTGCTCTTGTATTATTTTGTCCATTTCTTAACATTGAAATCTTTAAGCCGGGGTGCCTGGGTGGCTCAGTGGGTTAAAGCCTCTGCCTTCGGCTCAGGTTATGATCCCAGGGTCCTGGGATCAAACCCCACATCCGGCTCTCTGCTCAGCGGGGAGTCTGCTTCCTCCTCGCTCTCTCTCTCTGCCTACCTCACTGCCTACTTGTGATTTCTCTCTGTCAAATAAATAAATAAAATCTTTTAAAAAAGTAAAATAAATTTTAAAAAAGAAATCTTTAAGCCATCTGGAACTTATTTTGGTATATAGAGGGAGTTAGAGCTCTTTTCATTTTCTTCTGGACGGATAGGGTCAGTTAGAGCCCATGATATAATATGGGAGTCACTCTTTTTCACACCAGAGCTGGCTTTCCAGCTCTGTTGCATGTGCAATTGCCCAGGACCCCACACTCAGATGGGCTCTGCGTGCCTGGTTTAGTCCTCTGCTCTCGCCATCTTGAAATTCTTTTTTTTTTTTAATATTTTATTTATTTATTTGACAGAGAGAGATCACAAGTAGATAGAGAGGCAGGCAGAGAGAGAGAGAGAGGGAAGCAGGCTCCCTGCTGAGCAGAGAGCCCAATGCGGGACTCGATCCCAGGACCTTGAGATCATGACCTGAGCCAAAGGCAGCGGCTTAACCCACTGAGCCACCCAGGCGCCCCGCCATCTTGAAATTCTTAACAATGTGATCTTCCAGCTTGTGTTTTATAAATGAATTCTGACAGGGCACTGAGCAGGGGGGCTTGGATTCACTGTCCTATCTCCCACTGCCTCTCTGCTTCCTTGGGATGGTGCTGGCCTCCAGCTCCACAGCCAGTGGCTTTCAATCACCCAGGAAGCTTTTAAAAATACTGATGCCGGGGCGCCTGGGTGGCTCAGTAGTTAAGCCGTCATGATCTCAGGGTCCTGCGATCGAGTCCTGTATCGGGCTCTCTCCTCCGCGGGGAGCCTGCTTCCTCCTCTCTCTCTCTCTCTGCCTGCCTCTCTGCCTATTTGTGATCTCTGTCTGTCAAATAAATAAATAAAATATTTAAAAAAATAAAAATACTGATGCCTGGGTGGGTCCCACCAGCAAAGACTCTAATGTAATATGAATATGGCATTGGTGAGGAATTTTTTTTTATATATTTTATTTATTTGACAGAGAGAAATCACAACTAGGCAGAGAGGCAGGCAGAGAGAGAGGAGGAAACAGGCTCCCCACGGAACAGAGAGCCTGATGTGGGGCTCGATCCCAGGACCCTGGGATCATGACCTGAGCCGAAGGCAGAGGCTTTAACCCACTGAGCCACCCAGGCGCCCCGGTGAGGAATTTTTTTTAACTCCCTTCTTATTCTGGTAGGCAGCCAAATCTGGGTACCACTACACTAGATCACGTTCCAGGTGTTCTCGCTCAGTTCAAATGTCCAAGAAAAATGCCGAATTCGGCAACCATATTCCAGGTAAATTCACCTTGTGGCAAGTACCCATATGGCATATGAATTCCTGGAGGAAACAACAAGTGGCTCTTGCCAATTTAAACTTCAAAGTGGCAGCAGCTATCACACAGGGATCCTTAAGACTTCTCCTGAGTTTGCAATAGATTCCCAAAATGGCATCCAACAATAGCATCTCTGGCTGGTTACTCTATCCCATTAGGGCCTCCTTGCACATGGACAATGCTCATTTCTCTTCAGGTGGTTTGTTTGAACGACAACATTGCCCACTGTAGAGCCACCCTGCTTCCCCACACAACCAGTTTCTCTGCCCTCTTTTTCTTTCTTTCTTTTTTTTTTTTTTTTTTTTTTTTAGACAGAGAGAGACACAGCAAGAGGGAACACAAGCAGGGGGACTAGGAGAGGGAAAGCAGGCTTCCCGCTGAGCAGGGAGCCCAATACGGGGCTCGATCCCAGGACACTTGGATCATGACCTGAGCCAAAGGCAGATGCTTAATGACTGAGCCACCCAGAGCTCCTTCTCCGCACTCTTTAATCAAAGAACTAGATGCTCCAGACATGGCTAATTCTAAGTCCTTTTGTTCTGGTCTGGCACTAGAATGAACAAAGGCTTCATGGAGCCATTTCCTATGTGGAATTGGAGGATGCTTTGTGAGCATATGTGAAATTCCTCTTCAACAACTGCAATGGCATCTGTCCCCTTAGATGAACATGTGTTTGGACAGGATAGTCCCTCAGCTGAGATCTAGGATTGGTTGATGGCCATTGGCAATTGGTGCCTATTAGTGAAGCAGGTGAGGGGGCTGTTGAAAGGGGATGGGGTGGAGGCCTGCTGAATCAAGAACCATAGGTAGAGGTAGGTAGAGCACTTCTATACTGCAGACAGTCAAGAGGTAGGTGCCAACGGACTGACCCGGAGGTAGAAGAAGCCAGACTGACATGGAGCCACATTGGCCTGACCCCCAGAACAGAATCACCACTGGACCTCCTAGGAATGCGAGGGTGGGCTCAGGGAACATGAGAAGGAGCCAGAGAGGAAAAAAAGCCATGATCATTCTCCCATAGATGATCAGCACTCCTGTGCAATTGCTGGAGGCGAAAGGGAAGGAAAAAAAAAAGGAAGACCAGGAGCATCTCTGGGGCCATCATGTCTCAGAGCCAAAGACCTCCAAGAACAGGAAGGGAGCCCTTGTGAAATGCCCCGGTCCTAAACCAAAGCCATCCACTCTAGCTGCAGCCTACAGCTCCGATGCTGGGCATACCCAGATGGGATGTCCCAAGCTGCTCCATACCCATTGCGAGTGCAGCCAGGCCATTGTGCAGGAGACCAGCTCAGACCTGAGCAATAGGGAACACATTCAAAAGACCCCAGGAGTCTGGGTCTGGCAGAGACAGGAAACCATCAGTGGGTAATTACTGTAATCAGAACTAAAGTGGAAACAGAAGCGCATGCCTATTTGGCCCTTTGAAGGCTGGACCAGTTTCTAATTTTCCTTGTTATACTGAAGAATGAACACTTTTGAGCCAATGTGCAAGATGGAATATGGGTGCACACTCCATCCAATGATTAATGGAAAATGTGAATTGTTATCCTCCTCCATATATGTCTAAAATAATCCTGATCTATATTGTTAAAGAGTCAAACCCAGTCCCCCTAAACCAGTCCCTTTATTTCCACAAATCCTTTGAGCAAGGCCAAAAGCTCTAGGAAAATATTAGGGTTTTTTTCCTCCTAGGTTCTAAGTGTTGAGAAATCTCTACTAATCTACAACAGATTTGAACAGAATCACAGAGCTACAGGCTATTAGACCGGAGTTCATCAAACATTTCCTGAGCACCTACTTTAGGCTGAGGATTGAAACAAATCAGATCCAGCGCCTGCTTCCAGAGGCTCTCTGAGAGAGGAAGATCATAAATAGATCATTTTGATACAATATAATGTGTGCAAATCACAAAGGTATGAGTAAGTGATAGAGAGATTGGCCCTACATGAGGAAGGGAGGAGAAAATCAGCAAAGGCTTCATCAAAGAAGCAGCTCTTGAACCTAACAATGAAGAAAGAGTAAATTAAAAGTTGAAATGTTAGCTGTGTCATTTATAAAATGAGAATAAGGTCATTCTTCTCTACAGCATAATAGAAAAATAATAAATAGTTGGGGGAGGGAACTTCTCTCACCCCAGCTCAACAATTATTTGAGTAGAGAAACGAGATGGCAGTCAGAAACCATGCAAAAATGACCAGTTCATCACTGGTGATGGCCAGAAGGGTGAGAGCAGTATGGAGGAGAGATATTTATGGGTCAAACGGGGCTAGCTTATGTCTAAGGAACTACAGTAAAACAGCAGCTGTCAAGGCTTGGGGGTGGGTTTGTGTAACTGTGTGGAGAGCAGGAGGATGGAGGCAGCAGAAGAGCTCACATGAGTCTCTAGTACCCCACAAGGGAGGGAAGGTGCTTGGGGAAGAGGCCCAAAGACCTAGTCATTTCACTGTATGTCTGTTGTAAGACATGAAGGAAGGAACCTGCTGAGAGCAAACATGTTTTATTTGAGTGTGGTGGTTATGAATCTAAGGCCACAATTCAAGTCCACAAGAAATAGGACTTCACTTTTCCATAACTCAGTTTCTTTTTAAGCCCCATTCCACTGAGGTGCCCTTCTTCTTTTCCCAGAGATATTACAGAGAACCAGGGCATTGGAGTGGGGGTGGTGATCTTGTCTTCAGTAATTATCTACCCACACTATTAGAAGTTCAGATGTTTTTTTTGTTATTGTTAACTGTCATTCCCAACTAAACACCCTATTCAGGTTCAACTTGTCCAGCCACTTCTATACCAATGGCCAGTGTGAAGGAGATAATTCTACTCCTCCCACACCATGCTGGGCCTCCACGACTGTGGAGCTGTGTAAGGCCTTGTGGTATCTGTGACAGGCTTACCAAGGGAAACTTACCACCAGGACACACAATGTGGCCATGTCTTCTCTGTGGTCTTGCCACTTCTGTGGGGCTCCAGAATGAAATGAATACAGTCATCCCAGTGAAAAGAATTTATTAGATTCATACTACTAAGCTTCAGTGACTACAGCCAGCAAGCTGTATCCATACACGTGCCTTTGGATATAAGCATAATAGGTGTCTACTGTTGAATAACAAATTACCCCGAAGTATAAAGAGTCAAAACAATGAACATTTATTACCTCACAATTTCTGCAATTCAGGAATTTAAGAGTGGCTTAGCTCGGTGGTCATGGCTAAGATGCTCTCATGAGGTTGTCGTCAAGATGTCAGCCAGGCTGCATCCATCTGAAGGCTTGACTGTGGAGAACTCACTTTCAAGAAGTCTCACTCAGATACTTGCTAAGTTAGTGCTGGTTGTTGGCAGAAGGCCTCAGTTCCTTACTGTGTAAACCTCTTCACAGGGCTCCTTGAGTATCCTCAAGACATGGTATCTGTCCCCCCACCCCATGTCACCCCCTGAGCAAATGATCCAAAAGAGAAAACAAGGAGCAAGCCATGGCGTCTTTAATATCACAATCTCAGAAATCACTCATGGTCACTTCTGTCACATTCTCTGCTCATTAGAAACAAACCACTATGTCAAGTCCACACTCAAAGGCAGAGGAATTAGATTCCACCTTTTGAAAGAAGGAGTCCAAACAAAGTTGTGGTCATATTTTTAAATAGGCACAATAAGTAACAGGAAAAAAAAAACTTAGCTCGAAAAACAAAGGAGACGTATTGACTCACCAACTAGAATTCAGAGATAAGACAAATTTCAAGATATTGATTGATCCAGTGCCTCGTTGCAGTAAGTCATAACAATTTGGTATCTTTCTGACTCTTTGCTTGATTATTTTGATTATTCAAAATATCATTTCAAAGTTGGCTTTCCTCATGGTCGCAGGATGGCTGCCAACAGAATTGAGGAGTATGTGCTTCCTTGCTCATTACTAGCCAGAAAAAGAAGGCTAACTCCTCTAATAATAAGACAAAAGTCTCCAGTGGTCAGGAAACACTCACATGCTGATTGGTGTAGATCTGGTCTACCTGAGCCAGTCACTGCACTGGCACTACCTGACTGGTTTAGACCTGGATTTGGGGATTGGTCATTCCCTCCCAACTCTCAAAGTTTCCACAAGGAGTAAGGGACATTGCAACTACAGGGGAAGAATATAGCGTTTACTACAGAAGGGCTAGGCAGGGGCAGGCTGAGAAGCAACAAAGTGCTGGCTCCAGGAGAGCTAATGTTAATAACCAGAGTTCAACCCTCTGAGTTTCAGAGAAACTAGAAGTCACCCTCTCCCTCAGCAACCCTGCCTACAGCACTCAAGACTCAGACAACCCCCCCAGAGGAGATGCAGCCAGCTCAAGAGGCTTCTCCCTTGGGAGGCAAATCATCGGTAAACACCAATACATCAGTCACCTTGAGTTCTGTCACTTGAGTCAGAAGATTCCAAGAGCTCAGGCTCAAGGGGTTAGAACTAAATTGGGAAGGAGACGGAGTAAAGGAAAGGAAAAGAGGAAGGGGAGAGAGGGGGACATTCACACAGGCTATTCTCACTAAGCCTCTTCCTCCTGGCCACCCACACAGCCTCCATCTCTAACTGCATCAAGGTCATAATGGGATATTCCAAATTACAAGGGCCCTAGGCCCCTACGCACAGAGTAGGGGCTCACTCTGTTGGGCCCTGTGTCAATCTTTAAGGGCTGCTATAACTTTGTTAAGTAGCACAAGCTGTATGGCTTAAAAAGACAGACATTTACTCTCTCTCAATTCTGGAGGCTAGCCGTCCAAAATCAAGGTGTTGGAAGGGATGCACTTCCTCTTAGACCCTGGGTAGAATCAGTCCCTCCTCACCTCAACCCTGCTTTGGGTGGTGGTCAGAAAACTTCACCAGTACTTGATGAAACCACATCACTCCATTCTGCCCGTCATCCAATGGCCTTCTCCCCATGTGTCAGTCTAGTTGGTATTTCCTTTTTTTTTTTTTTAAGATCTTATTTATTTATTACAGAGAGAAAGAGAGAGGGAGCATGAGAGAGGGGAGGATCGGGGGGGGGGGGGGAAGCAGGCTCCCTGCTGAGCAAGGAGCCCCATGTGGGACTCGATCCCAGGAGCGCGGGATCATGACCTGAGCCAAAGGCAGACACTTAACCAACAGAGCTACTCAGGTGCTCGTGTTTTCCCTTTCTTATAAGGACATCGGTCAATGGGATTAGGGTCCACCCAGCCTAATGATCTCCACTTGATGCCATCTGCCAAGATCCTGTTTCCGAATAAGGTCACATTCACAGCTACTGGGGGACTAGGGACTTCAACAGGTGGGGGTGGGGAGAGAGAGTTTGGCCCACAGCGGGTTCCCCCCAATTTGTTCCTCCTCCCGGGCTTGTGGCAACAAGTGATGAACATCTGTTCTTTCCCTTAAAGGATAATCATACATTGCCCAGTCTAGTCACCCTAAAGGGACTTGGAAGGCAAAGCGAGGGGATATTTTGTCCGCTGGTCCTTCGAGAATATAATTCACTGGTCACGCATGGCTGCAGGACTCACCATTCTCTGCTGAGAACGTGTGTCTGTGTACTACACACCTACCCTGGTCTGCGGCCTCCTGAAGCTGGGAGTGGTACCCAAGCTGCCGTCAGGCTGTGGTGATTCATATGAACCTAGCCTCACTCTCCTCTCAGGGCCTTGGTTTCCTCGTCTGTAAAGTCTAGAGACTTCTAGTAGCCAACAGTGACTCTAAAGTGGCACATCTGGTCCAGAGCAGCTGCACAATTAATATAGGGCCATTTCGTGGGCATCTCATGAGACTGGCAGGAAGGCTCATCAGAGCTCTTAGAGCACCCCCTGCGGACAGCGTGCATGCCATTATGCAGATTCTAAGCTGAGATAAGAAAACAGCTACGCCTGGGTGGCTCAGTGGGTTAAAGCCTCTGCCTTCGGCTCAGGTCATGATCTCAGGGTCCTGGGATCGCGGCCCACATCGGGCTCTCTGTTCAGCAGGAAGCCTGCTTCTCCCTCTCTCTCTCTCTCTCTCTCTGCCTGCCTCTGCCTGCTTGTGATCTCTGTCTGTCAAATAAGTAAATAAAATCTTTAAAAAAAAAAAAAGAAAGAAAAGAAAACAGCTACGATCCTCTCTTCCCAGGAGCCAGTCCTTTGTATTCATACAGGATGACGTGACCTCCAGCAGACACCCCTTCACACATGTATAAGAAAATCATACAGAACAAAATGCAGAGCAAAATGTCTGAATCACTGAAGAGTCGGGTTACTCCACTCTGCAGAATCACTCGGCAGCCAGTGGTCTCTTGGCTTCAGTTAGTCAACTGCATAAAGGCCAAACAGCTTTTCCTACAGAAGGAAAAGAATCTGGGACTCAGCAGGACAGAGACCGGAACAACACGCGGTCAGAGAGGCCTGTGGGGGTCAGCAGGGGCATCCAAGAACCACATCCAAGGCCACAGTCCTCTTGGCCAGCCACATCAAATCCATCCAACAGCAATGAGCCCATTCAGGAAGGCCCTGCTGAGGGCTGGGGGTGGAAAGCATAGGACCAAACTCTAAGGAAGGAGCACTGAGAGGACTAGGCAGAGAATCAGGACCCAGGCATACAGGATCAGGGCTCCCAGTCCAACTTGGATGTCCACTCCCAGCAAAGAATCTGATGGGATGAATGCTGATTGAATTGGGGCAGGAGGGGCAGAGTGGTGGGGCCTGGGGGGACGGTGGGGGGGATACCAGGAGCAGGGAGAGGAGGAATTCAAAGCAAGCCTTGTGTCAAAGGGTAGGAGATCCTTTGATTGGGTGGCCCTGGAGCCTCAGGGCTCCCCCAAGCATGTGAAATATCGGGTCCCCAAGTAGGAATTCCAAACCCACCCACGAGGCCTCTGGGCCAAGTGGGATGAGTCCAGGCAGGGCGGAAGGGCAGAAACAGACAGTGTACCCATTCAACCTGTTCTTCTGGGCCCCCACCCACCTCCAACCAATCTTCACCACACCCCATCTGTGGGTAAAAAGCAGTGTAGGCGGAGAATAAAATCTGGAATCAGATGGCTAAACTTAAATCCTGACCCTGAATTCATCAGCTTGGTAATGCTGGGCACGTCGTGTAACCAAACTAAGTCGTTCTATCTTCATTTGCGAAAGGGGAAATAATTGTACCTGCTTCTCGGGGTTGTTGTGAGGAATCAGTCAGGTGATGGACGGAAGTACCTCAAGTGGTTGCCATAGTGCCTGACACACAACATGCTCAGTATGTAGGTGTCCCCTCTCTCTTATGTAAAAACGTGGAGGGCTTGTGCGTAAGGGGAGGACTGTGTGCCGGACAGAATCCAGCGGCAGGCAAAATCCCTCAGTGTCACAGTCAATATTCCATGCAGCTGATGGCACGTGGGGCTCCCAAGACTGCTTCGTGTCTCAAAATAAGAAAATCTGAAAACAGCGGTCTCTTTTTCCAAGTCAAAAGAGGCTGCCATCCCAGTAACTGCAGTTCTAGGAAAAGATGCCCTCTCCAGGCCTCACTCACTTGTCCCTGGCTAATTTTTTTTTTAAGATTTTATTTATTTATTCATTTGACAGAGAGAGACGTAGCAAGAGAGGGAACACAAGCAGTGGGAGTAGGAGAGGGAGAAGCAGGCTTCCCACTGAGCAGAGAGCCTGATGCGGGGCTCCATCCTAGGACCCTGGGATCATGACTTGAGCTGAAGGCAGACGCTTAACCAACTGAGCCACCCAGGCACCCCTCCCAGTTCATTTTTTTTTTAAAGATCTTGTTTGTTTGTTTGTTTGACAGAGGGAGAGGGAGAAGCAGGCTCCCCGTTGAACAGAGAGCCTGATGTGGGCCTCAATCCCAGGACCCTGGGATCATGACCGTACTTAACCGACTGAGCCATCCAGGCGCCTCGTTGCTTGTCCCTAACTAATTAACAACTGATCTCACTGCGGCTGACTACTGCCCTTCCCGCACCATGGGATATGGGAGGGGAGCATATCTCAGGGAAGTCTCCAGTTATATTCCCTCAACACTCACCCCTCCCAGTGAAATCAGAAGGAGATGCCAAAGATGTGTATCCCCCTTGCAGAGCCCGAACGCTCCAAAAACACGCTGCTCAGAGACACGGCCTGGCATTATGGGAGTCAAACAGTGTCAGTGAGTATTACAGTAGACTCTCTAAAGAAGTCCATGTCCTAAGCCCCAAAACCTGCAAATATGTCACCTTCCAGGATAAAGAGAACCCTGCAGATGTAATTGAGTGAAGGATTAAGATGAGGAGAGTAGCCTGGGCTAGACAGGTGGGCCCAATGTAATCACGAGTCTTTTAAAGATTTCATTTTTTTTTTTCTTTTTTAATTTGACAGAGAGATCACAAGTAGACAGAGAGGCAGGCAGAGAGAGAGGGGGAAGCAGGCTCTCCGCTGAGCAGAGAGCCCAATGTGGGGCTCGATCCCAGGACCCTGGGATCACAACCTGAGCTGAAGGTGAGGCTTAACCCGCTGAGCCACCCAGGTGCCCCTGTAATCATGAGTCTTTACAGGAGAGAGGCATGAGTGTTGGGGTCAGACGGGGAGGCGTGATGATGCAATCAGAAATCAGAGTAAGGTCAGAGTAAGGTCCCAGGAGCCAAGGAATGCTTTGAGTCTCTAAAACCTGAAAAAGGCAAGGAGAGGATTCGTCCCTAGAACTTGGAAGGAACACAGCCTTTGATTTTAGCCCCATAAGACTTACTGCAGACTTCTGACCTCCAAAACGTTAAGATAATAAGCTTGTGTCGTTTTAAGCAGTGGGGTTTGTAGCATTTGCTTAAGGAGTCATTGGAAACTACTGAAAGACCCAAAGAGGTAGAACCCAGAGGCACACAGCAAGTACCTGGAGAGGCTATGACGGGGCTCATTCTCTCCCGTACTCCGGGTACCCAGAAGCCAGCAGCTCTGTCCGAGGAAAGAAGGGACAGCTTGGCGTGGTGCGTGTACCCCTCCAGGGCTGTGGACTGGTCACCCCTCTGCCAACCCTTGCTCCTGAACTACCTCCTTCCCCCACACAGTCCCCCTCCCAGGGATTGCGGGATGGCAGCAGGGAAGAATGGAGGGACCAACTGGAACCAGAGAGCATTTTCCTCTGTGATCCGCTGCTCCCCAGCCACTATCTTTATAACAGTTCACTGCCCACAGCCACAAGGTCTGATATCCTAAAACAGTAAACAGCGGACAGACAATATCCAAAGTGTGAGCTCCATCATTTTTAAAACTGCCTACCGGTGCTTAAAGGTTGAATTTTTTTTTTTTTGCTTTTTTTTTTTAAAGATCTTATTTATTTATTAGAGAGAGCGTGAGAGAGAGCTTTTTGGTGGGGGTGGGGGGGGGTGGTAGAGGGAGAAGCAGACTCTCTGCTGAGCAGGGAACCCAAAGCAGGACTCCATCGCAGGACTCTGGGATCAGGACCTGAGCCGAGGGCAGACGCTTAACTAACTGAGCCATCCAGGCACCCCCACCTCCTTTTCTTTTTTAAGAGAAACATGATTCATGCACATACAGCATTTCAGGGCTACAGACTTTCATTGAGTACCTAGTGCTTGACTGTATTTATGTATCTGGATGTCCCACCATATTTCAGAAAGACTTAGGACACACATACTGCAGATGCCTTTCTGAGCAGGGCTGCATGGTAGAGGAAGGAGCCGGTGCCCAGGAGCCGGGAACTCCGAAGTCCGGGTCTTAGCTCGGCTCACTTGAGTGTGATCTGAGCTCACTCCCTTCCCTCCATGCAGCTGCAGTGGAAAGCCACCCAAAGGAAAGGCTGAGTCAGAGATCTTGGCTGGAAAAACAGAAAGAACTCCAGCTCAGCTAAGTAGGAGGGAATTTATTGGAAGGCTTGGAACCAAGGGACGTTGGAACTCCAGGGCTCAGTCTGAACCTGATAGAACCCAAGATGACCTCGTCTCTGGAAATCCGGGCAATGCATGGATAGCCACGGGTCCAATCAGCGAGAGGCTGCTGTTGCTCCTGAAACCCTCCCAGCCATCCAGCTCAGTCTTGCAACTGGACTCCAGACTCTCAGAAAAAAACATCCGCTCCATTGACAAAGCTCAGGTCATAGAGCATCTCTGCGTATCCCTGGGTACCCCGTGGAAAGATTTTGGAGTCTTTGGCTTGTAAAAATAGAGGGTACAACGTCAGACCACATGAGGAAAGTAATTCTTCTACAGTGGTGGTCCTCAGAGTGTGCTCCTGGACCAGCAGCATCACTATCTGACTTTTCAGAAATGCACCTTGTTAGGTCCCACCCTAGACCCCCGGAATCAGCAAAGGGGGCGGGCCTAGCCATCGGTTTCAACAAGCTCTCTGGGTAATCGTGGAACACGCCAGTTTGAGAACCACGGCCCCACAGGAAATCCACATGCTGCTAAAAAGGTTGACTGTCGGCCATCACACCAAAACTTAACCCTCACCCAGTATGTAAGTTAAAAGCCAGAGGTTGGAATGAGACTGCCAAGAGAAGTAAATAAAATGTTGGAAGAAAGGGTACCTATTTTTGTCCTTATTGATGTGTGTGGAAACACAGCTTCATGACACATCCCCAGCCCCTCCTTCTAACCACCTTGCAGCCCCCTAACCTCTCCTACAAAAACTCTGGACCCTCCCATTTCTCAGCCCCCACTTCAGCCTCCTTCTGTCCTCCCTCAAATTATTCAAGCCCCAGGAAGTGGTCCTCCTACTCTGCAAATCTAAAACTGTCCGTTGAGACCCTTGCAAGCAAGCAGATCACTGTCATCCAACCTAAGAAATGTTCCTCCGTTCCCCTCTGCTGCCAGCATGAAGAAGCTGGCTTCAGGGCTTAGGGTCCTCCTAGAGGCCTTACAACTGATCCAGGCAAGGACTGATGGAAGTGTCATCTGGAAGTTTTAGACTGAGCTGGGGGGACACCATGTGGCCATACCTAGTATGACACATCAAACCGGGGCTTCAGGTCTTGATGTGGTGGTATTTTGTGAAGACTAGGAAGCAGTCACAATAAGGATATTTTTGAGAATCAAAGTAAAGGTCACCCATGATTATGCCAATAGGATTATTTTTACTCCTACTGTTATATATTTTCTGACCATTACCACCGCAACACCCAGTCCCATGAGCCACCCTTTCTTGTCTCTGGAAATATGATCCTCGGCATTTCCTATGCTCATTTGAGGTCTCTGCAATTGTTCTCTTCAATGATCATCGAGAACAGACCCTTGAATGTTAGTGCAATGCAATGGAATGAAAGGGCACCGCATTTGAGGGGGGGTGAGGGGGGCATGTCGTTAAGAGCTGCATTTCTGGAGTGACACAGGCTGGGGTTCAAAACCCCACTCTGCTACTTAGTGGCTGTGTGGTCTTGGGCATGTTTCTTACCCCTTCTGTGTCAGGAAGAAGAATATTACCTACTGTATAGCGTCGTTAGGAGAACTGAATGACGGTGTGTGAGAGGACACTTAACCCCATAGCCTGACCACAGCCTCAACAGTAGCATCATTACTATCATTTTAAATGCATTTGCAATGGAACCATCACAGCTCATGGCAGCCAAAGACCTCTCTTGGACAGGATCCCTGAATCTGCAAATCTGTGAGTTGACTCATAGCTGGAAAAACATAAAATAAGGGACCCTCAATTTTAGCAACAGGCTAACAGGATTCCAGGCTAGGGGTCCCTTGTCCCTCTTCTCAGGGTCACTACCAAGCTCTGGGTCCCTGGGCCACATTCCTCCCAGTTGCTGCAGCCCCTGGACTTCTCACTGGATTCCCTATTGCTGCCTTCATTTAAAATATAGTGTGCTCAGAAACATGGAAACGAGCTTAGGATTCTCTCCAGCACACATTACCCTACAAGGTACTTCAGATTCCTTCAAGGACAACAACATATCTGCCTGAGACCTGTAATATACTCTGCCCAAAAATGTCTTACCTTGCTACCAAGTAAGCCCCAAGAAACAAAAGAAAACAGAAGGAAGAAAAACCCAGAGACCCCTAGAGGAGTGAGGGTTTTCTCGCCCACTGACATCTTCCAGAGAGCTAGACAGCCACTTGGTGAACAACTCTTTGTGAGATCCCCTGCACAGGTCAGGCCAGGGAATCAAAGATACATGAGGCCCTGCCTCCATCCTGAAGATCTCATATTTTTTTAGGAGGACAGACATAAGAGAGACATAGACATGTCAGACCAACAACCTTTTTTTTTTTTTTTTTGTATTTTATTTATTTATTTGAGAGAGACAGAGAACAGAGGGAGAGGGAGAAGCAGACTCCCTGTGAAACAATGAACCCAACCCAGGGCTCGATCCCATGACCCCAAGATCAGGACCTGAGCCAAAGTCAGATGCTTAACTGAGCCACCCAGGCGCCCCTCTACCAACAACTCTTGATAGTTTCATATGTGCTGGAACACAGTGATGTTCAAAGCGCGACAGGAATGGAGAAGTGAGCTGTTAGTTCAGCCCTGACCAGTCAGGGGAGGCTTCACAGAGGAGATGTCCTTTGAAAGAGGGTCAGGGTACAGGTGGACAGGTTAAAGCAGGGCTGGATCCATGAGAAATCTGTTTACTCTACTGAACACCATAAGGCCTGAACCATGTCAGGGCCCTGGGCTGGAGTGGAGGGAAGGGACGCTTGAGAAATGTCTGGGAGAGCAAGTTAAAATTCAGATTCCCAGGCCCTGCCCAGCGACCCAGATCCACTAGGTCCAAGGGGCCCAAGAATCTCAAGAGTTTGCAAGTCCCTCCCTGTGGGGGATGTTGCTACAGATAATCCACATACCTACTGTGCTCATTAACCCCACAACCATCCCAGTCATCCCTCCTGTGGCGTCTGTGGCCTCTGGCTAGAAGAGTCTTCCCATTCTGCTCTACTTCGGCAAATGCCTTCTCCTTCAAGACCCAGTAGCTCAAGCATTAACAGGGAAAGCCCTGGAAAGGATATTGTTTTGTGCCAGGCACTAAATTACTACTTTCTATGGTTTATCCCATTTAATCCTCAAAACAATCCTATACATTAGGTCTCCTACTGAGCCCCATTTTACAGATGAGGCAACTGAGGCACAGGACACAGAAGTAACTGACCCATGGGCCTGCTGCTGGGATGTGTGTTGGATGCCGCTGGATTGCTCACAGGATGAGGCTGAAGTTCTGTCTCTGTGGACCCCACGGGGAACTGGGGACAGGACGGACCACACTAAACTAAACAGTAAACAGTTTAGTAAACACCGGTCAACAAATACTACCTCTTGTCCTCTGTGACACTCACCCAGTGTTCAGACAACAAATCTTCCCTTTCCTGCTCCCCTTCCTGTCCTCCCCACTGTCCTCTCTGCTCCTTTATTGGGGGGGAGGTTGCACAGCAGAGACTGGGACCCCCTTTCCTCCAGGTCCTGGGGCCTCCAGGAAGTTTTCAGTAGTGCGCCTGAGCAGGTCTACCCTGTTGTTGACTAAGTGACAGGAGTACCAAGGAATTCGATTTCCCTGTTTGCTGAACTTTTGGGCTTGGTAATCTCAGAGCCGAAGTGCTCTCCTCTCTCAACTGCCGGGCTGGTCTGCTCCAAGTCTCCTCCTCCTTGGGGCTTTCCGACAAGCCGCTCCCCAGCAGCTGCTCCCCCTCTGGCTCTGGCTCTTTATTGGACCTCCCTTTTGCTCCCTACCCTGCATTCTTTCTACCTTCCCTTCCCTTTTTTCCTTCCCACTTCTCCCTAGGTTTTTCTTTCTCTTTCCTTCTCTCCCTCCTCCTCCCCCATCTCCTTCCTTCTCAGGGTCCCTCCCCACCTGTCCACGCTCTCCTCCAGCCGGCTTCTCTCTTTCTCTCTTTCTGCGGGCCTGTGTTTGTCTGTTTCTGTCCTCTACTTCTCTGGCTCTTTCTGTCTCCCTGTATGTGTCTCTCACTGTCTCTTTCTCTCCACTTCTCTCTTCTCCCCTCTTCTCTTCCTCCTCCATCTCCCGTCCTCCCTATCCCCTTCTCTTCAGCTCCCTTCCCCGCCCACTCTCCCCCCCACACCCTACCTCCACCCCACCACCCCAACCCCAACCCCACCCCCCACCCCGCAAGCAATTCGGCACTATTTCCTCCCTGGCTTCTCCCACACTCCCCCAAGGAGGTCAGTCAGCTGCCCTGGCTCCCACCTCGCTCTGAGTCAGAGCTTCCAGGCCTGTAGGGCCCCCGGGCCCTTCCCTCCAGCATCCTCAACCTGTGTCCCCCTGGCCCCTTTCTCCTTCGAGTCCTCATTACTGCCTTCTCACCTCAAACTGTGCCCCGCCTCGTTCCTGCTCCCCAGGGCTGCCTCCTTCACCCTGCTGGGGACCTTCTCCCTGAGCTCCCCACACTCTGCCTCCCCAGCTCCCTGCAGTAGGCAAAGAAAAAAAGAAAAGGTAGTATCCCCATGCCAGGCCAGGGGGGCCCACCCTCCCCCACTTCTGCTGCCCTCAGACAAACTGCACAAGCGCTGGAGGGGAGCCGAAGGGGCCCAGTCCCATCTGGAAAGCACCCAAGCAGGAGGCGGAGTGGCCTCCTGCTCCCACCCTGCCAGCTGTATCTTTTCCCTGCAGCCTCACCTGGCCTCACCCGGGCCTCTGAGGCCCCAGGATTTCCTGCTGCTCCTGCCAGCCCCCCTCTGATGGTTGGAGCCTGAGGGGTGGGGGAAGACCCTGTGCTGGGATTCAGGCCCCAGAGGCCCTGATTCTCAGCAAATCCATTGTTCCTACCCCAGCCTCCGCCCTGCCTACAACTGAGGGCAGGGGCCTTGCCTACAACTGAGCCGAGCTCCCTGCACCTTTGCTCCAGGGGCAAAAGCTGTCTGGGGTTTCCAAACTGGCGGGGGGGGGGGGGGGGGGGGGGGGGGGGGGGGGCGGGGAGGCTACCCAGTGTGCCCAAAGATCCAGCTTGGAGGGACAGAGAAGAGTCTTTAAAGCTGGCCAGAAAGCCAAGCAATTGACTGTGTTCCCTTCTTCCATAAACTCTTAACTGAGAGCCTGAGATGGGCCACCCTGTGGGTGTCAGATATTAGAGAACACTGCCTCTACCCTCTAGGGCTGGTTGGAGAGAAAAACAAGTAGCCAGTCCAGTGAGATACCTGTAGTCATTGAAATGAATAATTTGGGCGGAGCCGTTTATTGAGCACCTACTAAATGCTGTCAACTGGTCTAAACATCTGCCCGATTTCAATCCTCATTTTATGGATGAGGAAACAGAATCCATTAACCACACAGCTAACAAAGAGTGGGGCTAGGATTAGTCAACCGCCAAACTGACACCCACTGAACAAGTTACCGTGGGTCAAGTCACCCACACCGACACTCATTGGGGTTGGGGTACAAGTGCGCAAAACAGAGGGGAAGCCTTCAAAGACAAGGTGAAGGTTGCCTGGTGTTTGAAGGATGAATAGGAGCTCCCCTGATGACCAGAGCACAAAGGAAATCCAGGCCCAGGCGTGCTGTGTGCCATCTCCTGTGATTTGTGTACATCTTTTCTCCGATGAAATTTTTAAAACCTGAAATAATTTCTGGTCATTAAAAAAAATTGTAAGTAACTTAGTTAATATTTATCTCAGAAATTCCCTTACGGTCCCAACATGATTGGGCTCTCAAAAAGCACCAGTTTGCGTTTAACAGTAATGGTAAAGTCAACTTTAAAGAAAGGGCCAAAAAATCGTCCTAATATGGCTCTTTAGTTGCTTTTGTTTCCCGTCAATTCTTGTTAGTAAATGCTGGAAACGTTCCCATACAGAAGGCAATTCTGTTAGTTTGCTGGGTTAGCTAGAGCAGTGGCCAGAAGGTGAGGGTCCTTCGTGGGATTTACAGATGTCCTCTAAGTGGCTGTTTCAGCATTGGGAAAGTTTCTCTGAGTCGCTTTTTTCATGGAAGGGAATCTAACATCCCTATGGAAATCACTGTTTCTTGCTTTACAAGAAGACACATCCGGCATATATGTACCTGCTTTGGGGAAGCGTCTTCACAGAGAATGTGGACTCCTTACCTGGCGGCGGAGGCCCAGGCCTCCTTCCCAAAAGACTCTTATGCTCTCCAAACCTCTGCTAGCGTCAGGCAGCCATGCCCACACCACGTTCTTAGAACACTCCAGGTCTGCTCTCATCTCAGGATTTTGCCCTTCCCTGATCTCCCGCCTCCAGTATTTTCCTCTCCTCTCTGCTTTCCTCAGATTCTGTAGGATCCAAAGAAAGTCCCATTTTGTCAATAAAGCTTTTCCAAATCCTCAGAGACTTTTCCCACCTCTGAACCCCACCAGTTCTGCCGATCCATACCACTCATTGCCTTGTGTTTCTGTATCACTTCCAGGCATGCTCCATCTCCTAGATGCGAAGGGCTTAAAGTCAAGGACCAAGATTCTATTTCTCCCCCTCAGCCTTCTGCTCACAGCTAACCCTTTGCCGATGTGTGTTGACTATAATGATGCAGGCCATATGTGGTACAAAACACTAGCATTTCCAGCCATAAGAGAAGAGCATGGACTCAGAGGTCAGACAGAGTCAGATTCAAATCCTAGTGCACCCATTGACTAATGAGGTGACTTTGGGAAGTGCTCTAAACCTCTCTGAACCTTAGTTTCCTTATCTGTAAAATGGGGACAATAAAAGAGTTTTGGGGAGAGTCTAATAAGGTTAGGGTTAGTGCTCTATAAAAAGTGCTTGCTAGATATTAAACACTCAATACATAGTTGCTGCTATTATTTTTTTGCTTTTTTTAAAAAGATTTTATTTATTTGATATAGAGAGAGAGATCACAAGTAGACAGAGAGGCAAACAGAGAGAGAGAGGGGGAAGCAGGCTCCCTGCCGAGCAGAGAGCCCCATGTGGGGCTCGATCCCAGGACCCTGAGGTCACCACCCAAGCCAAAGGCAGAGGCTTAACTCCCTGAGCCACCCAGGTGCCCCTATTTTTTTGCTATTACTAGTAATGAAAAATAACAGGAGATTAGAGTTTGCAAATAGATCTAAAAGAGCATTAGTTTAATAAAAGTCACAGTCTACTAACGTAATAAAATTACCCATGAAAGAATTTCACCTTAAAAACTAGTGACAGGATGCCTGGGTGGATCAGTCAGGTAAGCGTCTGCCTGTGGCTCAGATCATGATCCCAGGGTGCTGGGATCGAGTTCTGCATCAGGCTTCCTGTGTTCCCCTCTGCCTCTCCCCCTATTCATGTGCTCAATCCCTTGATTTCTCTATCTCTCTGACAAATAAATAAAATTCTTCTTTAAAAAAATAAAAATAAGTAGGGGTGCTTGGGTGTCTCAGTGGGTTAAGCCTCTGCCTTCAGCTCGGGTCATGATCTCAGGGTCCTGGGATCGAGCCCTGCATCAGGCTCTCTGCTCAGAGGGGAGCCTGCTTCCCCTCCTCTGCCTATCTCTCTGCCTACTTGTGGTCTCTCTCTCTCTCTCTCTCTCTCTCTCTCTGTGTGTGTGTGTGTGTGTGTGTGTGTGTGTGTGTGTTAAATAAATAAATAAATAAAATCTTTTTTAAAAAGTAAATAAATAAAAACGAGTGACCATTGAGAGGTGCTAGGGACGTTGCCGTTGAGTGGAATTGCATGATTCTGGGATTTCACGATCCAGTGCCAAGTGCCTATGACCCCTGCTCACGGTTACCAAGGATATACTAATTTCAACAGTCATCACATTGTTTCCTGATTTCTGAATGACCTGCCGAGCTAACTCAGTCTCCTAGAATGTTGGAAGTGGGAGCTACTCTGGGGCCAGCCCAGCAACCCTCCTCCGGGCACAAGGAAGCGCCAGCCCTCCCAGAGTCATCTGGCAGGTGCATGGCAGAGCCAGAAATCTGAATCCCAGGATCCCAACCTCCAGCTCAGAGCCCTGCATTCACCACATCATAATGACTCCTTGGAGAACAAGCTGCTCTGGGATCACCAGGGACACTGGGATTTGATCTCCAAGGGTGTTTGTTCCCAGGAGCTCCCCCGAATGGCTGTGGTTATAGACTGCAGGTAAAAGAGTGGGACTTGTTTAGAAGCATTTAAATGTAAAACAATTCCATTGCTAAAACCTTCGACCTCTTCCAATGACTGCTATCTAAATTACCCATTTTCCGATAGAATATTTTGGGCACAAAGCTGCCGAGCAGCGGCAACATGCATCTTCGTGAGTGTTCCTGCTCCGGTTTGAATCCAGCCTCTACGCTGTAACCTCACTGCTTTCAAAAGCAGCTCTGGGGAATAGAAAGAGTCCCCAGCCTGCCTGGGATTCGTATGTAGAGACACTTGTGTGTGTGTAGGCAAACAGCATGAGAAGCAGGCATGGCACAGCCCAGGCTGGATAGGCGGTCTCTCACTCCTGCAGATTCACCTAGAAGGGAAGTAGAAGAAAAATGTTCATTGACTGAGTGACTGATTCCCTAAGATGGAATTCAGTAATCACCCACAGGACCATCAGTCATTTCTGAGCGAGTAAAATTTCACAGACAGAATCGTCACCCACCTGGCTGACAGGGCAAAGCGGGGCTCCTGTCTCAATGTTCCGGGGCTTTCTCAGATGACAGGCTGTCGGAGTTCCTGGCTTATAGAACTTGCAATAAAATTTGCCTGGTGGAGCATCTTGCCTGAATCAAATTGAACAGTCATGAAGTTCCCATGATGGCACTTGGCAGGAAGGGTCCAACCCTCCTGAACAGAAACACACCCTGAGTGACCAAGAAGCCCCATCCAACCTAAGACCCAGACTGGACCCGGCTGAAGCTCCCTTCCGTCCCTCCTCCTCTTCTATGAAATCAGCCATCACTCATTCTGAGAATCCATCCGATCTGCTGCTGGCTCACTGTCACTTTATCACAAGCCCAGCTCTGACCTCATGCCCACACATGCGACCTCAGAGCCTTTCACTCATGACTCATGGCCCACGCACCTGACAGAAGAATCCTGAGAGCTAGTGCATTCTGCCAGCTGACACGGCAGGGTCCAGAATCCGCAATGCCACCTGCTTCAGAAATCGGGAGCTGTGCTCTTTCTCCCAAGCTAACTCTCTGGGGCTGTTACTTTGCATTTCCAGAAGCCTGGAATCCCAGTTGGGCCCATTTGCCAAATACTTACTCTGTGCCAGGGGCTTAGCTAAGCACTTCGTAAGCATTATCTTCCTGATAGCTGAAGGAAGAAGATTTTATTGTATCCATTCTATATGTGTGGAGCACGAAAGCTCAAAGATCAAGAAACTGGTCGGGGGTCCTAGAACTAACAGGTGGCAGAGTTAGGATCAGTGCCTGGACGTATCTGACTCCAAGTCCCAAAAGCTTGGACCCTCTGGGTCCTACAGCAGCCTCTGTCACATGGTCTGTCATTGACGAAGTACAGACTTCAGTGTCCATGCATGAAGTCCAGGCCGGGAGGACTGGAGGCAGCTGGCACTGGTCCCAGCCTGGCCTCCTCCATCCATCCGTTCATCCTCCCAGCCGACGTTAACTACTGTGAGCCAGGTCCTGCCACAGGAATAAACAGCATGGAGGTCTTGCCCTCAGCATGAGGACTTCAAAAGACAAACAAGGACATCCTTTGGAAGCTGCTCGTCCTGAGACCCATGTGTGTTCACTTTTACCTCCAGGGATCATCTTCACCAGGGGCTCTAGGGTTGGACCAAGTTGGTTCTTGAGACCAGGATGACGTGAAGCCCAGACCACAAGGTCAAGTGTCACTGCCGTTGATCCAATGGCAGATCTTCATCTCGGGGGAGCTCAGACAGTAGAGTCATCCACAACCTCTCCTTTCCACCTGTCTGGAATTGCATTTTGGCAGCACCCTTGAATAGTCAATAGTGCTAGTAGCAGTATTTCTGGAGCCCTTACGATTCAAGTGAAAGTATTTGGTGTTTGTCCAGTTACTGGCTTTACCTGACACAGAAGGGTTGGAAGGTGCTGGACAAGTCCTGCGTCCTGGACCCTACAGCCCCTTAACACTCCCATACTGCTATTGATATTTTCTTCCTCTCAGGGGACCCCAGTAAGATTAGACAACTGTGACTCACTCTTGAGCTTAAGTCCCACCAAGTCCGCGTGCACCCTTCCAGAAGACTGTACTTCTTACAACAAAGGGAACATGAAGTGGGCACGAGATGTCTGTAATAATTTCTCTGTGTCCAGAAATTACATTCACTTGTACTTCACTTCTTCTTGTTAAGGATGGAGAAGGCTTGCCCAGAAGATCACTCCAACTTCTTGCCCAGGGGAGGTAACTCAAGGAGCTTGCTGAAGCTCATATGATGCAATTTAGGCCAATTTCTGTAGGGAGGTGACTTCTGCCTTCACTCACTCAGACCAAGTGGGACATTCCAGCCATGGGGTGCAAAACCATTGTGTCTTTGTGTAAAGGAGCAATACTACTGATATTTCTTTTACTTCTCTAGCTGCTATGAAAAGAAAATTGCAAAAAAAAAAAGAAAAAAAGAAAATTGCATATGGTGATACAGCCTTTGTGGGAAACAAACCCACTTCTAAAGTTATCCTAAATAATGAGCAGCAGCTGTACACAGAGATGTCTATTGCTATATTGTATTTATATAACAGGGGAAAAAATGTAGGGAACCAGTGTAAGTAAATTATAATACATCCATTAGAGAGATATCAAGCAGTCATCAAAAACCATGCACAAGGATATCTAAAAATATGGCAAAATATTTACTATAGATTGTGAAACGTAAAACCTTATGTAGGATGTATGGCATGATTCCAATTTTGCACATGGAAGAGGTTTATAACCTGTATACAAGGGAAAAAAAGATGGCAAAATTATTTCTGGGTTTTTCTTTATTCTCCAGTTTTTCTGCCAGAATATGTATTTTTTTTCTTGTCATTTTAAGTTGGGGGGAAAAAAAGCAGTTACCATTTTGTTTGTTTGTAGGTGCCCATATGTTGTTTCTGTATTTTCTTTTTTTAAATTAACATATAACGTTTTATTTGTTTCAGGGGTACAGGTCCGTGATTCATCAGTCTTCTATAATACTCAGTGCTCATTTACAACACTTACTCTCCCCAATGGCCATCACCCAGTAACCCCATCCCTCAACCCTCCTCCCCACACTCCAAGCCACCCTGTTTGTTTCCTAAGATTAAGAGTCTCTTATGGTTTGTCTCCCTCTCTGGTTTCGTCTTGTTTCATTTTTTTCCTCTCTTCCCCTATGATCCTCTGCCTTGTTTCTTCAGTTCCGTGCACCATATGGTAATTGTCTTAAAAAGAAGTTACTCTTTAAAAAAAAGATAAGATAAATAATTGTAGTAAGAACTTGGGAAGGGAGAGTCTCTATAATTGAACACTAATAGAGCTTTAAGCTTGCTAACACCTAAGAAACGGAAAGTTTTCATGCTTCACAGTAATTATTAGATAAATGTTTATCTTTTAAAGAGCACTTTTCTTTCTTCTTACAGTAAACTTGTTAGGTAAGCTTCTATAACACAAAAACATTTTTATACTGTGAACTATTCTAAGGGGCAGAAAGTGGGGGAGGAATGATTTGAAAGTATGTTTGTACTGTGTTCTAGTTGTTTCCACTACACAGTGTACATTTAACTTCTGGCAACTACACCCTGATTTTCTGCTCTGGAACCACACCCACCCTCACTCTCATGTGTAAGGGGTGAGGTAACATAGCCCTAATTCCAGAGATGGGCATTAACTCAGGCCCCATCGATTACAGCATCAGAGTCCCCAGCCCATAGTGATTGCTAAGGGACAGACTTTAACCTAATCACAGCCAAAGAAATGCAACTAAATTTTTGTGGGACTGTTGAGAGAGAGAAAAACACATGATCTTTTCTACTGAATTTAAATCTGAGAGGACAAAAGGCTAACACTGCCAGAGCCTTCTTTCCACCACTTAGGTTCTGAAAATGAAGCCAATGTAGGGAGAATGAGTGCCAAGAAGTAGAGCGGGATTTAGATCTGATGTTGAGTTCCTGGATCAAACTATACCTGAAGTTCTGTCTATCCCTGTATTTTTTAGTTGCATAAGTCAATAAATCCCCCCCCCCTTTTTTTTTTGCTTAAGCCAGGGTGGGTTTAGTTTTCTCTTAATTGCATCCAAAGGAATCCTAAATGATATGTTCTCAAGTTCCAAATCTCACAGGGATGGGCAAACACACCTTTTAGAAATTATAAATATCCTGCAGAGGTTGACAAATGTCCCATGAGAGTAATTAAGGGAAGCCATGATGAAGAAAGTGTTATTGCCCCAGGCATATATCTCAGACCAAAAGTCTTCTCTTTTTTTTTTTCTTTACTTTAATCATCCTCTTTGAATGGGATAATTATACTCCTGAATAATAACCCCTCCCTCAAAGTGTCCTTATGAAAAATAAATGAGGGTAAGGATACCTTAAAATGCTTAGAACTAGGCCTGGCACCCAGAGGGGTCCCAACAAATTTTAGTTTCCTTCCAATATTATTGTGTCCAGAAACAAAATGCACACAGACAAGATGTCCATAAATTTTAAGACCTCCACAGTTGTCCAAAATAATGTTCTCAGAGCCATGATCACAGCATGGGATATTTCCAAGAAAACCTCCCCAAGCAATGAGACTGTTATATTTACAAATGGTGGACCAAAGTGCGTAACTTCTGGGAAGAACCTCATGATGGGTACTTTCCCAGGACAATTGCAGCAACAGGAGAACTGACTCTGGACAGAGTTTATCACGTGGGAGGCAGGAAGGCCTACTAAGGACAACGCACGGTGATGTGTTTGATGTGTGGACTGAGAAGACAAGGATCAGGAAACTCGCTTTAGGGACTCTGAGGGCCACATAGAGGCATGACTACAAGGCACTGTTATCTTCCAAATCTGGACTTCTCTTTGGAAATGTCACAGAAGTTCCCAAGAGGACTTTGGAGCACAGAGAGCCTGGCTTTTAAGTCATATGGTCCTAAATTATAATCCCAGCACTGCCACTCTACTGGCTAAGTGACCTTGAGCTAGTTCTTAAACTCTCTAAGTCTTGGTTTTCTTATCTGTGATATTTGGATAATCATCTCTACCTCTTAGGAGCTTCTTTCCTCAATGTGTGCCAGTCGTTGGGAAGCTCCCAGATAGTCCTGTTCTCATGCCAGGTTTATGGTAGGTCTGTCCTTCCCGTCCCCTTGGAAGCTGGGAGTGTGTTCTTGTGGTTTGCTGTGGAAAATGAAGTTGGAGCAGAAGTGACTTGTATCTGTTGAGGTAGAAGCTTAGAGCACCATGATTTGCTATGTCCCCTTCTACCTGATGAGATGATTCTAGAAGCAAGTTTTAAGATTGGGCCTCTGTCAGCCTGAGTCACCAGGTGTCTATAATGAACAAAAGTCCCCAGCTGAACTGCCCTGGATATGGATCACGAGTGAGAAGTAGACGTTTCATCGTTCCTTACTTTGGCATAACCAAGTCCGTGCTGTTTGTCCCTCCAGGTTAGACCCTTTCCCATACATGAAGTCATCTCGAAGTATACAGTGTATAATTTAATTCATTCAAAATTTGGAACCTCTCCACAGAGTCCAATCAATGTTAAGGTACTTCTAGAACTTGGGACACCTGCGTGGTTCAGTCGGTTGAGAGTCTGCCTTTGGCTCAGGTGGGATCCTGGGATCAAGTCCCGCATCAGGCTCTCTGCTCAGCAGGGAGTCTGTTTCTGCTTCTGCTTGTCGCTCCCCCATTTGTGCTCCCTTTCTCTCTCTCTCTCTCTGACAAATAAATAAATAAATCTTTTTTTTTTAAAAAGGAAGGAAGTAAGGAAATTAGGATACGCTACACAAAGTAGTATGTATAAGGATGTTCATTGGTGTACTAGTGATAAGGGTAAAAAACTGGAAATGACCTAAATGGCTAGCTTTAGGAAGTAGTTACATAGAGCACGATAAATGCATTTATGGACAGTTGCACATCCATGAAGAAAAGCAAAGTCCATCTGCATTTTTGAATACAAATATATCCATGATGTAGTATTTGTCAAAGAGTAAAGTAGCATATAGCCCATGACTCTGTTTTCATAAGTATGTATTTGCAGTACTGACCAAGCTACCTAGTGTGACTAATCGCTATCTTTCTGTAATGGGGCTACAGCTGATTTGTACTTGCCTTTTTTCCTTCTGAGTGCCTGATTTTTTTTCTTTTTTTTTTTTACAAGTATATATCTTTATTTTTGTGATCAGAAAAAGTAATGAAGCCATTTATTCTAAAAACAGAAGGCATTGAGTGGGATGTCAGAGGAAAGGCAGAAAGAGTCAGACGGGGAGAGGGACCAAGAAACTAATCAACCCTCCATAGGGGAGGTTGTCTGTAAACCATGGCTGAGGACACTGGGAAACACCCAAATTGTGCCAAGGAGTTGTGTTTAAAATGACTATAGCCAGGGCACCTGGGTGGCTCCGTGACTTAAGCCTCTGCCTTCGGCTCAGGTCACAGTCTCAGGGTCCTGGGATGGAGCCCCACATCAGGGTCTCTGCTCAGCAGGGAGCCTGCTTCCCCCTCTCTCTCTGCCTGCCTCTCTGCCTACTTGTAACCACTCTCTGTCAAATAAATAAATAAATAAATAAATCCTTAAAAAAATAAAATAAAATAAAATGACTATAGCCAAGGGGTGCCTGAGTGGTTCAGTTGGTTAAGCGTCTGCCTTCAGCTCAGGTCATGATGCTGGAATCCTGGGATCGAGTCCCGCATCGGGCTCCCTGCTCGGCAAGGAGTCTGCTTCTCTCTCTGCCTGCTGCTCCCCGTGCTTGTACTCTCTCTTTCACTCTCGTTCTATCTAAAATAAATAAATAAATCTTTTAAAAAATATAATAAAATGAAATGAAATAAAATGACTGTAGACAAGCCATACCAAAAACTGTTCGACTATATTAGGCCCTGAAAAAAGACATTTTAAAGGTTGTGCAGCATGGAGGGTAGGAAAAAAAAGTTAAGCAGCCAAAACATGTCACTGTGTCTAGAGCTCCTCTATGCAGGTAGTCAGAGCCTTCCCATGGATTTCATACCAACATAAATTCCAGATGGACTAAAGAGACACTCCTCAAACTATATGAAAAACTAGAAGAATAGTGAATGTACTATGTAGATAACCAGTGGGACAAGAGGATTTTTTAAAAAGCAAAGAAGGGTGAGGAAAGAATGGATAGATTAGACCATGTACAAATTTAAACTTCTAGACATAAAAAAGCATAGAAATAAGAGACGAGAGAAAGTATTTAGAAAAAATAACATAAACATGAAGCTTTTTAAATATCCAGATCTCAGACCAGTTGATTTAAAAAAATACTTTGAGGGCGCCTGGGTGGCTCAGTGGGTTAAGCCGCTGCCTTCGGCTCAGGTCATGATCTCAGGGTCCTGGGATCGAGTCCCGCATCAGGCTCTCTGCTCAGCAGCGAGCCTGCTTTCCTCTCTCTCTCTCTGCCTGCCTCTCTGTCTACTTGTGCTCTCTCTCTGTCAAATAAATAAATAAAATCTTTAAAAAAAAAAAAAATACTTTGAGAGGCACCTGTGTGGCTCAGTGGGTTAAAGCCTCTGCCTTCGGCTCAGGTCATGATCTCAGGGTCCTGGGATCGAGCCCCACATCAGGCTCTCTGCTCGTCAGGGAGCCTGCTTCCTCCTCTCTCTCTGCCTGCCTTTCTGTCTACTTGTGATCTGTCAAATAAATAAATAAAATCTTTTAAAAAATACTTTGAACCCCAAAGTAAAAAGCCTGAATCAATAATTCAGCAAGCAAACCCATGAAAAAAAAATGTTCATTCTCCTCTGTAAACAAATGAAAATTAAAAGTTATCTATCCCCCTACCTGATTGGCAAAGATATTATCATGATTGTTTTATTTGGGGCTGTGAGATGTGGTGGAATGGCTACTAACATGTATCTGATGGTTCTGAAAATTTGTGTAAACGCTTTGATAGAAATTTGCCATAAAAAGACTAAATAGAGTTACCCTACACCTGGGAATCTATTCCAAGAAAGAGCAAAAACACTTGTCATAGAATTATTTATAATCATAAAAAAACCTTCCGTTTCCAAAAAAAATAAGGAAAGGCTTAAGTAAAATATGAGATAGTCACTCAATAAAATATTATGTAGCCAATAAAAAATGTTTGCTCAGACTATGTACTAACATTGAAAACAGGCTATGATATTATATTCAGTGAAAAAGTCGGGATTTCAAATTGAATATACAGTATGATTAGAACTGTAAAAACTGCTTCTTCTTAAAAAGAAGGACATGTTGTTTGTGTTTACCTTCCAATAGGCAAACCATGAGTTGTATTTTCTCTCCTTTCTGTTTTTCTGGACTGTATTTGATTATTGCCTTATGAATGAGTATTCTTAGGTTGAATAGTATGAATGAGTATTGTAGACTCCCCCAAAGATGTCCGTGTCCTGATCACCAGAACCTGTGAATACTTACCTCAAACGATGATAAAAGGGACTTGGTAGATGTAATTAAGGATCTCAAGACAGGGCAATGATCCTGGATGGTCTGTGTAATCTTGTGTCATCACAGGGGTCCCTCTGAGAGGAAGACAATGTGATGGCAGAAGCAGGAGGTTGTGGTCAGAGGGAGAGATTTGAAGAGGCTGCACCGCGGGCTTTGAAGATGGAGGAAGGGACCATGGGTCCAGGAATGCAGGCAACCCCAAGCTGCTGGAAAAGGCAAGGAAACGGATTTTCCCCTGGAGTTTCCAGAAGAAACACAGAGCTGTTAACACCTTGTTTTAGGACTTCTGATCTCCAGAACCGTAAGAGAATAAATTTGTGATGTCTTAATTTGTGACAATGAGTTAAAAAGGCAACAGAAAATGAATATAAATATATACCATTTTTATAGTGAAAACAAGCTTTATTTGGTTACAGGAAGCTTTAAAAATAACGTGTGGGTTAATATTTGTAGTTTAGTACGACTTCATCATTTAGAAGTTGCAAAATATAAAAACAATAAAGCTTAACATGTTTCTGATGAACGTGTCTCATCTCTTCATTCTCCCTGTCAACACAGAAATGCCTCACTACAGAGCAATCAACATTGGATTGGGGGTAATTTGCTCAATAATGAAATCTAGTACACAAATGTCTGAGAAGCAGACAATAAGCAGTAGGAAAGAAAAGTTAAAAAAAAAAAAAGGGATAAAGCTGATGAATCATAAATAAAACACCCCCTGAGTTGAGCAACTCCAGATCTATGCAAATTCAACATTGCCCAAAATTTTCCAAAAGGCACATACTACAATTTGAAAGAAATAAAAAAGTATAAGATAGTTCATGGGCAATGGAAATTCAGAATAGTATTATCTCATCCCTTGCTTTCAGCCTGTTTTCCCTTCAGTCCAGTCTCTTATTTCATTCAGGTCTCCTGGTTGACAGTCCTGCTCCTGCTGTTTCCGTCTCTGTGTTTTAATCACCCGACTGACTATCTGGTTCCTGGCCTTCAGCAATTCCTCCAACATCCCCTCTCCTCAACACTCTGGCTTTGCTCTACCCATTTTCTCCATTGGGCACTATTTCTGGTCTAAACTATCTCACCTCTGAAGACCCAGCCTCCAGTTTGGGGCTCTAGGAGATGAAGTGAGGAGGTGGATAATCTCAGACCAGTAGGCAAAAATATCTTTGAAATAAAAGTAGAGAGAAAAGAAGGAAGGAGAGAAAGAGGGAGAGAGTGGGGTGTAGGGGAAGAGAGGAGGAAGGGAGAGAAAGGAAAGGAAAAAGAGGGGACAGAACTAAACAGTCCCCTTAGGGGGAAAAATATTCAGAAGGCTTGGAAACCATTCCATCATACATGAAATGTTTTGACAAATACTAATTTTAGGTAAATGGCTCATTAGCTGTCTTGGCTTATGGGCAAACTGGTTTTAGTGAGTTGGCCCATTTTCCAAGCAAGCCCCAGCACCACACACATATGCATACCACATGGAAGTTTCCGTGTATCCTGAATGTGGAGAAAAGTGCCTCAGGCCCTCATAGTGTGGAGTCTGCTCAGATCCCCTACTTATCTGGTTCTGCCCGCGCTCATCAGGCAGCCTCCTCGTTATAATTTGGCTTCCCACGTAGAGTTTCCGACAGGGAGAGAACAGACTGACCCGTGAGCGTGAGGACTCCGGTCCCACTGGCAGTTACTCTGCATGGAAATTAATAAATCAACATTATCTTGGGAATTTGACTGACATGTCTGTTCTCTGGAGCCTAAAAAATTTTCCTGCACTTAAAAAAAGTTACGTTCATGTCTTAGTTAAAGCCTTTTGGGTTGCAATTCAAAGAAACTTTACCTAGCACCAACACGATGTGAGGCTTTATTGTAAGATGAGAGTGGTGTGTCACAGCACTCCGGGCCAGAAAGGACAGTTAGGACCAGGACCAGAAAGCAGTCAGGACTGAGGCTCCGACCTCGCCCTGGGTCTGTATCTTACAGTCCCACTGCCACTCCCTTTCTTTCTCACTCAGACTACATGGACTCTCATTTCTATCTCCCTCTTCACACCTGCTTCATTCCCCCTCTCCACTTACAGATCAGCTTCCTATGCTTCTCAGACGTGCAGCTGAGAAAAACTACTTCTCACCTGCCTCAGTGCCAGCAGCGAAGACAGACAGCTGTGAATCCCAAGTTTAAATTCCCACAAGGAGAATCTGACCGGCCCAGTTTGGGTCAGATTTCCACCCTGACCAAATTCTCTGCGGTTGGGGGTTGGGGGATCGTGGGAGCAAGAGGACAGGGTCATGCCCAGCTCCATGAAATTGAGAACCATTTTCAGAACAAGAAGGAAGATTATGGAGGAGATGAGCATCCCCCAAATTGCCACAGGACTGCATACTCTGAGAGAAGTGTTTCAGAATACAGAGTTTTTTATACTCTAGAATATGCCCATGTACCTCACCTACCACATCCCCAGAGGAGTCAAAAGCAGATTCCTGTAATCAAATACGCCTACACTTTTACAATGAAGACACGAATATTCATACAAAATAAGAAATAAGGATTATAGATAGCCTCCCATGAGTTCAAACCAGGTTTTGCCTCTAAAGCAGCGATGAAAATGCCTTTGGTGTATGGAGCTTCTGGATTTCAAAATCACAGATGATGGATTTAGACTGCACTCTGGGCTTACAAAGCTGAGAACCGGACGGTGATGGTATCGAGACACTTCCTTCAAATTTCCCCTACGTCATTGCTCTGCCAACTGTAGTCTCTGGACCAGTGGCATCAACGTCACCTGGGAACTTGTTGGAAATGCTAGATCTTAGGACCCATCCCAGATATATTGAATCAGAATTCGCATTTTAAAGAGATCCCCAGTGTCTTAATCTGTTCCCGCAGCTATCACAAAATGCCACAGACTGCATGATTAAGAAACAACAATTTTATTTCTCACCGTTCCAGAGGCTGGGAAGTCCAAGTTGAAAACCCCAGCAGATCAAGTGTCTTGTAAGGGCCTGCTTCCTGGCTCTGAGTCTTTTGGGTGTCCTCACTGCCTGAAAGGGTTCATGAGCTCTGTGGGGGATCTCTTGATAAAGTCATTAATACCACTCACGAGGGCACCACCCTCATGACTGAAGCAACTCCCAAAGGCCTCACTTCCTAATGCCATCACGTTGGGGCTCTAGGATTTCAACATATGGACCTTGGGGGGCCTTCAACATTCAGTAGCAGCCAGATACTCTGTATGCAAATTAAAGTTTGAGAAGCATTGCTCTACATGGCGGTCAGCCTCCCTAAATCACCAGTCTGCAACATGCATTTGGGGTTTTTTGGTCTTGTTGTTGTCGTTGTTGTTTTAAAGATTTTATTTATTCATTTGAGAGAGAGAGATCAGGAATAGGGACAAGAGGCAGAGGGAGAGAGAGAAGCAGACTCCCTGCTGAGCCAGGAGACTGACGTGGGGTTCCGTCCTTGGACCTCAGGACCTCACAACCTGAGCCAAAGGCAGACGTTTAACCATCTGAGCCACGGAGGGCCCCAGCAACACACATCCCTTCTTATTCATTTTTTTGACAATAGCTCCATAGAAAAATGTGTATCCATTTTCACAGGTAACAAACCATAATTTTTACAATAACAAAGAGCTCCAAATCTGTGCCATAACTACTCACCACTCTGTTCAACAGATGCACAGGCTCTCTCACTGCCACCCAGCATCACCCAGTGAACACTTCTTCCTACACAAATATTTAAGCTTGTACACCTGGGTAGAGGCTTCTTTTTAATGAAACTATATCAGAGAATATTTGTATAATCCTTCATGAAAATGGATCTGATATGATATAAAGCAGCTAGAGCTATAATTAAGAAATTATTCAGTGAAGAGTACAAACAAGTAAGACACAGAGCAGTAGCCAGAGTATTCATTCTTTCTTCCTCTTGAAAATGGATAGAATTTTCTAGAAGGACATACAATACAGAGCCCATACCCAGAATGTTTTTGCAGTATGGCAACAGCCTTCTGACTTTATACCTGCACGTGGTTGTTTTGGAATTCATAAGAACAGTAAGAAAGGAGTAAATACAGTTTTCTCAGTAAGGTTTAGTCACTGAATTTACTTTCAGGCTCTTTGGGAGTAGAAGAAACCTTCAAATTACAAAGAAAATTTAAAAGTTATAAGCACAGAAGTGCCTCTCAGACTGTAATTGCTTCCTGCCTGCCAGAAGCATCAAGAAGAAAATCATTAAAAGAACCAACTTGTGGGGGCACCTGGGTAGCTCAGCTGATCAAGCATCTGCCTTCAGCTTAGCTCATGATCCCAGGTCCTGGGATCAAACCCCTTGTCCTGGGATCAAACCCCTCATCGGGCTCCTTGCTCAGCGGGGTGTCTCCTTCTCCCTCTGCCCCCCTGTTCCTCTCCTGGCTAGTGCTCTCTCTCTCTCCCTCTGAAATAAATAAATAAAATCTTAAAAGAGAAATCGGGAGCTTTTAGGAAAACTCAATCATGGTGGAAAAAACCCTGAGAATCTGCTATAAGTAAGTGATCCTTCAGCAAACTACTGTCAGTGAAGGGTAAATGACCCAAGAACAAGAAGCAGAAGCATTCCACTGGATGCTTATCTACCTTGAGTCTCAAAGGACATGGTGTGTTTTTGCCACACCACCTGTCTGCCACAGCTTCCAGCGGTTTTTCAAAGCAGTCTGTGACCCTGTTCAAGGGGAAGCACTAATCCGCTTTAATTCTGAGCTATTTATATTTCCCACACCTTTTTGTGCTTGTACCACATCCTCTGCAGAGATCTCTCTCTCTTTTTTTTTTTTTAAGATTTATTTATTTATCTGTCAGAGAGAGAGAGAAAGGAGAAAGAGCACAAGCAGGGGGAGCAGCAGGCAGAGGGAGAAGCAGGCTTCCAGGTGAGCGAGGAGCTCCACGTGGCGCTTGATCCCAGGACCCCAGGATGGTGACCTGAGCTGAAGGCAGATGCTTAACTGGCTGAGCCACCCAGGCATCCCGTCTTTCTTTCTTTCTTTTTTTAAAGACTTTATTTTTAGGTAATCTCTACACCCAACATGGGGCTTAAACTCACAACCCTGAGATCAGGAGTCACATGCTCTACCAACTGAGCCAGGCAGGCACCCAGAGATGTCTTTTATAAGTTCACTCTTCTGAACGTCTTCCGTGTGCGGGATGCTGGGAAAACCACACTGAACAAGGTGAGAAGTTTCTTCTCACCATTTGGCATCCGGCTCTTGCCCACACTTCAAGCCTTAGCTCAGGCCTCAGATCCTCTAGGAAGGCTAACATACACCCTTCATTTTTGACCTCTTGATGCTTACTACTTATCTCTGCAAGTTTATAGTGAAACCATCAGTTTATGTGTCTTCTTCCCCGCTATAAACAACATGCGGGCTCAAGCTAACTTTGTGCTCCCTGATGTACGGCTCCTGGTGCACAATATGGGTTCAATGAACATTTGTTGAACTGAAAAAAAAAAAAAAGAAAAGAAAAGAAAAAGTTCAAGATCAATTTTTTTTTCCTACGAAATGGAAACAAATGGTCCGTTCTCTACTGATTTCCTGAGAGTACTGAAAAAGTCGCCACAAGATAGAGACTATTACGAGACTCTATACAGAATGAAGATGAATTTCACAGTTAGATGATTTATCTTCCTACTAATCTCTAAGATCTGAGTCAACAGAAAAAAAAAATGCCAAGGATGATGGTACTGCTGGTAAACGTGAGCAGCTGCAGAAGAAGACTAATGCTTTGATGACCCAAATTGTATGTTTTCATGTGAAACGGATCCAGGAACAGGGTCTGGGATCCTGCAGAGTGTGTCCCTCCAGCTCTGGGGAGAAAGACCTCTGGGGGCAGACCTGTGCTCCCTTTCACTTTTCACCTGCTCCTAAACCATCACCCTCCATGGCAGGTGGCAGTGTTCTTTGAAGGCTTGATGCAGTAAGACTTCAAACATAATCTCCGAATCTCCAATCTCCAAATCTCCAAACAAGACTCCAAAAATGGGTTGATGAAATATTTCAGTAGTGATAGCTAGGGGGAAAAAAAACAGCACTTTGCCAAAGCTAAGCTTTTTTGACAGAAAAAGGGAGAGAAATGGCTGAAATTCAGAGGGCAAACCCTTAAGGGAATAGGGTAATGTTTATTCATTTAAAAAAAAGTTGGGGGCGCCTGCGTGGTTCAGTCAGTTAAACATCTGGCTTCAGCTCAGGTCATGGTCCCAGGGTCATGTCCTGCATCAGTCTCCCTGCTCAGCAGGGAGTCTGCCTCTCCGTCGGCCCCTCTCCCGTGCTCATGCTCTCTCTCTCCCATTCTCACTTGCTCTCTCTCTCTGTGTCAAATAAATAAATGAAATCTTTTTTTTTTAATTGACCACCCTACCAAAATGTTGACCAAATATAATGAGGCCTTTAAAATTAATTTCCAGTTTACAGAAAGTGTCGGGCTCTGTTAAAAAAAAAAAAAATTAAATGAGGGGTTCCTGGGTAGCACAGTCAGTTAAGCATCCGACTCTTGGTTTCAGCTCAGGTAGTGATCTCAGGGTTGAGACGGAGCCCTGCGTTCGGCCCACGCTGAGGGCGGAGTCTACTGAAGTTTCTCTCTCCTCTTCCTCTGCTCCTCCCCGCCTCATGAGTGTGTTTGCACTCTCTCTCTCAAATAAATAAATAAATCTTTTTAAAAAAATTAAGCGATAGCACATGGAAGTGATCAGATAAATCAGAAGATGAGACATACCACATGACAACTAGGCCAATATGATTTTTAAAACATGGCGGGAGGGGGATTGTTTTAGAATAAGAGAGATTAAAATCCATAACAACTGGGTGCCTGGTGGCTCAGTGGGTTAAGCTTCTGCCTTCGGCTCAGGTCATGATCTCAGGGTTCTGGGATTGAGTCCCGCATTGGGCTCTCTGCTCAGCAGTGAGCCTGCTTCCCCCTCTCTCTCTCTGCCTGTCTCTCTGCCTGCTTGGGATCTCTCCCTCTCTCTGTCAAATAAATAAATAAATAAAATCTTTTAAAAAATCCGTAACAACTAAATGCAATGCATGAACTCTGATTAGATCCTGCTTCTAAAGTCTCAATTAAAAATTCATGCTATTGTGGCAGTACCACACTGTCTTGGTGATCACAGCTTTGTAGTAAAGTTTGAAATCAGCCAACGTGATGCCCCCAGTTTTGTTTTTCTTTTTCAACATTTCCTTAGCAACTCAGGGTCTTTTCTGGCTTCATACAAATTTTAGGATTGTTTGTTCCAGCTCTTTGAAAAACGCTGGTGGAATTTTGATCAGGATGGCACTGAAAGTATGGATTGCTCTGGGCGGTATAGACATTTTAACAATGTTTATTCTTCTGATCCATGAGCAGGGAATGCTTTTCCATCTTTTTGTGTCTTCTTCAATTTCTTTCATGAGCGTTCTGTAGTTCCTCGAGTACAGATCATTTACCTCTTTAGTTAGGTTTATTCTCAAGTATCTTATGGTTCTTGGTGCTATAGTAAATGGAATCGATTCTCTAATTTCCCTTTCTAAATTTTCACTGTTAGTGTATAAGAAAGCAACTGGTTTCTGTGCATTGATTTTGTATCCTGCCACATTACTGAATTGCTATATGAGTTCTAGTAGTTTGGGGGTGGAGTCTTTTGGGTTTTCCATGTAAAGTATCATGTAATCTGTGAAGAGAGAGAGTTTGACTTCTTTGCCAATTTAAATACCTTTTATTTCTTTTTGTTGTCTGATTGCTGTTGCTAGGACTTCTAGTACTATGTTGAACAAGGGTGTTGAGAGTGGGCATCCTTGTCGCGTTCCTGATCTCAAAGGGAAGGCTGTCAGCTTTTCCCCATTGAGAATGATATCTACTGTGGGTTTTTCATAGATAGATTTTATGAAGTTGAGGAATGTTCCTTTTATCTCTATACTTTGAAGAGTTTTAATCAGGAAGGGATGCTGTATTTTGCCAAATGTTTTTTCTGCATCAAATGAGAGGACCATGTGGTTCTTCTCTCTTCTCCTATTTTTTGTCCTATTACATTGATTGATTTGTGAATGTTGAACCACCCTTGCATCCCAGGGATAAATCCCACCTGGTCGGGGCACCTGGGTGGTTCAGTGGGTTAAAGCCTCTGCTTTTGGCTCAGGTCATGATCCCGGGTCCTGGGATCGAGCCCCACGTCAGGCTCTCCACTCGACAAGGAGCCTGCTTCCTCCTCTCTCTTTCTCTCTCTCTCTCTCTGCCTGCCTCTCTGCCTACTTGAGATCTCTGTCTGTCAAATAAATAAATAAAATCTTTTAAAAAAAATCCCACCTGGTCATGGTGGATAATCTTTTTAATGTACTGTTGGATCCTATTGGCTAGGATCTTGTTGAGAATCTTGTGGAACAGAGTAGAGAATCTAGATATGGTTTCGCAACTCTATGGTCAAATAATCTTTAACAATGCAGAAAAAATATACAGTGGAAAAAAGGCAGTCTCTTCAATAAATGGTGCTGAGAAAATTGGACAGCTATGTGTAGAAGAATGAAACTCAACATTCTCTTACACCATACACAAAGATATACTCGAAATGGATAAAAGACCTCAATGTGAGGCAGGAATCTATCAAAATCCTAGAGGAGAACATAGGCAGTAACCTCTTTGACATTGGCCACAGCAACTTCTTTCAAGACATGTCTCCAAAGGCAAAGGTAACAAAAGCGAAAATGAACTTTTGGAACTTCTTCAAGATCAAAACCTTCTGCACAGCCAAGGAAACAGTCAACAAAACAAGGAGGCAACCTACAGAATGGGAGAAGATATTCACAAATGTAGTTTGTGAATATCTTTGTCTGTAGTGTATCCAAGATCTATAAAGAACTCCTCAAACTCAACACTCAAAAAACAGATAATCACATCAAAAAATGGGCAGAAGACATGAACAGACACTTCTGCAAAGAAGACATACAAATGGCTAACAGACACATGAAAAAATGTTCATCGTCATTAGCTGTCAGGGAGATTCAAATCAAAACCACATTGAGATACCACTTTAACACCAGTTAAAATGGCCAAAATTAACAAGACAAGAAACAACAGTGTTGGTGAGGATGTGGAGAAAGGGGAACACTCTCACACTGTTGGTGGGAATACAAGTTGGTGCAGGCACTTTGGAAAACAGTGTGGAGATTCCTTAAGAAATTAAAAATAGAGCTACACTATAACCCTGCAATTGCACTACTGGGTATTTACCCCAAAGATATAGATGTGGTGAGAAGAAGGTCCATAGGTACCCCAATGTTTATAGCAGCAATGGCCGTAATCACCGAACCGTGGAAAGAGCAAAGATGCCCTTCAGCAGATGACTGGATAAAGAAGATGTGGTTCATATATACAATAGAATATTATGCCTCCATCAGAAAGGATGAATAGGGGCACCTGGGTGGCTCAGTGGGTTAAAGCCTCTGCCTTCGGCTCGGGTCATGATCCCAGGGTCCTGGGATGGAGTCCCGCATCGGACTCTCTGCTCGGCAGGGAGCCTGCTTCCTCCTCTCTCTCTCTGCCTGCTTCTCTGCCTCCTTGTGATCTCTGTCAAATAAATAAATAAAATCTTTAAAAAAAAAAAAAAGAAAGAAAGAAAGGATGAATACCCAACTTTTGTATCAACATGGATCTGACTGGAGGAGATTATGCTGAGTGAAATAAATTATAATTTGGTTTCATTTACTTGTGGAGCATAAGGAATAACATGGAGGACATTAGGAGAAGGAAAGGAAAAGTGAGTTGGGAGAAATCAGAGGGAGAGATGAAGCTTGAGAGACTGTGGACTCTGAGAAACAAACTTAGCGTTTTGGAAGGGAGGGGGGTGGCAGGGTGGATGAACCTGGTGGTAGGTATTAAGGAGGGCACGTATTGCATGGAGCACTGGGTGTGGTGCATAAACAATGAATCTTGGAACACTTAAAAAATAAAATTAAATTTAAAAAAAAGAAGGCAAAATGAATAAAGTGATTTTAAAAATTAAAAATAAATAAAAAGTTCCTGCTGGGGACAATGGGGAAAATTAAATGTGATTTATGTTAGATTATATTAGTAAATTATTATTAATTTTCTTAGATGTGATCATGGTATCCTTCTGTAGAAGAGCATCCTTATTCTTAGGAGATGCAAACTGAACACTGAAGTGTTTAGGATGGAAAAGTCTACAGTTTACTTTGAAGGGCTTCATATCTAAGATTTCCTGTTAAAGTAAATATGACAAAATGTTACAATTGCTTTAATTCAAGATCAAGTGCATGCAAGTGTCACCGTTCTGGTTTGTTTGTTTTTGTTTTTTTCCAACTTTTTTGTATGCTTGAAGATTTCTGTAATAAGCAGTTGAAAAAAATATCTTGAAAAGAGAACAGATGAAGATCTCCAGATCCATTGAACATTGGAGTTGCCATGGGTGGGAGTTCGGGGGTCTGGGAAAGGAAGGCAGTAAAGCTTCCAGGACTTAAAGGGGCTGCAGGAAGCTGAGAGTGAACATCAGGAGGCTGCTCCACCTGGGTGCCGGGAGCATAGTCAGTCGGCAGGACCAGGTTGCCACGTGGGAGCTCAGTCCAGAATTCAGCGGATGTTTGCCTATGCGGATGAGGCCCTTTTGCTGCACTCATTGTCCTCAAGTGAAGGCATACCACCAACAGGTGCCTCTACGTAGCCACACGTGGTCCAGCAACAACAGCGCCCACCCATATCTTAGCATTTTTCTTAGCCGAAGAGATCTACCTAATGAAAAAAATCCTTTTTGCAACAGCTCAGGACACTCATAAGCCCCATCAAAGGAAAGATGGGGCTCTTAATAGGTCCTACCCTCCAGTGGCTATACTGGAGTAGGACTGTGTGGAACCATTTCAAACAAAAGTAGTTAATACCCACCCACATGACACACAGAAAAACGCAAACATGGTCCTAAAGGAAACTAACAGAGAATGGCTCAGAAAACAAGACAAAACAAAACTTGTCACTGGGGCAAACACCCCTTCAGTTCGCAGCCGTCTAGGACAGTGATAAATGAAGCATTGGAGGGAATGGAGATTGCTGTCAGTTCAGCCACTCCAGAAGTGGAGAGTGAGTTAGCAAACTTCCACACAGAAAGATTACATTCCGTAGGTTCCGAGGTTCTCTTGCCTCCTGTTTTCTCAGTCTTCTTGTTTTCTGAAAATGTGGTTAAATCCAAAATACAGGCTATAATCATGATGATTTCACGGATTCTTCATGCATTTCATAAACAAGCCAAAGGCAGGAGGTGAACAGCCCCAACATACTGGCAATTTGTAAGCTCTGCTTGAAATATTTTAAATTAAATGACATTAACAAATGAGTAATCATCAGAATAAACCACATAATAATTTCATTATTAACAAATCAAAACGTACATAACCCAAAGGTTGCTGACCCACACCAGCCAATAGGTACAACTAGCGTCATGGCCACATCAGTGTCCGACTCTCAGTGGCCCAGCCCCCAATCCAGCCTGTGAAGAATTACAATCTTATGAACTTTTCCTCCAGGACTATACAGGAGTCTCCAAGGGACTTCACATATGAACGTGAATCAGCTCAGGTCTCCTGTGCTGCAGTGATGCAAAGTGAGCTGTCCATGTGCCCTCCCCCAGCCCTGAGGTCTGGGATTCCTGCTGGCTTCAGGTCATCTCAGCGCCTAAAAAGCCCATCACTGTTCCTGCGCTGACCCTGCTGAACTGGATGGAGAGCCTCTCTCTGACACCAGATTGATGAGGCACTGAGGCCCACCACAGTGCTACTCCACTCCCCAGTCACTGCCATGGGGAAGAGGAGAATAGCTCCCGTCGTCCTGCGGAACTTCCTTGACAGCTTTGCACTGGGTCCCAAAGCATTACAGAGCTTCCTAGTTTTCTAATTTTTTTTTTTTTAACCTGGCCCTTTTTCCCAGGCTGTTACTCCCCTGGCGGGGGGGGGGGGGGGGGGGGGGGGGGGGTGGCTGGGTGTGGCTCCCTGAGCCAGCTTGCATTTTCCCTTTCACTAATCCCCGCCCTCTCACCCCTTGAGGGTCCAAATTGCCTTCCTGAAAACAGGCTTCCGTCAGAACCCAAACCATCAGCTGTGACCCTGAGTGCTTGACCCCCATTTGTGGACGTGGTTTAAGTCTCCTTCCCCCGGACTTCTCCAGTTCCCAGGTAAAGTGATCGGTTACAAATAAACACTTGGGAAGAAGAGTGTTGCCCAACCACACATTCCAAATGTTGCCCACTCTCTCAGCTCCTGGCCAGCTGAGATTCCAATACAGATACACAATGTATTTTCTTGCTTATTTACAAAAGGCGCTTTGCAGCTATAAACAGCACCTACAAACTTTTAACTGTAACTGTAGAGCTACAACAACACACACAAGAAAGCAGATATATCCATTCAGACTTTCTCCCCTCAGTTCTCATAGTGCTGGGGAAAATGTTGGCTTTAAAAACAAAACAAAACAAAACAAAAAAACCTATTGCTTAAACGTTTCTGGGATTTATCTCTCTGAAAAGAAGCAGACGTGGATGATGCTGGACAAGATGCTAAGTGAAATAAGTCAAACACAAAAGGACAAATGTTGGATGATTTCACTTATATGAAGTACCTGGAGTGGTCAGATTCATAGGGACAGAATAGAATAGAATGGCAGTTGCTAGGAGTGGGAGGAAGGGGAATGGGGAAATACTGCTTCGTGAGTACAGAGTTGCAGTTTGAAAGTTATTAAAAAAAATTTTTTTTCATTTATTTGTCAGAGAGAGAGCGCACAAGCAGGGGAGCAACAGAGGGATAAGCAGACTCCCCGCTGAGCAGGGAGCCCCATGTGGGACTCCATCGCAGGACCCTGACATCATGAGCTGAGCCGAAAGGTAGATGCTTAACCAACTGAGCCACCCAAGCATCCCCTTATGGAGCTCTCTTAAAACAAAAACAAAAACCAGGCAGCTGCAAAGGTGTTGTGAATGGAGTCAAGGAGTTCGTCCAGCTTGGGTCCAGAGTGAAACAATTTGCCAAAAATACGGAAGAAGCATTCCCCACTGACAAGGCTAAGTTGAGTGTGAAGAAGGCTGAAGAGAAGAAACACCAATTTTTTTCTTTCTTTTTCCTTTGGCGTGGTGTATAGTAATGATTACCCCTCTCAGAAATGTAGCATTTTAGCTTTCAAACATTTCCACAAGTGATCTAATTTGCTGTCATAACAAGCCTGGGAAGTGAAGGGCTGGGGTTCAGACTCCAGAGTTACAAAGGGGGAAGCCACCCTGTCCTACAGATGCTCTCAGCTTCCTCAGGGAACTGACCCCACCCCCACATTTGCCAAGGAGGAAGCTAAAGCTCGGAGAGGTGAAATGACTCTCCCCGAATCTGCCACCGCCAAGCAGAGTGGAGACCTGACCCTAAGTCTCTCAACGTACTACTTCATCTTCTTCCTGCAAGCATGAATGACAACAGAATGAAACTGAAAAAGTTTAAAAAAAAATTCCTAACTGTGTCAAAGCATGGAAGAACCCCTAGTCTACATTAAAACTCAAGAGAAAACAGGATATAATTTGGGGATATATTTTAGGCTTTATAAAAATCCTCCCACCCCCGCCTCTGAGTAGGAAAGTGGGTAAAAACAGAATCTAGGGTGAGAAGTCATCTGATTCATCCATGATGGGGTGGAGAAGAATCTGTAAGCAAACACCCCGCATTTATTTCCAGTACTGTGTCTCATTCTCCCAGCCTTGGCAGCCAGCCCACGCCGTTTGCTCCAGGGGCCCTACTTTGGAGTCATGGTCACAGCGCTATTCAGGGATGATAAAAGTGGCCTAAAACCCTCGGCCGGCGTGAAACTAGGATTTAAAAGGACAGACTCGTGCACAGGGCAGATTAAGCTGTCCAGCTACCACAGCACGTCAAGAGTTAAGCCTCCAGATGTGTGCTGAGGCCTTGCCTGGCAGGGCCTAGCACCACCCCCCCCCCCCCGCCACCCCACAGCACATCCTCCCAGGCTGTTCCAAGGAAGCAGCTGGAGTTGAGGGCAAGAGAAAGCACGTGGCCTCAGAGGTGAACCAGGGACAGCCTCGGAGGTGCCAAGGATTCCTCTGAGCCGCCAAGTGTACGCTGACAGACAGGTCTGTGTGTGCTGGAAAAGCGAGTTCCACCCCTCAGACGAACCACTGGCTGAGGAATTCACCCACGAGGGGAAATGAGTTAATGACCGGGGTGGTCCACCTTCTGCCTGGATGCATCATCAAATCAGCTTGTAAGGCCTGGCTGCAAGAATGCGTGTGCTCACCCAAATGTGGTTCTGTGGGGCTACAAAACATCTCCGAGAGGGAACGCTGATGGAGGAGAAAGTTCTGGGGCTTTCTCTGTGCCAGGAACAGGGCCAGTGGCCTGAGCCTGACAGCTGGTCCAGGAGTGGTCAGATCTGCGAAGGAGAAGGCCAAAGCTGCCAGCTGCAGATGCTCCACATCTGGGGCTGGTGACTCATGGGCCCCTCTCTCCCGCAGACCACATTCTCAGGCAGGCCCCAGCATGCAGGCCCCACCACACCGAGGTCCCAGTGCTCAGACTTGTTCCTCCACCCTCATACCCATCGGCGTTTGTCCTTATCTCCAATACTCGCCTTGCCTTCCCCTGCCCCACAGACTCAGCTGGCCCGCCAGCTCCAGGTCCAGGGCAAAGGGTGCCCAGACCATCTCAGACCCGCCCCAGGCTACTGAGTCCTGGCCCTTTAAATTTAGCATACCCATACCCACCATGCTTCAGCTGGCCCACCACAAACCGCACCTGTTCTAGGCCAATCCTGTTTACCCTGGCACTACTATTTTTGCTCTCACCTTCCGGTTCTCAGATTCCTGGCTCCATATCCCAGCTGCCATTGCTGCCTCTGGCCCCTTCACTTTGGTGACCCTGTGGACTTCCCTTTTTAGACCACAACCTCTCACATGTTTCTGACTCAACTCTCTCGGCAGTGCTGGCTTGCCTCCTGGTCTCAGGTGAGAACTCCGTGATTCAGCCCCTGGATCCTCCTCCTTCAGCCAGATCATTCCCAGGACAGGCAGAGGGTGAGGATTTTCTCCTATGGTCCCTGTCTGTTTCTGACCCTTGGCCTTACTTTGACCCCCGATTGTAGTAGTTGGGGGTTCCCCGATCAAGCCCCCGGCAGCTGGCCCCAACTTGAGTGCTAATTCCTGGAATCCCTCCCTCACCAGGAACAGCTCTGCCCTGGGCTCAGCTTCTGATTTCCTGTGGGTTTTGCCTGGGTCCCACCAGGCCCACCCCTCCCCCACCACCGCCCCGACTGTCTCATTGCCATCAGAGGGAGGCTCTCCGGCCTCTGGGGGAGGGGAGGTCTGAGCGAAGAGGGCAACCCTGCCTCCTGCAGAGCCCTGACAGCACACGGATGGTTCATGGTTCGTATTCAGAATGGGGAGGCTCACACCTGTCTGCAAACATTTCTGTCTACAAGTTTGGGGTGACTGATGAGGGGAAATGTAATGAGGCATCAAAAGGCAAGGTACTTGCCATCTTAGGGGCCTTGTTTCCTACTCACTAAATTGTGTGTCTGGGCTAGGGGAGGGTATGTGGTTCCCGGTATCTCAAACAAGCATCCAGTTCTAGGTCCCTGGAAGTTAAGAGTGGTGGTCCCCCTATGGTTCAGAGCCTTTTCTTTGCCTGCCAGACTGCGGGTCTGACTTTAGCTGCATGTCTGTCGTGGACGTTCTCCACCAATGAATGAATGAGTTCAAGGTTCCCCTACTCCCAGCCTCTCTGTTCCCTCCACTTCAGAAGGTGCAGAGACACAACGGCCAGAGCCAGCCCCTGTTCCTCTCTTCTACCTCTTCAGACCCTCATCATCCCCTTCCCTAAAGGCTAAGGGACCCAAAGACCAACTTCCCCTAAAAGCTCAGCTGGACATTTGGTTTTCTCTTCCATAAGCCAGCTTTCCTTTATGAGGGTGCACTGTGATAGAATGGGGAAGAGCGAGATTGGGGCACCTGATCCCAGGGTGATTCCTGCTATGCCATTTACTAGTGATGACCCTAGACAAGCAATTTAACTTCCTTATGCCTGTTTCCCCATCTCTAAAATTGGGATACTAACAGTCCCTCCCTCACTGCATTGTCATGAGGATTATAAGGGTTCATTCATAGAAGAGTAGTACCTTGTATATAATAAATGGTGATGCTGTAAGCTCTTATTTATTGATCACTCTATGTCAGGCCTTATTCGAAATACTCAATATCCAATAATTCATGTTCCCTATGCAAAGTAAAACAAGAACAGAAGGATAATTCCATAATTGTAATGTACATTTTTAATTAAACCTTATTAATAATAATTAAATATATTTTATTTAATATTGATTTAAAATCTTGTTAATTAAACATGTGTCCCTCAGCAGGAGTTAAAATGCATTATCAACACTTAACACGATGCTTGTTACCCCAAAGAATCACATTGCTTTTATTTTTTTAGTGCCCTCTCTATTGACCCTGATAAGGTTTATACATAAAAAATACTCACACCTGGTCAAAAAATAAAAAGTTAGGGAATGTCCCCAACTGAATACAAACCTAGTGTGTAAAGATGAAAAAATGAAGCACTTGGGGAACAGAGATTCCAATCGGGCCCTGATATGGACACAAGCTTTTGTCATAATGTGTTGGACTATAAACACAATTCTGTGTGTTTCTTTTAATCTACCAGGTTTATAATTTAATAAATTATATTAAGTAATATATTAATGTTGCTGTATAGTCTTTGAAGTTATCATTTCAAAGACTGCAGGATAACCCTAGTTAATTACCATAACTGAACTGACCTCATTATCACATACTGGCAGGTTTTTTTACCATTATAAATAATCCTGTAGTACACATCTTGGCACAAGCTACTTTTTCTTTCTTTTAGATTATTTCTTAGGCTAAGTCTCAGACTTGGGGTTATGGGATCAAAGAAGCTATTTAAAAGTCTAATTGCCTCCATCCCCCCATACATCCCTGCTCAGTTAGTACAGAATTCCACTGGAGGGAGGAAACACTCCTGGGGAAGCATGAAGACGGAGATAGGAATTAGCATATGCTATTGAATGCCAGGCATCATGCTGGCTTCAGATTCAATGTTCCATGTGCCACGATCCCGACCTGCCCAGACCCGGCATCACTGATGTGGCTATGGCCATCTATGAAGACATTTGCCAAGCAGTATGCTAGAAGTTTTGTTCATTCGATCTCATTTAATCCCCACAACCATGCTCTGGGGAAGATATTATCTCCATTTTACAGAAGAGGAAACAGGAACTCAGGGAGATTAAGCCAAGGTTGCACAGCTAGCGAACAGAAGAATCTGGGTCCAAGTCTGTGCTCTGTGTACCACATGGTGCTCCAGCCTCCCCCCGCCCCCCAGCCCTGTATTTACAGATGGGATTTTTCACTCTCTGCTCTCTATGGACGGGGAGAATGCTGGATTTGGAGACAGGAGAAGGTCAAGATGCAGAACTGCTCTGAAGACTGAATCTTCCTAGCTCTCTGCCCACAAACTATTTCCCTTTTCTTTCTTGCTGGTGAAAAGCATAATAATAAAGGACACGTACATCGTTCCAAAGAGAGGGCTGTAAATAGAGGACACACCACCTATCAAAGATGCTGACTTAACAAGCATCCTCTGAGGCAAAGTATCTCTCAGAACAGGAGTTTCTGAAGCTGAGCATGTGAACTGAGCCTATTCTTATGTTAAAATAGTTCTCCCGTGGAATTATGTGACCTGGCCCAGCATTTATAAACTTTGCACACATTTCAGTAACTCAATTAAATCATCTAACCTCAGGGACACCGAGCTGGCTCAGTCGGTAGAGTGTGTAACTCTTGATCTCAGGTTTGTAAGTTGGAGCCCCATATTGGGTATAGAGATTGCTTAAAACTAAGATCTTTTTAAAAATAATAAAAGGGGCACCTGGGTGGCTCAGTCAGTTAAGTGGCTGCTTTCGGCTCAAGTAATGATATCAGGGTCCTGGGATCGAGCCCCACATCAGGGTCCCTGCTCAGTGGAGAGCCTGCTTCTCCCTCTCCCTCTGCCTGCTGCTCTGCCTATTGTACTCTGTATCTCTGTGTCAAATAAATAAAGCCTTTTAAAAAAAATTAAAATAAATTTAAAAAGCAAATAATCTAACCTCAGTCTAGATTCATTCTAGCCTTTCACCCTACCAAAGGAGACCTCCTTTGAAATAGTGCCTCCTATTTTGAAATAGTGCCTCTCCCATACTGAACACTGTCACAAACACATTGGATTCATAGAATTCCAGATGTTGTCCCATGATGCATCTGGGTCAGGAATACCCTGGCTATCTCAGGACTGCCAAGGAACAAACTACAGCTAGAGAGTATTGTGGAAAGACAGGGGCTGGCAACTGCAAAGTCAAAGAGAGCAGATTTAATGAAATGAATAGGATAGAAGCAGCTGCTGGGTGTGGCAGGAGATCGTCTGCTTGGTTCCAGGAGCTAAGTTGTGCAGTACACTAACCTGCACAGACGTGTATTCAACAGGCCTCTTTCGAATGCAAGTGTGGAAATCTGACTGGCTGAGAGAGGGGAAGTTATTGGCGCCTAGCTGAAAATCCTAGGGGTAGTCGTCAAGTGTAACTGGATCCAAGTGTGTCATCACTTAAATTTTTAAAAATTTTAAAAAGTAATGCATCACTTAAGTGGTGTCATCGGGAATGTGTCCCCATCTCTTCGCTCTGCTGTCCTCTCTCTGGAGTGATGACAAGAGGACCCCCAGTAGCTCCAAGCTTCTTTTCCACAGAGATCTCAGTAGAAGGAGAGTACCTATTTCCTACTTGTTCCATCCGAAGTCCCAGGATTGGCTATCAGTTGGCCTGAATTGGTTCATAGGCTGAACATTTCAGCTTGACCTTCAAATCCATTCTCCACCCTTCCCCTGCTCTGAAGCTGAGAGGCTGGTCCGTGTGGATACATCAGTAGCTTCTTTCTCCTATGCTCTCCTTTGGGCATTGTCGTTGGAAGACCAGCGGGAGAGTGAAGGAAGAGAAAAGAATGAGATGAGGGTGTTCTTTCCCTCCAGTTCCCTTAGCAAGAGTCTGCATGGATTAGCTATGTCTCATGGTCAATAGTCACAGGTCCTGCCTCAGCTCTGTCTGCTCACCCTTCTCCCTTTGAGCTCGATTAATGGCTCCTCAATCATGTCTCTGCAACCTATGTGTTGTGCCAACACCCTGCTCTGAGTAAGCCCAGGAACTGTACTTTCTCTTAGGGTTTTCTTATACTCTGCTCACACCTCTACGGGCAGGTTATTTGATAACCCAGTTTGAGAGTTTCATATGTTTGTAGGATCCTGACTAACACAGCTAACATGCCCATACTACGTCAAATCCATGTTTCTCATTGGACAGGCCTGAGTCACACGCCTACCCATGAAACCAAGGTCTGAAATCAGCTCCATTCACTGGAGTGGAGGAGGGGTAGTCCGCCAAAGGGACAGGCAAGAAAAACCTATGGTCATTATGTTGAGCAAAGTAGATAAGAAGGAATTCTACTCATGAGCAAGTGTCAGGACTACTCATGTTTCTTCAGAAGCAGTACTCACATATGAATAAGGTTGAGATTCAGAGAGTAAATGCATGCTGAAACAGCAATGAGCATGCCTTTCATCCTTGTACGCTCAAACCAATGCCTCCAAAAGAGCTCGCTACTCATTTTCTGATCTCTGGGCCTGTTGACAACTCTCTTCTGGAACAGATTGAAATCTCTATCATTGATTCATGTTGAAATGTCATGAAACAGCTTAGGCCTTGGCTCACTGAGCAATAAAGCAGGTCCTCTTGGCAGCTTAAATGAGCTGCCCCTGACAGCAGGACAGGGGACAAGGCATTAAACATTGCCAAGAATGGGCAATTTGGAAGCTGCCTGGTGACAGAAGTGACAAGGCCAAAATCATAACCACTTTGAAAAAAAAGTGACATCAGTTGAAGGATAAACATAAAACAGGGCAAAAGCAACCTCATCACAGAGCTATAAATGCTTCGATGAACATTTAGCCTGATAATCTATGAAACCCCTATATTTTAGCAGAGAATTCTTTTCAGATGGATTAACCCCCATTATCGCGACTGGTTCTGCCTTGCAGGTAGATGGATGAGTCGCCTTGCAGGTAAAACCATGAATCCCCCTCCAGTGAATCTCTGTCCTTTACCATTACCCAGAAAACTAGTAACAGAGGTTAGTTACCGCATCCCCCAACTCCATGTTTTGATGGAGACCCCACTGTGCCTTTTTAATGGACATGTTGACATTTAATGACATGTGAAGGATATTTGGTTTTCCTGGTCAGTTTCCTCAACAAAGCCCAGATGCTGCTTTGGTTAGAGTTCAGGAAGATGCATTTGCCAGAAAGACAGGACTCCTGAGCCAGTCATGTGCCTCTCCTAGTCCCACTCATAATCTCTTTGTGCTACAATCCCATAACAGTTGTCTTCATCCATAAGGACACTTGGATATCAGCTCTCTGGAGGAAAGGAGATCTAAAGAACCAATTTGCTTCAGTGCCTCTGGAGTCCAGGAAATGAAGAGTTTGGGGCCCAGAGAGAGAAGAAATCCAAGGGCTCTAGCTGGTGGAATCCCTTAACCATACTTGGGCCCTATGGCTATAATGGAAAGATCATGGCATTAGAGGCAAACAGACCAGGTTCAAGTCCTAGTACGTGACCTTGAGCAAGTCATACCTTTGTGGGTTTGTTTCCTTCTCATTTTGTATTATTGTTTCCAAGACACTAATGATATGATAAGCATTAAAAATAAAAAATGAGTTCTCTGAGCCAAGGCAGATCTGACTGGTACTTCCAATGGTATTCCTTCTTTGAAGAACCCACTTAAACAAAAGTGATCAGTAAATTTAGAGGACAGAATAGAGTAGGGGAAGAATGGCATAAAGGTTTCCTCTCACCAGCTATCTCTGCTTGATTTGTAGTAGCTCCTTGGAATGCCATATTCACAAGGATTCTGAGGTCAGTGGGGAAGAATGTGTACAAGAGGAGAGTGTGGCACCATGCACAACATCCTTGTTTTGGAGATTGAGAGCATTGAGCTTGAAAGTCAATTCTTAGAGGAAGTCATGGGTCTTAGCTCTTCCTTCAATGTCAGTGAAAAACAAAATTCCAGTGGGTTATAAACAGAAACATTTATTTCTCACTTTACAGAGCATCAAGTTATGGGTTAGATTGGTTCTATTCTATATTTCTTCTCATTCCAGGACCCAGCCAGAAGGAGCTGCCCTCATTTTGGATGTGCTGTGCTCATGGCAAAGAGCAGAAACTCAAATGGCCAAGCCAAATCAGACAATCACATTTAAAACTTCTCCTCAGACATAACGTAAGTCATATTATTCACATCTCATTGGCCAAAGCAAGCTCTATGGCCAAGCTCCAAGTCTAGGGGAAGGGATATATAATATTCCTGGCAAGGAAGGAGTGAAAAACAGCAATTGATGCACTCTACCAGATGGTGTTTGAGAAAGATACTTTCATTATGCAGATGCTGTATCTGTTTTTCTTATTTATTTTCTACAATATGCATGTAATACACATGTAATTTTTTAAAAAGTGAAAAGTTGTAAAATGCTAGTGTATCTTGTGAATATTGGGATTCCCCAAGGAGGGAGTAAGCTGATACCTGGAGAGAGGATGGCGCCTATGCTGATGGAAGTAGAGGGAGGGAAGGAATACACAAAGCTGGGAGTTCTTCAGAGAATATGTGAGTTTATAGGAGGAGATAGCAAGGAAACTAAGTACACAACAAGCAGATCTACAAGGGAAGCCCAAGAAAAGCATCAACAGCAAGTGGATAAGCAAGTGGACTGTGTCATCTGGATAAGCAGATCAGCTCAAGACTGCCGAAGGCACAAAGGTCTCAGAAGGTGGAGATGAAGTGATGAATGAATGTTAATGATGTCTGGAAAACAAGGACTATGGAATACTGGTTAAAAAAATGCAGGTGTCTTCTAAGATAGCAGTTTCAACAGGAGGCAGGCATTATTAAATCATTGAATATTTATCGAGTACCTACTAGGCAGTAGGTACCTACCATGCCAGGTACTACAGATACAGTAGTGCACAACAGAAAAGACACCATATCTGTACTCACAGAGCTCAGAGTTGAATGGTAGAAATGGGCAACAATCAGGGGGCGCTGGCTGGGTCAGTCAGTAGAGCATGCAACCCCCCCTTTTTTTAAGATTTTATTTATTTGAGGAGAGAGCATGAGCGAGAGAGAGAGCATGAGAAGGGGGAGGGTCAGAGGGAGAAGCAAATTCCCTGCCAAGTAGGTAGCCTGATATGGGACTTGATCCTGAGACTCCAGGATCATGACCTGAGCCAAAGGCAGTTGCTTAACCAACTGAGCCACCCAGGTGCCCAGAGCATGTAACTCTTGGCTCTCAGTGTTGTAGATTCAAGCCCCACATTGGGTACAGAGATTACTTAAAAATAATAATAATAAAGCTGGCGCAACCATTCTGGAAACTAGCATGGAGGTTCCTCAAAAAGTTGAAAGTAGAGCTACCCTATGACCCAGCAATTGCACTACTGGGTTTTACCCTAAAGATACAAATGTGATCCAAAGGGGCACACGCACCCGAATGTTTATAGCAGCAATGTCCACAATAGCCAAACTATGGAAAGAACCTAGATGTCCATCAACAGATGAATGGATAAAGAAGATGTGGTATGTATACACACACACACACACACACACACACACACACACACACACACAATGGAATACTATGCAGCCATCATAAATGAAATCTTGCCATTTACAATGATGTGAACAGAACTAGAGGATATAATGCTGAGCAAAATAAGTCAATCAGAGAAAGACAATTATCATATGATCTCCCTGATATGAAGAATTTGAGAGGCAACTTGGGGGGGTTGGGGAGTAGGGAAGGAAAAAATGAAACAAGATGGGATCGGGAGGGAGACAAACCATAAGACTCTTAATCTCGCAAAACAAAGTGAGGGTTTCTGGGGGGATTGGGGTAGGAGATGGTGGTTGGGTTATGGACATTGGGGAGGGTATGTGCTATGGTGAGTGCTATGAAGTGTGTAAACCTGGCGATTCACAGACCTGTACCCCTGGGGCTAATAATATGGTATATATTAATAAAAATAAATAATAATAGTAATAATAAAATAAAATCTTTTAAAAAAAGAAAAAAAAAGAAATGGGCAACAATTAAATCTCAAATGATACTCAAGCTTATTTCAATCTGATAACACTTCCCCAGTGTGTTCACTTTCTATCATTCAAAACAACTACTTCCCACGTTCTCCCTCTTCAAGTCCATTATTCCCAATACCTCTACCTCTACACATAGCAGATAACCATCCATTATATCTCATTTTTTTTAAAAAAAGCAACTAACAGTTCTCTCTGATCTTTCTACTACCAACAAAATACCAACCTACCCACTCAATCCACATTCTCTTTGCTTCTTCTTTCTTATGATGGGAATCTCTGCCCAATCTTGATCCCATCCCCCTTTGCATTCAGTCTTCACTCTTGCAATTATGCTTTTTCTGTCCTGCATTCTCTTCCCTACCGCATCATTTGCATCATTACACGAACATGTTGTAGTTGGAAAAGGGAGAAGGCAGAATTTTCCCTTCCAAGAAGAATTTGGAAATGGATGAGAATGCATTTTGGTTGTCATAAAGAGCAGGGAGCCCTACTGGCATTTAGTTGGGGCCAGAGCTGCTGTGTTCTATCTTATTTAAAAAGAAAAACTCCCTTAAACCTCACAACTTCCACCAGCTATTACCAACTACTCAAATCCTCCACAAAAGAACTTCTTGATAGAGTTATCTTGATACACTGTCTCCACTCCTTCATCTCACAATCTCTGGCCATTCATTCCAGTCACGTTTCTGGCCCCACCACTTCCCATAGACTACTCTTATCAGAATTACCAATGACCCCCACATTGCCAATGCAGGGGTCACTGCTTGGTCCTCATCTTACTTGATGTCATACAGCATTTGACCCAACTATTCCTTCCTCCTTGAAAGTTTACCTAAAATAGGTATCTCTAACAAGACCAAACGGAACACTTTTGATCTATTCTTCATCCCAAGCAAAAAACCAGTTGACAAAACCAAAAAAGACCTGCTACTACTCTTCCTTTTGTCTCAGGAAGGCTATGCAGATATTCAAGCCAAAACACAGAAACAACAAACTAACAAACAAAAACCCCAAAAAACTACACTAAGCTATTTTCTACTATTCCCCACATAAATCCATCAGCAAGTCCTATCCACTCTATGTCTAAGATATATCTCCAAAGTCTATACGTCTCCCCATCACTATTGCCCCACTGGTCCAAGCCATTGACATCCCCCCCGCCCCCACCTTCTACTTGTGCCTGTCTCTGATCCTTTCTTCATTTAGCTCCCAGAGTGAACTTTTTAAAATGTAACTCCTATGCTTGAAACCCTCCACTAAAATTTCATTTCATTAAAAATAAGTTATACAGGGCACCTGGGTGGCTCAGTGGGTTAAGCCGCTGCCTTCGGCTCAGGTCATGGTCTCAGGGTCCTGGGATCGAGCCCCGCATCGGGCTCTCTGCTCTGCAGGGAGCCTGCTTCCCCCTCTCTCTCTCTGTCTGATGCTCTACTTGTGATCTCTCTCTGTGTGTGTGTCAAATAAATAAATAAAATATTAAAAAAAAATAAGTTATACATTTCTTGGGGCGCCTGGGTGGCTCAGTGGGTTAAAGCCTCTGCCTTCGGCTCAGGTCATGATCCCAGCGTCCTGGGATCGAGCCCCACATTGGGCTCTCTGCTCCGCAGGGAGCCTGCTTCCTCTCCTCTCTCTGCCTGCCTCTCTGCCTAGTTATGATTTCTCTCTGTCAAATAAATAAAATATTTTTAAAAAAAAATAAGTTACACATTTCTTATCTTTATCCTATCTTACAAAGCTCCTATATGATCTGACCTTTGCCTACCTTTCTGATTCCACTTGATACTCAAATGTAAGCCACACTGGCCTTATTTCCATCCTTGAAATATCCATCCCATTCATACTTTTTATGTAGCAAATGTTAAGGATTTATTGCATAATGCAATTATGCTTAGAGCAGATGTTAGTGGGTAATGATTTCAGTTACATATCCAGTTTACAATTCTAGATCAGAAAGAGCCTCTGATCAGAAAGACAAAGGAGGATATTATATATTGATAAAGGAGGCAATTCATCAAGAAGATATAATAAACTCATACACACCTAACAACAGAAACTCAAAATATATGAATCAAAACTGACAGAATTGAAGGGAAGAGTAGATAGTTCTACAGTAATAGTTGGAGACATCATACCCCACTTCCAATAATGCACAGAACAATTAGAAGACCAACTAGGAAATAGAGGACTTGAACACCATAAACCACTAGACCTAACAGACATATATAGAACATTCCACCCAACGAGAGCCAAAAACACATTTTCTTTTTTATCCTTAAGATTTTATTTATTTGACAGTGAGAGAGAGCACAAGTGAGCACAAGCAGGGAAAAAGGCAGGCAGAGGAAGAGAGAGAAGCAGATTCTCAGCTGGGCAGGGAGCCTGACTCAGGGCTGGATCCCAGGGCCCTGGGATCACGACCTGAGCCGAGGGCCGATACTTAATCGATTAAATCACCCAGGTGCCACAGCACATTTTCTCACACAGGAAACAGCCTTCAGGATAGATCATATGCTGGGCCACAAAATAGTAAATTTAAAAGAATTTAAATCATAAAGTATCTTCTCCAACCACAGTGGAATGAAACTAGAAATAAATAACAAAAACTAGTCTGGAGAATTCACAAATACAAAGTCATTAAACATACTCTAAAAATCAATGGGTCAAAGAAGAAGTTCCTGGCAAAATTTAGAAAATTCTCTTCTCACATAGCAACCCAGTAATTAAGTACCTACTTACTATCTTAATATCCTAGAGAAAGTAATTGTATGATGTCAAGGAAATGCTATAAATCCCTATACAAATAAGCTTTTGCCGCATAAGGAACCACCACAAAACTGTCTTGGAACAATAAGCATTTTTTTTTCTCAAGTTCACAGGTCTTCAGATTGGTTGAGACAGGATGTTTTAGGCTGTGTATGTGCAGGGAAGCCGGGACAGTCAGGCTGAAGGCCTAACAGCTACCTGGGGATATTTTCTTCTCACGAAAAGCACAAAATCTCCCAGAGCAACAAGCAATGATGCACACAATTCCTCTTAAGGCTTAGGCTCAAATGTTGTGTTATCACTTCTGCCCACATACCATTTGCTTTAGCCAAAGCAAATGAAATAGCCAAGTCCAACATTAGTGAGAAAGAGAAGAATACTTATCCCTATCATAAGGGTTAGAAGCGGTGGGGGGAGGGGGGGGGTCTGGGTGGCTCAGTCATCAGGCGTCTGCCTTCGGCTCAGGTCGTGATCCCAGGGTCCTGGGTTCGAGACCTGCATCGGGCTCCCTGCTTGGCAGGAAGGCTGTTTCTCCCTCTCCCATTCCCCCTGCTTGTGTTCCCTCTCCCGTCTCTGTGTCAAATAAATAAATATATATATTTTTAAACGAGGGTTAGAGGGGAGGGAATGAAGCATCACGGAACAATAGCCTACTCTTCCACAGCCCCCCTTTGGAGAAGAGTGTCAACCGTGGTGCTATTGTTATTACTTATGGGTACTGAACAATAATGTCTTCTTACTAGCCATGTTGGACATATCATGAATGAATGATTAATACTCATATTCCTGCTGTATCTGCTACTGTTAAAAACCACATAGAAATATGAAATTCTTCAAAGCTATTTTACCCAGATTCAGTCAACACGTGTTGACTTACTAATTTATTCTTAGTGGAGCAACATTATCACCTCAAGAACTTGTACTTCAATACAATTTCTTTTCCAGTCCTGAACGAGATCTTCTAAGATGTCCATATGATATATCAAAGCCCTAAAAGTGAATCTGACACCATCAATGGGAACAGAATGAATATACCTTCTCTGAAGATCTTCCTAAAAGAAAAATCCCTTCGACTTGTGGAAAACTTCAACTTTCTGGAGGAATCTTAATGAACTTTATCCCTGTTAAAGTAAAACATATCCAGTGTAAATACAATATAGAGTCTGACCTTCCCTGGCCTTGAAGACGTTGACACGCTGCTAATATTTTCACATGCCAAAAAATGATGAAGCTGAGGGTGAATGAGGACGTTATCCTGAATTCTGCACTGTTCAGCTGACGATACACAGCCTCTATGCTGAAACCTCCCTTCCAATAAACATCTCTCCCGCAAGATTTTCATCTTATTTGTTTGATTTACAGCTCAGTGGAAAGAAAGATATTTTTATCTTAATTTCATGCCAGAAAATATGAAGTCATGAAAACATACTGAAAAGGATAGACATTTTTTAAATGGGATCTTAAGGGCCAGGCCCAAAGCCTGTTGCCAAATTCAATGAAGAATTGTTTGGAGTAAGAAGAGAACATTGCTCTGGGACTGAGCCAACTAGAAAGGCTGATACACTGTGACATCTCTGGCATGTATAACCTCCCTGCCCTTGAAATGAACTCTGGAGGGAGGCAGCACAGCCAAAGTTGGCAAAGAGGTGAAGAGTGAAACCTCCAAGTCCTAGAGTACCCAAAACCTCACTGTGCAAGTCAACCTAGTTGGGGGGAAGATCCATCTAAATTAGTGAAAAGTCAGAATTCCCATTATTTCCAAATGCAAGGAGTGCTTCTGGGTTTAAAATATTGACAAACAGAATCAAAGTTTTTTCCACTTCTTCCAAATGCCATTGAAATAACAAAGATATAAAAAGAAAACCAGGGCGCCTGGGTGGCTCAGTGGGTTAAGCCGCTGCCTTCGGCTCAGGTCATGATCTCAGGGTCCTGGGATCGAGTCCCACATCGGGCTCTCTGCTCGGCGGGGAGCCTGCTTCCCTCTCTCTCTCTCTGCCTGCCTCTCTGCCTACTTGTGATCTCCTGTCTCTCGCTGTCAAATAAATAAATAAAAATAAAATAAATAAAAAATAAAAAAAGAAAAACAAAGCGGGTACTAGAAAAACTGAGAGGAATGGTATCACCATCAAAGAAATTTTGATGAATTTCTAAAAGATACGAAGCAGATAGAGTAAATATAACTTGGTATATGCCTTGTAAATTATACTTTGATGTAAATATTTGACTTACTGATCAAACTGATAAAGAGGCAATTAATGTCAGAGTTGAGCACCCAATACAGGCAGAAGACAATAGGAAGAGACTTCCCCCAAAAGAGTCATAGGAAAAAAAAAAAAAAAACAGCACAGCAAGGACATAAAGAAGAGGAGGCTGAGGAAAGCTCAAAATAATTACATTAAAAGACTTAAATTTTAGGGGCACCTGGCCGGCTCAGTCAGTACACCATGTGATTCTTGATCTCGGGGTTGTGACTTCAAGCCTCATGTTGGGTGTGGACATTACTTAAAAACGAAATCTTTAAAAAAAATTTAATGAGGTTATTATTATTTAAAAATAAATATTTTTAAAAGATTTTATTTATTTATTTGAGAGAGAGGGAGAGTGAGAGGGAACATGAGAGGGGAGAGCGTCAGACTCCCTGCTGAGCAGGGAGCCTGATGCCAGACTTGATCCTGGGATTCTGGTATCAGGACCTGAGCCTCAGGCAGTTGCTTAACCAACTGAGCCACCCAGGTACCCATAAATAAATATTTTTTTAATTTCTCTAATTTTAATTTCTAACATAAGAACTACCAATAGATATAACCCACACACAAAGGCTCTTTGGGATCCTCAATAATTTTTATTAAAAGTGTAAAGTGGTCTAGACACCAAAATTTTGGAGAATCAATGCTATATTCTCATGTTTGCCATCTGCTTATTTCTTTCTTTCTTTTTTTAGTTGTATTTTATTTTATTTTTTAGGTTTTATTTATTTATTTGGCAGAGAGAGCGAGATTGCACAAGCAGGGGGAGCAGTAGAGGGAGAAGGAAAAGCAGGCTCCCCACCAAGCAGGGAGCCTGATGTGGGACTACATCCCAGGACCCTGGTATCATGACCTGAGCCAAAGGCAGATGCTTAATCATCTGAACCACCCAGGAGCCCCAGTCTTATTTTTTTAAGAGTTTCTTTTTAAATAATCTCTATAGCCAATATGGGGCTTGAACTCACAATCCCAAGATCAAGAGTTGCCTGTTGTACTGACTGAGCCAGCCTGGTGCCCCACCATTAATTTCTACCTGCTGAGGTGAAAAAAGGGATGAAGAGGTGGGAAAGTGAACACTGATAGTGTCCTAGCTGCCACCAAAGTGAAAGAGAGGAGACACATCCTATCAGTGATGTTCCTTAACTTTATCTCCTCATATCTTTCATAAGTCTAAAGTCCTGAGGAACAAGGACACCCAATGATCCATCAGTAGATTCTGGAAAACTCACAGCTTGAGAGTAGGCTTGGGGAGGTAAGGGGAGGCTTTCCATACAATCTGTTCACTCATGGAACTTGTGGCCTGGCCCCATATGAATTTGAGGAAAAGGTGGTGGTGGGAGGGACATTAAATAAATAACCTATAATAAAAAGGGGAAAAAAATCACCTGATTTCAGTTTATGACTCCCCATCCTTAAGCAAACATACTAGGTGTTTGTACACTGTGACAGCCACTTTCTTTCTTTAGGAATTATGAGGTCAGGCCTGGCTGTAAAGATGAGGAGCAGTGATATGCAGGGTTTGAAGGCACAGGCACAGCCTCACGACAAGCACTCAGATTCTCTCAGATGATTATGGTTAAGCATTTAGTCATCTATTGATTCAGCAAGAGTTCAGTATATTAACCAAGGCTTCCTGAATTTTGGACCAGGAAAGGGTTGGTATTTAATTTTTTTTAAAGTTTAGATATATATGTATCTGCTGTAAGACATGCTGTCCTTTATCTACTACAAATTTCCTGTTCCTTTTAGAAATGCCTTGTTATTCTCAGTCTAGTAAACAAATTATTACTAAGTCAGTGATAAGGTAAAAGCATTTCAGTTAATTAATCATGTTTCCCAAAAAACCCATAAATCATTCTACTAAAATTTTCAGTAAAATGACTTCACTCTCCGAAGGTCCAACATAGTTTCTTGGATGAGTGATAAAATTAGCCATTTTCTCCATTTCAATTCTGGTGACTTAATTTGGAATTTTAAGAGGCACATTTTTTTTAAGATTTATTTATTTGACAGACAGAGATCACAAGTAGGCAGAGAGGCAGGCAGAGAGGAGGAAGCAGGCTCCCTGCTGAGCAGAGAACCCAATGCGGGGCTCGATCCCAGGACCCTGGGATCATGACCTGAGCTGAAAGCAGAGGCTTTAACCCACTGAGCCACCCAGGTGCCCCAAGAGGCACATATTTGATAAAGTTCTAAGTCCTGGGAGAACTAGAAAAATGGCTAATGGTCCTAACTGATAACACACTGCCTTAGTTTCTTCCACAATTTCCCCCATTTCTCATTTTTATTCTTGGTAACTAGGAGTTAGGGTTTGAGAACACCAGGCCCTGGTCTGCAATCTTTGAAATTCCCACCTCCCTAAAGTGACTTGTGATTTGTGATACAGCAGCCAGTGGTAAAAATATTAGAGATCTGGAATGCAAACTCTTCTCACTTCCTATGGTAATCCCAGCAAAGTAAGACTCCACATGTGTTTATGAGAGAAAAAGAGGTAGAGGGACACAATTAAAAGGCGATTGAAGGGTGGTGTTATGTCCATCTCAATGCCAATATCTTCCACTATCATTCTTGGGCTGCAGAGAACAGACACCATAGAGCATGTCCCAGATCCTAGCATCTTCCTCACTAATGTGTTTCTTAATGCTTTAGGGGGAAAAGTTTCCTTTGGGACTTGTTGGGACACCAACAAGAAGGTGACACCAGTTAAGTAGGAAAAACTCACTTTGGTGTGTCTCTTTCATTCTTACACCACTACCACCACCGTCCCAACACACTGACACCAAAACTGAGGGTTTATTCCCGCACCAAGCAAGTCTGTGACACTATCTGGGTGTCCTGAAATTTAATTCAATTCTGACACCATTTATCTGGACACAGCGTCAGATCTCACAGGTTAAGAGCCCAGTTCCACACGACTGTCCCCCTCTTCAGATGGCAGTCATAAGTAGTAGGTCCTCAAGTTATGCACAACTCTGTCTGACTTGACTAGAAATCATCCATGACCTCCTCCCCTTTGGATTCAGGTATTTACTAGAACAGCTCACAGAACTCAGGGAAACATGTTTGCCACTTTATTGCATAAGAAAGGATATGATGAAGGATACTGATGAACAGTCAGATGAAGACGCACATAAGGCAGGGTCTGAGAGGGCCTTGAGCACAGGAGCTTCTGTCCTCGTGTATCACCTTCACAGTACATAGATGTGTGTTTGTCAACCTGGAAGCTCCCTGAACCACTTTCTTATGTGTGTGTGTATGTGTGTGTGTGTGTGTGTGTGTTTAAAGATTTATTTCTTTGAGAGACAGAGAGAGAGCCTGTGAGCAGGGGCAAAAGGAGAGGAAGAGAGAGAATCCTCAAGCAGAGTCCACGCTGAATGTGGAGCCCAATGTGGAGCTCAGTCCCAGGACCCTGAGATCATGACCTGAGCCAAAATCAAGAACTGATTGAGCCTCCTTTTGCATTTTTATGGAGGCTTAGTTACATGGGCATGGCTGATTAAATCATTGGCCACTGGAGATTGAACTCATTTTCCAGCCCCTCTACCTTCCCTGAAGGTAGTGGGGTGGGACTCTAATCACACCTCTAATCACACAGTTGTTTCCCTTGGCAACTAGCCCCTATTTGTAGGTGCTTTCCAAAAGTCACCTCATTAACATAAATCTAGTTGTGGTTGAAAGGGGGTTGTTACAGATATCAAAACACCTTTATTGCTCTTATCACTTAGAAAATTCCAAGAGTTTTAGGAGCCCTGTACTAGAAACAGGGATGAAAACTAAATATATATTGCTTTTATAAGTCACAATATCACAGCAGGGACGTTCTGGCATCAGATTTCATTGAAATGTGCACCATCACTGAGTCTAAAATTTATCCATCCAAGCCAAATATTAGAGCCATTTCCAGCTTTACCTAACCCATACCTAACCCACTTTAAATCCAGAAGATCTGATAAATGTACCTATATCAATATATTAATCCTGATACAAAACTATATTTTGTTCTTTTTGGCTTAACATCCTTAGAATCTATTCTCACACATATTTCTTGGGTTTCCACCAATATGAATTGCAAACTCCTGGATTTATTTTGTACTCTAAGCAATTTCTTCCCAAGTCAGAGTCTTCGTTTGTTCTGCTTGAGCATTCTGAGATCTGGCTCTAATTTAGGGTTAGAATAGGAAATAATGGACAGTGAGGATGGGCTTTGAGGAGAATAAGCATCCCCTTGCAAGGCAACTGCCTCCAATAAGGTGATTTTAGAGTCCAAGAATAAAAGTGTAGTGTTCTCAGTCATAAGAAGAGGGCCCACAGCTGCTTACTCAGGGCATTTAACTTCATCCAAATACAATCCAAGTCTTAGAATCCCACTTGTTCCCAATACACTGATCATCACATAAACAATTTGGTGGGTCAGTGAATTCAACTTCTTCTGTAACTCTAAAACCCACCTGGTCTCATTTTTAATAAAGTTGGTCCTCCAGTCATTAGAAATAGACTTATTTAGGTTTACCATAAGAGTTCTCTGATTGTGTGCATGCAACTTTAAAGCCTTGAATTTTTTTTCTGTCATTTTTCTAGTGTCGTCATATCATCCCATCCCATAGTCCTCATTGTCATCATTACCATCATAATCCTTTTTTTTTAAAGATTTTATTTATTTGGTATCTATAGAGAGATCACAAGTAGATAGAGAGGCACGTAGAGAGAGAGGGGGAAGCAGGCTCCCTGCTGAGCAGAGAGCCCCATGTGGGGCTCGATCACAGGACCCTGAGATCATGACCTGAGCCAAAGGCAGAGGATTAACCCACTGAGCCACCCAGGCGCCCCTACCATCATAATCCTTAAGTGCAATATCCACTTGATTTGGAAGGTCATTACTTTAAGAGGTACTTCTTCCCAAGCAACCACAGGTGACACTTTAACTAATCAAGATCCTACTGCATGTTATAGATGATCAGAATCCTGTTTTCCATTGACAAGGAACTAAACACTTCATTCAAGGCCAAGGACATCAACAAGCATTCCAAGACCCCGAGCTGATGCCTGAAACCACATATAGTACCCAACACTACATACTGCTTTTCCCTCTACATACTTACCTATGATAAAATTTAACTTATAAATTAGGCACAGTAAGAAATTCACAACAATAATAATAGAATAATTATAACAAGATACTATAACAAAAGTTATATGAATGTGGCTTCTGTGTGTGTCTTTCTCTCTAAATTTCTTATTGAATTGCACTTACCCTTCTTTGTATGATGATGTGAGATGATAAAATGCCTATAAGATGAGACAAAGTGAGGCATTGTGACTTAGCATTAGGCTACTACTTACTTACCAACAATACATTGGAAGGCAGATCACCTGCTTCTGGACCCCAGTTGACCAGTAATAACTGATACCATGGAAAGCAAATCGTGGATAAAACGGGACTACTGTACACTGAAAATCCTAAATTGAAACCTACATAATGGATCTAAATAAATGGGAAAACACAAAATGTCCCAGAACGTGAAGACCAAATAATATAAAAAATGCTAACTCTCCTACATTTAACCTATTAAATCTAATCCCTACCCAAATCCTAACATTATCAAATCTGAAAAGCTTATTCTAATGTTATTATTGAGAAAAATGCACAAGATAGAGCCCTATAATTTGGGGGGGAAATAATGAGGGGAAACTTTCTATACCAGAGATCAAGATAGATGAGAAAGTTGTGTAAATAATTAAAATAAAATAATACAATATTGATGTAGAAATAAGCAAATAGCTTTATCTAGAAAGAGAATTAAAAATTGTAAATGTTTGGGGTGCCTGGATGGCTCAGTCAGTTAAGCATCTGCCTTCGGCTCAGGTCCTGATCTCAGGGTTCTGGGATCGAGTCCCATATCAGGCTCCCTGCTCAGCGGGTAGGCTGCTTCTCTCTCTCCCTCTCCCCCTCCCTTGGCCTGTCTCCCCCGCTTGTGTTCTCTCTCTGAAACCAATAAATAAAATCTTAAAAAAAAAAAAAAAAGAATTGTAACTGTTTGATCATTCTGAAAGATGGCATCTTCTATCATTAGGATGAAAATGAACTAGCTAGCATATGACTTGAAACAATTGGCTAAACATTTGGGAAAATATTGAAGTAAATCGTAAATCCCTTTCTCACAGCTATTCAGAATATACTTCATAGGAATTAAAGAGCACTTGGTGCTTTAAAAAATACTAGAAAAAAATAAAAAATAATTTTGTTTATAATCTTGGGTAGAAGTGATGGAAGGATTTCCTTCTTCAGCAAGACACAAGTCCCAGACACCATCAGTGGAAAGACCAATTTCATAAAAATTAAAAAACTTTTCCTCAGCAAAAAACATTAATAATGTCTTAAAAGATAAACAGTAAGCTGGGGAAAAAAACATGCTAGATACAGAATTCATAATCATAATGTTTTAATAGATTTTACATATCATCAAGAAAGAGAAAACCCTCCCAATAGGGAAAATCAGAAAGCTTCTGAATAGCAAATCACAGAAGAGTAAATATGGTTGATAAACTTATAAAGAGATACTTAACCTCATTAATAATCAAGGAAAAGCAAATTAAAATCAGAGTTCTAATCTATCAAATTGCAAAATTTAGAAAGACTGATAATATATAAAACAATGTTGGCACAAGGATGGGAAATAGGTATTCTCATGAGCTGTTTGTAGAAGTGTAAATTGGTGTAGGCCCTTGGGGGCACAATGTAACAAGTACATGCATTTGAAGGCTTAAAGTTTAAGCCAATGACTCTCCATTAGGACTCTAACCCACAAAAGTGCACACACAGATGCATGAAGATGTATAAACAAGGACATGTAGCATTGTTTCTAATATGAAGGATTAGACAACAACTAAAAATCTTTCCATAAGGGAACAACTAAATAAATTGGAATACTTTGCAACTGTTAAAATTAAAGAAATAGAGTTTTATATGCTGACATGAAAATGTCTTCAAGGCATATTGATAAGGCCAAACCATGTTGCAGAGTGATTTGTAAAATATGTAGATCAAACATACATCTATATGTATACATATATATCTGTGTACATAAAAAACTTTTAACTGTGATTAACTTTGGTGAGTGAGGGAAATGGGGAGCTGGGAAGAGATAAAGTAAGATCATACTTGTAATTTTTGTTGGATTTTCACCTCAAAATTATAAAAAGAATAATTTCGGGGCACCTGGCTGGCTCAGTCAGTGGAGCATGTAACTCTTGATCACAGGGTTGAAAGTTCAAGCCCCACGTTAGGTGTAGAGATTACTTAAAAATAAAAATCTTTTTAAAAAAGAATTTTTTTGTGAAAGGTTTGTAATTACAGTTTTTAAAAAAATACATATGACATGTGAAACACTCAAAGATTCTCAGAGCATTGGTACTGCATAAAAGAAAGACACTGATAGCGTCGTTATTATCAGTGTCCTTACCCTTCACAACTGTCAACACTGATACGCCTTTGTCAGAGAAATTTAAACGAGATTTACAGAGGTTCATTTATTCAGAAAGCACACCTTGGAAGCAAGGCTATAATTCCAAAATACAGACATAAGAAATGACTTGCCTAGATTTTCAAACAAGCCAGGAAATGATCCAGAGCCAGGATTCCACTCATGTACGAATAAATGTATACACTAGCTCCCAGCCCAGCACCATAAATAATCCCATCCCCTGGCATTTCAGTCTCTCCCTGAGTAACTGAGTGTTTAACTGACTTGCAAAGCTTCACTTTGGCTTTAAAAATTGCCTATGTCTGGCATTCTTTTTAAAGGGATGGCTTTTAAAAGTTTAACATCAACCTTCCAAAGAAAGCAAGAGAGTAAGATTAGTGTTCACCTTCTATAAGAGGACAACTCTAGAACATAGTGTTTTTCCAAATGACAGCTTGGGTTGTGTTATTTAGCCTAAGATCGATAACTTAGCAGAAGTACTCTGTAACTGCATCATCTTAATTCTGAAAACTTTCTGAAGAAATGGATTGATCCAAGCACTGCCTCTGCCAATAATCATATCTATGACCTTGCACAACTCCATCAACTCCTCTGAAGTTCAGATTCCTCATTTCTAAAGTGGGAGGAAGAGTATCTTCCTGCTTCACTACGTGGGTTGTGTTGAGGCTCAAATAAGAGAGATTGAGAGGTATGAAGTTCCAGGTAAACCGTTATTAATGAACGAAACCTGAACTCTCAGTGCAGGTATATTTCCTGCCTCACTCCTTCAATTCCAGAATGCGAGAGGACGTTTGATTTGCCAAATTCAATCCTCTCAATTTGGGCTGAATAATTTGTTTTTTTTCTAGACCAACAGGTCTCCACTACAATGTCTGTGAAAAGAGGGACGTTTGTAAGGCAGCATTTGCTTGTAAGGTATGTCACAATTGAAAGAGGCAAAGTGACGTAAGCCGTTTAAATTAAATTAAATTGGATTATACTAAAGCTGTTACTCACTGCAGTATCTCCCATATTCCTTTTCTGAGTAGACCGCCTCCTCTTTCAGCTTCTGCTGCTCACATAATGCTTCCTCAACCACAGCCAGAGCCAGATTGAAAGGTGGGTGGTTGGGCAGTTGCCCGAGTCCTTATTCTATAAGGGGTACTAAAAAATCACTGGAATAATTAGTAACTATAGAAACAGCAAAGGTTTTCACAGGCAAATTCTTACACAGGTGGAGGAATAGAAATCTGCCCTTGCTGGAAGTATAGGACAAGAAAGAAGACACTAAAAACAATAGTAGTATCTACCAGCTATTGAATGCTTATTACATACCAGGCATATTATCAAATGCTTTACATGTATGATTTCATTTAAACCCAGCAATTATTTGTTTGTATGTTATTGTTGTTAAACCCATTTCTCAGATGAGGAAATTGAGATGTGCCCAAGATAGTGGAAGTAGCAGAGAGTGGAGGGGCCCTATGAAACCAATCTTCCTCTAGGACCTATAGTCACTATGCCTCACAGCAGCCCACCCCCAAGTCTAGCTGAGTCTGTCATATGCTTTTGTGTCTTGGATTTATGAAAGAATGATTAGATTAAATTGATCAGGCAGACTAGTGCTGTTGGCCAGGAACCAGTGATCAATTTTAGAATACAAATTCCAAACCTTTTAATATGTCTTCCAAGAACATGTCTGGTTCAGAAAATTTGCAAGTGAAAAGAGAATAGAACCCACGAAAAACCATGAAATATATTGCCAAATTGCTTCAAAATATTGACATTCCTTAGGGCCCTGATTGTAATTTTAATTGATTGAAAATGAAGTTTCTCATCACCCCCCATCAAATAAGAGTTGAACAAATATTTAAAGAATACCCTAGTATTCTTTTTTGAAAGGTGCCTCACTTAGAATTCAATTGTAAATAACAGATTTCACTATAGCTAACTTAAACAGAAAGTGATTTTCTAGGAGGTATTAGAGATTCATAAAATCAATGGAAGGACCAGGAGAACAGAGTTGAAACTATGCTTTCAGGAACAATTCCAGAACTGGTCCACCATGGGCACCATGCTGCTGCCACACTTACAGAGTTGGGAAATCAGGAAGCCATCTCCAAAGCTGCTGACTATGACATTATCTGAATCAGCAAAGTGGATACGCTGCTCTGTCTCTCATTACCTATGAAATTTAGGGATGGAACACTGGGGCCTCCGCTAGAGCTGGCTCAGAAAAACCAATATCTGCCAGTATAAATAACGAAAGTGGTAGAAATATAGCCTCCACCTCAGAATGTTCACTTTTAACTTACCTATCTCATTAAAGGACATCTGTTTTATGGAAACTAGGTTTCATGATCAAGGAAAAAGTAGGTTTCAGTCCAAGCTGTAAGGACTTCTGGAAAATATTGTCTCTAGGTTTCCAGCCTCAAGCAAAAAGACTTGCTGGAAGGGAGTTGTAATTGAGTCGAGTGCTTCAATTTGTGATGTCTGCCACAATTAGACGCCAACTTATTAGGGCCAGCCTAGAGCATCCACCCATCTTGTTCCACCCCTGGCAACAGTTTAGAATAGGAATTCAATTTAAGGGCAGCCCACCCATGGGCTGGCCAGTGGTAGGTGACTTGATGAAAAAAACATAACTTGGGACCAGATTCTTCCCTCAGGGTTTTGGAAATGGGACACTGAAGGACTGAGCCAATGAACTGAGGGCTTCAGTGATTTTAAGTAAAGTAGATTAGAGTCAGAATGATGATGGGTCACGTGCAAGCAAACAGCAATATTTATACACATATTCACTGAGAAATATGGAGGCAAATACCAAAAGATAGGGCATAAAATGTTACAAGTGGTTGGTTGCATGGGAAGAAGGAGCTAAAGAATTACTGCTGTTATGATTTATAATCCTTTTGTTGCTATTTGAAATTGTAAACTCTATGCTTGGGATAAAAATTAAAATTAAAATTAAAAATAAAAATAGGGGTGCCTAGGTAACTCAGTGGGTTAAAGCCTCTGTCTTCAGCTCAAGTCATGATTCCAGGTCCTGGGATGGAGCCTGTCATAGGGCTCTCTGCTCAGCAGGGAGTCTGCTTCCCCCTCTCTCTCTGCCTGCCTCTCCGCCTACTAGTGATCTCTGTCAAAAAAATAAATAAAATCCTTAAAAATAAAAATAAAAACAACAAAATAAATACCTCTAACTTTGGCCTTTAAGCCAGAACAACTAACCTAGCTATTACGTCATCACTGGCAAAAGAAAGGGGGGAGCTCCAGACAATCCAGTCCTTATTTGCCTCACCTCCCACCTGGGCTTGAGCACCTCTCACAGAAGGCTCCTTGCTCAGCAGGGAGCCTGCTTCTCCCTTTTCCTGCCCCTCCTCCTGCTTATGCTCATGTGCTCTTTGAAAAACAAATAAAATCTTAAAAAAAAAAAGTTGAAAAATTGAAACCAGTTTAGTGAGAACCTTGAATGCCAAGCCAAGGCTTGTCACCCCAGCAACAAGGATAGCTTTGAGTAAGGGGATGACTTTAATGTGTGTAAATAGAGTGCTTATCTGTTTGCAAGATAAATTTGATAGAGACTGATAGTAGCCAACAGATTAATAATATGATCCTGAACTAAATGGATGGCAGTGGAATTGGAGAGAAAAGGTTGGACAAAGAAATATAACAGTGGAGGACTTCTTGGCAGCTGAACAGATATGAAGGGCAAAGAGAGTAAATTTAGTGGGTAGTTACTTTTCCAGAATCTCTTTCTTCTAGGGACTACCTCTCAAACATTCCTTGAGATTCTGATGGTCAATCAGAGTAAATTCATGTTCTCAAAACTCAAGGAGGTAAGTGCCCCAAGTTGACCTCTTAGAGTACTCCTTCCCTTGATAGTATTTAGTTCACAGGTGTAGCCCAAACAGAATGAAAGACCTTTCCAGAAACCTTTCCCCCAGTGTTATTACAGAAGATGCTATCTTTCATCATAAGTTTTGGGATGACAGAGGCATTACACCTGCCATTCAGAGAAGGCCTATTAAAACATAGAGTTCAATAGAGCCCTGACAACATCATTTGAGCCATTAAACCCATCCATACCTGTACCAATGGACTTTTTAGTAATGTGAGCTAAAAAATTAACGTTTTCGCTTACAGGTGGGATTTCTATTATTTACAACAGAAAGAGGATTTTTTTTAAAGATCTTATTTATTTATTTGACAGAGAGAGAGAGATCACAAGTAGGCAGAGAGGCAGGCAGTGGCAGAGGGGGGAGCAGGCAGGCTCCCTGCTGAGCAGAGAGCCCAATGGGGGCTTGATCCCAAGACCCTGAGAGCATGACCTGAGCTGAAGGCAGAGGCTTAGCCCACTGAGCCACCCAGGCACCCCCAGAAAGAGGATTTTTAACAGAGAATTAAAAAGGGCTTGATTTACAATACTTACAGTGTATCTGTCAAATGAACAGTTTTGTGTCCAGTACAATGGGAGGTAAAAAGGAATTCTAAGACATGCCCCATACAACCAAAGATCTTATTCCAGTTTTGTCACCAATTATCAATGTGACATCAAAGGCATGTAATAGATCTTGGATTGATTCTTCTCTTTTATGAAACTGAGGGAAAGGGGGATTGATTGCATTGTCTTATTTTTAAAAGATTTTCTTCAGCTCTAAAGTTTTATGTTTCTATACCATCATAGAAAAGAATTAGTGAGTCACTGAAGATACTAAAATATAGAATATTGGTATACAAAACCAATTAAATGGAGAGAGACTGTAAGCCAGCAAGACTATAGTAATAATTTAGAAGGAACATTTCTGGAGCTTGGTGTAGAGAACATGCAAGAGCAATGCAGGGAAGGGAATGCACCTAAGCAACATTCAAAGAAAATAACAATTTTTTAAATTAACATATAATGTATTATTAGCCTCAGGGGTATAGGTCTGTGAATCCTCAGGCTTACACAGAAAGTAACAATTTGATGTCTGTATATATGGAGTATGAAGGTGAGTCAAGAGTGGCTATTATTGACTCCAAGTTTGCTTGTAATATTAAAAGAATAATAAAATCTTTAACATAAATGAGGTCATTGGGAAGGTACAAGTATTAGAGAGAATTAGTAAAGTTTTAAATATGCTTAATCTGAGCTGTTGGTATATATTCAAAGAAAAAGTCTACAGACTTGAAAATCAGGAACTTCAGTTCAAGTGGGAAGTCAATTATGTAAGTGTTATATTTTGTGAATCATTGAACATAGAAGGAATAGTGAAAGTCCTAGGCGAGAATAAAAGCTACAATAAACATTGATAATTGGCATGATTTGTTTATTAATAGGCAAAATATATGAAAATTGTAAACTCATTTAAGCCTTTAAGCTCAATTTATAAATGTTGTTCATCTATTTATAAATCTCCTCATCTTAACCTAAAAATATGAACAATCACTTTCACTTATTCTCTGATTTAATTAATTCACAGGCTTAAGGGACTAAATACTTCCTAAATATTTAACATAATTTGCATGCTCAAATGGTCAAGTTTTCTTAGCAATTTTAAACTACAATTAGAAATATATCCATTAGGGGCTCCTGGTGGCTCAGTCGTTAAGTGTCTGCCTTTGGCTCAGGTCATGATTCCAGAATCCTGGGATCGAGCCCTGCATTGGACTCCCTGCTCATCAGGAACCCTGCTTCTCTCTCTTCCACTCCCCCTGCTTATGTTCCCTCTCTTGCAGTGTCTGTCAAAAAAACAAATAAAATCCATTTATTTATTTATTTATTTATATTTTTTATACATACATATATATGTAAAATAGCTGGTGAAATCTTTATAGGCACCCATGTAACTCTTGTAAATATAATACCAATAAATCAATCTCCTACGTATGGTCATTAAATTCTCTTAAGTGTTTCATACATCTTAAAAGTTGACAAAATACACATCACAATAATGATAACTTTCACAAAAATAATGAAAACTGTACTAATTTACCACCTTTATAATAAAGGTTACACACAGTGCCAGACATGGAGATGTACTACTGAGATCCTTTTTTAAGAAGGACTTGCTGCCCTGCTCAGGAGCAAGTGTAAGATCAGCCAATGGGCCCTGGCTGTCAGCTCACTCAGGCCTGCCTTGGCTGCCATCTTCCCCGGCCAGGGCAGCCCACATATACTGAAGGATGGAGGAGTATGATGGGCAGGGGGTGGGACACTCTGACCTACATTACTGGCTCCAGAGCTTCCTGTCTCATCACATGCTTCTGGTAAACCTAACTGCAAAGCAAATTAACTCATGCAACCAAAACAAACAGAATTGCTATCTCAGACCTCTTCCAGCAACAGGAGCTTCAAATTTGGGGTATCAGTTAAAATTCTTGCCACTGCTTCCAGTGATGATTTTACTTGAGCCCCATGCAACAAACGGAGTTCCTTTTAACAATAAGGCTCTACCTACTTACCCAATATTTTTCTATAGTCTTAATTCACAATAATTTTCTAATGCGACTTTGCAAGTGCATATGCACACACACCGTCTAGACCCACAGCGCTATAGTTCCTACAACCAGCATCGCCCGGAACCTAAGCTCTGGTACCAATTAGATTTGGGAACTTGAGCAAGTTATTATCAATCTGCTCAACTTCCTTATCTGTAAAATAGGAACAGTCATGTGATAGGTTTGTTTTGTGTGAAGAGTAAATGAGTTAATTAACCTTAAAAAGTGTATAGAACAGCCCCTGGCTTGTACTATGTACTCAGTAAATGTTAGCTATTATCATTATTGGTCTGAGTACTACATTGTTTATATATATTCTAACCTGACTCATCGACCTACATTACATGATAATTTATTGACTAAGCAATTACAGAAAAAAACTCTTATGTTTCAAGTCCTTAATTATCAGACTCTTCAGATGTTTAAGACATAGGTTAAGTCCTAGACTTTAGTTGAACTTGTTTAAGCGCTATTTTTTCCCATCAACTGAATGTTTTAGATTTTCTCAGTTCCTGAAGATGCAAACCAGATGTGAAGATTAAATGGAGAACGTATATGTAAAAGTTTATTCTGAAATATAAAACATATGAAATTATGGGATACTCTTCTAATGTTATTATCAAGTTAAACAACTCCTGCAATGACAAAAGGAAACTCTTTGCTCTTCAAATAGACCTGCACCGCCCTTCTCAAAAATGATCTCCCCCCCTTTTTTTTAAAGATCTTATTTTGTTATTTGACAGAGCACAAGGAGGCAAAGCGGCAGGCAGAGAGCGAAGGAGAAGCAGGGGCTCCACTGAGCAGGGAGCCCAATACAAGAATGGATCCCAAGACCCTGGGATCATGACCTGAGCCAAAGGAAGCCACTTACCCGACTGAACCACCGAGGTGTCCCTGATTCCCATCCTACCTTTGACCATGAAGTTCAAACTTGAAACTTTGATTATTTAATTTCACAGAAATATTTTTTTTTAATAATGAAGACACATGGATAGCTTATTATAGGGTAAAAATCTGAAGACGTTGAATTGGCTTAAAAATATTTAGGACCAAATGGTGTCTTCTATTATCGTCCAGGGAGATCATCTATACCGTCCTCCTCCTGAAAATTTTAAGGGGTAGGCTTCTTCCTACGCCTAAGAGATTTGTTCACATATGGAAGAAGCGTGTTTAAGAAAAACAGAAGCTGCCCTTGCTTTTGACCACAAGCCGGGGATTTTGTCTTTGGGTGCAGTGCCTGGAAACATGACCCAATATTCACTTAGCTATTTTCTGGGGCCGCCGAAGGCAAAAATACTACAGTGAGACCTACTGTTCAATGCTACTCGTACTTAAACAAATTACCCCTAGACGCGTATATAAAGGGGCCAGTTTGGAAAACCCAGCTCCTGGTCTCCACGACAGATCGCCACGGGAGAAATAACACAGCCCGCAACCTCTGCTAGGCTGTTTTTCCGAACAGCGGAGGGGCGTAGGAGAGCAGCAGGCTTAAAGCGCCCGAATGCGGCAGAGAGCAGACGGTGTGGTCCTGCGGGCTGGCCGGCGCGTGCAGTCGGCCTGAGGCCCCCTCCCGGTGCCAAGCAGACCCTCCCTAGGACACAGCGGAGACGCCGCCACCCCTACACACTCCTACGCGGCGGCCCCGATCGCATCCGGGGTCACCAGAGAGCTCCGGCGCGAGGCTCAGCTCGCCTGAGGGCCCCCTACCCAGCAACATCGAGAGGGACGGGGAAAGGAGAAAGCGTCTCCTGCCCCACTTCAGAGGGAAAACCGGGGAGAAAGGGGGCGGCTGCGAAACCTGAGCCTGGGGTGCGGCTCAGAAAACAAAGAGGTCCTGAAAGCAGCCGCAGCCGCAGCCGCAGCCGCGGCTCTGCGCGCTCCTACGGGTAACTTCGAATCACACAAATCACCGCCGCCTGGGCAGAACGCCAGTGCTACAAGCATGCAGATTCCCGAAGTCCAGTCCAGCCGCACGGGACAACTAACTCTGTCTGGTAGTACCCGGGAACCTGCATTGTAAACAAGCACCGGGCTACAAGGAACCCGGGGAACTTTAAAAACAATCGCTTCACGTCCAGCACCAGCGGAGACTCCCCGCTCGCCCCAACCCAGCACCACGGCGGCCGCGGGGGTTCGCATCAACCGAGCTTGGTCCTTTCCTTTGATCCCGCCCCACTGCTCCGCGTGGATTGGTGGCGGAGAGCAGCTCTGGAGCTGATTGGGCGGCAGAAGAGCCGCTCGAGGAGACTGTAAGTTCGTCTGCTCCAGAGTGCTAAATTTATCTTCAGAGGAGCGACCGCGCCAGCCGCGAACCGGATCTTTATGGAGGTGGCATAGGCGGTATCCCTGAGCTGAGCGCATCATCCTGTCCCCGAATCCTTCCTCCCTCTGTTTTGTTTTTCATTCCCCTCTCCCTCCTTCTCCCCTTCCAGTCCGCGACGACTGGCTCTTGACCCCGTTCAGGCCTCGGTGAAGGTGAGGACCAGAGCCGCCACGGCGGCTGAGCGGTACGCTCTGAAATGGCCGCTGCCTTGAGCTGTTTAAAATGGCGGCCGCAGACTCAGCTGGGGACAGCGGCGCTGCCCAGCAGCCCAGCCGCATCGAAGACCGGTCTCCATCACTGATGGAGGTGAAGTAGAGAGATAGTGTTGGGTGCTGAGGAGACCGCCCGGGGACGTGAGAGAAGAGTTTTGGAGGCGAGGGTGGGCGAGCCCCCAGATGTGGCGGGTCTGCTGGCAGCGCGCACCTGTGACAAGGAGGCGTAGCTGGCCCAGGCAGCACATCGAAGTGAGCGTTTAAAGAAGCATGTAGGTGCTGGAAAGGGCAACCGCCCCCACCTTTGCCTGGGCTTTCTGACTGGACTGCACTCTTAACCCGGCCCTCCTGCCCCTGAGGGTGGTGTTCACAGCTGGAACAGCCCAAAGGTGGGGGTGAAGGGATGGTGTTACCTGTCAGTTTAACCCAGAGAAGAAACAAAAGAACAGGATTTCTCCCCACCCCCTGCCAGCCTTTTTGGGTAATGGAATAGAAACTTGACTCTCTAGGGAGTCTAGACTCTTTGTCTTCGAGAGATTCGGGAAAGCACCTCTGGAAGAGGTGGGGATGAGGTCTTCCTTGAGGAAAACAAAGCTTGTTACTCCATTGTGTCCTCCTCGGGTAGCCAGGGAGAGGGCTTCTAACCCCAACCAGCAGGTCCACGAAGTTCTCTGTTGCTAAATTAAAATCGGGATTGTGGAAATGAGAATCTACTGCTCTTTTGCTCCCCGTAATGGAGTAGGGCTTTCTGCTGCTGCAGTTTGAAACCCTCGACTGTCTGGCAGTTGTAACCCATTTCTCTCTGCCACCCGTTAGTGCTTGGGAAATTTAGAATATTCAGGCACACACAAGGAATGGCTAGGTGCGTGGGCTCCGCAGCGCCAACTTTTTGGGTTCTGTTCTTAGTTCTTCACTTACGAAATAAGTTAGCGGATGACTTCTCAGTCTATTAGTTCGTCTTAAATTCGGTCAGTACTAGTCCCTGACTCTCGAGTTTAAGGATTAAATGAGATAATCTATATGAGGGATCTAGCAGTTACAAGCATAGTAAACAATGACCATTCTGTAAACATTAGTAACCTAACTTAGGAAATTGGTTGAGGGGACAAAAATGGTTATAGCAAAAATGCCTTCCACATACAACACTTACCGGTATAACTCTATTTTAGATTACTTTCATTGCTTGGTTTTAGAGACATTAAAATGTGGCCACTTTTAAAAGTTAGGTTTAGTTTTTGAAAGTGTTACGTGTTTCTATAAAGTCAGTGGTTGGGAGAGTGTCTCAAAACGATAAAGAACAAGAGTATTAAGTGAGATGAAAATCTTAGCATTTTTACTGTGCTAGGCATCTTCTATTTCAGTCCACTGCATTGCAGTGAGAGGAATCATTTGCACTGCCTGGATTTAAAATAAATTGTAATGAAGGATCATCTTAGGGGTTTATAGTTAGCTCTGCTTTTACAGTGTCTAATTTTAATTTTTCTCATTCTAGGCTTTTGGTTACTCCCTTTCCACCCCATCCCTTAATTTTATTCTTTTGAGGAGTCTGCATGTCAAGCTGCCAAGGTGGAGAGTGTGATTGCAGAAGGGAGTACTACTCATTTCAGGTATCTTACCATCTAGCTATTAATAGGAAAACCATTTGCTGTAGGATGTGACATGAAAATTCAAAGCTTACTCTGTAGCCAAATCATAAAATATGAATCAAAAGCAAATATATTTGGATATACACTAAATATGTATGCCTTAGCTTGCAAAGTTAGTAGTCTTCTTTAAAGGACTTAAAATTTGCATTACCCTTCTTTTAATTATGATTTTTTAAAAACTATATGAGGGATAAACCTATTAAAATAAGAGTTTATTTTTTTTAGGTCCTGGTAAAGTCTTCACCTATAGTATAACAGAATGTACTATAATAGAATAATCAGTAAAATATACATTACTTTCAATGGGTCTTAATTTGGATGATACAAATATTTATGTGATTTTAATGCCAGAGAAATAGTAGCTAACTTTTGGTCTACATTGTATTTTTCAGTGTTAGCACAGTATTTAGGATACAGAATTCGGTGTCTTGCAAAACTGTGAACTATGTGTGTCTTTAATATAGTTTATCAAAATAGTCACTAGTCCTGGTAGGAGGCTTCAGATGTATAATAGTATCAGTAGTGAATGTATCTAGTGGCAGTAGGTATCCGGAAGCTAAAAGCTATATGCCATGAGAAGGGGTTGGTAAATTATGGCCCATGCTGTCTGTTTTTGTAAATAGAGATTTCCTGGACCACAGGTGTGTCCATTCTTTTTGTATTATCTATGTCTGCTACCATGCTGCAACTACAACGTTGAATAGTTGCAACAAAGACAATATGACCCATAAAGTAAAAAATATTTACTGTATTGCTCTTTACAGAAAAAGTTTGCCAACCCCTGCCGTGGGACATACTCCTCAAGGTCCCTTCGTTAAAAATATATTTACCAACTCTTCATTATTTCTTAGCCCAGTGGTTCCCAAGATGTATTTTATAGGACATTAATACTCTTACGTTAATAAGTGTTCTGAGAAAAAGATCAATGCTAACAATCAGGGGGTATAGCTCAGGGGTAGAGCATTTGACTGCAATGCTAACAATCATTTTCTTTATAGTTTATTTTCAAATAAAACTTTAAGACTACTAAACTCATTTCTATAGCTTTATTTTTATGTGATAATCTACGTTTAAGAAAAGGTGTGCCATACCTGAGAGCACCAGGAAGTCGCATGAGAAATCACCTGATACACGAACGTGTGATGTTCCATCTGCGCATTGATGCATAGGCAGCATTTACAAATTAACTGATGTGTTGCTCTATATCATCTCTTTGATGATTGCTCACCTTCTGTGTACCCTGTTGTATAATTTCAACACATTTGTGATACTCAATGTTTATTCTAAATTAACCATGTTTTGTACTACAAATACATTGCCTATGGATCTGTTGTTGAAACAAGGAAGTCTTAAACAAGAAGTAGAATCTTTTTGTTACCAAATTGTCTCTGAATCAAATGATCAAAAGGTTGGAATATTACAAAGCGAGGATGAACAGTTGCAGCCTTCAGTTTCTAAAAAATCAGAAGGTGAGCTTTCCAGGGTCAAATTTATGTCCAGTTCCAACAAAATAACAACATTTAGTAAGAAACCAAAAAGAAGAAAATATGATGAAAGTTACTTGTCTTTTGGATTTACTTACTTTGGAAATAGAGATGCACCTCATGCTCAGTGTGTGTTATGTAAGAAAATTTTATCAAATAGTTCTTTGGCCCCTAGTAAACTTCGGAGACATTTGGAAACTAAACATGCTGCCTACAAAGACAAAGACATAAGCTTTTTCAAGCAACATCTTGATTCACCTGAAAATAACAAACCTCCAGCACCTAAAATTGTCAATACAGATAATGAAAGTGCTACAGAGGCATCATACAATGTAAGTTACCATATAGCCCTGAGTGGAGAGGCTCATACTATTGGAGAATTGCTTATCAAGCCTTGTGCAAAAGATGTTGTGATGAGAATGTTTGATGAACAATACAGTAAAAAAATAGATGCAGTACAACTATCAAATAGTACTGTTGCACGTCGAATTAAGGATCTTGCTGCTGACATTGAAGAAGAGCTTGTTTGTAGACTGAAAATTTGTGATGGGTTTTCACTGCAGCTAGATGAATCGGCTGATGTTTCAGGACTGGCTGTGCTGCTTGTGTTTGTTCGTTATAGGTTTAATAAATCTATTGAGGAAGACCTACTCTTATGTGAATCTTTGCAGAGTAATGCTACTGGTGAAGAAATTTTCAACTGCATCAACAGTTTTATGCAGAAACATGAAATTGAATGGGAAAAATGTGTTGATGTTTGTAGCGATGCTTCTAGGGCAATGGACGGGAAAATTGCTGAGGCTGTCACCTTGATAAAATATGTGGCTCCCGAAAGCACCAGTAGTCACTGCTTATTATATAGACATGCACTAGCCGTTAAAATAATGCCTACATCTCTGAAAAATGTGCTAGATCAGGCAGTACAAATCATCAATTACATTAAAGCTCGACCACATCAATCCAGGCTACTAAAAATTTTATGTGAGGAAATGGGTGCCCAGCACACAGCGCTTCTTCTGAATACAGAGGTGAGGTGGCTTTCCCGAGGTAAAGTTCTTGTAAGACTTTTTGAGCTTCGTCGTGAACTATTGGTTTTCATGGATTCTGCTTTTCGACTATCTGATTGTTTAACAAATTCATCTTGGCTGCTAAGACTTGCATATCTTGCAGATATTTTTACTAAATTAAATGAGGTTAATCTATCAATGCAAGGAAAAAATGTAACAGTTTTTACAGTTTTTGATAAAATGTCATCATTGTTAAGAAAATTAGAGTTTTGGGCTTCATCTGTAGAAGAAGAAAACTTTGATTGTTTTCCTACACTCAGTGACTTTTTGACTGAAATTAATTCTACAGTTGATAAAGATATTTGTAGTGCCATTGTGCAGCACCTAAGGGGTTTGCGCTCTACTCTGTTAAAATATTTTACTGTAACAAATGACAATAACACTTGGGTTAGAAATCCATTTACAGTAACTGTTAAACCAGTCTCATTAGTAGCACGGGACTATGAGAGCCTGATTGATTTAACATCTGATTCTCAAGTGAAACAAAATTTCAGTGAACTTTCACTAAATGATTTTTGGAGTAGCCTAATTCAAGAATACCCAAGCATTGCGAGGCGTGCAGTTCGTGTACTTCTTCCTTTTGCTACAATGCACCTGTGTGAAACAGGATTTTCATATTATGCCGCAACAAAAACGAAATACAGGAAAAGACTTGATGCTGCACCTCATATGCGGATTCGACTTAGCAACATTACACCTAATATTAAGCGGATATGTGATAAAAAGACACAAAAACACTGTTCTCATTAAAATTAAGAGGGTTTTGCATGTCTCTTGATAACCAAATATAAGATGAAAATAAAAGATGATTTCATCTCTGCTATTTTGGGGTTTTAAATAAAATGATTCATATTTTTTATACTTCTTAGATTTTAAGCTAAAGAATCAGAAGTTTTAAGCATGTATTATTATTGGTATTTCTTCTTCACATTGTGATTTCAAGGAATCCATGGTCTTAACTGTGGGAAATGTTGATCCACAAGACTTAATGTATATGTCTTAGCATAATTTATCTCTTTAGGATTTAATCACTATGAATCCTGCCACACCCCCAGCTCTCCAATCACATGGAATGCCTTGCTATTCCCTGAACACATCACACTGTTTCATGCTTTCAGGTCTCAAAAAATATTCCTTCCCTTTGCTTCCTGACAAACTCCTATTTGCTTTTGAATAGTTTGACCTAATTTATTATTGGTACTTTGATTCTCTATGTCTTTCTGTTTTGGCCCTATTTTTGGTGCGTGTCCCAGCTGTGAACTCTTGGTGGCCTCATGATTCCCAGTCTTACTCAGCTCTGTGTGCCCATTGCCTAGCAAAAGGCCTTATTCAAGTAAAATTCCCAGTAAAGGAAAAAATTTGGTGAATCAACAAAAAATGGAATAGGATATGGTAGTTTATAATTGTATATCTGCATGTGCAGAGAACGTTAGTTACCCTTTGTGGTTTTGGCTCATTTATTCTTTTACCTAGAATTCAGGTCGTTAGGCAGAAGTCACTAAATAATGTCACATCTTTGATCTAAGCTCAGCTATTGGGAGAGGGAAGTATGAAGAATGTTATCAGATATTTTCATTGTTTCTCAGTTCCTATGTAGAGTATTATAAATTCCATATACTGTAGACTAATGAGGTTTTACTGTACTTGAAGAAAATAATTAGATTTGAAATCCCTATCAATTTATCCTTAGAATTCTATGAAGGAGGTCTGACTTTGCTGTCCCTACAATCTCTGCATCACATCACATCTCAGGTCACCAGCTAAGTGTCAGGTATTTTGTGTTTCTCCTATGTAGGTAGCTAATGTATATTTAATCTCACTTATTCAAACCCAGTTCCCATTTTGGAGAGTAGAAGGATCTCCCCTCACTAAAGCAGAATGTGGTAGCATGACTACCTTGGGGGACTTGCTCCTCTGCATAGCGAGCTGTTTAACGTTGGGTAGTTTGAGCCTTCCTGTACCTCAGTTTTCACATCTGTAAAATTATGCCTTCTTTGAGGTTATTAATAGGATTAAATGAGTATGTATCTAAAATTCCTAACAGGTCATAGGAAAAGATACACAACATATATTTTCTTCTATATCCAATCATGTCCCATTTAAACTTTACTTCCACATTCACTTCTAGTCTGGGGTTTTCTTGTGTGGCAACTTAACAGTCCTCCAGTCCATGGGACCTGACCTAATCTAAGGCAGCAAGATTAAGCATTTCTAGCCCAGGTTTTGTCACGTTATTAATCACCCATTTTATCTTACTGGATGCTTGTATGTTCTCAGTAATCTTTACAGCAGTCCTGTGGGATTCAGAAATTTTTGAATTTGCCTAAAGTCACACATGAAGTAGCAGAATATAATTTAAAATGTTGGGGTCCCTGACCAGTTCAGTCAGTACAGCATATAACTCTTGATTTCAGGGTCTGTGAGTTCAGGGCACACATTGGATGTAGAGCCTACTAAACAAAATAAAACAAAGAACAGTGTTTTCCCATATATGGTACTTTTTGTGGTCATTGCCTTTCAAACTTTACAAAGAGCATCAAACAGTGACTTTGGAGTATAGCTAAAACTCCCTACTAAAGTCTGGACATTTCTTTGAAATCCTGTATTTTCTTCTCTAGATTGACCTAAAATTAGCTGTCTACTTCAAAATATGAGTGCTTACTTTCATATAAAACTGTGTAAAAATAGGGATTAAGTTGCCACCAAGGAAAATTATTCTCAAGAAAGATTCATAATTGCTCTTACATGCAGTACTTTTTGTCAACTAATCCTAGAATTAAATCTACCATAATTTGAGAGGCACACATAATGCCATAATATCCCTGTCTGGCTGATACCTCAAGTTTGATAATGAGACTCATGATTACTGAACCTGAGCCCTTAAGTTATTTGTTCAGGGTATCATCCTCTTGAAATAGAAGACCTCTCTTTCTTTCCGGTTCTTTACTTGGAACCTCCTCTGAGGGTCTAGATCCTTGCGTTAAACCCAAGTCTCTTGACTGGGACCCTGCTATCTGATAATAGACCACTTTATTGCCAACACTGCCCAACTTGATTCTCGATGCCAATTTCTCATCTGTTCTGTAAACTCTCAGACTAACCTATGGATACCATGTATGGCTAGTTAAGAGTGGACTTTTAGCACCTGAAGGTGGACCTGGGACCTGTTGGATGATGGGCAAGTGTAGTTCCAGACAGCAACTTCTTTATTACTCTAACCTACTGTAGGTACCATGACTGAATCCCAGAACAGAAGATTCTTACCCTTCATGTTTAAACCCTACCTACCCTTCAGACTTTGCCTTTCTTAAATAAAATCAAAGCAAATCTTGAGCACTGTCAGTACTCACTAAGACTCCAGATACTAGAGGCTCTTTCTAGAGCTAGAGGGAAGTCTCTTATAAATCCTTTCACCCAAAAGAGGAAACAACTCTTAAAGGAAGAGATTTGGGGACTAAAAAAAGACTCTTAGGGCATCCTCAAATGACAGCTACCCTTTCTGCCTATGCATGAAACATAGTTCACCTAGTGCTATCTAACCCAAAAGGACTTTTCCATTTTCAATCTTAAAGTAACCGAAATTGTAGGGTGCCTAGCTGGCTCAGTCAGTAGAGAATGCGACTCTATCTCAAGGTCATGAGTTTGAGCACCACATTGGACATACAGTTTACTTAAAAAATACTAGTAATGAAAATTAAGGTAATTGAAATTGCCTTGATTTCTTAATGAGGATTGCTTCCTAGTACCACTCACGTATAAATCCACTGATTGTCATTTTTTGTATTTAGGACTTCTTTCGGATCATTCATAGAACTTAGTAAGTTTCTAATCGTACAAAAAGTGCTCAGTGATTGAATTCCGTACCTTAAAAGGTAAAGTATTAAGTGAAATACAGTTTATACTGTAACATAAAAATCAGGTTTAAAGTTCTTTGGCTGCCTTAAACATACAAAGCAATAACTGTTCTTTGCCTATCAAAGACTACAGAAGTGACATTGTGTAAGTAAGCTCCCATGTTTCCTTAAAAATGCAGTATTACTTCCAAAAATATAATTTACCTGCAATTCTTGAAAGAATCCCTCAGTAGTGTAAATCTAGGTGCCTCTGGAATTTACTCATGTTCAGTACTTTCATTTTATTAAAGTTGGTGTAGCTCACTATTAATTAGTACATGGAAAGAATTCTGAAGCAGGTGTCAAGAGACTTGGGTTCTGCAACTAATTAACTACCTTAGATAAGTTCATCCTCTGTAGTCCTTAGTTTTTGATTAGTTAAACTAAAATGAGCTCTGAGGTTCTTGTCAAATAAGATCTAAATTTAAACCTCAATAAAGATTAGGGTGATAATAAAGATTTGCTCAGTTATTTGGAATATGGGTTTTTTTTCCCTAGAAGCCAAGCTTTTTTTTTTTTAACTTATACTTTTTTTTTAATTAATTTCTTTTCAGCGTAACAGTGTTCATTGTTTTTGCACCACACCCAGTGCTCCATGCCATATGTGCCCTCCATAATACCCACCACCTGGCTCCCCCAACCTCCCACCCCCCGCCCCTTCAAAACCCTCAGATTGTTTTTCAGAGTCTATAGTCTGTCATGGTTCATCTCCGCTTCCAATTTCTCTCAACTCCCTTCTCTCCATCTCCCTATGTCCTCCATGTTATTTGTTATGCTCCACAAATAAGTGAAACCATATGATAATTGACTCTCCCTGCTTGACTTATTTCGCTCAGCATAATCTCTTCCAGTCCTGTCCATGTTGATACAAAAATTGGGTATTCATCCTTTCTGATGGAGAAGCCAAGCTTTTCAATGACTCTTTTACCATAATACTTTCTACCAACCAAATGATAAAAATTTATATATTGCCCCACCATGGAAACTTAACTGGGAAGGGAATGAAGTACTTTATTTTTTGGAAGGGAGGTATACTTTGAAATTGAGAAAACATTGGAAGAATTAAAATATGCTTGGTTATGACTGTATTGGGATCCAGTGTAGATTAAATAATTGTCAGGCAGGCTGCAAAAGAAATTGTTGACCCCATCCCCAGCATCTATTTTCCTCTTCCAAACTGTATCAGTTTCTTTCAAGTATCCCATTTTTTCCTTACATAATCTGTGTACTTAAGCGACAGCTAACTAACCACTGCAGTTTAGGGAGTGAACATACTTTGCCTAAGATGGTGGCTTTCAAACATTTTTTGACCCCAATTCATAATAAGAAACAGATTTTACATTATGATCCAGATGTGTATGTGTGAGCACCAGTTTCATAAAATAGTATAGGTGCAATGCAATCTCAAATCTATTTAATCTTTTAAATGATGGTTAGGACCCAAAGATTAATTTCATGATGCATTCTTGGGTCACAGTCCACCATTTGAAAAACATTGGTGAGTGTAATACCATTGCACTTACAAAAATTGTTCAGAAAGCTGGATCAAAGTTTATTAAGGCATAGTATTACTCTGACCACAGGAATTGGTCCAGAGTATCATGTGACCCAGTACAGGTTAGTGAAAAGCAAGGGCAGATTGTTTATTATAAGGACTTTGAGAAAAGATGTTTCCTCAGTTAAGAAAATAAAGGTCATGGGGCACCTGGGTGGCTCAGTGGGTTAAGCCTCTGCCTTCAGCTCAGGTCATGATCCCAGGTATCAAGCCCCGCATGGGGCTCTCTGCTCAGCAGGGAGCCTGCTTCCCTTCCTCTCTCTCTCTCTCTGTGTACTTGTAGTCTTTGTCTGTCAAATAAATAAAATCTAAAAAATAATAATAATAATAAAGGTCCTATGTACTTGGGAGACCTAGAATTCCACTCTCTAGCCTAAAGATAAACTCAACACATAGAAGGGAGAGCCAAAAACTTAGTAAGAAATTAAACCAGAACCCCGACTGAGCCATACTTCATCACTATCCTGCCTGTAATTTTTTTGTTATGTAGGCTAAGAAATGCCCTTTATTGTTTACGATAGTTTACATTGGATTTCTATTAATATTGGCAAAATCATCATAACATAGTAGTCTAAAGGGAAAGCAATATAAAACTAGAATTTATTGGTCACCTTAACCACAATGATGAGATGAGTGCCATCCCAAACGGATAGCCTGATCTCTGGTTATTTAGCCATCTACCATAGTTTTATCATTCAGAATTCTGCCATGGGTAGCATTTTATAGATGAGAAACAAAATCCATGCTATATTGACATTATTAGGTATCATCAAATGCCATTTATTTCTCTTAGTGGGACAGCTTGATAAATGTATTTTACTTACTAGCTAAGATTAGGCTAGTTGTGAATCAGGTGTATGATTTAAATTAGAAATTAACTTGAGAACAAACTTGTTTATTTTTCCTTTAATTTGTTGAAGACCCTGGTAAATACAGTATGATTTTTTAAAGTTTAATAAGTAATATATATTTTTTAAAGATTTTATTTATTTATTTATTTGACAGAGAGAAATCACAAGTAGGCAGAGAGGCAGGCAGAGAGAGAGGAAGGGAAGCAGGCTCCCTGCTGAGCAGAGAGCCTGATGTGGGGCTCGATCCCAGGACCCTGAGATCATGACCTGAGCCGAAGGCAGAGGCTTAACCCACTGAGCCACCCAGGTGCCCCCATAAGTAATATATTTTATTGGGGCAGTAATCAGCCAGAAATAGTATGGGTAGTTCTCTTTCTTAAAAGTTACTTTCTGTTGATGTTGTAAACAAAGTTCCCTAAGGGAGTGTTTTAACTTCTTGGAAGAATTAGTTGAGACCAGGTAAAATCTGTCACCTTGCAGTTAGCATGGCTTTCTTGACCAGTCCCTTTGAGCAAAACAAACCTTTCCCCCAAACAAGCTGAGATTCAGGTTTAAGGTGGTGACCTAAGTGCCTACCTTTGACTCTACCTTCCTAAAATTCCATAGATAATGCTGAAAGAAGTATCAAAACTTGAACTAAATCCATAGTAACACAAACAAAAGGGAGTAAAGATGTCATTTAATCTCAAAGAAAATACATTCTAGTGGAAAAGACAAACTTAAGTGCTATGAAGAAAATAAAACAGGTTAATGTCAGAGTAATGAAGGAGAGTATTAACTGAGTTAATCTGAGAAGTCTTAAAGAAAGTGACATTTGAACTGAAGCCTGAGTGATAAGGAGCCTTTCAAATGAAGGACTGGGAGAAGAATATTCCAGATGGAGAGAAAGCAAACCTGCTTTCAGGTTTCTGATACAGAAACCCTGTATCAGAAAGAGCTTGGTATGTTTGAAGAACAAAGATTAGAATGTATGGAATAAAGAGCACCATGAGCATGATGGAAGTCAAAGATGTAGGAATGAATCAGATTTCTTAGGGTATTAGAGGCCAGTATAAGGAGTATGGATTTTATTTCAAGTACAACGGGGAGCCACTGTGGTTCTCAAACAGGAGAAGGGGTTGGGGTTAGGTTATCATCTCCAAGGGTTATTTGTAAATGTATCGGAGGGCACTGAGGGAAGAGCTATTGTCATCATTAGTATAGACGATATCCACTCTGTAGGACCCTATCTTTTGAAGAGCTCAAAGTTAGGTGATACTGGGCCCTTCATACACTTCCGAGGAGACCCAGGACTTTAGAGACTCCTTTAGAAAATGTACGTATTGGGGCACCTGGGTGGCTCAATGGGTTAAAGCCTCTGCCTTTGGCTCAGGTCATGATCCCAGGGTCCTGGGATCGAGCCCCACATTGGGCTCTCTGCTCAGCAGGGAGCCTGCTACCCCCCCCCCTTCTCTCTCTCTCTGCCTACTTGTGATCTCTATCTGTCAAATAAATAAATAAAATCTTTTTTTAAAAAAAAAGAAAGAAAATGTACATATTTGTTGACGGATTCTCCATTTCCAGTCTTAAGACCAGGGAACATATGTTGGACTTCTTTACATCCCATATATCTTCATGCTAGGCTTTGTGGCACAAATTTGGCAACTATCTAAATTTGGAAGCATGTAAAATTTAATGGTGGTGATATTTTGTCGTAAGTAAGTGTAATGCATTAATCAAACAAAGGTCCATGATGTATAAAAATGCACAGATTTGGCCTTAAATATGTTTTTATTGAGTGAAGAGATGATATTAGGTCTTTAAGCCTCATCTAGTAAACTCTTCATGCTACCACCATGTCCTTTTTGCTGTCACCTTTCCCCTGTCCCTCAAGGAAGAGACTTCCAGAATTTTTGGTAGAAGAGCAAAAGGGACTCACCCTTGGGAATTTCACTGTTGGAATTATTTTTAAACTTAATTTAGAACCTCTTCCACCAGATGATTTCAGGATTTCTTATAAAGAAGTAGCCCCTACCTCCCTGCCCAAAATATGTAGGGAAACTCTAGTCTTAATGATAGAGCACTGAATTGGTTTGGGAATGACAGAATAAGATTTTGTTCCAAGGCTTTTCACCATGCTACAAAAACTATATATTTTTTAAGTTTTATTTATTTAAGTAATCTCTACACCCAATGCAGGGCTTGAGCTCACAACTCCAAGATCAAGAGTCACATGCTCTTCTGACTGGGCCAGCCAGGTGCCTCCAAAAACAATATATTAAAAATCACTGTTGGAAGACACCTGGATGGCCAGTCATTTAAGCATCCAAATCCTGATTTTGGCTCAGCTCATGATATCAGGATGGTGAGATAGAGCCCAAGATTGGGCTCTGTTCTGGGTGTGGAGCCTGCTTAAGAGTCTCTTGTTGCCCTCGTCCTATGCCCTCCCACTCTTGGGCACTCATGCTCTCTAACCTTCCCTCTCTAAAAAAAAAAGTTACTCTGGGGTCAGCAGGCTGGCTCGGTGGTGGAGCATGCAACTCTTGATCTTGGGGTGGTGAGTTCAAGTCCCACATTGGATATAGAGATTATTTAAAAAGAAAATATTTTTTAAAAGATCACTCTTGATGTCAATTTCCAGAGTACTTCATAAGTGTTAAGCAATTCTGTAGTAGGTTATATAACCATGATACAGCTATGGAATAATTAATTGCTAACATAGAGTACTTTGGGTTTAGAGAAGGCCCTTTAAAATGCAGATTTTTTATTCTACATAAATGAAAAGGTTAGACATCATCTTTTATAAGAATTAGGACGTCATGTATATTGTCAAAGCCTCAAATACTTTTGGAAGCTCCCATGTTCACTCAGCAACATTCATTCACTATCTTCTTCCCCTTTCCAAGCACCTATTTAAAGAGGCAGCAGTGAAGATCACTCTAGAACACGTCTACCTTAACAGCAATTCACTTTCAAGTACCCATTCCAGCTTTTAAATATAAATATGGTCTATCAAAGCACCATAAATTGACCAGACAGCTGTCATTGGGAACTAAGCCAATATCCCTTTCTCGGAGAGCTTTGGAAGGAAATTTTTCTCTGACAAACTGTGTACTTGTTCTAGAAAACAAGGTACTCTCAAGGCTTCAGTATCAAGTCAGGTACAATACAGATAGAGCTCCAGTTTGGTGTGAGCTTGAAATTCTGAGTCTTAACTAATTTTACAATAAATTGATTACCAGTTAGGAGGTTCTCAGTGTTCCTGAAATCATCTCATAAGTCCAGCACTCCTTAAATAGTGCAACACCAATAAATCATACCTGTTTTGCTTAATTTTGTACTCTAAAAAAGCAGACTTTTATCAACTAAACTCTGCCAAAATGAGAGATGAATAGAGCTTATGAAAGAAAGGCCTGAAGTTCAAACTTTATTTTCTTAAACCCTGTTATGAAAACCACTGAAGAATTGTTTGGTGTGTGCATGGAGCATTTATCTAATATTTAGCCAGTCAAACACTGAAACAACCGTGGCTCTACTCATGGAGATAGTGTGTCAGATTCCACAGCTAAGAGCTCAATCCTAAAAGATGGATCTTCAGACACCAATAGCAAGTCCAGGTTGTCAACCTAGCAGCTGGCTAAAGATCAGATGTTCCCACACTCCTCTCCTCCAGTTCAATTACTTTGCTAGAGCTGCTCACAGAACTCAGAGAAAAATTTACTTACCTTTACCAGTTTTTATAGAAGGATGTAAGTAAGGAACAGCCAGATGAAAGAGATGCACAGGGCAAGGTATATAGGTTGGAGCAAGGAGCTTCCACGCTGTCTTGTGCAGCCCATTCTCCCCACATCTTCATGTGTTTACTTACCCAGAAGCTCAATTTGTTCACAAGTTTTTACAAAGATTTACTCTGTAGACTTCCCCTACTCCCTTCCCAGAGATCAGTGGTGGGGGTGTGAAAGTACAAGGTCTTTCTGGTGACCAGCCCCATCCTAAGGCTATCTAGGGGCCCTATCTAAGTCACTTCCTTAACATAAACTGAGAAGGGACCCCTAATGAAGGACAAAAGAATTTCCTGAGTTTCAGGAACTCACTCTGTGGCAGAAACCCAGGATTGAAACCATACATTTCTTATGCCACAGTTTTAATCATGTTCCTACTCTGAGAAATAAGATATGTATGTAGAACCACTATAAAAAGCTATAGCATTATTAAAAATAATTATTTTAAATAAATAAAAAAATTATTTTAATTATTTTAATTTAATTATATTATTTAATAAACCAAGACATTACCTGGTAGAGATAAAATTTAGTGGACTTGAGTTAATAGTTACCTTTTTAAATGTATCTATTATCACAGCAGTCAAAATGACTAAAAGTCACGTGTTGGCAAGGATCTGGAGAAAGGGGAACCCTCTTTTACTATTGATGGGAATGCAGGCTGGTGCAGCCACTCTGGAAAACAGTATGAAGTTTCCTCAAAAAGTTGAAAGTAGAGCTACCCTACAACCCAGCAACTGCATTACTAGGGATTTATGCCAAAGATACAAATGTAGTGATCTAAAGGGTCACCTACACCCCAATGTTTATAGCAACAATGTCCACAATACCCAAACTATGGAAAGAGCCCACATGTCTGTTGACATGAAGGGGTAAAGATGTGGTGTATATATACACAATGGAATATTACTCAACCATCAAAAGAATGAAATCTTGCTATTTGCAAATGATGTGGATGGAACTAGAGAGTATTATATTAAGTGAAATAAGTCAGCCAGAGAAAGACAATTATTATATGATCTCACTGATACGTGGAATTTAAGAAGCAAAACAGGATCATAGGGGAAGAGAGGGAAAAAGAAAAGTTGAAACCAGAGAGGGAGACAAACTACAACAGACTCTTAATCATAGGAAACAAACTGAGGGTTGCTGGAGAGTAGGGTGGTGGAGGGATGGGGTAACTGGGTGATAGACATTGAGGAGGGCATGTGATGCAATGAGCATTGGGTATTATATAAGACTGATGAATCACTGACCTGTGCCTCTGAAACCAATAATACATGTTAATTAATTGAATTTAATTTTTTAAAAAAGAATGGCAGAAATGGGAGGAAAAAAGTTTAGGACGATAGTTTTTCAAATTTTTTTTTCCCATTTATTTTTTCAGCGTAACAGTATTCATTGTTTTTGCACAACACCCAGTGCTCCATGCAAAACGTGCCCTCCCCATTACCCACCACCTGTTCCCCCAACCTCCCACCCCTGACCCTTCAAGTTTTTCAAATTTTTAAAAGGGAAACATAAGTTGAAAGTTTGCATTCTAGTGCCGTAGAGAATAAGTAACCTGGAGAATAAGTCCTAATACATTAAATGTTAATATATGCTAGGCACTCTTCTAAGTATTTCACACATATTTTATGAAATGTTTATCACAAGGGTATGAGTAATGTCCTGGTTACTATTACTGCACAACAAGTAACCCAAAACTTAATGGTGGTAAAATAAATAAATAAAGTATATATATGTATACTTTTTAAGGATTTTAATTTTGCTGTTTTTGATAGCAGGATTTTGGCTCTTATATGCATTGTATAATTTTAAGAGGATAGGTGTATTATAGACACTATTTTCCAGAGATCTTCAATTATAGAACTTTTTTTATCTTTTCTTTTTTTAATTATGTTCAATTAGCCAATATATAGTACATCATTAGTTTTTGATGTAGTGTTCAATGATTCATTAGTTGTGTGTAACACCCAGTGCGCATCACATGTGCCCTCCTTAATACCATCACCCAGTTACCCCATCCCCCCATCCCACTCCACCCCAAAAATATATATTAGATGCCAAATGCTTTATATATATTATTTCATTTAATTATACTCTGTAAGGTAGGCTATCAACTCCCATTTTTAGAGATGAGGAAGCTAGGGCTTTGCATTATCTGCTATATAATGGTATTACCTCACAATTTTTGTAAGTCAGGAATCTAGGTATAGCTTAGCTTCAGACTCTGCTTCAGTCTTCCACAGGCTGCAGTGAAGTTACTGGCCAGGGCTACAGTCATGTCAGGGCTCCGATGGGGAAACATCCCTTCCAAACTCACTCATGTTGGCAGGGTTCAGTTTCTCACAGGCTGTTGGACTGAGTGGGAGGCTGCCCTCAGCTTTTTAACACATGGACCTTTCTGTAGGGCTGCTTACAACATGCTAGCTGGCTTCATCAAAGTGAGCAAGTGAGAGAGTGCCAGCCAGTGAGACAGAAGTCACAAACTTACAATCTAATTGTGGAAGTATTATCCTATCACTTTCCTTGTCTTCTCTCCATTAAAAGCAAGTCACTAAATGAACAGGTTGCAGGTTCTCACCAGTCACTGAATCTGTTAGCACCTTGATCTTGGATTTCCCAGCCTCCAGAACTGTTAAGAAATGAATTTCTATTGATTTTTAATGACCAAAAACAAGTTACTAGATCCAGCCCACATTCAAGAGGAGAGAGTATTACAACAGAAACTCATAAACAAAGAGAACCAACTGGTGGTTACCCAAGAAGAGGAGTTCTAGGGGAATGGGAAAAATAGGTGAAGGAGATTAAGAGATACAAACTTCTGATTATAAGTCACAGGAATGAAAAGTAAGAATAGGGAATATATCCCCCACCTTCACCTCCCAAAAAAGTATTACACAGAGGCATGAGTATCAGGAGGCAGAGAGCACTGTGAGCCATTTTAGAAGATTGCCCTCCCACAGGCTCAGAGTGTTTGAGTTGCTTATCCAGTTCGATAAAGCCAATAAGTAGCAAACAAGTCCAAATCACATCTGCCAGACAAAGCCCACAGTGTTCTATTACTCTTTTCCATTGAATATATAATAATAATGTAGGGTTAGCATAAACTTGTCTAGAAATGAATCATTCTAAAGTGTTAAAATTATCTATTCTCTAAGAATAAGCCATTTCCATCCTAATGGTTTTCCCTAGGATTGTTCATCCTAATCATTTTCTTCATACATAGGACAAGATAAACTTTTTTCATTTTTGGTCCATTGCACTATAAATTTCAAATTTTAGTAATATCAGAATGTTTATCATCTAAAAAGGACATGAAGTGTAAGTCACCTCTCAAGACTACATAAAGAAAACAATCTGGTGGGCACACTAGTGTCATTGATAGACCTTTGGACAGCATATCTTTTATTTGTTCATTTATTCAGTTTAGGAAAGGACACAGACTTGTAAATAGCAATAAAGGTGTATACAAGAAACTATGTAAGTTCAGAGAAGAAATATGGTTAAAGAATTACGAATCAAAGAAGAAAATGTGCTTTGAGTCTTAATGTATGAATCTCATTTTGCCGGTTGAACCAAGGCACAGAATTGTAAAAACAAACAAAAAAACCCAGTCAAGATTATTGAAGTTTTTTGGAGCCCAGGATTGCCAGCAGATTTGGAATTTTGAGGAATCCCTGAAAGTCAGAGGGCATATGAAATAAGAGCAAGAGTCCGGCTTCAGAGTCAATGGATAACAGGGAGCTGGCGTGTAGGGGAAGGGCACAGTGTTCTAGAGCAACCATAAGGGAATGGAATTTGAAAACTCTGGTTGAGTTGGCTTCTCCCTCCATTTGTTCTTCAAAGTTAGGGGTACTCTGGAATGGTATTTGCCCCTAAACTAGCTCAGTGACTCTAGAAACTTGTAGCAGATGAACCAGGCAGTACCCCAGGAGGCTATATCATTTCACATCCAGAATATTAGTTACTGTGCCTCCCTCACAATCACCAGAGCGAACTATGGCAAAGGAACAGCATCATGCACAGAGAACAAGGAATACCAAGACAAAGAACCACCAAATACCAAAGGAAGATGAATACAAAATCAAGAACCACCAAATATCCAAGGAAAAGCAATGCTGTGAAAGGTTGACACCAATCAACAGAAGAACTAACACCCAAGCAAATAGTTATTAGACAAAGCAGAGGAGGATCTTAGAAATAATAATTATTTACTGCATAATAGGTGTGGTATCAGGCATTGTTCTAATAAGCACCTTACATGTACTTTAAAATTTGAATTCTTATGCAGAATATGCCCAGAGGAATATGAGAGCCTGTGAGAGAATATTGTGTCTAAATTTTCTGAAAAAAAGTTGAGTTAAAGATTGTTAAAATTAAAAAATTAAAGCATGGTCTAAGCTGCAAGTGGACTTTGATGAAGAGCAAATTAGCAAAACTGAAAGAATAAGTGGAAAAATTATTCCAAAAGAACAAAGATACTGAAGGAGAGGTCGTTTAAGATGAAAGAAAAATCCAGAGATTCCAATATTTCTCTCACAGTTCCAAAGAAGATATGAGAGAGAATTTTAAGGCAGCATTAACTGAAGAAATAATAGAAGAAAATCCTGGTATAACTAGTGTAATTTAGAAAAAATATTTAATGACATTTGTATTTTTAAAAAAGTTCAAACATTAAGTAAGTGCATCTTATTTTTTATTGCCAGGTTGCATCTAAAATTTCATCACTTTATTATATGAATTTCTAAATTGTAATACATATGTTTTTATGACAATTGTGCTTTTTAGCTTTTTATTTTGAAATAAATTTAGACCTACAGAAAAGCTGCATAGTACAAATGCCCTTCACCTAGCTTCTTATAACGTTAACATCTTATAGTCACCGTATTAAAATTACACAAATTAATAAGTTAATGTCAATACAATACCATTAATTGAACTGCAAATATACCTAATATCAAGTAGGATGAAAACATGTCAATGGGTATGATTAATGTATATAGATATATAAAAAACAACAAAGGAGATGGGTAGCTACTATATCCTCATTTCTATAACTGGTCTTGAGGCTTTTTTTTTAATAACATCCATCATTATTTCATATTCATTTTGCCAGCATGTACAGCTAGTTGAGGTTGTCACATGATGCGGTAATTTTCATTCTTCAGGAATGAGTCCTTGGTGCTTCTGCTTGAATTTGATTATTATAGTTTCCTGTTTTCCACCGTACATAGCAATGCTAGGAGGTGACCCAAAGCATCTCCTGGGTTTCAAGACATTCTCATCCTTGTTCCTATAATGTAGCAGCAGTCATACTTTCCCTTGGTATCAAGGGTAAATTGTCCGAGCCTATACTATAACCTCTTTTCCCCCCTATTGTTCTGTAAGAAAAGCCCAAAATAATCAATTAGTAGTATAAACTTCCAGTTACGTGGAACCATTGTTTTCTGGGGAGCATATTCCTCCCTTGGATACTGAGATCTTTAAATGGTCAAACCTCAAAATTATGGGAATTGGAAGCAAAACATTTTATGGGTAGATCAATAGGTATGAGCAGGAGGTGTCTATCCCACTCAAGGGTCCCCAGCTTCTGTGCTGCAGATAAGGGAGAAACAATACTCTGTGTTAGTTATTAGTTCACAATAATACTGTAGAACAGGAGTTGGCAAACTTTCTCCTACAAAGGGCCAGACAGTAAATATTCTAGGGTTTAAGGATCACATGTGGTGTCTGTCACATATTCTTTGTTTTTGTCTAAAACAAAAAATGTAAAAGCCAGGGTACATGGGTGGCTTAGTCAGGCATGTGCCTTTTTTTTTTTTTTCCATTTTATTTATTTTTTCAGCGTAACAGTATTCATTCTTTTTGCACAACACCCAGTGCTCCATGCAAAACGTGCCCTCCCCATTACCCACCACCTGTTCCCCCAACCTCCCACCCCTGACCCTTCAAAGCCCTCAGGTTGTTTTTCAGAGTCCATAGTCTCTTATGGTTCGCCTCCCCTCCCCAATGTCCATAGCCCGCTCCCCCAGGCATGTGCCTTTGGCTCAGGTCACGATTCCAAGGTCCTGGGATGAAGCCCCATGTTGGGCTCCCTACTCAGTGGGGAGCCTGCTTCTCCCTCTGCCCCTCCCTCCTGCTCATGTTCTCTCTGTCTGTCTGTCTGTCTGTCTCTCTCTCTCAAATAAGTAAAATGTAAAAAAGTGTAAAAGCCATTCTTAAAACTACAGAAACAGGATATGGGCCAGATTTAGCTCTCAGACTCTAATTTACTAATCTCTGCTGTAGGCCAATAATTTGCAAATTTTTCCCTCTCTCATGACACTGGAACTGAGTCTTGAGAAGACCACTCGAGTTCTAAACGCAATCCACTACTGAATGATGAGGATATACAGTAAGACCAGTGAGTCTTGTGTGCATAGTATTCTGGGTCACAAGGGATTAACACCATTGTCCATGTCTTCCCTTTTCCCACCTACCAGTGCAGTTTTATGCTAGAAAATAACCATATGTCCCTTTGGGGAAAGGCTGAGAGATTCACGCATCGTTCTTTTGATGTTATCACAAGGGCCTTTCTCATAGGTACCTAGCATATTCTGTCAAGCACCTCTGGGTTTGTGAACTTTCCAGAACTAGGAAATGGATGAAAGCTATTGCATTACTCTTAGTGGTATTTCTAGCCACTATTTTCCCAACCTAGGGATTGTTCAGTGACACAAATACGTATGACCTTAGCCAGCTATCCTTCTATTTTAATACTAGAAACTCTATACATAAAGTTAACCACCACCAAAGATCTCAGTAGGTCAAAACCTTTCAATTACTACTCTTGTACAGGTTTTATTGGTAATTGTGCCCACTGTGTCTATAGCCGTTACATTCTGCTACCTGACCTTGATTAGAAAACCCATTTGAATGGCAACATATGCAACTTCATCCCCAGAAGCCAGCTATTATGGTAACATTCAAGGATGCTTGTGCTGGACTCATAAATCTATTTGTTATTGCTATAGAGTGAAGAGAGGGTGTGCTCTAGGTCCTTTTGGGGTTATAATTAGGGGTGGATGAGCTGATACAAATAACAACCCTCTTCAGTATTTCTTTCTTCACAAAACTTTTCCTGTATTTCATACTTCTGTCTTTTATGGCCTGCAGTTGGAAGCCACACACCATCATTTCTATGATATCCTATAGGTTATAAAGGTGAGCCATATTCATTGTTGGAAGGGACTACCGGGCCATTTAATACTCATAGGTGCAAATCACTGAGATCTTCTTGGAGATTGGTTACTATAAGTTCTCTAGAGTTTTCAAGGAAGATAGACCAGGGCAAGAAGGGAGCTACTTCTGCAGGCAAGGGACACTCAGTGAAGTTTGGCAGCACAGGATACCATTTTTGTTTGGAATACAACTCTCTGTTGGTACTGAAACTTCCACATCAGAGATCAAGTGAACCTGTTAATTCTACCTCTATCATAACATAGCATTTTACTAAAGATTCTGTTTCTCATTTTTGGTGTGTTAGGCCTGTGGCTCTAAGAGACTAAGGATATATGGGGTACCTGGGTGGTTCAGTGGGTTAAACATCTGCCTTTGGCTTGGGTCATGATCTCAGGGTCCTAGGATCAAGCCCCATTCTGCTCAGCTGGGAGCCTGCTTCTCCCTCTCCCTCTGCCTGGTGCTCTGCCTGTTTGTGCGCTCGCTCTCTCTCTCTCTCTCTCTCTCTGTGTCAAATAAATAAGTCTTTTCTTTTTTTAAGTGACAAAGGATGTTTTTAGGGCAGTCATAGAAAACCCCTGGTTTTTTAAACATATCCTGAGCTAAAAATGTGAAATCTTGAGCCTATAATTTTCTTTAGGTTTTTCTAGCACAATTAGAAGTAATCCCTACCCTTCTATTCCTTATGCATTTCATAATAATCTGACTTAGCAGCCATTTGGTCCACCAAAGTCTTACTTTTGATAGGCAGTTCATTCTAGATAACACCAGATGATAATTTTGGTACTTTTTTTTAAAGAAAGAGCAAGGGAGGTGCAGAGAGAGAAAGAGAATCTTAAGCAGGCTCCATATGCAATGCAAGCCTGATACAGGGCTCTATCTCGGGACCCAGAGATCATGACCTGAACTGAAATCAAGAGTTGGACGCTTTACTGGCTGAGCCACTCAGGGTCCCCAAATGATAATTTTTTAAAGCAAAAATGGAATATACTTTCTAATGTAACTGAAAAGTCTACAGATAGACCTGGATCCACAGACTCAAACATCTCTAAGAATCTATCCCTTGCCATCACTTGACTCTGCCTTCCTCTGTTGTCTTTATTCTCAGGGAGACTTTTTCCATGTCATGGCAGAAGTGGTCTTTGCCTTATATTTTACTAGTTTACTAGTTCATAGGTGATAATTTAAATAACTGTTTCTCTCCTGTGTATCTTGGACTACCAGTCTCCGCTAATAGTAACCAGATCCTCGCTGCCTTCAGATACATCCAAGTCAGATAAGGCATCCCACATTCCTATTTCCTGGAAAATCATTCATTAACAACTTTTCTTATTACTGCATCAGTATTCAATTGCATAACACAGAATCATCTAGTTTAAGCAAAAAGAGATTTAAAATGAGGAATTGAGTGCTTACAAAATCATTGAAAAAAGTAGAGGAGCAACTTCTAGGTCCAACTCCTTGGAATAACCTTTCAGCCTTTACAACCATTCCATTTCCACCATGATTAGAAATGTCCCCACTACTGTGGCTCTGGGAAGCTGCTGCCATTGTTATGGAACCGCATTACTATTGCTGCTGCTGCTGCTATTACAGGAAACCGCTAACTCCAGAATCACATACATCACCTCTGCCAAATCCACACAAGCAAATTAGATTCCATGTTTCTTTCCTTTCTCCTCACGTGGCTCAGTCCTGAATTCATTTCTCATAATATCCATTGAACTGAATCACATCTGGAATCCTAACTGAAAAGGAGTCTGGGAAATGTCACATATTAGTTTTCCAGTTTTTTTCAGATTAGAAAGTGGTTGAGCATCAAGCCACAGCTCTCATAGCATTTTGTTCACATCAAGTATTATTATTATTCTGTAGAACTGGAAGTTGTGCATTCATCAGTACCTCCCTCAAACATAATCCCATAATTAAATACAATACTATTTTACAAATTTGCATTAAATATTCATGAAGAATCTTTGTATGTATGGGTAAAGACTTATCCTTATACAATTCCTCTTTCAGCCAGAGCCTACTCATTTCCCTCATCCCTACTCCTTACTGAAACTGAAATTTCATTCACATCACTTCTTTTCTTATCATACCTTAGAAGACACTGTGGTGATTGGAAAGATCAGAGTTTGGGGGGGGCAGACAAATTTGGGTTTGAATTTTGGCTTAAATACATACTATCTGTATAACCTCGGGCAAGTTATTAACTCCTCTAAACCTTGGCTATACTATAAGGATAGTAATTCGAAGTTGCTCTAAGGAATAAATGAGGTAATGTTTTTAAAGTACTTGGCACAGAAAATAAATAAAATCTTTAAAAAAAATAAAGTACGTGGCACATAGTAGACACTTAGAAATATTTATTTAATAATGTATGTTATATTAAATATATATTAAAACGTCTTCCCTTATCTCATATCTGTAACTTTGGAGTTGAAAGAGTTATCTAACCCAGCTCCCTAACACCCATGAATAAGCCCAAACCTAAAAGAAGGGGTTTCACATCTATGTCTGCCTGCTCCAGCTCTTCATGACTTGACCAATTCATCCCCTATATGTTGACACAGGTGTACTGTAGATCACTGATAGATACTCGTTTGAGAGATTTTTATCTTCCCTTTGAGTGAGACTTCATATGAAATTATCTTCCCTATTCAGCTGGCCCAGAAATAGCTGTCTAGTCCTGATCATTGGATATTTAGTCTCAAGGACAGTTGAACCCATAATGTCTCATACTGAAAGGGAAGTTTCTGCCTGGCATTCTGGAGTCCAAGACACTCCTCCTCCTAGATACTAGAATGTGTAATCTTGATGTCAATTATTTATTTCCTCATGACTGTAGATCAACCCATCTTTGGCTACTGAATCTCCCCTGTATTGCTGAACCTGCATATGCCATGAGCAAGGCTCCACATGGTATCAGATTCTAATGTAGTGCTTCTCAACTGGAGGGTGATTTGCCTCCCTGGGGACATTTAATAATACTAGGAGACATTTTTGGTTGTCATAACTGGGGGGAATGTTGCTGCTGGATGTGATCATTAGAGGCCAGGATTGCTGCTAAAAATCCTACAATACACAGGACGTCCTATAACAAAGAATTATCTGGCCCAAAATGTCAATAGTGTTAAAGTTGATAAATCCAGGTCTAATTTTAAGCCCCAGGCTTGTACTCTAAGCCCTGTCTTGAAGAGTCATAACTCACCAATAAGTTCTAAAATAGGACATCTCCACCATGGCATTAGCCCTTATCATTACTGCCCATAGCAATTTCTTCCTCTGCCTTCTATAAGGCTTTATTCATTTGTAGTCTCCTGACAAACTGATTTTATTTCTTTCATTTTTATATATTGTCTCTCTAAGCTATGAGCTCTTCTGGACAATAGCCCTGTCTCCCACATTCTATACTCCTATTGTGTATAACAGTTTTAATTAATCCATAAAAATAATAAAAGAGCCTGGATTCAGACCACATCTTTCAGAGTGCTCCCACTGTCTCTGGACAAAGACCCCCCCCCAAAAAAGGGGGAAAAATGGTTCTTACCTAACTGAAATATTCAGCTCACTTGATGTCAAAAGAATAAAATCTTAACTTCATGGATCTCCATCTATTCCCACTTATTCTTGAGAGTTCTTGGTTTTTATTTTGGCTTTTGATTTCTTTCCACTGAGAATTTCTGTTCTGCTTATGTCTAATTGCTCTATCCACAAATGCCCCTAGCAACTTGTACTTCCTCTTTCATAACACATCACATTTGAATTTCTTTTTCAACGTCTTTCTTCCCCAAAAGACTTTTAGCTACATGAAGGCAGAGACCATTTCTGCCTTCATTATCATATCCCTAGCACTCTTAGAACAATGCCTGGCATATAGTAGGTAATTTCCTTGTTAGTGCCTTTGAGGTGTTTTGTTTTGTTTTGTTTTTCCCAAAATGAGTTTTATTAAAACATAATGGGTTCCAAAAGGAAGTTTAGCAAAGAAACTACAAAAAGGAAAATTCCAATTTAGAAAGTACAACCTTGTGTTCGAACACAGGTTGATTGATGACCAGACTCATGGTATCTGTTCCATAGCCTCCTTGAGGGTGCCACTCATCTCCTTTGTCCCCTTCCTTCCTTGAGTCTCAGACTTGTTAAGTCCGGGGGAAATTGCATATGAATGGGTTATCAGGCCATTTTAGAAGAACTGTTGCCCTTACTCTTCACCTGTCCAAACTGCCCAATCAGTGGTTTATCTGTGCATCTACTTACAGATTCTGTGGATTTACATGTAGCAATTAGACCAAGGGTGATTGCAGGCCCATTCAGTCAGTGACAGAAAAAAAAAAAATCATGTACTTACTCTTGTCTACCCAGGACAATTTCTAATTAAGTGTTTCCTTAGATTGTTATACTGCATAAAATTAAAAACTCCAAGTCAAGTTAAATTTCATATATTCCTTCTCCTAGTCTTTCTGTCATAAGATTGATTTGAGGGAGACTGATTTTTTTAAAAAACCATGTTCATTTTACTTGTTAGTATTTATATTGTTCCTTTGATCAAAAGGAACAGGCTTTTTAGGAGCAGAATTTGAGGGATGAAGGTAAGAGGAAGCTTTTGAAACTCCCTCAGTTTGAGCATACTACCACTACAATGGATTTATCAACTTCTGGCTCCATCTCCCCTTTCTCCCTTCCCAGTTTTTGTTCTTGGCTTCTAAACCCTCTTTCTCTTTCCCTTTCCCTCTCCACTTCTCCCCCCACCCCACCTTTCCCCCTTTTCCTCTCTCCTTTTCCAATTTCTGTACAACAGAAAAGTGGCCAGACAAGTGGTCTGAAAGACCCTTGGAAGATCTAAAATCTACTAATTCACCATCCACTAACCAAGCTGTGGATCTGAGCAAGTTTTTCCCTTGGTCTCCATAAGTTTGCAGAGGACCTTTCTGATCCCCAGGGCTTACTATCAGCCAACTCCTATCTATGGTAATTCCCCAGCCTAGTGGCACACTGCCTCCTCTTAGTTCTTGGGTCAGGCTGGTACCTAACTTTGCTTTAATTTAGCATGGAGTTACCCTGAGGCAATCAATATGTGTGGTGGGATAGCCTTTGAGATTTAGAACCCATGCTACCTAATCTCAAATTTTGATTCTCCCACCTTCTTGTTTCTCTGTGCCTCAGCTTCCTTCTCTGTGAAAGAGAGAAAAGTATCCACTACCTCCTAGGACTGGTGTACACTTGTAAAATATGTAGGACATAACTTTGTAGCTTTTAAGCACAATGTTATTAATTATTATTATGACTTGACCCATGGTGGTGTTGGGAAGAGACCTGTGTTACTTCTACCACACTAATAATTCAGCACATGTTTACTGAATGACCACAGTGGGCCAGACACTGCTAGGCGGAACACAGAGTTGAAGCAGAAATTAACATTAAACGTTGCATTTGTTTCTCAGTGAGCTGCCTTTGGTCTACAGATGATAATGATGGGAAAAGGTAGCTGTTCATTTAGATAGGCCCTCAAGGTTTTCTTCATTGACTCTTACATGTAAGAAAGAATATTTATCCTTTGCCTTCTAGTATTATCTTATATTCTGTCTCCTTTAAGAGCTTAGAAGTGCATTTTGTAATCATAGATCTTGATCTCCCTTAAATTTACCAGGGATTGTCAAAATTATATCTTTTTCTATTTTCCTGTAATTAAAAATAAACAATACTTTCTCTTTCCCAAATCATCGGTTCTCCAAGTTCTCAAAATCATTACTTTGGACCTTGAAATGACTCTGGTCCTTTTTTTTAACCCCTCTGGTTTTGATTTGGTGGTGTGTCAGTATACATGTGTTTGCCCTTTGGCTCTAGTGAGATTTGGAAAGGTGAGCTGAATCAGAGAGATGTGAGTGAATTTACCATTGAATAAATGCACTTATTTAATTCTCACCAGTTATTTCCCAGATCCAGCTGGATTTTATCTCCACCTTGCAATCACAGAGAATGAATGCAGAAAGCAGACAAACTTAAAATGTTCTGTCTAGAAGAGAATAAGAGTCCTTTCTAAAACAAAATATGAAGTTCTAATTTAAATGATGGTTGGGGGGAGGATCTAAAAAGGGATGCAGTGAATTACCTAAAAATAAGAACAATCCCTTTTTTTCTAGTTTATTATTCTACATCTCAAACCGAGATTTTTGTTGACTTGTGCACTCTGAAAGTTACTCTCTCTTTTAAGGGAGGGGAGGAGTCATGGACAGGCTCCAAGTTCAACTGCAGATATGTACAAATGAAGATGTGCAGGGCGGTGAGACAAAGAGTGAAGTCTCTGAGACAGCATTGTGTTACCTGGATCAACATTGGTTCACTATGATAATTTGCTTTCTGTTTTGAGTTCCTTGGTTCACAAATGTTCTTTCTCTCCACCCTTTATCTAATCAGCCACAATAAAATATAACTCAACCAGAGAACAGTATATTTATAGCCAAGGAAAGGTAAGCATTTGGTGCAGGAGCAACCAAAATTCACTTTGTTATGCCTAGGTCTGCAGAACTATCTTCAAATTTCTTTCCCTTTTATAATTGGCTCTCTATTCTTTTTCTATAGAGCAAATCATTATCCAATCATTGAGGATATAAGTTATTTTTAGTAAGTCATTAATATTATCTTTAGGAGCACAAAAACTCTCCTACCAAAAGTATTGATAGTATGGCTACTATACTTTGAGCAGTTTTTACATGAACCAGAGCAGTCACATTTAATGAATTTATAATTTGATGGATAAAAATAAACACTCCTTTACATTTCAATTTCATTGCCAAAATTTAAGTTTCAAAACACACACACACAAAGTACACAGCTGGTTAAGCTATAAAAACTCCTTTACCTGACATCACAAAACTTTCCCATTTCTCATTTTCTCAGATCTTTCCCATGTTCACTAATATTTTTAGTCTAAAATTAGAGGCCATGATGAGTACTAGAGCACTCTAGGTCCAGATGTGCTGGAATTCTTAACAGTATTCAAAAATCTTTGAAATTTTCACTCCATCATTGAAGTAGTCCTTCAGGGTTATACTACAGTCTGTGGCAAAATTTCTAGAAATATAGAGTATTTGAACATACAGCAAGTACAGCTCTGGTTTACTGCCTAAACCTGCAGAAGGATCAGAGATCCTGAATTCCCAACCCAGGAAACATATGAGGCAAACAACTTTAAAAGAAGGAAGAGTACTTGGCCAGGAAACTGAATATCCTAGTTTCTAGACCATGCCTGGGGCAACTTCAGGGGCAAGACCCTAAGTATAGATCTTGGAGTGCCTCGGTTGCATCATCTGTAGAATTGTAATATTACTACCTATCCTTTACCTATCCCCTTCAAAGATTGTGTGATCCGACTACTCAGAAAAATAGTACTGCACAGCTATGAAGTATTATTACCATTATGCGTATTGTCATCACACTTATACCGGGTCCTTATCATGATTGGTGCTTCTTTCACCAGAAAAAGATTTATAAAGAGAAACATTTATTCGTATAGCATATCTCTAGGAAAATTCTGTAATTCTCAGTACTTTTAAGTAACTTACAGAACTTTTCGAACAAGTTGGTAGATGAACTCCACTCTAGTATGTATAAATATATATACAAGTTCTCAGAGTAACAACATGAATTAACCCATCCTCTGGCATTTAAAACTCACACCCTAGTAATTGTGTGTTTAAATGTCTTGCATATCTGTAGTTCCACTTTAGAAATTACCTAAGACCAGGTATTCTTTTTAAACGACCAGCTTTTTAAGTTAACCATCAACCTTCCACAGAAAGAAAGAAAATGAGATTGATCTCTAAGAAGACAACTCTACTGGGTCACAATAATTTTCCAAATAGCTGCTATATCAGTCAGGGTTCTCCAGACAAACAGAACCAGTGAAATTTGTATTTATATACAGAGAGAAATTTATTTTAAGGAATTGGGTCATGTGATTGTTGAGACTTGGTGAGTCCAAAATCTGACGGGCCAAGCTGGAGACCAAAGAGAGAGGAGTTGCAGTTTGAGTCCAAAGCAGTCTTTTGGCAGAATTCCTCCTTTTTCTATTAAGGCTTTCAACTGGTTGAATTAGGCCCACCCACATTATGGAAGGTAATCTGCTTTACTCCAGGTCTACCACTTCAAGTGTTGATTTCATCCAAAAAGCACCTTCACAGAAATATCCGGAATGTTTGACCAAGTATCTGGGCACCATGGCTTTGGCAAGTTGATACATAAAATTAACTATTACAAGTAGAGTTCCAAGAATTTAGTTCTGCACTAAAAAGCTATGAGCAATTTAGTGGACTGAAAGTGACGCCCTCCCCCAAAAGATAGGTTCATGTCCTAATCCTGAAACCTGTGACTATTACCTTATGTAGCAAAAAATGAACTTAAGGATCTTTTGGTTTTTTTAAAAGATTTTATTTATTTGACAGAGCACAAGCAGGGGGAGTGGCAGGCAGAGGGAGGAGGAGAAGCAGGCTCCCTGCTGAGCAGAGCACCCAACACCGGCCTCCATCCCAGGACCCTGGAATCCTGTCTGAGCCAAAGGCATTCGCTTAACGAATTGAGCCACCAGGCACCACTAAGTTAAGGATCTTGAGAGGAGTTTATTCTCAATTATCTGAGTGCAGTCATATATCATAAGAGAAAGTCAGAGAAGATTTGGTGACACAGAGGAGAAGGCAATGTGAAACGGAGCAGAAGGAGATGCAGCCACAAGCCAAAGAATGCCAACAACCACCAGAAGCTGGAAAAGGCAAGAGATGGATTCTAGAGCATTCTCTAGAACCTCTCTAGGAAGTCACAGTCTTGCCAACACCTTGATTTCAGACTTCAGACCTCCAGAAGTGCGAGGAAGTTAATTTATGTTGTTTTCAACCACCCACTTTGGGACAGTTTATTAGAGCAGCCACAGGAAACTATGCAAGCATCTTATACATTGCATGCAAAAGTGACCAAAAAAGAGATGCCCGGGTGGTGCAGTCAGTCACCTGCTTCTGCTCAAGTCATGATCTCAGGGTTCTGGGATTGAGTCCCGCATGGGGCTCCTTCCTCAGTGGGGAGCCTGCTTCTCTGCTTGCCACTCACCCTGCTTGTGCTTGCTCTCTCCCTCTCTCTCTGACAAATAAATACAATCTATAAATAAGTGACAAAAAAAAATATCCCTTTTGTAGTTAGTAATGTTGCTGTAAAAGAGAGAGAGCTTGGTGTACTTGGGAAATTATGAAATCCTATCACAGCCTAACTTAATTACATTGGAAAAGTCACCTAACTTTCAATTTCTCTATCTTTAAAATGGGGGAAATGACACTTCCCTACCTACCCACATTATTTGTACTGAGACTCAAATGAGAGGAATATATATTCTTATATTCAATAAATATTCACTGATATTTACCATATGCCAAAAACTATTCAAAAGCACTGTATCTAAGGGATATAACAGTGAAAATGATAGGATTCCTGCTCTCATTCATCTTACATAGTAATGCAGTAAGCAGACAATATACAAGAAAAATGTAAAATCATTTCATCTAGTGATAAGGACTATAAAAAATAAATGGAATCATAATGATAGAATGGCTGGAAAAGGCAATATTATATAGGGTGATCAGGAGGGAAGTCTTTTCTAAAGAGGTGACCACAAGTTGATAAAGCTGAGTCCTAAATTATGAAAAAGAGCCAGCCATGGAAAAAAACTGAAAAGAGCTTTTTGGACAGTGGCACTCAAAAAAGAAGTAGCTGTAGCTTCTGCATGTTTGAAGAAAAGAAAACATTGCAGGAACTTAAAATGTGTGAGGAACAGAAAAAAAGATCAGTTTGACTGAAGTGTAGAGGACAAGGAGAAACATGGTAGATGAAGCCAGAGTGATATTCAAGGGCTGAATCATGTAAAGCTATCTAAGCCACAATGAGAAGTTTGGATTTCACTGTGAATATAATGTATATCCATGACCAAAGGTTTTAAACATGGAAGGGGTATTATCTGATTTTCAGTTTTACGAAATGACTGGTTTCTGGGTAGAGAATGTGTTAGAGAGCAAGAGATGAGTAATCCAAGCTAGAGATAATGGTGGTTAGGTTAAAGTGACAGCAATGTAGACAAGCAAAGTGGACCAATTCAAGAAATATTTTGGAGATAGTGGCAGTAGAACTTTGATGCATTGGATATGGGACAAGAGAGATCAGAATTAAGAATGATTCATAGGATTTTAGCCTTAGCAACTGGCAGATGGTGAACAATGGAGGAAAAACTATTCTGAACATGTTAAATTTGAAATGCCTTTCAGAAACCCATGGGGAAATTTCAGTAGGCAATTTGATTTATATATCTATAGCTTGCATGGGGGGAGGGCTGAATCAGAGATGGAGTTATGAATGTGGAAATCATCATCATGTAAATGGTATTTGGAGTCACAGGATGGGGGAAGAGGGAAGAGAAGAAGGTCCAGAATAAATCCTTAGGTACTTTAATATCTAGAGGTCTAGCAGAGGAGGAGAAGCCAGAAAAGATAGCTGAATTGGTGAAGGAGACAATGAGGTGGGAGGAAATCCTGGAAAATGTAAAGTTACCAAGGCCAAGAGAAAAATGAATAAATGTCAACAGGACACTATGCATAAATATTTTCTCAGCTCCTGCTGTGTACAAAGAACTCTACTGGAAATGCAAAAGAAATGTTCCTATCTCAAGGACCTTTTGATTTTGAAATGGAGATAAAAATAAGCCCCATAAAAGTAATAGAGTACATAGCCTTCTGATTTCCCCATCTTCAGGTTTGCCTTTCAATCTGTTCTACTCCAAGCACAAGGTTGATCTCCCTAAAACAACACTCCGATCAGTTAAAACTGATCAGCTTTAAGCTAAAAGTCATCAAAGTTCTGATCAGCTCAGGAACTGTCTTTGCCCAAATAGAAGGGCCAACTCATCATCTGGCACTCAAGGAAGGATGGCCACAGCCTCATGAAACCTTAGAGCACTTTTTCGTGGTGGCTCCATTTAGCATTCATTCTATCCTTCCCTGTCCTTGTATGTAATTGGTGTATGTATCTTCTGTCTAGATTGTGAGCTCCTTAAAGACAGATTGAGCCCAAGCTCAGGTCTAGTATTTTAACTCATTAGCTTTTTTTTTTCCTCCCAAATAGACAGCGACCTCCAAATTTTAGTCGTATGATATTGAACACTGGTGTAATAACAAAGCAAAATTTGAGTACCATAGAACTAGTTATGGATTACTAGGAATGGAGGAGGGATATGCCTAAGAACAGGGAAGTAGTCTAAAACAAGTTTGCAAAGGGCCTTTTATGCCAAACTAAGGAGTTTGGATGTTACTCTGTTATGGGAAACCATAACAGAGGTTTTTGAACAGGCTAATTATATATTCCTATCTGTGTTTCAGAAATTAATTGGTAGAGGGGCTAAATGAGGATGGCCTCAAAATTGGAAGCAATGGAGAATCAGGACAGTGAATTTTCTGAGGCAGCAATACCGGTTTAACTGGCTCTATGAGAGAAGATTGGGTGTCTGGGAGTGGTGAAAAATAAAGCCATCAGAAAGGTAGGGGTAGGGCCCAAATATGAAAGGCTTGAAAGCTAGGGAAAAGCATTATGAACTGTGATCCTTGAGTTCTAATGCTTGTTCCCTACTTGGGGAAAGTCCTTAACATTTTCTAGAACCCAGTTTCCTTTTCTTAGGGTTTTCTTCAGCTGTAAAAGTTAATCATTTCCTATAAAACTCTGACCTGTTATAACAGTAGTTCTCAAACCTTAACTGTACATTGGAATCACACGGAGAGCTTTAAAAGTGGTTGATGCCATGGGTTAAGCATCTGCCTTCAGCTCAGGTCATGATCTCAGTGTCCTGGGATCGAGCCATGCATTGGGCTCTGTGCTTCGGCAGGGAGCCTGCTTCCCCCCCCCCCCCGCCTGCCTCTCTACCTACTTGTGCTGTCAAATAAATAAATAAAATCTTCAAAAAAAAAAAGAAGTGGCTGATACCTGGGTCCCACTCTGAGAGATTCAGATTTATCTGGTCTTGGATGCACCCTGGACATTATTTTAAAAGGTCCTCAGGGGGGTGCCTGGCAGGTTCAGTCTAGAGTATGCAACTTTTGATCTCAGGGTCATGAGTTCAATACCCCACGTTGGCTTGTAGAAATTACTTAAAAATAACATCATTTAATAAATAATAAAAGGTCTGTGCAGCGAAGGTTGAAATCAACTGATGTAGAAAATAGTGAAGCACTTTTTTTTAAAGATTTTATTTATCTGACAGAGAGAAACATGGAGAGAAGGAATACAAGCAGGGGGAGTAGGAAAGGGAGAAGCAGGCCTCCTGCAGAGTGGTGCTCAATCCCAGGAGCCTGGGATCACCAACTGGAGCCAAAGGCAGACACTTAATGACTGAGCCACCCGGGCTCCCCAAAGCACCAATATTCTTGAGCATGGTTAATATGTTGTTTAAAAAAAAAGTGTTTTAAGGAGGACTAATATGAGTATACAGAGTAAAATATTATAGGAGACCAACTGGAAATTTTCAATAATTTAGGAGAAAAATATACTAAGACCTACATTAGCATGTATGCAATGACATTGTAAGGAAGAAGATGAATTTAGGGGAAGTAACACAAGGACTTAATATTTAATTGAATATTCATTTGTTACTTGTGGAAAAGACATTTTGGAGTAGGGTGAAATCTATGTTCCTGATCGAAAGGAAGGAGACAAGGTAGTCAAGTTTCTGGTACAGAATAATAGTGGAATCCTTAGCAAAAACTAAAGTACTTGTCAAACAGTTGGTTAATCAATATTATTGATAATATGGTAACAGACATTAAGTAATTATTATATCTGGGACTATGCTATGTGCTTTACATAATTATCTCATTTAATCTGTATAACTCTATAAATACTGTTATTCCCATTTTACACATTTAGAAACTAATGGGAGAGAGCAGTTAAATAATTTGCCCAACATTACACAATAAGAAGTAGAGAAGGTAGCTGAACAAGTCTGACTCCTTTTCCCTATAATAGGATGATGATCAATTACATACCGAATTGAGTTTGAACAAATAACTCAAAAAAGCAAAATGGCTGTAGAGGCCAGACTGGAACATAAATGAATGGATCAAGTCAGATTTAACTGTGCTGAAATGAAAACATTTAAATGAGGCAGGGGCACCTGGGTGGCTCAGTAGGTTAAGCTGCTGCCTTCAGCTCAGGTCATGATCTCAGGGTCCTGGGATTGAGCCCTGCATCAGGCTCCTTGCTCAGTGGGGAACCTGCTTCTCTCTCTGCCTCTGCCTGCTTGTGCTCTCTCTCTCTCTGTGTCAAATAAATAAATAAAATCTTAAAAAAAAAAAAAATGAGGCAGTCCCTACTCAGCTATACTTAAATGTTGCCCTGTTGGAATTTCAGGCCCAGTATTGCCATATTTTAAGCTTTGTCATGAAAAGATATATATCTAGACTTCTGTGTAAAATCTCCTAAAATTTAAATGTCAATTAATTCAAATGCTTAAAATTACTGTGTGGCCCAAACAAAATATTGGCTGCAAGTTTGCATCGCTGATCAGTAATAGGCTGTTAAAAATTAAGAGCTGAACTTAGAGATGTGAGCTGGAGATGTATGATTATGGGGAATCCTTAAGCTGTTGTGGAGTTGTATGTGTTGGAATAATAACAAACATTTGACATGATTAGATAAAAGAATACAACAATGTATGAGTTAAGTCAGTCAGGACTCTAAGAGTTTTGCAGTCTTACAGAAAACTGACATAAAATGGAAATGTTAAAACTAGCAGATTGAAGTGGGTGTATTTAAAATTCAATTTTCTATAAACTAAAAGCTAAATTCCAGATAATGACTTGAATTTTCATACATCTAGGATGTGATGGAAACATTTCAAAACTGTGAATATCTCTCCTACTGATTGAAAGATAATTGAAAGATTATGTTGTATCCATAGTTTCACCTTTTTACATTGGGTTACTTTCTCCCAGCCCAGTTTCTCACACACACACTGCAAAGTCCACAGCAGCTGGGTTCACAATGATCAAAGATTAAGTAAAACCTTTTTTATTTTTGAGTTTCAGACTCCTCAAAAGACCACTTTGGTTTTAGAGTTCGGTAAATATTCTCTTTGAAATCTAGTGTTTTTGAACATTATTCCATCAGATTAATGTATTATCAGTATGAAGAATGTAAACCAGTTATTTAAAAATAAAGTATCACATATATGAAAGCATTTTTGCAAACTGTAGAGCCCTGTAATAATAATATAAAGAAATATTGTTCAGGTGTTATTTTGAAGCTACAGGGGTCCTGAAATTACAAAGTGAAACCTCTCGTATTTGGAACACAATTTTCACCCTTCCCCCAAATATCTTATTTTCCACATGTAACTAACTCCAAGAACAAGGTATTTTTCCACTTGTTTAAATTCAAGCTATTAAGTCATTAGCAATAACTGTAGTAATATGAGGGGCAGTGATCCCCCTCCTGTATGGCAAAGATGTAAAGATGCTGGAATTGTGTTAGAACTCTTCAGAGACACACCACACCCCTCTATTATCAGGTTTAAAAACGTCCTAGGACAAACTGCAACTTTCATGAAGACTGTATTACCGGCTAGGTGCTTTCAACACCAAGAGCTGTTTTGACATGTCAAACACAGGTCTGGTCTTTGAAAATCCTGCCCTTTATTGGACACTTTAAAAGATATGCATATTAAAACACAGTTTCTTGCTTTTGATACACATTGTATCAAGAACTGCATGTTCAAAATGAAGATGGGGAAATTTCTGCTAAGTATATGGAAATATGACTCCATTTTTGTATAGCCAGGACTCCATTTTTATGTAGCTAAAATGTCGCAAACGATGGAACACTTCATTTTACGGTAGCCCTCCTTTAAAATATTACCTGAGGAGTATAAATAGTTCATCTGCTGGCTTTAGAAAGCCTAATTCTATTTGTTATGGAGGACCTTACATAAAATGGAAATACACAGCTGACAGTCTTCAACGCGCTTAAAAACAAACCCCCCAAAACAAAAACCAGCAGCTAGCAATTAAAATCCTCCAAATGCCCGCGCTCCGCAAACACTTCTTACAAAGAAGTCTGGTATGGTTGGGTATTCCTCCGTGACCGCTGGCCGGACATCCCTTCGGGAAAAGCTGCTTCTCCTGTGAAGTACAAAGACAGTAAACCCCTTCCTTTTATCCTTTTCTCATTCACTCTGCAGGGGGTGGAGTAAATAGGGAGCTGAATGAAGCCTTCTTTACCCATCTGGGTGCACCGTCTAGTTTCCTGAACCCTATTCTCCCGGCTCCCCCACCTAAAGATGCCGACGCTGAGCACCTGGAGACCGATAGTTATTCCAGGCACTGCGCCCCGGGGGCGCCAGGCCTCAACCCTACAGGCCCGTCCCGGGGAGGCCCGCCCTACGAGGGGCAACCACGGCGCCTTGGGGGCGCCAGGAAGATCAATGCTCTGACACGCCACGGACAGGAATCCGGTAGGGTAGGGGAAAGGCGAGTTCCTCGCACCACCCCACCCCCCATCCCCTCTGAGAAAATGAGGTAGAGGGGAAGGGGGGGTGTGCAACTCGAGCATGTTGTAGAGTCAGGGAACAAAGCCACAGGAGGAAGATGAGACAGCCACACCAACGCAGACTCAGAAGGGCTCTCCGACTTTACGCAAGTGGCCCGCAACTCGACAGTGCTCAGCTCCCCTTACGCCACTCAGAGCCTTCGCGAATATGGCTTTGCGCACTGCGGCGGGGCTGCGCTACAACCGAGCTTGGCCCTGTGGCTCCTCCCCGCTGCCCAGCGCGGATTGGTGGCAGACAGCAGTCAGGCTGCTGATTGGGCGACGAAGGAGCCATTCGGGGCGGCTCTGGTGGGTTCGGCTGCCCCAGAGTGATAAGTTCCGCTTCAGACACGCCTCAGCGCCAGCAGCGAGTTGGAGCTCTATGGAGGTGGCGGCGAGTACCGGGTGGTGGCTGCAGCAGCGACTCCTCTGAACTGAGCGTTTCCAAGCCGTTCCGACTCCTTCCTCCCCCTTCCCTCCCCCTTTTTTGTTTTCCGTTCCCCTCTCCCCTCCCTTCCCTGTCCCCGACGACCGGATCCTGAGGAGGCAGCTGCGGTGGCAGCTGCTGAGTTCTCGGTGAAGGTGAGTAGCGCCGCCGCCGCCGCCGCCGCCGAATAGAGCGCTCTAAAATGGCCGCCGTGCCCTGACCGCTTCTTCTCGAGCGGTACAAAATGGCGGCCGCAGGCGGAGACGGGCGGGGCGACACTTGTTAGCGTTTTTTCCGCTCTTCGGGCACGTAGGAATTCTTCACCTTTGTTCTCCTTTCCCGTTGCTCTCGGAGTAAAGGAAACTGGTAGCGATGGCGGCCCCCAGCTTTGATCGTGGCTGTCGGTGGCCGGGGTCCGGGCGGGCCGAGGCGCTGGTGTGCTCGGACGGGGAGAGAGCGTGGCGGGGCCGCGCGCGCCCCAGCGGGGAGCGACGTGCCGGCCGGCGGGGAGGGCCCGGCCGTTGGCGCGGGACCAGCCGAGGCGCAGGAGTCCTGGAGCCCGGCCTCCCGACGGGGAGGCGGTATGTTGAGGCCCCCAGTGCCGGCGGGGACCGGGCCCCGCCTGGACGGGAGAGGGGAAAGAAAACAAGAATTTGCGTCTTTTTGTCAGCTGGGAAGGAAACGGAGAGGCGGCTGTCAGTCCCTCGGGGATTTATGGGGAGGGAGGTCTGCTCGGAGGCGACGGGTGGGAAGGAGGCCGCCTTCCTGCCTGGAGAACAAAGAGCCGGGCGCTGGGCCGGCGGGGGCGGCCTCCGCTTCTCCCCGCCAAGGCTTGCCCCCAGCGGCTTCGCGGGGAGGTTGTCGGAAGCACTTCCCTAACTCAGCCTGGGTGGGAGGAATCCAGTGCTCTTTTGTTCCCAGGAAGGGGAAAATGGGGCGGAGGTTCCTGCTGCCATGTTGTTGCCCCTGTCTTCCGCCTTCTGAGTGCCAGCCACTCTACACCCATGTCCCTCCCGCATCTTCCCGGGATGCCCTCTGTGCGGGGGAGTTGAAAGAATGGGCAGTGAAGAAAACTGCTCGGCAGTCTTTAGTTATTTCTTACTAGTCCGCTGGGCTCCTCGTCGAGGCAGTGAAAGCTTAGGACATTTTACACATAATGTGCTCATGTTGATGGAGTTAGATTTTCTGTTACTGATCGTAGTGCTCTGTTCTCAAGAAGGTAGAATGTGGCTCTCTGAAAAGATTTGTTCGCAGTCGGATGTTCTCCTGTTCCTGTGAAAGGCTCTTTGCATCTTTGAACATAAAAGGAATTTCCAGGTGGCTAAACAAAATAAAATTTTACTGTCCACTTGTGTTTGAGTACATTCTATTTTAGTCTTAGGAGATCTGCAATGCAGTGAAAGTTCAGTCAACTGCAATGCCAAGATCTAAAATAAATTACAATTGAAGGAAGGTTTATAGGTTCTTTCATTAGCAGTGTCTAATTTTGGTACTCTTTCTCATTCTAGGTTTTTCATTTCTCCCATCCTCTTCCCTCCCCACCCCATCCATTAATATTATTCTTTTGAAGATTCTTCGTTGTCAAGCCGCCAAAGTGGAGAGTGCGATTGCAGAAGGGGGTGCTTCTCGTTTCAGGTATGTGTAGATTTATTTTTGGCAGTTATGAAGAGTCTAATCACAAGATTAAAAGAATTACCACATCAAATAATTCTGAATGTGTTGCAGGTTTAATGTATAATATACCATGTACTTTTTAAAAGTTTTTAAATTTTCATTATTTTTGCCATCTGGAAGATAAATGTCATTTCCATTAGGCCCAAGTTCAGTCTTCATCTGTGGTGTAATTTCTGAAATACACAATAATTAAGGAGATCTGTTAGTAGCCCTTTTTAGGTGAGATAATTGGCATCTACTTTTTTAAAATATACATACATATATTTATTTATTTACTTATTTTTTAAATAGTGCTTCTTCGGGCGGAGGAGGAAGTAGGGGTGCACCTCAGCACTATCCCAAGACTGCTGGCAACAGGTATAGTAAGTGTAGTAACAATGAGCTTTATAAGGCAGATTTAGATTGTCTTTTCTCGTGCATAAGAGTACAGCAATAGATACTACTAGGAATCCTAATCCTACTGGGCACAGTTTCTGCTACATATCCTTAATTTAGAATATCAGTTCTTGATTGTTCTTTTGCTAAGTCATCTGAATTAGGGCTATCCGACTGCTGTTTTATCCTCTTAACTCTTTGGATTATTTTCAGTAATGTTATTTCTGAAATTAGCAATTATTATTAGCAGTTACCATAATAATCAGTAGGAAAGCCCTAAGCATGCAGCATGGTCATAAGACATTAGAAGATATTCTAAAGGTGCGGCTCTTGGGGCAGCAGCATTGGCATCATCTGGGAGTTATTAACAATGGAAATTATCTAGCCCTTCCCCAGTTCCACTAAAACAAAACTGGGGGTAGGTCCAGCAGTCTGTTTTAACAAGCCCTTCAGGTGATTCTGATGCACACTGTTTGAGAAGCACTGATTGTGAGTTGCTTAGTTGTACAGGACGTTGAAAAAATGTAAACTTTTTATTTAGAAAGATGTCTGATCAGTATGACATTTGATATGTGACAGGAAGGTTTTAAGTTGTTTTAATTATAAATCTCAATTTTTACTAGCGAGTTCCTGGGGAAAACCCCAGGGCAAAACGCTCAGAAATGGATTCCTGCACGAAGCACTAGACGAGATGACAACTCCGCAGCAAACAACTCCGCAAATGAAAAAGAACGACATGATGCAATCTTCAGGAAAGTAAGAGGGTAAGTTTGTAGATCCCTTTTGTCTTTTTTACTGAAAGATGGGGAGATGAGTTGGCTGTGGTTTTCTTGTGTATTTTAATGAATGCCAGTGTTTTTTCGGTTTTATCTTAAACCGAAGACTGCAGCATTATAGGTTTAGGTTTCTTGAGGCTTAAGAGTTGCTTACAGTCATTGGGTTAAAATCCATAGGCATTTTGTCCTGATGTTTCCCGTGCCTGGTGTGTAACCCACTGAAGCATGGGATATACAGTATTTAGTTCCTGTAATTTAGCCTTGATGATGAGATTCTTGTTCTCTGGGTTTTGAGGTAGTGAGAAAGAATTGTCAAACAGCTGGGGACCCCCAACCAGGTACAGATACGATCTAAATAATAGAGGTTTATTTTAACATACTTTGGGCTACATGGGTAAGAAGATAGGTCTTAGATAGTCAGTGATGGAAGAAAAAATTAACATAATTTAAAAGTTGTTTTTCAACTCTTAATTCTTTGTTGCGTGACACTTAGTACAATTCTTTTCTCCCCAGCATACTAAATAAGCTTACTCCTGAAAAGTTTGACAAGCTATGCCTTGAGCTCCTCAATGTGGGTGTAGAGTCTAAACTCATCCTTAAAGGGGTCATACTGCTGGTAAGTTAAAAGTTGGCGTAACTGAAAGAAAAATAGTTAACAGATCCAAGGGTTTTTTTGGTACACTTGCACTGTTGCTTAAACTCGGGTGTGAGCTAGATAAGTTTATTTTTGAATTGTGGTGCTTTTAAAAAAAGAACCACTAAGTTTTGAAAGCATCAGATTTAAGAGATGGATGTTTATTTTTATATTGAAGTATAGTAAGACATACAGTGTTAAATGAGTTTCAGGTATACAGCATAGTGATTTGATAATTTGATACATTATACAGTGCTTATAGCAAGTGTGGTTGTCCTGACATAAAAGGTGCATTTTAAATTGTTCATGCTAAAAAATACATACCTGCTCATACTATGTGTGGAGAGGTAGGGGCTAAGCACAGGCTAATCAGGTTTGGGGAGGGAGTAATGTTTTTCTGTGGAAAGCCTGTTTTGGTCTTAGAAATGAATTGTAGGGTAAGTTGATAGATTCCAGTGTCTGTTCATAGTTTCAATATCCAAGATATTTTCAACTCTTGGTGGTGGAGTGTGACTCATGAGATCTGGACAGTTGGACTTTTTTGGTACCATCTTTGAGCTAACATTTAAGTGCTTGTATTTTTCTGGGTTATGTGCTAATTATTTTACATGCATAAGGTAGATAGGCCGAGATTTTGTTGGAAAGTTCTTATGACATTTAAGATCCTTAAGACTTGGAAGGAAGTATTAAGTTAAAATAACAAGGGTTCTTTCAAAAAGTAGTATTTAGTTTTTAAAATGCCATTTTCTGTAGATTGTGGACAAAGCCCTAGAAGAGCCAAAGTATAGCTCACTGTATGCTCAGCTATGTCTGCGATTGGCAGAAGATGCACCAAACTTTGATGGCCCAGCAGCAGAGGGTCAACCAGGACAGAAGCAAAGCACAGTAAGTGGTGCTGGTGCTTGCTTAGTTTAAAATCGATTTGAAAGATTTCATTAACAAAACCTGCCAAATGTCTTTGTTTCCTATAGACATTCAGACGCCTCCTAATTTCCAAATTACAAGATGAATTTGAAAACCGAACCAGAAATGTTGATGGTGAGAGTTTGTTTGTTACTTACGTGGTATTGTGTATTTTCAACTTGATTCTGGAAGTTGACTTTTTTCCCTTTGTTGTGTATTTTCAGTCTATGATAAGCGTGAAAATCCCCTCCTCCCCGAGGAGGAGGAACAGAGAGCCATTGCTAAGATCAAGATGTTGGGGAACATCAAATTCATTGGAGAACTTGGAAAGCTTGATCTTATTCATGAATCTATCCTTCATAAGTGCATCAAAACAGTAAGTATGGGAATTTCGGTTTAGATCAGCCACTGGGTACACATCCTCATGTGGGGGAAAGTCCCATTATAATTGCTTCGTGCCATTGCAGAATGTTGGTGGGCTTGTTAAATATTCCAAATGGCTAACAGGACTTACTTAAATATTACAAGTAGGTACTTAACACCACAGTGTATTTTGTAAACTCTAGGGGTAGAGTTACCTACCTCTGTTAAAATTGCTTTAATTTGGAAAGATTTCTTGTATAGGGGCCAAATAGTACTGTTCTTAGTACTGTGTATGAGTGTGCTCTCCATCAGTGCAAACATGAGGACAAGTGTTAAAACTATAAACCAAGTAAGATTTTGTCAACCTGTGGCATTTCTTTGGTAGCTTTTGGAAAAGAAGAAGAGAGTCCAACTCAAAGATATGGGAGAGGATTTGGAGTGCCTCTGTCAGATAATGAGGACAGTGGGACCTAGATTAGACCATGAACGAGCCAAGGTATGTGTGTTGCTGACAAAAGTGATGTAAGTAGTCTGTCTTTATTTTAAATCAAAAGACTTGTTTTTGTGATGTAGGGGATTGTCCTATTCTTGATTATAAAGCAAGAAGTCTTTAAAAGATTTAAGTAATAGTATATATTTGCCGTAACACTTTTTTCTAATTAGGTATTTCTGTTTTATTAGTCCTTAATGGATCAGTACTTTGCCCGAATGCGCTCCTTGATGTTAAGTAAGGAATTGCCAGCGAGGATTCGTTTCCTGCTGCAGGTAGAACTGGTTTAAATATGTTGATAAGCTTATTTCTTCTCTTCGGGAATATTAAAACTTACTAAAACTTCTTTTTAAATTAAAGGATACCGTAGAGTTGCGAGAACACCATTGGGTTCCTCGCAAGGCTTTTCTTGACAATGGACCAAAGACGATCAATCAAATCCGTCAAGATGCAGTAAAAGTAAGAGGCTGGTGGTTTTGCCTTTTTTAAAAAAATGTATTTATTATTTATAAAGATTTTATTTGAGAGAGAGCACGCGCATGAGAAGGCGAGAAGGTCAGGAGAAGCAGACTCCTGCTGGAGCTGGGAGCCCGATGCAGGACTTGATCCCGGTACTCCGTACTGGGATCGTGACCTGAGCTGAAGGCAGTTGCTTAACCAACTGAGCCACTCAGGTGCCTTGGTGGTTTTGTTTTTTAATCGAGTGGTTAAGTTTATGAAACTGCAACGATCCTGTTTACACTTGAGTGAGACTCCTCTTCCTGGAGGAGCTTATTGTCTTTAGTTCCTTGTATAGCGTTATGGGAAGAAGTTATATATAGAAATTATATAATTAGCACTCTAGTAGTCTAGAAGTTGTTTTATTAGTATAAGGATTTTAGTTTCAAGTAAAATAGTGTCTGGAATCAGGTGTTCATTCACTTTATTTTTAAAGGATCTAGGAGTGTTTATTCCTGCTCCTATGGCTCAAGGAATGAGAAGTGACTTCTTTCTGGAGGGACCGTTCATGCCACCCAGGATGAAAATGGATAGGGACCCACTTGGAGGACTTGCTGATATGTTTGGACAAATGCCAGGTGATTTTTAATTGAAACTGGTTTCAGTTTACCAAAAACAAAAAAACCCTTCACCATTTTAATAGTAGCAGAGTTGTAAAGAGTTGTTTGTTCATGTGTGTATTTTAAGGTAGCGGAATTGGTACTGGTCCAGGAGTTATACAGGATAGATTTTCACCCACCATGGGGCGTCATCGTTCGAATCAACTCTTCAATGGCCATGGGGGACACATCATGCCTCCCACACAATCGCAGTTTGGAGAGATGGGAGGCAAGTTCATGAAAAGCCAGGTAAGAAAACACTGAGAATGCTTAGGTAACAAGTATTAAACCCAGTAATGTATGTGATTTACTTTTTGCTCTTTTAAAGATTCAAATACTTTACAGTCATGTATGTTTTTCTAGACCAAATACATATGTATTACAGTTATTTAAAATTGGGTAAGATGTTTATCTTTAAGATTAGTAAAATCAAAGCACTTTTATTTGACAGTTAGGCTAGATTTTTATTCTTCCCTTGTTTTCATCTTTTGCTTCCTCTGGGCAAATTCAGTTTAAACTTTTCTTTATGGCTTGGCTCATCCCTTTGGTACTTGATTACCATAATTGTGGACCCCTTTTTATCTAGACTTTCTTTCTCCCTTTTTTATCTAAAATAGGGGCTAAGCCAGCTCTACCATAACCAGAGTCAGGGACTCTTATCCCAGCTGCAAGGACAGTCGAAGGATATGCCACCTCGGTTTTCTAAGAAAGGACAGCTTAATGCAGATGAGGTACATTTGCCTATGTTACTTATATACCAAAGTTTGTTGATTTAGAAATCTGTTGCCCGATGATTATAAATAAGACGCGTTATTAAGAGGACTTAATGCTGGAGTTCTTCACCTTCTTTCTTTTCTGTACTTCTTTTTCTTTCTTTGGATGTCCAGCGTCCTGTGAGCGAAGATTATGAGATATGAGGGCAAGTCTCTTTAAGTCTTAATTTAGAGCAAAGAAAATGGTTGTCAAGATTTTGATAGTGATTTTCCTGTAAATGAACTAATTTTCTGATTTTTAATACTTTAGTGATACTTCGCCTAGGAGAATTCTAGTACAAATATGATTTATAACAGTATCTTACTTTTGTATGGATCAAATCTTCAGTGTTCTTGGCTGAAGTTATGTTAACATGGAGCAACTTTTTTAGCCATCAGTTCTTGAATTTCTGTATTAGGTTCTGGAATGTTTGTGTATGCTAAATTAATTGTAGGATGTTGGATTTAATGTTTGCCATCTCCGTGTTGTCGATCTTTTTGTTGTGATCTGTTTTTAATTCTAGATTAGCCTGAGGCCTGCTCAGTCGTTCCTAATGAATAAAAATCAAGTGCCAAAGCTTCAGCCCCAGATAACTATGATTCCTCCTAGTGCACAACCACCACGCACTCAAACGCCGCCTCTGGGACAGGTATGACTATAATACAGCAACATTTTCTCTTGTTACTTTCTGAAGACTTTTTAGTGTCTTCTTTTTAACTTCATGAGGGTTTTTTTGTTGTTGCTGTTTTTTAAGACACCTCAGCTTGGTCTCAAAACTAATCCACCACTTATCCAGGAAAAGCCTGCTAAGACCAGTAAAAAGCCACCACCATCGAAGGAAGAACTACTTAAACTAACTGTAAGTTCCAAATAATCCCATGGTTGAATTCATGGAGTATATCTATCTGAGCTAGGGAAACACTAAAGATACTTGATTATATTCTTTTCAGGAAACTGTTGTGACTGAATATCTGAATAGCGGGAATGCAAATGAAGCTGTCAATGGTGTGCGAGAAATGAGGGCTCCTAAACACTTTCTTCCTGAGATGTTAAGCAAAGTAATTATCCTGTCACTAGATAGAAGTGATGAAGATAAAGAAAAAGCAAGTTCTTTGATCAGTTTGCTTAAACAGGAGGGGATAGCCACAAGTGACAACTTCATGCAGGTAAACGCTTGTCTGATTCTGTGAGGACTCTACTGCATTTATCTTTGAGAACTGATAAACTGACTGTTGTGTATTTCTTCTAAGGCTTTCCTGAATGTATTGGACCAGTGCCCCAAACTGGAGGTTGACATCCCTTTGGTGAAATCATATTTAGCACAGTTTGCAGCTCGTGCCATCATTTCAGAGCTGGTGAGCATTTCAGAACTAGCTCAACCACTGGAAAGTGGCACCCATTTTCCTCTCTTCTTACTTTGTCTTCAGCAATTAGCTAAATTACAAGATCGAGAATGGTTAACAGAACTTTTTCAACAAAGCAAGGTCAATATGCAGAAAATGCTCCCAGGTAAGAGAATGCTGGGGATTTTTTGTTTTGAATAGTAAGTCTAGAGAGTCTTACTTAGTACTTTTGAGTGGATTTACATAAATCCTCACACTGTTTTTATTATCCTGTCCAGATAGTGATAAGCATTACCACAGGCTAGAGGTCACCTTTTATAAAAAGTGATTATGATTTAATGACTATTTGATCCAAATACTAAGTGTTTTCTTTGCTGGGTTTATTTTTATGTTAATCTCGTACATTTGGGAAGTAATTTGTGAAGCTGTTCTCTAGACAGGCCAGCTGGCTAAAATGAACTACCTAATGATGGAGATGGCTTTTGTCTCTTTAGAAATTGATCAGAATAAGGACCGCATGTTGGAGATTTTGGAAGGAAAGGGACTGAGTTTCTTATTCCCACTCCTCAAATTGGAGAAGGAACTGTTGAAGCAAATAAAGTTGGATCCATCCCCTCAAACCATATATAAATGGATTAAAGATAACATCTCCCCCAAACTTCATGTAGATAAAGGATTTGTGAACATCTTAATGACTAGGTAAGATAAAGTCAAGAGTTAATGCTTTATTTACTAGAAAAAGTCTAAGGCAGGGGAACTAAGAATTCTTTCTTGAGCTGGAAAGTTTTGCTTTTGGGTTCTAACACAGTCTTTCTTTGCAGCTTCTTACAGTATATTTCTAGTGAAGTAAACCCACCCAGTGATGAGACAGATTCTTCCTCTGCTCCTTCCAAAGAACAGTTAGAGCAGGAAAAACAACTGCTTCTTTCTTTCAAGCCAGTAATGCAGAAATTCCTTCATGATCACGTTGATCTGCAAGTCAGTGCCCTGTATGCTCTTCAGGTGCACTGCTACAACAGCAACTTTCCCAAAGGTGAGTGGGAGGATGGTGAGTGGGGGCCTTGTCTCCCAACAGTGCACTGGATAACGGGATTACATACTGTCTTGTAGGCATGTTACTCCGCTTTTTTGTTCACTTTTATGACATGGAGATTATTGAAGAAGAAGCTTTCTTGGCTTGGAAAGAAGATATAACCCAAGAGTTTCCTGGGAAAGGCAAGGCTTTGTTCCAGGTAAATGTTTTGTTAGTCATTTATTCTGGGTTTGGTTTTTTTTTATTTACATGGTATTTTGCATCCTGTAGTTGTTTTCTTTATTTTTTTTAAGATTTTGTTCATTTATTTGATAGAGATCACAAGCAGGCAGAGAGAGAGGAGGAAGCAGGCACCCCGCTAAGCAGAGATCCCGATGTGGGGCTTGGTCCCAGGATCCTGGGATCACGACCCGAGTTGAAGGCAGAGGCTTTAACCCACTGAGCCACCCAGGCGCCCTGTAGTTCAGTTTTAAAGGCTCTTCATTAAATACTTAGATTTATCTGTACCTTTCCTTCTGTACTGTTGGAAGCTGTGGTAAAGTCAGCAGTTAGCACAGTGAGGGAGAGCAGTGAAGCGATGAAAGGCTTCAATCTAGTGATATGTAAGAGGTTATTGATAGCTAGCATTTTCTAGAAACATACTTAGAAAGGTTGTGAATGATTACACAAGACTGGGTTTAAGCTTTTTTTAAAAAAATGTTAGTAAAGGAGAGGTTGCTTCTGATTTTTCATACCTTAGTTTTAGATCTTAGTGGCATTCTAGAGCCCTAGGCAAAGAACTTTATAGTTCTGGGGATTTTATTTTTAAAGATTTCTTTATTTGACAGCAAGCAAGAAAGGGAACACAAGCAGGAGGAGTGAGGGAGGGAGAAGCAAGCTTTCCAAAGAACGGGGGCCCAAGGCAGGGCTCCCCTGGGATCATGACCTGAGCCGAAGGCAGATGCTCAACGACTGAGCCACCCAGGTGCCCCACTTCTGGGGATTTTAAAATCACTGTACATTGATCACCCACAGGGTGGTTTAAAACCAGGTTTCATAGAGTTAGATTTAGTGGGTCTGTGGTTTTCTAAGGGATCAGACTTTTGAGAAACACTGGTCTCTACAGTGTCTTTGTGAGGAGCATCCGTGAAGCATTTATCATTAGCCCTGTCCTTGGGGAATCTGATTTGGCAATCCTGAGGTGGGGCTAGAAATCTGCTTTTAGGAATCTTCTCCCCTCTTCCTCCCCAGTCCTGCTAAACTTGGGTTTGGGAGGAGTCCCTGTCCCTTATACTGAACTTGAGAGCTAACTGGAAGCAGTGTCACAGAATGACACCCAGGCTCATGGACTGTAAATTGCTTCCCAAGTACAACTCTGTCCATACCTTTTTAAAGTAACTCCCAGCCAGTAGACAATAATTAGCAATATGTTCTGAGGGCTTTTGCAGTCATAAAAGGTATAGACTACTAAAAAGTTCTCCTTTGGGGCACCTGGGTGGCTCAGTGGGTTAAGCCTCTGCCTTCGGCTCGGGTCATGATCCCAGGGTCCTGGGATCGAGCCCCACATCGGGCTCTCTGCTCAGCGGGGAGCCTGCTTCCTCCTCTCTCTCTCTCTGTCTGCCTGCCTCTCTGCTTACTCGTGATCTCTCTCTGTCAAATAAATCTAAAAAAAAAAAGTTCTCCTTTGATGGGTTTGGTAGCTCTATGCTAAATCAACTGTTGGTTTGAGTTTTTCTATCTTGTGTAAGTGTGGCTTAATTTTGTGGAATGACAAATTCACAGGTGAATCAGTGGCTAACCTGGCTAGAAACTGCTGAAGAAGAGGAGTCCGAGGAAGAAGCTGACTAAAGAACCAGCCAAAGCCTTAAATTGTGCAAAACATACTGTTGCTATGACGTAACTGCATCTGACCTAACCACTGCGAAAATTCATTCCGCTGTAATGTTTTCACAATATTTAAAGCAGAAGCACGTCAGTTAGGATTTCCTTCTGCATAAGGTTTTTTTGTAGTGTAATGTCTTAATCATAGTCTACCATCAAATATTTTAGGAGTATCTTTAATGTTTAGATAGTGTATTAGCAGCATGCAATAATTACATCCTGAGTTCTCAAGCAGAGGCAGTCTATTGCAAGGACCTTCTTTGCTGCCAGTTACCATAGGCTGTTTTAAGTTAGAAAACTGAATAGCAACACTGAATACTGTAGAAATGCACTTTGCTCAGTAATACTTGAGTTGTTGCAATATTTGATTATCCATTTGGTTGTTACAGAAAATTCTTAACTGTAATTGATGGTTGTTGCCGTAATAGTATATTGCCTGTATTTCTACCTCTAGTAATGGGCTTTATGTGCTAGATTTTAATATCCTTGAGCCTGGGCAAGTGCACAAGTCTTTTTAAAAGAAACATGGTTTACTTGCACAAAACTGATCAGTTTTGAGAGATCGTTAATGCCCTTGAAGTGGTTTTGTGGGTGTGAAACAAATGGTGAGAATTTGAATTGGTCCCTCTTATTATAGTATTGAAATTAAGTCTACTTAATTTATCAAGTCATGTTCATGCCCTGATTTTATATACTTGTATCTATCAATAAACATTGTGATACTTGATAGAGTTGTGTGTGTCTTTTAAGTAGCAGCCACACATTTATGAAGAATTACTGTGAATTTAGGTGTATAGCAACAAATTTGGTAACATTTGCCTTGGTAGATTTCTAAGTCAAAACACTAGCCTTGGCCTATAATGACCTATATCTGATCTAGTTGCCCTCCTGTCCTTACCCAATACCTAGTAAATCTGATCATATTTTCTTGGTTTTGCCCCTTGTTCATTCTGCCCTGCTTCCTGGGATGTACCATGCTTTCCTCCCCTCATCCCATAGTCTTCCCTAAGTCTTGGCTCAACGGTCAGGTTAATTGGTAAGGGCCTGTCTCCCCTGTGAAAACAGCCCTTGTTATACCTCTTAACCTCCTTTACATATCGCCATGTCCACCATTATTGTGACTGCGTGTTTATATCTGACTCCCTCCAGCATGTGAGGAGATGGAAATTTTTTTTGTTCACTCTTTTCCCCAGCACCTAGAACAGGACCTACACACAGTAAACATATGGGGGTATGTGTGTGTGGTTTTTTTTTTTTTTTTAAGATTTTATTTGACAAATCTCAAGCAGGCAGAGAGGGCTAAGCAGGCTCCCTGCTGAGGAGAGAGGCCAGTGCGGGGCTTGATCACAGGACCCTGAGAGGCTTAACCGAGCCACCCAGGTGCCCCTGGACATAGGTCTTAAGTTCAAGTTCTAAGACTGCATTCATCCCTACTACTACTGTGCAGTATGATCTTAGGCAAGATAACTTTTTAAAGATTTTATTTGACAGAGATCACAAGTAGGCAGAGAGGCAGGCAGAGACAGAGGGGAAGCAGGCTCCCTGCCAAGCAGAGAGCCTGATGTGGGGCTCAATCCCAGGACCCTAAGATCATGACCTGGGCTGAAGGCAGAGGCTTAACCCACTGAGCCACCCAGGCACCCCGGCAAGATAACTTTCATTCCTCTGGTTGGTTTTTTGTTTTGTTTTAAGATTTTATTTATTCATTTGGCAGACAGAGATCACAAGTAGGCAGAGAGGAGGAAGCAAGCTCCCCGCTGAGTAGAGAGCCCAATGTGGGGGACCCTGAGATCATGACCTGAGCTGAAGGCAAAGGCTTTAACCCACTGAGCCACCCAGGCGCTCCCTCCGGTTGATTTTTGAAAATGGAGCCAAGGCGTGATAGCGGAAGGTAATAGAAATGGTCCCTTCCTGGCAAGAGAGCCTCGCACACGAGGAGGCCTTTGACACATGGCCAACTTGTGCTTTACCGTCTCAGTAGCTTTTCCGACTTCTCAGGAAGAGCCGCTTCCATCCTGAGCTGCCAATCAGCAGATGAATCCAAGGGCATTTCTTAGTCTTAACTGACCTATCGAAAGCATTCAGCAGTTACTTCTCGGCCTCTGGCTTCCATCTCCTTTTAAGGCTCTCTTCTACCCTGCCGCACACATGCTACTGTTTGACTCCCCTCCACGCTCAGCTCCTAGAGTTCCAGGTCTATGTGCGGAAGACCTCTGTTTTGAGGCCAAATCTTCCCAGGTCACCAATGGATGCGTTCAGCCCCTTCTAGACATTTTATCTGAATGTGCCACAGGCACTTCAAGCTCCCCAATACCCACCTGTCCTCCTGGCCCTGAATGTGGCCCCCTTCCCCCAACCTGAACCCCTCCTTCCCAACCAGTCACCACATTCTGTCCGTTTCCATGATCACTATCTGGATGAAGGCTTCAATGCCATCTCCACTGCTCAGCCCAGTCTAGCCCCCACTGTCTTATGCTTGAACTATTGCAACTGACAAGGGTTGTCCTCTAGTTCATCTTACTCTCCTTCCAGTCCATTCTTCAGATCACAGTTGTAAAACTGGTCCTTCCTCTGCCCTTCAGTGGCCCCAAGTTTTCCTAGAAGGAAATAAAAATTCCTTAATTTAACAATGGAGTTATCTGCTGTTTGTCCCTTTACATATTTTTTCTTTCCAGCTCCTATCTGTGGGCCTTCTTTACTCTTCCCACCTCTCCCTCCCTCCATCTAGCCTATTACTCATCCCTTCAGGTATTAGCATAAAATGTCCCACATTTGGGGGGCACCTGGGTGGCTCGGTGGGTTAAGCCTCTGCCTTTGGCTCAGGTCAATATCTCGGGGTACTGGGATCGAGCCCCGCATCGGTCTCTCTGCTTAGCGGGGAGCCTGCTTCCCCCTCTCTCCCTGCTCCTCTGCCTACTTGTTAACTCTCTCTGTCAAATAAATAAATAAAATATTAAAAAAAAAAAAATGTCCCACATTTGGAAAGCTTGCCTTCCTCTGCCAAGATGGAGGAATCTGTACCAATCAGAGTTCTTGGTTGCAAAGAGGCACATGCTGGACAGACTGAGTAGAAAGGGAATTTATTGGCATCCTACTTAAGGGATGCAAAGGAAACCCCGAGAACTAGGCTTAGAAGCGAAGGGGGACGAAGGGAAGCTGGGTAGGCTGAGTCACAGAACTTTGCTAGAGCAGTGTTGTGAGCGTTCCCATCAGACCCCAGGGCCTCCTGTGCCAGCGTCGGACTTCTCCCAGGGACACCAGGTCCAGGTTCAGAGCTCCAGGCAGAAGCCCACAACTGGCTAGGCTTGGATCACGTGTCCACTCTTTACTGCCTTTGTTCACTTGAGCAGAGCACAGATCTGGCCTTTTGGGCCCCTGCTTGTATCAGGCAGGCCCTGCGTCCCATGAAGACTGACCGTGTAGGAGGGAACAAAGAACTCTGGAAGGGAACTTGGGCAGACAGCCAAAACAGAACTTGGGTAGACACTCATAGCAGTCTGCTATGAGGCCTCTCCTCCCCACCTCCCCTTCTAGCACCTACCCCGCTGCACCGTGACCACCTGCTTACTGTCTGCCTTTCCACTGTGCTGAGAAGAGCTTCCGGAGGGCGGGGGAGTGTCTCTTCATTCCTCCATTCCCAGGGCTTAGCACATTGCCGGACATGAGTGCCAACAAATAGAGATGGAACGCAACATGCATCCAGGTTTCATGGAGCCCGAGTTTTCTATAACTGGGGCTTATGAAGAAGAAGTTCCAATTACAAGGCAAGCCTGTCCATCGTGGTGCTAACTGGCTGAAGTCTGACTTAAGCCTTCAGTCTTGCAAAGGAGTGAGCTGGGGGCCACTGTGCGGCTCTCAGAGTCCTGAATTCTTACTGGGTTGGCAAAGATTCCACGTACGGATTCTTTGAGGTTATCCTCACTGATCCATTCCATAAAGTTAACAGAGGAAACCCTGACACCCCGTGGATCACCAAATGGTCCACAAGCACAGGGAGGCGCAAGGACAGACTTCTGCAACCAAGAAGAAAGGATCACAGGTCCCACCACACTCTGGGCAGTCCTCCCTGAGCGGCCTGGAGAAGCGCAGTGTGCTCTGGCTGCACCATTACTGCTGACCGAAGGAAGGTTTGCGGAATTCTTACCTACTAAACAATTTAGGACAGTTTAAAAAAAAAAAAAAAAAAAAGGTAAAACTCTTAAAGGATACAAACTACAAACTTGGGGTCAGGATCCAGATAGATTCTCATGTAAGAGTCCAGTCTGGAACTTAGCTCATTGACTCCATGGCAACTCTCAGAAGAAGGGACCACAGCCGACACCCGCCCGCCTAACTGGTCTGCTCTGTACCAGATCAGCTTCCAGTCCAATGACAAAGCACTCAGCTCGCCACATTCACTTACTCATTCAGACTTTCAGAAGTGAGCACCCTAGCCCTGCCAGCCTTGTGCTGGGGGCCGGGACACAGCAGGAGTCGGACACCATCTCCGCCCCCACTCCGCGAGCGTCCACGGTCCAGCGGGGGAGACGGACAGAAGCCGACCATGCCACCATCGTGGGCAGGTGATGGGCCGCCTCAGCCGAGAGGAGGAAACTGGCTGAAGAAGCTGGGGCTTCAGGAAGTGTCACTCTCCTGACGAGAGCGGAGGGTTCACTAGGCAGAGGCAGGGAACCCGACCTCACCTACACCTGGCTCCGGGGAGTCCCCATCTCCCTCTCCCCCCAGGAGGACAGGGACTTCCAAGCTCCCTCACCACACTGGATTTAGAGACAGCCTTCGAAGGGGTGTCCTTCAAGGAAGCCCTGGGCTCTGGCCAAGGAGACGTCTGAGCGCAGAGCAGAGAGAAGCAGGAAGAGGACCCTGAAGCCACACAGGCTGACCAGGCCCACAACAGACTGTCCTCCCACCCACCTCCCCTGGGCTTAGTCCAGGAAGACGGGGCAGAGCCAGGATCGCGCTTCCTGTCTCCGTCGCGCTCTTCTTGCTGGGCTCCCAGGAGAAGTCACCCCACCGTTGTCTGGAGGAGACTAACTACAAGGGTTACTGGTCTTGAACATCCCAAGAGAAAGAAGACCAGAACCTCCTGGATATGCTCATCAGAAGATGGGGGAGAGTGAGCATTGGCTTTGGGTTGGTCCCCCTGCCCACAGCAGATGACACCACAGTGTGACTGAGAAGCAATGACTCCTCGAGGGCTGCTCATGACTGCATGGGACTCAGAGCCTGGTCTGTGACTCAAATTACTAGTAACTTGGGAATCCTGGCTTTCCAAGTGATTAGTCCCAGAAGCTTAGTCCAAATGCTTCTCCTCTCTGGACTTCATCTGCCATATCTATGAAAGAATCCTTGGTTTGGCCACCGCCTAGCATCACTGCAAGGAACCAGACAGGTAACAAGAAACTGTGCTCGACAGGTGTGGGATGGCTCTATGGGTCCATTCGGCTCAGCAGTATTTAGAAGGACCAACTACATGCTGGGCACTACCACAGAGCTAAGGATGAGACAGTGAAGGAGGCAAAGGCTTTTTATGTAGCACACATTCTGGCCGATAGGAGAGAGAGAAGAAACAAGTGTTACAGGGTCCATGAGAAAGTGCTACACGTAGAGAAATAAAACAGTCACAGGGAGTGATGTGAATGCTCGCTGAAATGGGGCGTTCAGGGAAGGCCCCATGTGCAAGTGACCCTCTAGCAAAGATCTACAGAAAGTGAGGGAGTGAATTATGCAGCTGTCTGGAAGAAGAACCTTCCAGGCACAGAGGAAGGAAAGTCAAGGGCCCGGAGATGGAAACACACACCAGGTATCTGAGGAACAACGAGGGAGCCAGTGCAGCTGAGCAGAGAGCAGGGGCTAGGGCTGGAGAGAGGCTGGGGGACACGTGACCTAGCTAGCTACAGCAAGGACTGTGGCTTGTATTCTAAGTGGGATGAACTGCCTTTGGAGGATTGCTAGTATTATTTATTAATAATATTAATCATTTGTGAGTATTATCCATGCTTTGTTATGGTGCATTATTGTAATTATTCTAGCTCACATTGCTTGAGCAGGTAATATATGCAGGCTGGATTAGGTCCATTAATCATCCCATTTAATCTTCCCAACCTCTCTGAGGCAGGTACTTTCGATCTCCATTTGATGACGAAACTGAGTCTCAAAAAAGTGAAGGAGCTTGTCTAAAGTCTCTCATTGATTTAACAAGTAGTGATGAGGAACTTCTGGGGGCTCTTTTGATGCTCTAGGACACAGTGTTGTCATGGGACTGTCATTCAAACCCTGCACTCATTTCAGGAGCCGGCACTCATCACTGCTAAGCCTGATTTGAGGGGGGGGGGAGGGGAGTGTATAGAAGGAAAAGAACGAAAGGAAGAGATTCACCCAGAGGCAGCGAGCTTCTCCTTCCTGGGAGTGTGCGATCAGAGCACCTGAAGGAACAGGTGCCCCCAAAGGTTGTGCCACAGGACCTGAGGTGAGGAACAATCAGCCTCCAGATCCCCTTGTTGGGGGTTGAGTTGTATCCCACCCAAAAGAGATGCTGAAATCCTAACTGCAGGTACCTGCGGATGTAACCTTGTTGGGAAATCGGGTCTCCAATCAGATGTAATCAAGATGAGGTTGTTAGGGTGGATCCTAGTCCAATACGATGGGGTCCGTATAAGAAAAGAGACCACAGGAAAAAAAAAAAAAGAAAAGAAAAGAGACCATAGAGACACACAGGGAGAAGGGGACAGAGGTGGACATTGGAGTGACATCTCTACAGAAGCCAAGGGAAGCCAAGGACCACCAGCAACAGGCTTGGAGAACAGCCTGGAACACATTCTCCCCTATAGCCTTCAGGTGTCCGGCCAACATCGAGATTTCAGACTCCTAGACTCCAGAACTAGGAGAGAGTACATTTCTGTAGTTTCACGGCACTCGGTTTCAGCCCTTAGCAACTAACGTGCTACACCTGCTCTAGCAGCAGCCCCATGGCCTCCACCATGATGCCTTCTGGTCCCCACTTCCGGTCCCTTCCCCAGAACCTGCCTCACTGCTCAGCTGGGTACAGAAGGGGAGGGAGACACTTGGATGAACAAATGAATGAACAGTGCAGCTCTATTTAAATCTGAGAAAAATCAACTCTGAAGAAAATGACTGAACATCATGATAATCCATTTTAGCACTGAAAATTTAGAAAATAAAAATAAGTGAAAAGATATAATCATATCAAAGGTTTTCTTAATTTGGGGCAAGGTGATCATCTAAGTAGGATATCGGTGGCAATTCCAGATTCTGTGGGGTCTGAAGTTTAAATCATGTGAGGGCCCCTTTTCGGGAAAAGAATACAAAACTACAAATACAGAATTAGGTTCAGGGCCAGAAGAGATGGGGGACCCTGAAGCATAAGCTTCTTCAACTTCATGGAAAATCCACCTCTGCATGGAAAAGAAAAATAATCCAGAAACCACAAAGGAAAGTATTGATGGATTTGTCTAATTAACCTGCTTTTCCCAAAACAAAGGACAAAGGAAAATATTTGCCGTACTCACAATAGAAAGTCAATCAGTAAGAAAAAGGCTAACTTTGGGGAGCCCAAGTGCCTGGCTCACAGCATACATTATTGGAGTCTCAGAGCAGTCCTGGGGTGCAGATTTTCTTACCCCGATTTAGTCAGCAGGAAATCAGGGCTAAGGGACTCGAAGCCACCATTCAAACAAAGCCATGATCCAAAGTCACATAGTTGGTCATTGGAAGATTAACCTAAAGCTCCTATGTCTTCCATCAGACATGGTCAAAGCTGGCGCTGATTTCCAAAGGTGGGGAAAGTAAAAGATGACAGCCCTGCAGTTTTCCATCCCCAGATTAGCCCCAAGAGAGGGCGGGCCTGGCATTTTACCGCTAACCATGTATTTCCAGTGACGCCAGACCCTCTCAGTTTGTGCACAAGGATATACTGTTTGGGGAGGATACACGAACCCCAAATGGTCCTGCCAATGCTCGTTTTTAACATGGATGGAGATTCCCCTCTTTGGGCTCATTGAAGAAAACAAAACCAAACCGAAAAAGCACAGGGAAATTTAACACAGTTTTAATTGTTATTCCTGGGGGCCTGATCACACCATCTAAAGAGTTAGTCCCACAGCCAGCTCCCTGCTCAGCAAGGAGCCTGCTTCTCCCTCTCCTTCAGCCACCAGTACCCCCTCTTGCTATCTCTCTCTCTCTCTCTCTCTCTCGAGTAAACAAATAAAATCTTTAAAGATAAATAAATAAAAATCAGTATGCTATATCATCACAGAACACACCTACTAGACAAATACAAAGACCAAAAGTCTTAATGTGATGTAAGTGACCGTGTGGGGTACATTTCCAGCCAAACATAGATTCTCATGCTTGGATCACAAACCATATGCCATAGAAGGGAAAGAAAGCCACATTGGAAGGGGTTTGGGACACAGCTGGAGACCAAGACCCTGTGAAACATTTTGTGATGAGTTTGAGTAAAATTATTTTATGAAGGGTGAATGGAGAAGAGCACTAGCTCTTTTTATTTTTATTTTTATTTAAGATTTTGTTTCACAGAAAGAGAGAGCTTAAGCAGGGAGAGCAGCAGAGGCAGTGGGAGAAGCAGGCTCCTCACTGAGCAGAGAGCCTGGACATGGAGCGTGATCCCAGGACCCCGGGATCATGACCTGAGCTGAAGGCAGATGCTTAACTGACTGAGCCACCCAGGCCCCCCGAAAAGCACTAGTTCTTAATCAATGTTTTGTTTTAATGTGGTTTTACTTTTTTTTAAGATTTTTATTTATTTATTTGACAGAGATTACAAGTATGCAGAGAGGCAGGCAGAGAGAGAGGGGGCTGGAGGAAGCAGGCTCCCCACTGAGCAGAGAGCCCGATGCGGGGCTCGATCCAAGGACCCTGGGATCATGACCCGAGACCAAGGCAGAGAGGCTTTAACCCACTGAGCCACCCAGACACACTAATGTGGTTTTAAATATGTGTGTAATACATAAATATTAATAGACACTGAACTATTTCACCTATATCCCAGAAGTCTATAAACTTAGGTTAATCAAAAACCTTTTGAGCAGGGGCGCCTGGGTGTCGCAGTCGTAAGCGTCTGACTCTTGGTTTTGGCTCAGGTCAGGTCTTAGGGGTTGTAAGATCCCTGCATCAGGCTTCCCGCTCAGTGGGGGAGTTGATTTTCTCCTCCTCCCTTTCTCTCTACTCCCTGCCCCTCCCACCCACCCCCCCCCCACCCCGGACAGGCACTCTCTCAAATAAATAAAACCTTTAAAAAAAAAAAAAAAAAAAAACCCTTTTGAGCAGGGAGAGAACCTTGAAAGTGGGAATGGGGTCACACTGTAATTCAGGGTATCTTATATCTGGGCATATGTAGTATTTGGGACTCAAAACACAGTTTTCGCTTTATCTTTGGAAATGCCAAGCAGGGAATCCTGCTACAGGCAGTGTGGACGCCGCATTGCCTAAGCACACTGCAATAAAACTCAACATCAGTAGCACCATGCCACAGAGACAAGGTCACAGCCACACACCTCCTGCCCAGTGTCACAGTGCAACGAGCTCTTGGGAAGAGGCACCCCAGCCTCCGGGTCCAGGAGTGATGAGATCCTGTAGTTCTTATGCCCTTCCCCTCCCTAGCCCCTCCCTCTAAGGACCCTTGCCTGGAGCTGCCCAGAGGCCACAGTCCTGTTCTACGCCGCCACCTAAACCGGCCACCTTCCTTCCCATCCGGGCTCCCTCCCACCCCAGCTCCAGGCCCTCCACCCTGAACCCTTACCCCCAAACTTTTCTGTATATATGCTAATCTGTCCCCGTTCCAACACCCCCTCCCCCTTCATACCCTCTGGGTCCCACAGTCCAGCACCAGCAAATGTCTCCAGGTCCTCACTCTCTCTCTGAACATTACTGCCATCTTCTTGCTCTGAAGGAAACCAGGCTGTTCCTTTTTTTTTGTTTTTTTTAAGATTTTATTTAATTTATTTGTCAGGGCAGCGGGGGCAGGGGGAGAACACAAGCAGGCAGAGAGGCAGGCAGAGGCAGAGAGAGAAGCAGGCTCCCGCTGAGCAAGGAGCCCGATGTGGGACTCGATCGGAGGACCCTGGAATCATGACCTGAGCCGAAGGCAGCGGCTTAACCAACTGAGCCACCCAGGCGTCCCAACCAGGCTGTTCCTTGAGCTGATCACTTCCCCCTGCTGTCTTCCTTCTCATGCCACTGGCTGTCTTGCTTCCCACCAGCACTTTCAGTCACTTCTGTCCTCTTTTCTCCCAAGGACCCAGACCCTTAGAAGGTAACAGCATCGGATTACTCCTGCCTGGTGTGCTCATGCCCCTGCTCTTCCAAGTCGTGACTTCCTCCCTTCTCCTGTTTCCCTGAGCCTTCTCCGACTCTTTCCACTCCCTTCCCTGTCTCTCCACACCACAGCCCCCATGAAACCACGGTGGGTGCTCCCCCAGCAAGGGCACGCTCGTCATGACGGATGACCTGGCTCTTCACACGGTAGTTGTTGGACTAGTGTCGTCTGGGAGCCTGTGAGGGTCGCAAAATATTCCATCTCACTCCAGACCTCCTGGATCCGAGTCCCCAGGTGATTAGTGAGCCCGTTCAAGCTTGATGAGCCCTGATACACAGCATAACCCAGGCTCCCTGGCTGGCCACCAAAGATTACTCTGCGTCCCCGGGTGTGGTGGCCTGGACTCAGCTTCTACTTCACTGACAAGCAATTCCATCCACAGCCCCTCCGTCCCATGCCTTCCCACCTTCCAAAAGACCAACTTGCCAACAACATCTCTCCCCTCCTTTTACTATGGATGGAGTTTCAGCTCTTTCCAAAGGCCAAACCCTTTCCCCATTCTCAGACCCCATTCCCTGGGGCCAAATAAATGTAGAGCATTTTCTGTCCCCACGACAAGGTGCAAATGGCAGGGCCAGTGGCCACAGCAGAGGTGACTGGGAGTCAGTGGGAGTCCATGCCAGCTCACAGGACAACTGAGAGCCTCCATTCTACCTTGAATCGAGGTTTTGACAAGATCAGCCATTCACAATGTGAGATTCCAACAGGAAGAGTGCCTGAGTCTTCCTGGAGGAGTATGGGACAGGTGAAAGCTGAGCTCTGTGATTTCTGTGAACCGTGCAAAAGAACGGTGTCCACAATTCCAAGGCCAGAGTGTTCAGGTTAGACTGACAAGAGGGCCGCCGGTGCTAAAGCAAGGCACTACCACTCTTCACACCAACCCCAGCACTCATCTCTCACTTAATTGCTCAAGGTCAAGGAATATGGCGATGCTCCCTTTTACACCTCCTTGGTCTAAGAGTGCTCCTTCCCATTGCTTCTGCTGCCCCTTCAAGTTGGAAGCAGCAGGAGGAGAGATAGGGAGGAGCGTGCCTACGCACACAAGCGCGCCAGGACAATCCAGCAGCCGCTGAAGGCAGGAAATGAAGCGTCCCCTTCTCTCCAGCAAAGGAACTTGGAGCACTGGCTCCCATTGGAGAAATCAAAGCAGCATTGTTCCCGAGAACAAAACAGTCCAGGAGAGAACAAAGGTTTTGGCATTGATCCCTCTCAGGCAGAAGATGCTATCAGAGACACTCCACCCTGCTGAGATAAACCCAGCCTGTCTGGCACTAGAGACCGACACACAGGTTCATTTATTAGGATCATGCTTAAGAGCAGTGATCTTTCAGTGGTTTGACGAACATTCGGTGCCTTCACTGTTGTAAAAATCAGAACAAAATCTGTTGAGCAAGAACGGTTTCTAAGAAACAACCACCTTCACAACTGACAGACACAGAGATAACCAGGCAGGGCCCTGGGCGGCAGCCACCATGTGGGTGAGGGGCACCTGGATGCGGACAAAATGGCTGCCGGTCACAGGTCAAGGGCAAGCAGGACTCCCACAAAGTGAATTTGCTGAAATTCTTGTACCAGAGACCTCAGAGCTGAGCCCCATCCTTTCCAGCAACATCAGTTTTAGATTTTCTTTTTAAGATTTTATTCATTTATTTGACAGACAGAGATCACAAGTAGGCAGAGAGGCAGGCAGAGAGAGAGGAGGAAGCAGGCTCCCCGCTGAACAGAGAGCCTGATGCAGGACTCCATCTCAGGACCCTGAGATCATGACCTGAGACAAAGGCAGAGGCTTTAACCCACTGAGCCACCCAGGCGCCCCTCAGTTTTAGATTTTAAGAACAAAATATAAATGAGTACCTACTTCTTGCCAAGTCTTAGGTTCGGCTCTTGGGAAATGAAAAAGACAGAATCCCTGCTCTTGAGTTCACTGGCTCATGCAGACCTATGAAGAGATTATTTCAATCCACGGAGTGTGAGGTGGCTTGGGACAAAGGCTGTTCACAGCCCGAGGTACCTCCCTTTCTAGAGGAGCACACGACTATAGCCAATGTTTGAATCATGACCTGGATCATCAAAAGCTGGGTAAATACCACTTAGAGGTATCATATGCGGGATGGAGTAGGGTACGAGTGAGAAAGGATATACAGGCAGGCTCTGCGAGGGCTAGAGGTGTTGTGTTCATATTTACTACATCACACCTTCTTCCATATGCATCATACATGAATGAATGAAGCAGAGTTTTTGACAATACGGTCTTCTGACCGAACTGTCCCTTCCTCCTCCCACCCCCACCCCGCATGTCCAGCTCAGGACACAATAATCTTAATTTTTAAAACAGTTTGAAATAGCATTTTCTGTGGTTTATCACCGAAAGCATCCTAACTGCAAAGGACTATAGAATTCAGCGTTTTCCTCACTTCTATGACTATAGAATTTTTTTTTTAAGGAATCTCTTTTGGGACTAGTGTTTTGGGGACAACATGCTGGGGGGACACACTGGATTAGAGATTTTGGAGACAGAATTGACCAGAAGGTGAATTTGCTAATTCAGTGACTTCTGGATAAGACATTTCAAAATCCAGCCCCAGTGTCTTGCACCCAGTAAGCGTTCTCTTCACACCTTAGCTGTGGACAGCACGAACATGTACGATGGGCCTCCGGTGGGTGACCATGGTAGCAATCTAGAATACATCAGCCAGGTCAAGGAAAATGCATAAAAATTTGAGATATTTTCTAAAACTCAGTATGTTCAGAAGAACAAATGTTACAAAAACATTTTGTCTCTGGTAAACAGAATAAAGAAAAGCAAAAATCAAGAGCAAATATATAATTTCATATGCAAAAAAATATAACCTATCTGTATCTATGGAAAAACTAGGCTTGAAATAGCAGACATGGTTTCCAGTTCCTTGGAACAGAAAGACCTCAAGTTACCCAGACAGTTGCAGTAGACTAGACAGTCTGTTCAAAATTCTCTGCCATGACCCTAGAATGTTTAACTTAAAAGGATCTCAAACAACATTATTACTATTATTATTTTTAGATTTTATTTATTTGAGAGAGAGAGATAGCATAAGCAGGCAAGCAGAGGGAGCGGGAGAAGCAGGGTCCCCGCCAAGCAAGGAGCCCAAAGCAGGACTCAATCCCAGGGCCCCGGGACCATGACCTGAGGGGAAGACAGACGGTTAACTGACTGAGCCACCCAGGCACCTTCAAACAAGCTTAGTGTATAGATAGGGCTGCTGATGCTGAAGAGTAAAGTGCTTCGTCCCATCAGTGTGAGTGTCAGAGTGGGGCTAGAAGCCAAGGCCTGAAGCCAAGTGAGGCCCCACGACAGTCTGTAGGTTTGCTCCTCCGGCATCAGCGGAGGCACTGAGGTCTGGATGAACTTGAGGGGTCTGCAGCATACACCCTTCCCCGTGGTCCCGATGCACACGGCGAGCTTGTGACGGACCTGTACAGTGCAAACACTCCCAAAAGACCGAAGCATCAGAAACTACCTTTGAGGGGAAAAAATGCACTGGGCTGTGCTCCAAATTCTAGTTTTAGAAGTGGATACTAGTCTCCTTTAAAAGGTCTATCTTGGGGGCGCCTGGGTGGCTCAGTGGTTTAAGCTGCTGCCTTCGGCTCAGGTCATGATCTCGGGATCCTGGGATCGAGTCCCGCATCGGGCTCTCTGCTTGGGAGGGAGCCTGCTTCCTTCTCACTCTCTCTGCCTACCTCTCTGCCTACTTGTGATTTCTCTCTGTCAAATAAATAAATAAAATCTTTAAAAAAAAAAAAATAAATAAAAGGTCTATCTTGACTCTATTGGGTACTTACTTTCCCAGGGAAGAAATTGTTAGTAGAATCAAAACAAGGGATACTTAGAAAGCTCCAGGAAAGTCACATTTCCTGGAGATTAAAAATATTTTTCTCCAGGGGCGCCTGGGTGGGTTAGTCGGTTAAGTGCCCAACTCCTGATTTCAGCTCATGTCATGATCTTGGGGTCCTGGAATCTAGCCCTGGATCGGACTCTGTGTTCAGCCCCTCTCTCCCTCTGCCACTCCCCCTACTCATGCTCTTTCTCTTTCTCTCTATTAAACAAAGTCTTTAAGAAAATAATTATTTCCAGAAGAACTAGGCAGAAGCCAAGAATTTTTTTTTTTTTATAGATGATCTATGAAAGTGTAGCTGACCTAGTGCCCACTCAGTCTCAACAGGATCAGCGAGCTTGGCAAACGGGTGGAGACCTTCAGACCCCATCCAGACACAGGGAGGACTTTCCTGGGAGTTCCTCACTGGCTCGCCACTGAACCCGCCTTCATAGCCCTCACAGCAATCTCAGGAGCTGTGTACAGCCTTTCGCTGTAATGGCAGAGCTCCCCTCTTCAGAAAACCCACGCCATAAAAATAGCATTTTTTAAAAGATTTTATTTATTTATTTGACAGAGACACAGTGAGAGAGGGAACACAAGCAGGGGGAGGGGGAGAGGGAGAAGCAGGCTTCCCTCCAAGCAGGGAGCCCAATCCCAAGACCTCGAGATCACAACCCGAGCCGAAGGCAGGCGCCCCCAAAATAGCAATTTTAGCAAAGGAAGTGATTGCGTTTCAGTCAGAATAACAAAGTGGGTTTTCTTGCCTAAACTTAAGCAAAATCTGTTTTAAGGTTTAATAGCTCCAGTAGTTGCGGTACTTGGTCTAGTTCTGAATTAACTTGAAGGCCAATGCCAATCACATTCTCTAATTATACAGAGCCATTTGAGGTTCTCAAAAAACTTACCATGTAGGAGAGGGACCCCTGGGTGGCACCGTCTGTCAAGTGTCTGACTCTTGATTTTGCCTCGAGTTTGAGTCTCAGGGTCGTGATCTCGAGCCCCGGGTAGGGGGCCCTGCCATGAGCATTAAGCAGGGAGGCTCCTTGAAATTCTCTCCCCCTCTCCCTCTCCCCACCACGCGTGCTTGCTTGCTCTCAAATAAATAAATCTTAAAAAAAAAAAAAAAAAAGAAAGAAAGAAAAGAAAAAGAACTTATGGGGCAGAGATGGCTTTTTTATAAAACGGAGAGTGAATCAACTGGGGAAGTAACTTCCTCAAGGTCACAGGGCTTGTCAGCGTCACAAAGGGAGATCCCATTCGAGGACACCTGGATTCCAGGGTTTCTGCTCCTAACCAGCTATCCCTGGCCGCCTCTTCTGCTGACAACCACTCCCACTAAGTGGAAGGCTGAGGTGTGCGCTCAAGATGGCGACAAGGGAGCATTCCGAACTCACCTCCCCCTCCGCCATGGATACACTAAAGCTACAGTTAACCATGGAACAACGCGCTCTGAAAAAAAAACCCAAAACTTAGCAGAGGGACCCCTTCACATCTAGCACATGAGGAAAAAAAAACACATCAAAGTGGGTAGGAAAGTCTGAGAAACCTCACCATTACCCCCCACCCCCTGAACCCCTCACCTCCCCACCCCAACCCTCTCAACCCCCAACCCCCTCCCCTGCCATCCCTCAACAGCAACAGACAATTGGGAGGGAACTCAAAAACCCTGAGCTTCTCCCTTAGTTGGTACCCCATATTGGGCTCCCCCACTTTAAGACCTGCTCCCGAAAGACGAGCCTCCCAAAACAGCTAGTTTTGAAAACCAACAAGGTTCAAGCCCAAAAGACCTGTGGGGTTGCCACAAACTGAGAAACAGCTCTTAGAGAACTTGCCCAAGGATTCACTCACCCCACAGCCCAGCGCAGAAGAGCCTTTGGAAAATGCTCGGTCCTTCTGTGAGAACAGCTCATTTGCTAATTTTAAAGCGTGGGGGCAGGGGCCTGCTTGGGTACCCTCTGGACAGAAGGAAACCAGTAGGCACTCTCTGCTGTCTCCTGGATATCTTTGGGGCACTGTCTTCACGTCCCCCCTCTGCTCTGCGTCCCGGAGACGAGCTTCAACCTGCATCTGGTGCATGGTTTTTACGGTGCCCCAGTTTTTGCGCCGGTAGCCCAGGGGCCTCCCCTTGATCTCCTGGCTCTGGGTGCCAGGGGCACCTGCGTTCCTGGGGCTCCAGGGTCTGTAAGCTTCAGAGCTGTTCTGGCCACTGCAGAGAGCACACTGCAACACAAACGCGTCTTTCTGAGAAAGAAGGCTGCTTGCTTGTTCCGGAGCTTGGGTCTGGCCACTGATTGGGGCTCTGGAATGGAGGCGGGTGGAAGCAATCTTTGTTCTCTCTGCTTGGCTACAGCTGTCTGATGTCGTAAGTAGCTACTAGCCGCAGGGCACAACGACAGGCAATGGACCCAGAACTCAGTCCTCCTGTGAAAGAGACCTACTAGCTAGTCATCACTGCTGCCACCTAAGGCTCTGGCTTCCAGTCAGCCTGAATCTAGGTGTCCTCTGGGGTCATCCCCTTTAGGACACTGACAGCTCTTGGCACATCCCAGCTACTGGGAGCTATGAAACATAAAATAGATGGCTTGGATAATCAGAAAGGTTTGAGAGAAAACGAAGAACAAGGGCAGGATTCAATGACGAGTTTCAATAGTCATCGAATATGGTTAACATTTTTTTTTCTTGTGATGGTAACTTTTTTTTTTTTCTTTTTTTTTTTTTCAGGTCTTTCCATTTTATTTATTTTTTCAGCGTAACAGTATTCATTCTTTTTGCACAACACCCAGTGCTCCATGCAAAACGTGCCCTCCCCATTACCCACCACCTGTTCCCCCAACCTCCCACCCCTGATCCTTCAAAACCCTCAGGTTGTTTTTCAGAGTCCATAGTCTCTTATGGTTCGCCTCCCCTCCCCAATGTCCATAGCCCGCTCCCCCTCTCCCAATCCCACCTCCCCCCAGCAACCCCCAGTTTGTTTTGTGAGATTAAGAGTCATTTATGGTTTGTCTCCCTCCCAATCCCATCTTGTTTCATTTATTCTTCTCCTATCCCCCTAACCCCCCATGTTGCTTCTCCATGTCCTCATATCAGGGAGATCATATGATAGTTGTCTTTCTCCGATTGACTTATTTCACTAAGCATGATACGCTCTAGTTCCATCCACGTCGTCGCAAATGGCAAGATTTCATTTCTTTTGATGGCTGCATAGTATTCCATTGTGTATATATACCACATCTTCTTTATCCATTCATCTGTTGATGGACATCTAGGTTCTTTCCATAGTCTGGCTATTGTAGACATTGCTGCTATAAACATTCGGGTACACGTGCCCCTTCGGATCACTATGTTTGTATCTTTAGGGTAAATACCCAGTAGTGCAATTGCTGGGTCATAGGGTAGTTCTATTTTCAACATTTTGAGGAACCTCCATGCTGTTTTCCAGAGTGGTTGGACCAGCTTGCATTCCCACCAACAGTGGAGGAGGGTTCCCCTTTCTCCACATCCTCTCCAGCATCTGTCATTTCCTGACTTGTTAATTTTAGCCATTCTGACTGGTGTGAGGTGATATCTCATTGTGGTTTTGATTTGTATTTCCCTGATGCCGAGTGACGTGGAGCACTTTTTCATGTGTCTGTTGGCCATCTGGATGTCTTCTTTGCAGAAATGTCTGTTCATGTCCTCTGCCCATTTCTTGATTGGATTGTTTGTTCTTTGGGTGTTGAGTTTGCTAAGTTCCTTATAGATTTTGGATACTAGCCCTTTATCTGATATGTCGTTTGCAAATATCTTCTCCCATTCTGTCAGCTGTCTTTTGGTTTTGTTAACTGTTTCCTTTGCTGTGCAAAAGCTTTTGATCTTGATGAAATCCCAATAGTTCATTTTTGCCCTTGCTTCCCTTGCCTTTGCCGTTGTTCCTAGGAAGATGTTGCTGCGGCTGAGGTCGAAGAGGTTGCTGCCTGCATTCTCCTCAAGGATTTTGATGGATTCCTTTCTCACATTGAGGTCCTTCATCCATTTGGAGTCTATTTTCGTGTGTGGTGTAAGGAAGTGGTCCAATTTCATTTTTCTGCATGTGGCTGTCCAATTTTCCCAGCACCATTTATTGAAGAGGCTGTCTTTTTTCCATTGGACATTCTTTCCTGCTTTGTCGAAGATGAGTTGGCCATAGAGTTGAGGGTCGATTTCTGGGCTCTCTATTCTGTTCCACTGATCTATGTGTCTGTTTTTGTGCCAGTACCATGCTGTCTTGATGATGACAGCTTTGTAATAGAGCTTGAAGTCCGGAATTGTGATGCCACCAACTTTGGCTTTGTTCTTCAATATTCCTTTGGCTATTCGAGGTCTTTTCTGGTTCCATATAAATTTTAGGATTATTTGTTCCATTTCTTTGAAAAAAATGGATGGTATTTTGATAGGGATTGCATTAAATGTGTAGATTGCTTTAGGTAGCATAGACATTTTCACAATATTTATTCTTCCAATCCAGGAGCATGGAACATTTTTCCATTTTTTTGTGTCTTCCTCAATTTCTTTCATGAGTACTTTATAATTTTCTGTGTATAGATTCTTAGTCTCTTTGGTTAGGTTTATTCCTAGGTATCTTATAGTTTTGGGTACAATTGTGAATGGGATTGACTCCTTAATTTCTCTTTCTTCAGTCTTGTTGTTGGTGTACAGAAATGCAACTGATTTCTGTGCATTGATTTTATATCCTGACACTTTACTGAATTCCTGGACAAGTTCTAGCAGTTTTGGAGTGGAGTCTTTTGGGTTTTCCACATATAGTATCATATCATCTGCGAAGAGTGATAGTTTGACTTCTTCTTTACCAATTTGGATGCCTTTAATTTCTTTTTGTTGTCTGATTGCTGAGGCTAGGACTTCTAATACTATGTTGAATAGCAGTGGTGATAATGGACATCCCTGCCGTGTTCCTGACCTTAATGGAAAAGCTTTCAGTTTTTCTCCATTGAGAATGATATTTGCGGTGGGTTTTTCATAGATGGCTTTGATAATATTGAGGTATGTGCCCTCTATCCCTACACTTTGAAGAGTTTTGATCAGGAAGGGATGCTGTACTTTGTCAAATGCTTTTTCAGCATCTATTGAGAGTATCATATGGTTCTTGTTCTTTCTTTTATTAATGTGTTCTATCACATTGATTGATTTGCGGATGTTGAACCAACCCTGCAGCCCTGGAATAAATCCCACTTGATCGTGGTGAATAATCCTTTTAATGTACTGTTGAATCCTATTGGCTAGTATTTTGGCGAGAATTTTTGCATCTGTGTTCATCAAGGATATTGGTCTGTAGTTCTCTTTTTTGGTGGGATCCTTGTCTGGTTTTGGGATCAAGGTGATGCTGGCCTCATAGAATGAGTTTGGAAGTTTTCCTTCCATTTCTATTTTTTGGAACAGTTTCAGGAGAATAGGAATGAGTTCTTCTTTAAATGTTTGGTAGAATTCCCCTGGGAAGCCATCTGGCCCTGGGCTTTTGTTTGTTTGGAGATTTTTGATGACTGTTTCAATCTCCTTACTGGTTATGGGCCTGTTCAGGTTTTCTATTTCTTCCTGGTTCAGTTGTGGTAGTTTATATGTCTCTAGGAATGCATCCATTTCTTCCAGATTGTCCAATTTGTTGGCGTAGAGTTGCTCATAGTATGTTCTTATAATTGTCTGTATTTCTTTGGTGTTAGTTGTGATCTCTCCTCTTTCATTCATGATTTTATTGATTTGGGTCCTTTCTCTTTTCTTTTTGATGAGTCTGGCCAGGGGTTTATCAATCCTATTGATTCTTTCAAAGAACCAGCTCCTAGTTTCATTGATTTTTTCTATTGTTTTTTTTTGGTTTCTATTTCATTGATTTCTGCTCTGATCTTAATGATTTCTCTTCTCCTGCTGGGTTTAGGGTTTCTTTCTTGTTCTTTCTCCAGCTCCTTTACGCGTACGGTTAGGTTGTGTACTTGAGACCTTTCTTGTTTCTTGAGAAAGGCTTGTACCGCTATATATTTTCCTCTCAGGACTGCCTTTGCTGTGTCCCACAGATTTTGAACTGTTGTGCTGGTTAGCCCATTCATTCTTTAGAAGGATGCTGTTTAGTCTCCATGTATTTGGGTTCTTTCCAGCTTTCGTCTTGTGATTGAGTTCTAGCATCAGAGCATTGTGGTCTGAAAATATGCAGGGAATAATCCTAATCTTTTGATACCGGTTGAGACCTGATTTGTGACCCAGGATGTGATCTATTCTGGAGAAGGTTCCATGTGCACTAGAGAAGAATGTGTATTCTGTTGCTTTGGGATGAAATGTTCTGAATATATCTGTGATGTCCATCTGGTCCAGTGTGTCATTTAAGGCCTTTATTTCCTTGTTGATCTTTTGCTTGGATGATCTGTCCATTTCAGTGAGGGGAGTGTTAAAGTCCCCTACTATTATTGTATTATTATTGATGTGTTTCTTTGATTTTGTTATTAATTGGTTGATATAGTTGGCTGCTCCCACGTTAGGGGCATAGATATTTAAATTGTTAGATCTTCTTGTTGGACAGACCCTTTGAGTAGGATATAGTGTCCTTCCTCATCTCTTATTATAGTCTTTGGCTTAAAATCTAATTGATCTGATATAAGGATTGCCACCCCAGCTTTCTTCTGATGCCCATTAGCATGGTAAATTGTTTTCCACCCCCTCACTTTCAATCTGGAGGTGTCTTCGCGTCTAAAATGAGTTTCTTGTAGGCAACATACTGATGGGTTTTGTTTTTTTATCCATTCTGATACCCTGTGTCTTTTGATTGGGGCATTTAGCCCATTAACATTCAGGGTAACTATTGAGAGATATGAATTTAGTGCCATTAGTAGCCTGTAAGGTGACTGTTACTGTATATTGTCTCTGTACCTTTCTGATCTACTACTTTTAGGCTCTCTCTTTGCTTAGAGGACCCCTTTCAATATTTCCTGGAGACCTGGTTTGGTGTTTGCAAATTCTTTCAGTTTTTGTTTGTCCTGGAAGCTTTTGATCTCTCCTTCTATTTTCAATGATAGCCTAGCTGGATAGAGTATTCTTGGCTGCATGTTTTTCTCGTTGAGTGCTCTGAATATATCATGCCAGCTCTTCCTGGCCTGCCAGGTCTCTGTGGATAAGTCTGCTGCCAATCTAATATTTTTACCATTGTATGTTACAGACTTCTTTTCTCGGGCTGCTTTCAGGATTTTCTCTTTGTCACTAAGACTTGTCAATTTTACTATTAGGTGACGGGGTGTGGACCTATTCTTGTTGACTTTGAGGGGGGTTCTCTGCATCTCCTGGATTTTGATGCTTGTTCCCTTTGCCATATTAGGGAAATTCTCTCCAATGATTCTCTCCAATAGACCTTCTGCTCCCCTCTCTGTTTCTTCTTCTTCTGGAATCCCAATTATTCTAATGTTGTTTCGTCTTATGGTGTCACTTATCTCTCGAATTCTCCCCTCATGGTCCAGTAGTTGTTTGTCCCTCTTTTGCTCGGCTTCCTTATTCTCTGTCATTTGGTCTTCTATATCACTAATTCTTTCTTCTGCCTCATTGATCCTAGCAGTGAGAGCCTCCATTTTTGATTGCACCTCATTAATAGCTTTTTTGATTTCAACTTGGTTAGATTTTAGTTCTTTAATTTCTCCAGAAAGGGCTTTAATATCTCCAGAGAGGGTTTCTCTAATATCTTCCATGCCTTTTTCGAGTCCGGCTAGAATGTTCAGAATCGTCATTCTGAACTCTTGATCTGACATAGTACCAATGTCTGTGTTGATTAGGTCCCTAGCCTTCGGTACTGTCTCTTGTTCTTTTGTTTGTGGTGATTTTTTCCGCCTTGTCATTTTGTCCAGATAAGAGGATATGAAGGAGCATATAAACTACTAATAGGGTGGCAAAGACCCCGGAAAAATGAGCTGTAACCAAATCAGAAGAGACCCCAAATTGTGGGGGGGAGAAAGGGGATAAAAAACAGGTTCTGAAAAAAAAAGAAAAAAAAAAAGAAAAGAAAAAAATTTAAAAAATAAAACAAATAAAAAAATATAAAAAAGAAAGAAAAAATATATATATTTAGATGAACTAGTCAAAAAACGTTAAAAAAGAAAAGGGTAAAAGTTTTAAAAAAAATTTAGCAGAAGAAGAAAAAAGAAAAAAGAAAAAAAAATTGAAAAAAAAAAATTGAAAAAAGAAAAAAAAAATTGAAGTAGCCGCAAGACTAAAGAATCATGGGGAGAAAGCCATGAGTTCCGTGCTTTGCTTTCTCCTCCTCTGGAATTGCTCTGCTGTCTTAGGAATTGAATCTGCTTTCTCCTTGATAGATGAACTTCGTCCTGGCTGGATATTTTGTTGATCTTCTGGGGGAGGGGCCTGTTGTAGTGATTCTCAAGTGTCTTTGCCCGAGGCGGGATTGCACCGCCCTTACCGGCGGCCGGACTAAGTAATCGGCTCGGGTTCGCTTTTGGGAGCTTCTGTTCCCTGAACGCTTTCCGTAGAGTTCCGGAGGACGGGAATGAAAATGGCGGCCTCCCAGTCTCCGGCCCGGAGGAGCCGAGAGCCTGGGGCCCCACTCCTCAGTGCGCCCCCAGAGGGCAGCACCCAATCACTCCCGTATCCCCAGCCTCTAGCCGCGCTCCGAGCTCACCCAGCCCGCGACCAGTTCAAGGTAACCCCGAGCTGAGAGTTCAGTCCTCGGCTCTGTCTTTGCAGCCGGTTTCTCCGTTCTAATACCTGCAAGCTCTCCGACACTCTGACACCCCCGATCCTTCTGTGACCTTGCGGGGCCTGGGGCCACGCTGGCCCCGCGTGGGCTTCACCCCGGTTTAGCCCCTGGAGCAATGTCCCTCAGTGGAACAGACTTTTAAAAGTCCTGATTTTGTGCTCCGTTCCTCCGCCGCTTGCCGGGAGCCGGCCCCTCCCCCCGCGGTCTATCTTCCCGTCGTTTTAGATTCACTTCTCCGCCAGTCCTACCTTTCAGAAAGTGGTTGATTTTCTGTTTCTAGAGTTGCTGTTCTTCTTCTCTTCGCTCTCCCGTTGGATTTGTAGGTGTTTGCAATGTTTAGATAAGCTATCGAGCTGATCTCCTGCTACCTGATGTAGTCTCAGGCTGCTACTTCTCCGCCATCTTGACTCCCACCGTGATGGTAACTTTTAAGATACAGTATTATTATTATTATTATTACTATTATTTTCTTTTTTTAAAAGAGTTTGTTTATGGGGCGCCTGGGTGGCTCAGTGGGTTAAAGCCTCTGCCTTCGGCTCAGGTCATGATCCCAGGGTCCTGGGATTGAGCCGTCAGGCTCTCCACTCGACGAGGAGCCTGCTTCCTCCTCTCTCTCTCTCTGCCTGCCTCTCTGCCTACTTCTGATCTCTGTCTGCCAAATAAATAAATTAAAAAAAAGAGTTTATTTATTTGATGGAGAGAGAGGGAGCACAAGCAGGGGGAGTGACAGGCAGAGGGAGCCCAAAGCAGGACTCAGTCCCAGGACTCTGGGATCATGACCTGAGCTGAAGGCAGATGCTTAACTGACTGAACCACCCAGGCGGCCTTATTATTTTCTTAAAGATTTTATTTATTCACTTGAGAAAGAGAGACATGTATTAAAAAGCACCTTTGGAGCCAAAATGTGAAGTAGGGAAACAGCATTACATTAAATCCCTCCTCCATAAATAGCTCCCTGAAGGACCTTCTACCAACATGCTTTCATTACTGCTTGATGTTGAGTCAACAGTTGGGAAATGTTTTTAAACTTAGATTTTTGGGGCACCTGGGTGGCTCAGTGGGTTAAGCCTCTGCCTTCAGCTCAGGTCATGATCTCAGGGTCCTGGGATCGAGCGCTGCATTGGGCTCTCTGCTCAGTGGGGAGCCTGTTTCCCTTCTCTCTTTGCCTACTTGTGATCTGTCAAGTAAGTAAATAAAATCTTTAAAATAAATAAATAAACTTAGATTTTTGTCACTTGGGGGTTAAGTAGTTCACCTTGTTATACATGACATGCTGGAAAGAGCAGAGAGGCCTGGATTCAGGTTCAAATCTCCCCTTCACCAGCTGCATGAATTTCTGAATCGCAGGCCCTTCACCTTTCAAAGGCAGACAGTCATACCACCTCTTATGTTCTAGTTCCGAGTTGCACACCCGCCTCCCACGGCCTCAAACACCCTCTCTTGACTCTTCACTTGTCCCTTGAGTTAGTGAAGGTTTCCCAAACTTCAGGAAATCTTGATTTGACTTCATCCTCCCTTCTGCACCCACAAGCTGCGCAAACATTACCTTCACACCATACGGACAATGAAGTTACTTCTTCACTATATTTTTGGCAGGAAGGTCATTTTATTTCTGCATTCTCAATGACCAATATACTTATTGACTAAATTACAGCTTCCTTTTTAAAGGTTTTTATTTTTATTTTTAAATTTTTTTAAACTTTTTTTTTTAATATTTATTTATTTATTTGACAGAGAGAGATCACAAGTAGATAGAGAGGCAGGCAGAGAGAGAGGGAAGCAGGCTCCCTGCTGAGCAGAGAGCCCGATGCGGGACTCGATCCCAGGACCCTGAGATCATGACCTGAGCCGAAGGCAGCGGCTTAACCCACTGAGCCACCCAGGCGCCCCTATTTTTAAATTTTTTAAAAAGATTTTACTTGAGAGAGAACAAGCAGGGGGTAGCAAGGCAGAGGGAGAGGGAGACGCGGACTCCCCACGGAGCAGGGGGCCCAATGTGGGACTCGATTCCAGGACTCTGAGATCATAACCTGAGCCAAAGGCAGACACTTAACTGATTGAGCCACCCAGGTGCCCCAAAAAGTTTTACTTATTTTGAGGGAGAGGGAGAAAGTGAGAGGAGAGGAGGAGGAGAGAATCTTAGGCAGGCTCCATGCCCAGTGTGGAGCCTGACATGGTACTTGATCTCAAGACCCCGAGATCATGAACTGAGCTGAAATTAAGAGTTAGAAACTTGGGGCGCCTGGGTGGCTCGGTGGTTTAAACCACTGCCTTCGGCTCGGGTCATGATCTCAGGGTCCTTGGATCAAGTCCCACGTCAGGCTCTCTGCTCTGAAGGGAGCCTGCTTCCCTCTCACTCTTTCTGCCTGCCTCTCTGCCTACTTGTGATCTCTCTCTGATAAATAGATAAAATCTTAAAAAAAAAAAAAGTTAGAAACTTAACTGAATCACCCAGGTGCCCCTAATTACAGCTTTTTACAAACTATGGTGCAATATAAAAATGTTATTCATAAATTATTAATCACTGAATTATTGAAAATAAACTAGTAGTATGAAATTAGTACTAGTATGTATCTTTAAAAAACACCACAGGGGGCACCTGGGTGGCTCAGCGGGTTAAGCCTCTGCCTTCGGCTCAGGTCATGATCCCAGGGTCCTGGGATCGAGCCCCGCATCGGGCTCTCTGCTCTGCAGGGAGCCTGCTTCCTCCTCTCTCTCTGTCTGCCTCTCTGCCTAGTTGTGATCTCTCTCTGTCAAATAAATAAAATAAAAAACAAAACAAAAAAAAACCACCACAAATCTATAAAGAATTATAGAAGTTTTAGGGCGCCTGGCTGGCTTGGTCAGTGGAGCATGAGACTCTTGATCTCCGGGTTGTAAGTCTGAGCCCCATGTTGGGGGGTTGAGGCTACTTAAAAATAAAATCTTTAGGGGATGCCTGGGTGGCTCAGTCTGTTAAGCGTCGGCTTTTGGCTCAGGTCATGATCCCGGGGTCCTGGGATCAAGTCCCACATCCGGCTTCTTGTTTGGCAGGGAGCCTGCTCCTCCCTCTACCTGCCGCTCTCCCAGCTTGTGCGCTCTCTCACAAATAAATAAAACGTTAAGGAAAAAAAAGAAAAATCTTTAGGGGCAACTGAGTGGCTCAGTCAGTTAAGCATCTGCCGTCAGCTCAGGACATGATCCCAGAGTCCTGGGATCTAGCTCTGCATCGGGATCCCTGCTCAGCGGGGAGTCTGCTTCTCCCTCTGCCCCTCACCCCTCTTGAGCTCTCTCAAATAAAGAAAAATCTTAAAAAAAAAAAAAAAACTTAAAAAAAATGATAGAAGTTTCCAGTAAACCTTCAGCTTAGTTCAGGTTCTTCCAAATATTTGCATAGTTTATGCCAAATTTTCATATACAAATGTACTGAGCAAATACAAATGACACGATGTTACCCATAAAAGTTGGCGAAAGAATTTTATTGTGTGGCTTATGTAGGTCTTTGCATTCTACTAACAGAAAAGCATTTTTCCACATCTTATTCGACCTAACAAATCATATATTTATGATTTTATCTACATGGCTGCAGCATTACACTACTAAAGAAAACCTTCCTTTTTCACTTGTACTTTGGTGCAATTATACAGTAGATATCTCTTTGCCCAGAAAATAAAAATATTCTCAATCTCAACTTAAAATGGAACAAAGACATTAATACCAAGTTTCTTGCACCACTCGGTAAAAGATTGCAATAAAAACCAAAACAGTATGCTGCTTAACATACAAGATGATAAGACGTCTGGCAGTTTCAGTCAAACCTCTGTAGGAATGGTTTAGCATCTGGGTTTATTTTTACTGCAGTTTTCACATATGACAGGTGGAAGTGTACCATAATGAAGAATAGTCACGTTCTTCATTTGCTCAAGAGACTCAAATATTGGACTCCAGCACAAGAAGTATCTCTTGGGGCTTAGTAATATACAAATGGGTAAAAAAAAAACTGCCTTAGGAAAAATTTCACAATTGTTTGACTAAACATCTGAAACGTTTTTATCACAGCTTTCATATATTAAAAAAGTTTCCTCCAGAGATGAAGCTTATTTGTGAAATAAAACCTAGTCGCTATCATCTGACCCATGTTCTGAGCCCCGATCTGAGGCCTCATTGTTGGATCCCTCCGGTTCGGATTCATTTCCAGAGCCCTGGCCGGAGGCCTCATTATCAGAGCCTCTCTCGGAATCGCGCTCAGACTCAGCGCTCGGAGAAGCGGGGCGAGAGTCTACGTCTGAGCCTCCAGAGCGGCTTCTCCCGGACTGCACAGACTCGTTGTCAGACTGCTCCGAACCCGAGGGCCTTCTCTTTCTGGCTGGCTGGTCACTGTCTGAATCCTCATCCGACTGCCGTCTGCGGGACCTCCGGGGACTGCCAGCCTCGCTGCCAGACTTGCTCTGGTTCCCATCGGAATCGCTCTCCGAAGAGGCGCGCTTCTTCCGCGGCTCTCCCTCATCCGAGTCGCTGTTGCTGTTGCTGTTGCTGGTGCGGTGATGTCTGGTAAAGACAAGCACTGGTTAGACTGGCCCATGGGAGACTCAAAGAGCAGAGAATGCTTTGAAAACATCAGGGCAGTAAAATGTTCTATTTATGACCTGCATGGTGTCTACACAGGTGTTCATTTTTTGTGTCCTGTTTTGTAAATTTGATCTATTTCACAGTTAAAAAAAGGATTAAAAGGAAAAAAGAATATGATGCTTTGATTATAACACAGCATTTAAACAGTAAACGAGGACTCTCATTGGCTAATACCAGACACCCTCCATCAGAATGAAGCACTTCTCAATTTCATACAAAAAATTATGAAAAGGGATAATTAATTTTTATAAACAAATTCAGAGCTGCAGAAGTGAAACCCAGGATCTTGCTTGGCTGTCGACTCCGAGCAATTAACCCTCTCCCAAGGCTGGATGAGTGGGACTCGCTGTCAGACCCCTGAAGAGCAAAGGTACCACTCCTATCCATGATCCGCGGCTGCACTAGGGCCCCCCACCAGCACAAGACTTACTTCAGAGAAGCAGCCGGGGCTAAAAAGGCTTCTTAGCTTGCTTACTTCTGCTCAGAGATCCCCCCTACTTATCAGCTGATGGGTTAAAGGGAAAAAGGACTTGCACCTATGCTTGGAATGGTGGTGGCACCCAGGAAATCTTGGCTTCCTGGAGGCTCTGAAGCACAGAGCATTCCCTTAACTGCTGTGACAGGTGCTTACAGCCCAGAGCTTTGTACAGGAGGACATACTTCTCTTGCGGCATACTTCTTAGTTTTGGTTTCCATGACAAATATTCCAGGAAAAGAATATTAAATCCCCCAGGGTTCAGTCTAAGAAGGGAGAATACGATGAAATGTATTCCTCTGTTTGGAAATGAAACCATTTCCATGTGACTGAAGAAAGGTTCTCTGTGCTTAAATCTGAAAGAAGAAACCTAGACATACAATATGTAACTCGGGTCACCCTGAGTGGACATGAAGAGTGACTGAGAGGAGGATGCTGTATATTCATTCTGTATATATGCTAAAGGCCAGTGGGCCTCTCACAATCCAACTCCTATCATTCTACCTGTCCAAATAAGCAAATACTCTGTGATGGTCAGGACCAAGTTTAACTGATACAAGCAGCTCAAATCAACTTGGTCTTGACCTCCGATATAGTTTAGCAGTAGCTCAGCATCTCACACGAACCCTTCTGCCTACACATTTTAACAATGCCCATTCTAAAAACACACACCTCATTGCTCTGCTCGTGCATGCCTCTCACCACTGGCTGGGGTAACACTGTGGGCAAAGGGCAAGGCAACCACAGTGTAGGTCAGCCAGCATTTTCAGAGAAAACAGGAACTGCAGGTCTTTACAGATGGTTCCCTAGAGCTCGCTACCCAGGAGGGCAGCACCCCGCCAGCATCCTCAGCTCCCTCAACATGCTAACTAAGACTCAACTCAAACAGCCTTCCTTTCACAAAGCCTATCTCCTACATCCCTCCCTCAAACTCCAGAGTAGGTACTGTCCCCGGAGAGCAATAAACGAAACCATAAGTGATAACACTTATCCCACGATAATGTGGTTTTTGGCTTATCTGTTATTCTCCACTGCTTCTAAAGCATAAACTTGAGGGCAGAGTCTATGACTCTTTCCTCTGTATCCCTGGCACTCAGCACACTATCTCATGGAATTTTTAGTGAATGTTCAAGTAACTGTGGAATGAATGAATGAAATGATGGCCATCAGAAGAAATATAGTGTCGTATAGCATTCAGAGTCCCCGTCTGCGAATTCAAGTTGGGGAATTGAGGGACAAGTTTAGGACAAGTAAACTCAAGGACTGCTTCTCCAGGTGCGCCATGAGCTAAAGAAGAGTAGTGGACAAGCGGTCTAGGAAAAGTCCCTCCTGGAGCTGGCAGGGCTGAGTCACCACTGCCTGACAACAAAAGAAATGGTCAAGAAAGTCCCATCTCCACATGGCCAGGAGCAGGCTACTCTTAACAGTTTTAGCTGGCCTGGTAGTGTAGCAAAGCGATATATTTCATTTAGAAGGATGCCATCCAGAGCTAGAATGTATTAAGCTAAGTAAAGTAAGTCAGTCAGAGAAAGACAAATACCATATGATCTCACTCGTATGTGTAATTTAAGAAGGAAAAGAGATGAACATATGGGAAGGGGGAAAAGAAAAAAGGAGAGGGAAACAAGCCGTAAGAGACTCTTAATAACAGAGAACAAACGGAGGGTTGATGGAGGGATGTGGGTGGGGATGAGCTAGAAGGGTGATGGGCATTAAGGAGGGCATTTCCGATGAGCACTGGGTGTTGTACCTAAGTGATGAACCGCTGAATTCTACACCAGAAACCAATAGTCCACTGGATTTTAACTGCCTAAAATTCAAATAAAAAAATAAAATAAAACAGCAAAAAATAGTAATAGTAAATTATAAAATTTCACTATTAAAAAAAACAGAAGGAGGTCATCCAGGAAATTTCAGCTAATATCCATGGAGAAATAAGATCTCAAAATAGGTTTTCTTCTCTGAGGGACAAACATGTGACAGGACAAAAATGACAGGGTTAGATTAAGATGTGTGCTGAGGTTTCTGCCAGCTTTGACAGAAAATTCTAAGAAGCTGGAGAGAAAACATTTTGGCACAGTGACCACTCTTATCTTTCATTAGGAGAATACACTAAGGAACAATTCCTACCCTTCATCAGCAATTTTAAGTTTATCTTCGTCTGAAGAATCATCACTTGACGATATTATGGCTTTCGATTTTATTTTGCCCTTCATTGAAGGAGGCAGACGTTCTGGCTTGGGCTAAAGAAAGAAGACCAAACATAACAGATTATATAAGACTCTTAGGTTACATTACATTAGGATGTCTTGTTAAACTAAGTTTGCAGTGTAATGATAAAACCAAACAGCAATGAAATCTTGTCATTTGTGACACGTGGATGGAACTAAAGGGTATTATGCTTAGCGAAATAAGTCAATCAGAGAAAGACAACTCTCATGTGATCTCCCTGATATGAGGAAATGGAGATGCAATGTGGGGGGTTTGGGGGGTAGGATAAGAATAAATGAAACAAGATGGGATCGTGAGGGAGACAAACCATAAGAGACTCTTAATGTGACAAAACAAACTGAGGGGGACTGGGGGTAGGGGGTTAGGGAGAGGGTGGTGGAGTTAAGGACGATGGGGAGGGTATGTGCTGTGGTGAGTGCTGTGAAGTGTGTAAGCCTAATGATTCACAGACCTGTACCCCTGGGGCTAATAATACATTATATGTTTATAAAAAAAATAAAAACAAAACAAAACAAATAGCAGCCATTACACTTCAAAAAGAAGCATTTCTGCTTGAAGAAACTGTAAGGAAAGAATGTATTCTGGTGCAGTGCGACCCTTCCTGCCGACAACGGGGATGAAAACCACAGTGTTAGAAACTTACAGCCTTCTTCTTCTCTGCTCTTGGGGGACGGCGCTTTTTCGGTTTGGGGCCATTTTCGGTTTCATCATCGTCGGATCCTTCTTCTCCCTTCGGAGGTCTTATATAGCGGACATCGAGAGAAAGTCTGTCAAGATTCACTCATCGCTAGAAAGTCTAAGACTACTTTGTCATCGCCACGTACTCATTCTGAATACTACTCTCTACACGTGCTCCCTCAACCACACTATCCTTCCTCGAGGGCAGAGGCCATTATTTACAATTGCTGTACACAGCTCAGGAGTCTGCAAAAACCATGAATTTATGTGATGTCTACCAAATAATCACGTCTCTGTCGAGTCCTCCTATTAATCTAAGATAACCTTGACTCTTGTACTTGGTGGGGCGACAGAAGATGTGATGAAAGACCCAGGCTCCAGATCTTACATCTTTCCTCTCCTCTTCCTTCCTTCCCAGTTACTCATTCTGGGCCTACTGAGGCCCTATCATAGCTTCCATTCCATAGGTCTGTGTCTGGATGAATTCATTAGGTTCTTCCCCAAGTACAGGTAGTGAAGGGCTGAGAGAACACGTCTCGCTAACTTCAGGGAAAGAATGTATTTTTAAGAATACATAGCATGTACAGCCAACTGGAGGTTCCTGGACAGGGGAGCACCATGAGAGAGGAACAGGACAGCTCAGGGGCACCTCCAGGGGAGGGATGGGAAGGGTACCACTTATCTTAACCGCAAATGGCACCGGGAAGATTCAAAGGCCCTTCTTTTACATTAATTCACACTTTATATATCTAGCAAAACTTGAGGTGGGCATCATTACCATTTTACACAAAGGAAACTGAGACTCAGTGCATTTCCTAAGATTGCACGTGGACAGGTAGGGTGGATATACCCAGTTCTCATTCTACATAGCATACATTTCCCCATAAATATTACAATTTTGAAGACGTAAGAGAGGCAGTATAACTAACTTGCAGCTCTCACAGGAAAGCTGTGGAGATGTGTGGCAATTCCAAGTACTCAGGGGCTTTGCTGATGGGGTCTATCTTAGGATTATTATGATTAAAATAGGAAGTGGGGAACAAAAGGCTTTAAGGTCTGGGTGGATCAAGTGATCACCAGGTTTCACAAATTCTAACACAAGAAAGATTCAGGTGAGAGGTCATCTGTCACCTTTATGAGGCTATTCACAACACCCTGATTAATACCTTCTCCTCTTTTTCTTCTTTCTCTCACCACCCTCCTCTTCTTCGCCTTCTTGCTCACTACCACTGCCCTTTCTTCTCTTCTTCTTTTTGGATATAGGCAGGTCATCGTCGGTATCATCATTGACAAATTCATCAAACTCTCCTCCCTTTTTAGAACGCTGAAATCCAAACAAGACTACAATCAGTTCTCTCCTGGCTGGTGGAATGAGGCCAGATCCTATCAGTCATCTGACAAACAAAGGACCTTTTTTTTTTTATCCAGTTGCAAGGAAGGGGTGCTTGATGAGGCCCAATGTTAAAGACTTCTAATTAGGACGAATTGCTCAGATGTCAAAAATCATCAACTACTTAGGTCACTACAAGGTACAGTGTGCTGGACTAACACTGGAATGCATTTTTAAGTACTGGCTACCACTGAAAGCACTGTGTTGGAAGACGGTCTCTTAGCAAAGAAGGAAGTCAAACTTAAGAACTGAACACTGAGTAAATACAGCCAACGATATTCTCTTCTGGGAGTCAAGTGCCAGACCTGCGGCCATCCGTCTTAGCAGGAGTGCCGCCTTACCCTTCCACCACCGCCACCTCTTTTCTTTTCTTTTGTTGCTTCGGTCTCTCCAGTAAACATAAGAATATTTTTGGTCTTCTCCACATACTGGGCCCGCTGCTCCAAAAGTTTCTTTTGCTCTTCCTTTTCTCTGAGACGTTTCTCTTCCTGTGAGGGAAAAAGAGTAGGAAAACACTGCATCAAATGTTATGTTGAAAAAAACATCCTGATGACCATCAGAAGGACTTCTTTTTGAACATGCAAGATGTACGTATGCACATAATTCTTAAGTTCTAGTATAACTGCAAACACAATAAATACCTGTTCTTTAAGAAGTTTCTGCCTTAACAGTTCCTTTTCTTGCTCTTGTTTGGCCCGTAACTCCCTTTCCTCTTCATCTTGTTTACGTGCCCGGGCCACATGGTACTGGGCCTGGCTCAGTAAGTCAGAGCACTGCCTACAAAATTTCAGATTCAGAGAGACATGAATGCAGTTAACACACTTTTTGCTCAGAAACTCGGAGCATCTCTTTTCCTTACACAAACTAAAAAGTCTGAAGCAGGACTCTTAGCTGATATCTAAGGGATATTTTAATCAATAAAATTAACTTAGTTTCTAAGTCAAGACAGTCAACTACAGTAACTTTCCAAAGTATAAGCGTCCTCTCCAAGCACAAATGTAAAGATTTTCAACATTATCTTCACACGTGACTCAAAGAGTCAAGACAGAAAAGTATTTTCTCCACACAACTTAAATACTTTACTAAATTGACTTTGTCATATTCCCTGAAAGGACCCTTAGGAAAAAGCCTTGACCCAGGCTGGGGAGCCCCACAGAGGAGTGGGAAAGACTGACCCCTGGAAGGCCACCCAGAGCACACTGGTATCACTGCCTCCCACCACCCAAAGTCACCTTCCAGAAATAGTAACATTACCTGGCTTCTGTAGCAGCAAGGGCCAAATCGAATCTCATTTTGTCTCCCACTTTACTCAAGTAACTGAAGTATCTAAATGGAATGAGAAAATACAATAATTCACTTAAAAAATTTCTAAGGAAAGGCTCTTTACATTTTAATCTGTTCTACAAAAATAGTCTGAGAATAGGTTTAACCAAATGAGCCACCCAGGCGTCCCCTGAGAATAGGTTTACATGTTTACAAACAAGTTTACTGACTTACACCAACCTGTTTGATACATGAAAGGCTATCATCTCAATGAAATTATATATGAAACTCACTTAAAAAAGACTCTCATCAATATAACACTCAATATGTTTAATAAAATACAAGTTCATGAAGTTAAGTAGTCATATTTAATATTATTGGTAAACCCATAAATAACCAAAAGTCACCTCAAGCAACAAATATTTACTAAACACCACATTTACTAAATACGTCAGCATGGAGATTAGGAGATGCAGGCCATGAAAACATAATCAATGTATCAGGCAAGGCAAGAAATGCCTATATATGAATTTAAATAAGGTTGGACAAAACCTGAAAAGATGTCAGGCTTTGATTTTACCACTAACTGAATTACCAAATAAATCCTATGTACCGGTACATAAATTTTGAGCTAAGTTCAATAAACCTAATCAATATTTAAGAGGATAGGCCTTAATAATCTTAGCCCAATGAAAATTCATATCTCATGAAAGACATACCAGTATGAGTAGAAAAACCACTAAGTGAAGCCTAAAAATTTCACGTGTGTAAACTTCAGGGTCATTTTATTGTCAGATTAATAAAAGTCTAGGGCAAGCTTGCAAAGCCAGTTCTAGGGGAGGCTACATGATTCAAATCTGGCAGGAACCTGGCCGCAGTTTGGCGCCACCTGGTGGCAACTGTCTGCTTTGGCTTAAAAAATCACTAGAATGCTTCTAAATAGAAAATGATTCTTTTGACGAAGTGTTTCTCAGCACCTTTTGAGATGGATGGACAGACTGACTGATTTATGACTTTATTTATTTATTGGCCAGAGAGAGAGCACAAGCAGGGGGAGCGGCAGGCAGAGGGAGAAGCAGGCTCCCTGCTGAACAAGGAGCTGGATGTGGGACTTGGTCTTGAGCCGAAAGGCAGACGCTTAACTGACCAAGCCACCCAGGTGTCCCAAAACAAATGGATTTAAAGAAACAAAGCATTTAAAAAGTCGTTTCTACAAAATTCTTTACCTATGTGCAAGCTCCAGTTCTTTCACAGCATTAAGTACTTCCTTCAGATTACTCTTTTCATCTTTCAGAACAGAGGTAGCTAACCTTTGCAGGACCAAGGCCACATTAAACATAAGTACTGTATCACTGGGGGCCACATGTCTAGCCTATAAATAAGAAACAAAGCAAATACTTCATATGATTGAATGATGTGAAAAGGATTTTAGCCAAATAGGGTGTTTTATATATATATATATATATATGAATGTGCATAAAATACAATTTAAAAAAACCACAATGCAGCACAGAACTAAATGAGAATAATGAGTTTTCCTTTTTACCTTCAGCAAAGTCTGTTTGCACTCCTGTAACTTGCCACACTTGAAGAGGGCCCGGGCCAAATACAGCACAACTTCAGTGTTCTGGTGCTTATAGAACTTTCTGAGGCAGTTTTCATACTGTAACAAAAGGAAAAGTTAGTTAAAATACAAGAAGGGTTAAATAACGTCATCATATAACAAGATTTCAGGTGATTTTAAAGCTATGTGAAAGGGTGTTTTACCTTTTGAGTAGTTAATTTTAAAGAAAATTTGAGAATAATTTTTGACATCCACCAGCACAGATTTTCACAACATGAAAACCTGATGAAAAAAAAAAAAAAAACCCCACAACTAGATACTCAAAATAGTTTTTCCATTTGAAACTCGGACCAACACTGAAAGGACAAATAGACTGGACGGCCTTTTTCATATCTCTAGTAACACTATCTAGAATCAGTTGACAACTTATTAAAAGTTACACACCTGGTCCCTTTGGGTTATACTACCACCTTTCCTTAGGATCGATGGAACCTACTGGCAATGAGCAAGTGAAGACTCACAGTTCTGGTTGTTAACTTCTTGATAAAACCAATATATAACAATACTGGTGTCAACTTTGCCATGAACACTTCACTTTTTGACCATGGAACATATCCTGTCATACGTTAGATCTTCTTCATAGAAGGTGGTTAGAGAGCTTCCCCTTGAATATCCCTAGTAATTAATTTGCATTTTTAAAAGGCAACATTATCATTCTGCAGATCAGGAAGGCCCACCTTCAAAAACACCACCTCTGAGACTACCATATGCAGTCTGGAGTCCATAAATCTTTGTGACTAGTGCCTTCAAACTTTCTGAATTTGATAATAATCAACCTTCTTAGAAAAAAGGTTAACCACTTCCAGGAGCTTGACTGCACTTGCCTTCTATCTCTGGTAAGAACCTTGTTTTTTCTAACCATACTATTTCCCATAGAGCCTAAGAATTCTTTTACTTTTTAATATGCTATAGATGCTAAATATATATATTTTTAAAGATTTTAAACCCATGACCCTGGGATCCAGAGTCATATGCTCTATCTACCCAGCCAACCACACACCCCTAGATGCTAAATATGACTCTTTTACTTCAAGCTCAAGCACTCCACAAATATGAAAACCCTAACAGAATTTCATAGTGACGAAAACTAATCCCCATGGGGTTTTTCTTTCTTTCTAAAATGTCTTTTAACCTTTCTGAAACTCAATTTCTCCCATGAGAAAGAAGAGTGTAAAACAAGCAAATATTAAACCCTCCTATCTTTTGGGTACTTACTGATATACTAGGCATGTTAGTGCCAAGTACGTTATCTACTACTCTTCATACTAGATCCTCATACAGTTCTGTGAATTTAAGGTACATGAGCCCCATTTTATAAATGGGGAAACTGGCTCAGAGAGGATGTCCTTTGCCCAAGGCATGTGATTAGGGATGGAACTAGGATTCATATCTCTGTCTGGACACCAAAGACTGGCCTTAACATTGTATGATTGTTAAGTCTCCGAATAGACATATCACATGAGACAGCACACAGCTCCACAACAGGGTCAGAATGGTTAAGAAAACATTTGCTCAACAATGAACACAATATAGAAATATCTTGAATGATAAACTATTACCATCTGAACAGCACTGATATACTGCTTCTGTTCCACGTAGATGTGTGCTAGGTTCAACCACACATCACTTATATCTGCTGTTGCTTCTCTTACTTGGGCAAATACATCACGAGCTTCACGAAAATATCCTTTGTGGGCCAAAACAGCTCCTAAAATTATAAAAAGGCTCACATTTAAGAATTTTCTAATTGGAGCCAGAAAAACAACTGAAGGTCCTATTTTAAAACAACCACATTTATTACATTTAGGGAGAAATTATGATCTATAAACACTCCTTTGAAAGCACTTATTTCACAGATCACTACAGACCCCCATGTCTTATAATCACCTATGCCATTAGCAGCATACAGATTCTTTGCATCATTTCTGAGTACTTGTTTATAGATGGCCAGAGCACGATCTTGATGACGCTTTTCCTACAAAAAGAAATAAACATTATAAACAAAATTCAAATAGGAATCAAGTGTCAGTTTTGTTTTAAAGGAACGAAACAGAAAAAAAAAAAAAAAAATGAAGAGACAAAAAGAAATTACCTTTTCTCGATCTCGGGTGGGCTGATGCAAAGTCTGGAGCCAGACATTGCCAAGGGCCAGCATAGAATAAGTATCACTCTGTGTAGATGGTTGTTTTAATATCCTCTCAAATTTCTTCTGTCCTGGACCCCATTCTTGTTTTGCTAAATGAAGATTACCAATCAAAGACCAAGCATCTGGATGGTCCTAAAACACACATGTGTAAAGAATCAAAATCTGTAATTTGAATTCAGAGACATCAATCACCTTTCCATGACAGCTGATTACTGAAGAGGTTTACAAGCTACATTTACAAAATTGAGAATGGAGATGGACTAATGAATTGTAAAATCAATCTAGTGTGTAATTATCAGCATGAGAAATGCAACAGAATGGAATATAGGTAGGTCATCAGTGTACTGCACGTGGCAACATCATAAAAAGATTTGCAAAACTCACATTTTAGTTTTTGTATGCACACGTGTGTACTAGGCTATGATGTAAAGGCTATTTCTGTGGGCTACAATTACAAAAAAAGTTTAGGTGACTTCTACTCTCTAGTATCTTTAGCAAGTAAAAATAAAACAGGGAGATGTCAAGACATTAGAAATATGATAGACATTAAAATGAAAAACTGATTTACTAGGGAGAAAAAGGTGAGAAAATTGTTTTTCAAACCTAGGAGTTAATACTACCAACCTGATTAATTTGAAGAGCTTCCTTAAACCAATCTGAAGCCTCATAAAAATTTCCTTTATCTCTGGCCATGGCTCCTAGGCGCAGATAGCCTGAAAATATACATTTAAAAGTTTTTACATTTAAAATATTAGCTATTTTAGAGCCTCTGCCTTTAGCTTAGGTCATGATCCCAGGGTCTGGGATCGAGCCCCAAATTGGGCTCTCTGCTCAGCAGGGAGCCTGCTTTCCCCTCTCTCTCTGCCTGTCTCTTTGCCTACTTGTGATCTCCCTCTCTCTGTCAAATAAATAAAATCTTAAAAAAAATATTAACTATAAAAGATCATTATTTTAAAGTCACACTTTTGAAATGATTATATTTCGTTAATACATTCATAGAATGAACAGAAATCCTACAGATGAAAAAATATTGAGCACCAATAAAACTAATTAATAATCTAACAAGTTAAGGAGCAACTCTGTGACCATCAAGTCTCACTGTTTGAAATCTCAGATTTATCTCTCCCACTCTATTCCTAATGCTAGCACTCTACTCCAAGTCCTAATCTACACCAAAGTTATTTAAAAAGCTTGGAGCACTTTTTTTTCCAGTTAGTCTCTGATGCATGGCACTGTCACTTTTTCTTAAAAAGCTGTTTGTCATGGGCGCCTGGGTGGCTCAGTGGGTTAAGCCACTGCCTTTGGCTCAGGTCATGATCTCAGGGTCCTGGGATCAAGTCCCGCACTGGGCTCTCTCCTCGGCAGGGAGCCTGCTTCCTCCTCCTCTCTCTCTCTGCTTGCCTCTCTGCCTACTTGTGATCTCTCTCTGTCAAATAAATAAATAAAATCTTTAAAAAAAATAAAAAAATAAAAAAATAAAAAGCTGCTTGTCTTATGGCAAAACAGCAAAAGCATGGACTACTAGGGATTACTAGTTAGAAAATCTGAGCTTTAACCGCGGGCTACCACTTAAAGAACTCTAAGAAAGTGTCACACAAATGTAAGTTGTTACTTTCTCCAGAAAATGTCAATGTCCTCAGGCCAACTAGCAATGGTTTACTATTGCCTATCAAACCAATTCAAGTTCAGCCTGGCATTCAATTAAAATCTTACTTGTTTTAAATCACTTTTGCATTCATAATAGCATGATCAGGGCCAAGTTAATAGCTCCTGATTTAACCAGTCAAAATATCATAGCTTTAAGTTCTTTTAAGGGAAGTACAGTATTATAAATTATTTTTAATTTAAAACTTTCCAAATATTACAATGTCTAGTGTGTAAAAACTCAAGGTAGGATATTTTAATAGTAATTATTTCGAAGTAAAATAGTGCTCATTCTTACTAGTACAAACACTGCAAAAATGTTAATATGAAATCAGAGCAGGAGTATCATAAAGGTACATCCATCACCAAGTAAGTCAAGGAGTTGTTCAAAGTGTAATAAAGGTAGTTGACCCACTAAGGATGGTCTATCCTATGAAATATATGGTTCAACTGGTTTTTAGTTATTTCTTTTAGTTTCTAGCGTAAATTTAAGTGAAGCTTCATTGTTCTGTTTTATTTTTTTAAGGCCATAAATTTGCCTTGAAGGAAAAGGGGATGTTATAACCTTCACATTTTTTTACTATTGGTTCTGAGAAAGATTTTTTTTCAGGCTGAATTTTTGCTGCTGGTGTGGGAATTTTAATTTATAAAAACAGTTTACAGTTCTTCGGTGCGTGGGTGGCTCAACTGGTTAAGCATCTGCCTTCAGCTCAGGTCATGATCCCAGGGTCCTATGATTAAGCAAGCCCTAAGGAGGGAGCCTGTTTCTCCTTCTTCCCCTGTCTGCCACTCCCCCTGCTTGCGCGCTCTGTCAAATGAATAAATTTAACCTTAAAAAAAAAAAGAAGCAGAAGTTTACAATTCTTACAGTCAACATAATTAGGATGTTCCCGTAAGATGTTTTTATATAGTTTTTCTGCTTCATGGAATTCACACATTGCCTCATACAGCCTGGCTAAATTGTATGATGTTGTAACAGAAATGGCATTATAATAATGTTCATCATGCTCAGCTTCTGCCTTTGCGCGATCCAATGAGGCCAAAAAATATTTCTATAAGAAAAGAAAATTACATGTTAAAAGACAGTTGATGCATCTGAAAAGTGTGCATTCAACTTGACAGTGTGTAAGAAGGGAGTTATTTCCAGTTTCCTACCTTTGCCTCCCCTAGATTTCCAAGTCTAAAATGGAGGGCACCCACATTATTCAGAATCTCTGGCGGCACATCAGCCTGCACTTTCTCCTGAAGGATCCGTGTAGCTGTTCCATAGGCTGAAAGGGCACCCTGTATTATCATGGTGGAGACAATAAGGTATAAGTGAAAATGAAAGGGAGAAACACTACACCATGCTTTCAAAAACACATTTGTAGGAGACGAAAAACACTGCTAAAATACCTGTATGTCAGTCTGTTCTAAGATTTGTGCCAATTCAATCCAAGCTTCAACGTCATCAGGATACTGTTCTGTGACCTTCTTCAAATGGCCCTGGGATAAAAGAGGTCATAAGCTGAAGTAGGATTAATTCAGCAACTATAGGCTGTCAAAGTAAAAAGTGGTAGCTACTCTACCTTGTTTAATACGTTAACTGTTCGTTATTTCAACTGGAACAAGCTCGGCTAACAAAACTGCTTCCATCATATTTCTACTAGCAATAACAAGAATGAAGCATGACAGTCTAATGATAATTATGAGAAAATAGCTACAATTTTTTAAAAGTACCTTGGCAATATCTCGTTTTTCTTGATCTTCTGAGGCAGCATATAGCGAGCCAAGAATTTTCATAGTTTCATAATTATTAGGATAAGCTTTCAAAACTTTCTCAAAGCACTGAGATGCATTTTCTTTGTCACCTCGATAAATGTACATTTGTCCCAACCCAAAAAATGGCAGCACAAAAGAGGATGAAGCAAACTGTGTGGCTTGATAGTAGTACTGGAAAGCTTGGTCATAATCTTCCTAAAAAATGAAAATTAAACAAGACCAACAGTATGTACAGAAGTTTATCTTCTTTTCCATGTAGAAAGGTTTTTAAAAGACTTGAAACACTATGAAATAACAGAATTAGATATTTAGAGAAGGTTTAAAATGATCTTACCTGAACATGGAATGATCTAGCCAGCTGATAACAACTTTCTGCTTGCATAGCCTCCACTTCTGTATTATGGAATGCATGGAGAGCCAAGTGTTGGACTTTGCTATAATCCTGAACAATGAGATCCAGAAATCAACTGAGTCAATTCAAACAACTCGAACAATCTCAAACATAAGACTTCCTCAAGTTTCATTTTTAAAATGTGTTCACTGAATTACCAATAACAGTGCCGTATCTAGAATTACAAATCAGTTTTCTCATTCTCCTTGCAGATAAATTCACTTACCTAGAAGTTAACATCTATCCATCACATCTATTACTTTATTTAATCCCGCAACAATCCTTTGAGGTATCAGCCCTATTTCTGTGATGAGAAAACCTGAGAGAGGTTAAGTCTCTTATTACTAGTAAAGGAAGCAGTTACAATTCATTGAGAACTATTATACACTAGGCACTGAGGTAGGTATGATACTTAAAATTCTTCTAGCCTCAGTCAAAAACCCTGCAAAGAGTATCATTATTACCATTTTACTGATGGGGAAATAGAGGCTTAAAGAAATAAAGTGTGTTGCCTAAGGTGGAAAAGCTAGAATATGGATTTTTTTCTGACTCCAAGGAAATGTTCTAACACATAAGGGTAGCAAGCTTAAGTGACTGGATTTGAATTCAGCTGTCTTCGAATGCATGGGTCATGACTTTCCCATTAGACCTGACTTAATTTTAATTATAGAGCTAATCTCCTAACAGTATCGAAGTCAGAGTTCATACATCAGGGGGCAGGAAACATCTTTCTTGTTTTAATAGGGATACATTTTATCCCTATGAGAAAATAACTAGTAATCTGGTCTGGAAAGCCTTTGTTAGGTCAATAGTTAGTTTCAGCTTTTTTTAAAAAATATTTTTAAAATAATTTTTAAATATTAGGAATAATAATGTGATTGCTGTTTTTAACAGTAACTGTTTTCCATTAGATAAGTATTTAATATGCACATGATATTTAATCCTAACTGCTACTCCTCAAATCCTGTAAAATAGGTTTTATTACTGTTTTACAAGTAAGGAAATTAAAATTTAGGGGAATTATTTGCCCAAAGCCATAAAACAATAAAATGATGATACCTGAATTTCAACCAAGTGATTCAAACTCTATTCCCGGAATTACGTTGCAAAGCCTTTTAGCTAAATTTATATATTGTTCCCTGGGATGAAGGTAATGGTCAAATGTTGGATTTGGAATATAATTTTTCTATTTTTATTATTCTTTGACTCATGATATATCTCTTAGGGAATAAAATGATTCCATTTCGAAATTTAACATAAAATGTATTAGAGATTACATTCCATTTTAAAATCCTTATTCACATCTCTTTGGCTCCCCCTCATGCCCCAATTTTTGTCCCCAGTTGCCTCTGCATTCTAGCTGCTTCTCTTTCTGGTCAAAAAACCAAGCTCAATTCTCGGTTCTTTCTGGAATTCTGTGTTACTTGTTCCAGAAGTTACCATAGTTCCCATCTCTAATCCCACTTCACTACTTACTGAAGTGTCTGGATATTAGTAATACCTTTTCTTCCCAGCTAAATGTTTCTTCTACAGGGGAGACGATGTAGTGCGGTGGTCAGTTAATTAAAATACTACATCTCAACTATACTACCTGCTAACTGAGTGAATTTTGGCAAGTGATGTTACTTAACTTTGCTGAATCTCAATTTTCTTATCCATAGAAAGGGAAATAGAAATAGGCTGCCCACCTCCTTAGGGCTGCCCTAATGACAGATGAAGAAAACATATGTAAGCATGCTCTAAACCTTTAGGACATATATTCAGTGCAAGATGATAACAGGTATTCAGTAACAGTCTAACAGATTGGCTTGATTTATATACTTCATGTACACAATCTAAAAGGTTTTGAACGTGTTAAAAAGTAAGGCTTTGTGTGCCTGGGTAGCCCAGTTGGTTAAGCATCTGCCCTTGGCTCAGGTCATGATCCTGGAGTCCCAAGATGGAGTCCCACATCAGGTTTCCCGCTCAGCGGGAAGTCTGTTTCTTCCTCTGACCCTCCCCCCTCTTATGCTTTCTCTCTCTCAAATAAATGAATAAAATCTTAAAAAAAAAAAAAAAAAGCAAGACTTTATCTTCAGCAGTGGAAGGGAGACTAGCATCAAAAATTAAAAACTAGGGGCGCCTGGGTGGCTCAGTCATTAAGTGTCTGCCTTCAGCTCAGGTCATGAGGATATTAACTACCTCTGACTATTATCTGACTCTTACAAATTCATGGAATGCATTTGTTTCAAGTTTTCTTTATTTGAGTAATCTCTACATCTTACGTGGGGCTCAAACTCACAACCCTGAGATCAAGAGTTCACATGCTCTTCTGAAGGATCCAGCCAGGTGCCCCGACGGGATTCACTTTTAATAATATTTGGTATTTCATAAGTATTGGCTGCCTTTAATAGCAGTTAATTATCTATTAATAGCAATAATAATAGTGATATGCTAACATTAGTAAGGACTGATATAGTTCTGTAACTTTTACCTAAATTGCTATTAAATTCAAGTTCCTGGTACAATTTAGCACCTGGTTTCCATATGGCAAGTAAAACTTTCATACTTACTGTATAAAAACTTTGCCAAGGCAATCTTGGATTTAGTATTCAAGAAATCTAAAATACCACTGCTTCTACAGAATTAGTGGCAACTTTAAAAATTACATCTTGATCAATATGCAAAAATAAACAAAAACTTCAATGACTTCTCGGCTGCCTACATAAGTAGGTCCAAACTCCTTATAACACACAAGTACCTCACTATCTGGACCCAATGCATTGTCTAGCATGAGCCCACCACATGCCGTGCTTTTACTATGCACTATTTCCACGTCTGTGCTTTTGCCCTTTCAACTACCCAAAGACCTCCTCCTAAAAACCTAGTTCAAGAGCTTTTCCTTCTTGGTGAAAACCCTTCTTAACCACTTGATCACTTCCTCTTTCATTTCTCTACCACAGCAAGATAAAGACCTTTATTTCTATATTTACATTTGTTTACATGTCTGTGTTTTCTACAAAACTGAACTGAGTACAGAAACCACACTTTACTGATCTCCACATCTCTAGTGCAGTGCTGGGTACAGAGTATAAAGGGTCAATAAATATTAAATGAGTGAATGAATAAACATTCCCACCCCCAATTAACTAATACAAATTTTAATTTGAAAAAAACTCTACATTTTCAATGTATTTCCAAGTTAAAAAAATAAAGTATCAACGGCAGAACAGAAAAACAAATCAGGATTTAAAAGCAAACAACTTGGGGCGCCTGGGTGGCTCAGTGGGTTAAAGCCTCTGCCTTCAGCTCAGGTCATGATCTCAGGGTCCTGGGATCGAGCCCCAAATTGGGCTCTCTGCTCAGCAGGGAGGCTGCTTTCCCCTCTCTCTCTGCCTGCCTCTCTGCCTACTTGTGATCTCTCTCTGTCAAATAAATAAATAAAATCTTAAAAAAAAAAAAAAGCAAACAACTTTAATGAATTGACTTCTCTTACCTTTTTGAAGAAAAAGTGATTTGCCAAGTGGTTCAATACCATGGGATTGCTAGGATCAATAGTATAGGCTCTGGAAAGAAGCTGGACACCATTTTTGATGGAATCAGCCTAAAAGAAAAACAACAACAACAGGGTCATTACTTAATTAGCATTTTTCCGAAGTTTTCTTTATAATCTGAAGAAATAAGGTTATATAAATCCAAGTTCAGACACCAAAGTATGGCTCTTGTTTCAGTTAACCTTCACCAGGGATTAAAAAAAAATGCAAATAGTGAATTAAACTGTTAGAACTTCCCTCACAAATAGCCACATTTGCTACTTTTATAGATCCTGGCTGTCTTCTTGATGCGGCAGATGTCTGTGGATTACCAAACAGCCAGTTTACCACCTCACTCTGTTAACAGAGTCCCGACCAGACTTTGCAGCCTGTGATCTTTTAATTTCAGGAGGGAAATTCCTCTTCTCAAGCTTCAGGGTATGAATGATGATTGATCTAAACCAGTCAAGATAATCTATCCCCTTCTCTTGGGATCAGTCTAAGGCAGTGGTTCTAAATTGGGGGTGATGTCATTTTTCATCATCACAACAGGGAAGACGTTAGCTGGCAGAGGTCAGGGATGTTGCTAAACATCCTACCAATGGGTAGGATAATTTCCCACAGCAAAAAATTACCCAGTTTCATAAGTCAACAGAGCTAAGGCTGAGAAACTCTGATATCCCTGTCTAGACAATTATACACAAGAAAAAGCGTGATGGGGATAGAACTGCTCTAAGAGATATCTGTTTATCCTTTCCCTTTCCTCCTTCTACATAAGGTTGATGAAATAATGAGAGCTTGGAGATGTCCTCTATCCCATAACTATGAGGTGACAGACACAAGGAGGAAAATCCACATATTAGGAAGGACAGAAAGATGTAAAATTCTGGGTTTGAGGATACTGAGGTGCCAAATCCAAAACCTTAGCTGACTGGTTTAGTAGATAATAAAAACCCTCATGCTTAAGTCACTGCAGTTGGCTTTTTGTTACTTGCAATGGAAAGCATTCCAAACTGATGTACATCGTACAGCTCCTTATCTGAAATTCTGAAATCTCAAACTTCTCAAAAAACATGTTGTTTGGTAATCTTAGAACAAGCTTACATAGGGGCAAAACTTTACCTGAATTGTGAGGTTATCCTACTAGTGTGAACAGTCACTCATTATTACAGAGAAATGTAAGTTTGCATTTGGGGTGGTGTCCTAATACCTGGGTGTTAATATATTATGCAGTGCAGGCATCATATTGCATTTTTTAAAAGACTTTATTTATTTATTTGATAAACAGAGATCACAAGTAGGCAGAGAGGCAAGCAGAGTGGGGGGGGGGGGGAAGCAGGCTCCTCGCCGAGCAGAGAGCCTGATGCGGGGCTCGATCCCAGGACCATGAGACCATGACCTGAGTTGAAGGTAGAGGCTTTAACCCAGAGCCACCCAGGCACCCCTCACATTACATTTCTATTCTCTGCAGTCTTGACCTCTAAAACACTCTGGTCTCAAGAGTTTAGCTAAGGAATAGTGAGCCTGACAGATCAGTCATGAAAGCCTTTTTTTCATTCACATACCTCTTTATTGTTGAGTTCTAGTACAGCCAGTCCAACCAATGCTCCCACACATTTGGAATTGAGTTCAAGGGCTCTGCTGAATGCCAGACGAGCTTTCTCCAGTTTGTTAAGTTTCACAAAGCAATGGCCCATTCCTAAACGAACTTCCGCTAAAAAAATAGTCCATCTGTCAAACTAGGGCAATTTTAAGGTTTAATTAAACAAAATGCTTTAACATTCTCTATGAGTTGCAAAATCTCAAAATTAACCTCAGTATTACTACACTATAAAATCTTTTGGTGTACCACAAATTTGGTTTCAGTGATTAGTATACCATACTGTCCATCCCCTTTCTCGCCATAAACAGAATACCTATGATACTGGTACTTTTCTTGCACTCCTGCTATACTGTACCTTCAGTATCTAATTTTCAAAGAGCAATTAAAAAAAATTATTTCTTTTTTTATTTGACAGACAGAGATCACAAGTAGGCAGAGAGGCAGGCAGAGAGAAAGAGAGGGAAGCAGGCTCCCCACTGAGCAGAAAGCCTGATGCGGGGCTTGATCCCAGGACCCTAGAATCATGACATACACTGAAGGCAGAGGCTTTAACCCACTGAGCCACCCAGGTGCCCCTCAAAGAGCAATTTTTAAGGGCAGCAAAAAGTTTCACGAAGGCCTTTAAAACTGTTACTGACTACATGTACAAACTGTCTTTCCCTTCAGAGCTATGCTTATTATACATGCTATCCAACTTCAAGGCCATGCCAAAACTCCACCATGTTCCCATGAAGGGCCAACCTCCCCATTGGACACTGGATTTTACCCTTCTCATCTATTTAAGGACACTGCTCCAGCAACTCTCATCTATTTTTCCTGCATTATCAAATTTTCTCTATGTATACATCATTCTCATCCACACACATTCTCCCATCTAAAAAAAAAATCCTCTCCATTCCATTTTCCTCTCCAGTTTTTTTTTTAATTTTTTTTTTCCTCTCCAGTTGTCAACCCACTGCTATTCCTCCTTTGATAGCAAAACCCCTCGAAAGATCTAACTATAGTTGCTGCCTAACTTTCTTCTTCCATTTTCTCTTAAGTGTATCCACCACGCATCTCACCCCACCATTCCAATAAAACTGCTTTTATCAAGGTCACTAATGATTACTATGCTGCTGAATTCAATGATCAGTTCTGGGTTCCTACTTTACTTGACCTAACAATAGAATGTGACAGTGTCTGACCTTGTCCTAGAAACATTTTTATATTTTGCTTCAAGGACACTGCCTTCACTCTTTTTTCCTCTTACTTCTCAGGCTCCTTTGTTGGTTCTTCTTCATTTCCCTAACCTCTACAATGTCACAGTGCCCTAGAAGACCATCCCTGAACCTCTTTTCTATCTCTACTTACTCACCTGGTGACCTCATCATCTCATGGCTTTATATACCATCCATATGTTGATGACCTCCAAATTAATTACTTCAGCTCAGACCTCTTTCCTGAACAACAGCTCTCCTGACCTCTCCACTTGTAGGTCTAAAAGGTATTTTAAAATTTTCATGTCTAAAACTAATTCATCTTGGAACTATATTTTCCAAATGTACTAAAATGTAACTCTACTCTTACAAGAAGTTACTTTTGATTTCTCCTTTGTCTCATACATCACATCTACTCCATCAGTTCTTCCTTCAAAATATACATAGATTCCGATCACTTGTACCTCTACTTTTACCATCCTAATGCAAGCCACAATCATCTCTGACCTACATGACTGCAACAGGCTTCTACCCGGTCTCCCAATTTCTATACTTGCACCCCGCCCCACTCTAGTCTCAACCCAGAGGCCCAAATGATCCTTTTAAATATGTCAGATCATTACTTACTCCTTTGCCCAAAGCCCTCAAGTAGCTTCCTGTGTCTATCAGAGTAAACACCCAAGTCTTTTTAATAATCTATGACACCTGACATGATTGGTCCCTGTTCTTTGACCCAGTTCTTACTACTTTTCCTCCTCATCTTCTTTCTCCATTCCAGATACACTAGCTTCCTCATTATTCTTCAAACTTGCTAGATCCACTCTGTCCTCAGGACCTTTGTACTTCCTATTCCCTCTCTCTGGGAATAATCTTCTCCCATATATTTACATGTCTATTATTTTAACGTCTATACTTAATTGTTACTATTTTCCTGGTCAACATTTCTTTTTTCTTCTTTTTTTGGAGGGGAGGAGGAGCAGAAGAGGAGAGAGAGAATCTTTGTCTTTTTTTTTTTTTTTAAAGATTTTATTTATTTACTTGACAAGCGGAGATCACAAGTAGGCAGGGAAGCAGGCAGAGAGGTAGAGGAGGAAGCAAGCTCCCCGGTGAGCAGAGAGCCAGATGTGGGGCTTGATCCCAGGACTCTGGGATCATGACCTGAGCCGGGCAGAGGCTTTAACCCACTGAGCCACCCAGGCGGCCCGAGAATCTTTTTTTAAATATTTTATTTATTTGGGGCGCCTGCGTGGTTCAGTGGGTTAAGCCTCTACCTTCGGCTCAGGTCATGATCATGGGGTCCTGGGATCGAGCCCCGCGTCGGGCTCTCTGCTCAGCAGGGAGCCTGTTTCCTCCTCTCTCTCTGCCTGCCTCTCTGCCTACTTGTGATTTCTGTCAAATAAATAAATAAAATTTTAAAAAAATATATTTTATTTATTTATTTGAGAGAGGGACAGAGCATGAGCAGGGGGAGGGGCAGGGGAAAGAGAGGTGAAGCAGGCTCCCCACTGAGTACAGAGCCCAATGCAGGGCCTGATGTCAGGACCCTGAGCTGAAATCAAGAGTCAGATGCTTAACTGACTGAGCCACCCAGGCTCCCCAAGACAGTCTTAAGCAGGTTCTTTGCCCAGCACAGAGCCCAACGCAGGACTTGACCTCACAACCCTGAGATCATGACCCAAGCCAAAATCAAGAGTCAAATGCTTAACAACTGAGCCACCCACGTGCTCCCTGGTCAACCTTTCTAAGTAATCTCCCAATTCTTTTCATATGCTTTACGTTATTTTTGCTGATATCTTACACAGTATATATTTTACTTATTTTCTCTTCCCCACTGCAAAATGAATTCCATAAGGGAAGGGATATTTTCTTTTTTAAGATTTATTTATTCATTCCAGAGAGAGAGAGCAAGCAGGGGAAGGGAGAGAGGAAGAGAGAATGAATCTCCATCAGACTCCCTGCTGAGCATGGAGCCCGACATGGGGCTCAATCCCATGACCCCAAGATCATGACCTAAGTCAAAACCAAGAGTCTGACGCTCAATCCACTGAGCCACCCAGGCACCCCAAGGCAGAGATTTTTGTCTCTTGGGTTTACTGATGCATTCCTTCAGTCTCGAACAATGTCTGGCACATAGCTGATTCTCAATAAGATTTGCTAAATGACTGAGATTTTCGATAGAAAAATAGTATAAAGCAAAAAGATTATAATATGATCTAAAAGGGATGCCGGGTGCCTCAGTTCGTTAAGCTTCTGAATCTTGGTTTTAGCTCAGGTCACAATCTCATGGGTCATGAGACTGAGCCCTGCATCAGGCTCTATGCTCAGCAGCGAGTCTGCTTAAAGATTTTCTCCTTCTGTCTCCCACCCCCACTCATGCATGTTTGCTCACTCTCTCTCCCTTTCTAAATAAATCTTAAAAAAAATAAGATCTGCTATTCAGCTTTTGGATCAAACATAATATATATTTTTTAATTTCAATTCTGTCATTTCAACAACGCTATAGCATCTTTTCACAGTAACTTCATAGTAAACTGCCAAATCCTCAATATTTTCAGTTGGATCATATGCAGCTTAGACTTCAGAGAAAGTTTTTCTCCTACCTGGACATCCTGGGTTGGTACGCAATGCTTTCTTATAGTAAGCAAGAGCTCCTCTGTAATCCTTCTTGTTGAATGAAATGCAAGCTTTACCTATTGTAATTTTTAAAAATAAACATTCACTGACTAAGAATACAAGTCTCATATGTTCTACATGAACTCACCTAAATCAAACACATCTCTGAATAAGAAATACTTGAAAACAGTGAAAATAATTTCATATTTAAACTTGTTTTCTATAAAGATACATTAATTTCACCTATAAATAAATGGTCCTGTTAAATGGCATAAAACAATTAAAATAGCTTATAGTTGTCCAAATAGACATTGCTTATTGACTCATTAGAAGTGGATAACAAATTATTAACTGGTGTGTGTGTGTGTGTATTTTAATATTTTCAAGTGACTTTAATGGTAAAGGGAATTCTTTTTTTTAATTTAAATTCAATTAACTAACATATAATGTATTATTTGTTTCAGGGGTACAGGTCTATGATTGTAACTTCAAAAGAAACAATGATCTATTGCAAATAGTTTCACTTTTATAAAGTAAAGCGCTTCTACATTGCTGTCCAGCCCAGTCAATGAAATATACTACAGGCATATGATGGAAGATAGTTTCCTAAGATGGTTGCCAAAAATGACTTACCAAGAAGGGCTGGAATATTATTTGGAGACTGGTTAAGTACAAAATGAAACTGCGCATCAGCCTGATCCATTTTGTCACCTTCAAGTAGGCAGAAGCAGGCTCTTCCCAACAAATGATTCTGAAAAAGTGATATATCATCTCAGACTTGACTTTACCAAGGAACAACCACAATTTAACATAAATGTGTAACACTAAAATGAAAACCATAGAGGAAGGAGGTGAAGTATCACACAAATACCTCTATTAGCTATAATGTGTTATAACTATAATGGGTAAACTACCAATGGGTGATTCTTAATTACAAAGCAAGAACTTATCCAGAAATCCAAGTCTTCTGTGCCAGGAACAATGACAGAAAGAAAAGCTCATTCTTCCACAATAGTGACAATATGGAAAGAGCCCAGATGTCCACTGACAGATGAATGGATAAAGATGTGGTGTACACACACACACACACACACACACACACACACTCACACTGGAATATTACTCAGCCACCAAAAAGAATGAAACTTGCCATCAGCAACAACATGGATGGAACTGAAGGGTATCATGCTAAGCGAAATGAGGAAGACAAACACCATATGATTTTACTCATATGTGGAATTTAAGAAACAAAACAGATAAACATAGGGGAAGGGAAGGAAAATTAAAGTAAGGTGAAAACAGAAAGCGAGGTAAATCATAGAGACTCTTAAAGGTGGGTGGGGGGAATGGGGTAATTGGGTGATGGGCATTAATGGCATTATATCACTTGAAGTAATGAGCACTGGGTGTTATACGCAACTGATGAAACACTAAATTCTACCTCTGAAACTAATAATAGAGTATACATTAATTAAATTGAATTTAAATGAAAAAATTTTTAAAAATATGCTTGAAGTTCACCTGGAGATGATGGAATTACAGACTCAACCTGTGAATAAGTTTTATTCATTTATTTTAAGATTAAGATTATTTATTCTTTTGAGATAGAGAGTAAAAGCACAGAGGGAGAGTAGGAGGGAGAAGCAGACTCCCCATCGAGCAGAAAGACCGAAATGGGTCTCAATCCCAAGACCCTGAGATCAAGATCCAAGTCAAAGGCAGATAGATGCCTAAGAGACTGAGTCACCCAGGTGCCCCACAGATAAGTTTTATATATGCTAACTTTGCCTACATTATATCAATAGTACAACAACCAAAGAAATTCCAATTTTAACAGATAATTCTTCTTTTGATATTTTTATAATCAACCATGTTATTTTAAGAAAAGTTCTTTCCAAAAAAAAAAAAAATCTCTTGCCTATCACACATACATTTTACTCTCATGTGGTATTTTTCACCCTTTCATAAATTCAGAGAATGTGACTTATTTACCTGATCATACATAATAATTTTGTCAGCCATGGTATACAACAGGGTTGCCTGTGTAATAAGATCTTTCTTATTGTCCTTATTCTTTTCCTTCCGAGCCTGTTGAACATAATAGGCCGCCAATGTATCCAAGCAAGTCATCTGGTCTTTTTCATGGTCTCTATAGTCCAAATTGCCATCTATACGTGCTGCTTCCAACAACTTTACAAACTCTTCTGTTTTTCCTTGCTTGTAATATTCCAGCTAAAAGGTGAAGAATCAAATTAGAATTATTAAAACATATGTCCATACACAAAGTTGCACACAAACATCTACAGCAGCAGCTCCATTTGTAATAGCCAAAAACTAGAAACAACTCAATTGTTGATCAACAGGTGAATGGACAAACAAGCTGTGGTATATCTGTACAATGGCTGTTGCTCAGGAGAAAAAAGAACCACTGATACATGCCACAAAGTGGGTAAGTCTCAAGATTTATGCTGAGTGAGAGAAGCCAGACCAAAAAGAATATATACTATAACGATTCCATTTGTATAAAAACTCCAGAACATGCAATCTTTAGGGAAAAAAAGCAAGAGTTGGCTGAGCACTATGGGATGTGGGAAAAAGTTTGGACAAAGGTTTTGGGGGTGATGGATTTATTCATTATTTTGATTGTAGTGATGATTTCACCAGTGTGAAATAGCTAAAACTTCTCAAATGGTACATGTCATATGTGTGCAGCTTACAGTAGGTGAATTATTATAAAAGTTGAATTAAGTTGTTAAAAAAGTGACAATCACCATAAATGTTTCCAAATTACTACTTACCTAGCAATAGGTGATTTCAAACTAAATCAGAGCCCAAGAGAAAAAGCAATAATGAGGACGATATAGAATTCTAAACAGAAAACTTAGGTTCTGGTTCTAGATCTATGAAAATTATCCATGACTTTGGGCCTGCTGAATAACTTCCCTCGCATCTGTCATTTATTAATATTAAAAGAAAGATCCATCTTTTTTACCCACCTACTGTGGGCCATACATTATGGCAGGAGCTTTATATACTTATTTCTAATCTGTACAATCACCCTTAAAATGAATGCTAACATCTCCTCATTTTATTTTTTTATTTTTGTTTTTATTTTTTAAAAATATTTTATTTATTTACTTGACAGAGAGAGAGGTCACAAGCAGGAAGAGAGGCAAGCAGAGAGAGAGGGAGAAACAGGCTCCCCACTGAGCAGAGAGCCCGATGTGGGGCTCGATCCCAGGACCCTGAGATCACGACCCGAGCCGAAGGCAGAGGCTTAAACCGCTGAGCCACCCAGGTGCCCCACATCTCCTCATTTTAGATGAGAAAACGGGCTCAGAAGGTAACCATTTGTCTAAGGCCACAGCTAGTTAGCAGCCAAGTGGGAATTTGAAGAAAGGCCTCTCTAGTCCAAAGCCTAGACTTTTTTCTCTGTTATACTCTGGAGCCCACAATGTTTCATCAATTTTACCACAGGTGCCACAATAACCCTTCAATCCTCCATTTTTTCCTGTAAGTGCTGTTAAAGGAGACATTTGTACTAAAGAAAATCTAAATTCCCCTCTAGCTTTAGAAACTGTGTGACAACATTAACAGCTTGCTCTCCATAGACCAGGAAAACGTAACACTTCAGAAAGGCACTACTGTCACTAAAAATATTTCTCTGTAAAACCTTATCTAAGAAATTATTTACAGTTAGGCTTGAGCACTGGATATAAGCCCAATTGCAGATCAACTTCTCCTTTCAAGATAAAAAGAGGAGCCTCCTATGTATTTTTAAAATGAAAGTGACCTGGGGCACACCTGCATAAAAAATGATTTTAGTATATGCTATGTAATTTATTATGATGTTCCCATAAAAAAGAAAACATTAGGTAGGTGGTGCTGGGGAGAGTAAAGGGTGTCAGAATTTTAGGCTGAGGTGATTCCCCTGAGACTTTCCAGTCGGGTTTATGTTATGGAAGGGACCAAACAGGACAAAAAACAAGCCTGAGATAAAATTCATCCAAAAGGGCTTTTGTGAGTTAGCCTGGAATATAATCACCTTCTAGACTGTTTCATTGGAAATGTTTTATTGTTATGGAAAACAATGTTAAATAATAGTGTTTACATGATGGCTCCTTGTCTTTTCTCAGATTATCCACAAATCACAAGCCAGTCTTCACTGAGTAATTAATAAATAACCAAATACACAGTATAGACTACTATTTAACTTAAATGAATTTTGCCTTTACCAACATATACTAATACCAGTGGAATAGTACATCATTTAGGAAACTGGCCTTCTTGTTCTATAAATGGTAATACATTTAACTTCCATACATACGGTACAATTTATTTATCCTGCTCCCAAGCTGGCTACTACTAATCTGAAGACAGAAGCCAAATATTTTTCCCAGTCAATGCATAAAAAGTATTTGTCACATTAACACTGACCGCCAAAGCAATCCATATGTGCAGTTGTGTGTGTTCCTGTTTCAGAATACTGATAACTTCATCTCCCTCTGGTAACTGATCGAAGTCGAGTTCAATGACCTAAAACAGAAAATGCAAGTTTTGACTCTTATTTCTTCCTTAAATTCACATTTCTTCTTTGCTGCTTTTCAGAATATACATCAATATGGATATACATAGGGTTTGTTTTCACTTGCAACGGGGCTGAGCAAGTGTATGTTAAGATATGCTTAAGGCACACATGTCAAATAGGTCATATGAGAATATTAAGGTAAAAGCATAGAGAAGCAAACAAATACTGCTAGCTGTCTTCAAATCACCAGAAAGATAAAATGTTACAAAAGCTTTGTTAAAAAAAAAAAAAAAAAGCTTTGTAAAAAAAGACAAAACAAAACCCTGCCTAGCATATAATCCAGGTGAAGTGCAGATAAACACCCCAGAGACTGATGCCACAGGCCTGACAACTTGAGAAGCACCATTCTAGAGGCAATGTGAAGTTCAATGCCACTGTACACATTCATCCAGGGAGACAACATTTGTGTGTCACAGGCACTCCTGAATGTGAGCACAAAAAGTAACAGTAGGCAAATGTTCTGGAATTCGATAGTGGTGATGGTTACACAACTTTACAACAATACTATTAAAAATCACTGGATTTTATGCTAGGTCAATGATATCTCAATGCTAAATCTCAAGTGAACAAAAATAAGAGTACGCGATTATACTGGATCTAGCCGACATCAATGCTGAGGGCTTAACTGAGACAAGTCACAGCCTACCCATGATGAGGTGTGGGGAAGGGAGAAGGTGAGTTCTATCAGCACACCCTGGCGGCTGTATCTCCGGGTCCCCTATTTTGCCAGTGCAGCTGTGTGTGGGGGACACAGAGCATCACGACAGACTCGAGTTTCAAAGGGATAAAGGATGACATCCTATGCATTCTCAGGGAAAGATAGTTTGAGCAGCAGAGACCACGGTGACATCAGCGCCCACCTCTTTTATCAGTGAGGTGCCTTACAATTTATCCGCACTCTCGCACCCCTGCGCCGACAATTAGGAAGAGAGCAGAGTACTGCCACATACGAACAGGTAGGAAAGGAACTTTCAAGAACTCCTCGAGATGGCCCCGAGGCTGCGGGGACATGATGCGGTCAGCCTGAAAAGGTGCAGGGGCAGGGGGTGACTGGGGCTTCGGTCGGGGATTTCGACCTGGGCTCCCGGGGGAAAAGGTGCTCTCGCTTCAGAGGCGAAGTCGAAAGAAGGGGAAAGGAGGGGATCATCCAAGTTCATGGCCCCCACCCTCCCCCATACTCGACACTTACCTCGTCAGTGTCCCGGAGGGGAATCTCGATGGAACCCCGAGACATGATGAGATCAGAAGGCGAGCAGGCGTCTCGCCCCTCAGCTCCACAACAGATACTCCTGGCTTCTGGCTCTTCCAGAGGCTAGCGGCGGCCCGAGCTCAGGTCGTGACTGCCGCCCCGCGGCGCCGCCGGAGCTTGGGCTTCTCCTTCCCGTCAGCCGCTTAAACAACGAACAGCAGACGGCGTCCGGCCACTTCCGCCAGCCCCGCCCCCTGCCCCGGAAGCATTCCCCGTGGGAGGGCCTGTCAGACTACCGGCTCTTTCGGCGGCTCTGGCGTTTCCTTGAGTGTGGAAAGACGATTTCGGTGTTTTCTTTAGCGTGGGTCTGCGACTTCTGAATCAGACCCGCACTGGCGCAGCCTGAATCAAAGCACCGAAAGCCTCGCCTCCCGGCCCCGCGATGGGAGAGACGACGAATGAGGCGCGGGTTCCGGGCCTGGCCACTGACTGACGTGGGACCTCCGGCCAATTCTGGCAGTTGTGTCGGCGCCGGACTCCGCCTCCGCGCCCTGGACTTGGCGGATCTTTTTTTCTCCTCAAGATTGCTGTGAATAATTCAGTCATTCATCCCTCAGCCCAGTCAAGGGCTCCTCGTTTAACAGATGTGAAGTGCACGTCCTACCTGTGCTACCTTTGTGGTCAGTTTAAATATAAATTACGATGAATTCTGTAACCTTGTGAGTTACTCTGTGTGTGTGTTGAGTGTGTGTGTGTGTGTCTGTGTGTATTTTCGGTCCTTTGTGATCAGTTTAAATATAAATTACTATGAATTCTGTAACCTTGTGAGTTCCTCTGTGTGTGTGTGTGTGTTTGTGTGTGTGTGTGTGTATTTTCGGTTCTTAGAAGGATATGAATCGGCTAGACTTGTGATTTTAATAAAATGGTTGAACAATTTGATTAAACCTGTAATGAGTGTTTTGATTAAATTATAGAATTTGATTAAATATGTTTTAATTACTGTTTTCATTGTAGAATATGATTAATCAATGTTTTGATTCAATCAGATGATCTGATTAAATAGATTTTTAAACTTTTGTCAGTTTTACGTCCCAAGTTGTCTCTCAAATGTATCTTTTCTTCACCTCACTACCTTCATTCTAGCCCAAACCAGTATCATCACTTTTCTGCCCGGTTTACTGCAGTAGCCTCCCATTTTACCCCATACCCCAGCCACTCGCCCTAAGTTCCAATCCAGCTTGAGCATGTTACACACTTACTTTTAAAAATGCCAATTTGAGGAGCGCCTGGGTGGCTCAGTGGGTTAAGCCACTGCCTTCGGCTCAGGTCATGATCTCAGGGTCCTGGGATCGAGTCCCGCATCGGGCTCTCTGCTCAGCAGGGAGCCTTCTTCCCCGCCCCCCTCTCTCTCTGCCTGCCTCTCCATCTACTTGTGATCTCTCTCTGTCAAATAAATAAATAAAATCTTTAAAAAAAAAATGCCAATTTGATGGGGCGCCTGGGTGGCTCAGCGGGTTAAAGCCGCTGCCTTCGGCTCAGGTCATGATCCCAGATTCCTGGGATCGAGCCCCACCATTGGGCTCTCTGTTTGATGGGGAGCCTGCTTCTCTTCCTCTCTCTCTCTGCCTGCTTCTGCCTACTTGTGATCTCTGTCTGTCAAATAAATAAATAAAATCTTTTTTAAAAAATGCCAATTTGATGTTTGTATTTCCTCCCAACTCCCTCAAAAACTTTAACTGGAAACTTTGTAAGCCTTTACGTAGAAATTTTGTTAAATCCATGCTTTTGATTAGTTGAGTATTTGGAACTGTACTGTCCAACATAATGCTAACCCTATAATTAGCCATGTAATTTAAATTTAAAGTTTTCTATTAGCCACATAAAAAAGCAAAAACAAATAGATGAAGTTAATTTTAGTAACATTTTATTTAATGCAATCTATCCAAAATATAATTTTGACAATCAATATATAATCAATATATAATCAATATATAATCAATATAATAACAATTTACATTTTTATACAAGTCTTGGAGATTCAGTATGTACTTTACACATATTATTTGTTCTTATTTTTAAATTTTATTTTTTAAATTCAGTTAAGTAACATATAATGTATTATTGGTTTCAGAGGTATAGATCAGTGATTCATCAGTCTTCTATAATACCCAGTGCTCATTACATCACATGCCCTCCTTAATGTCTATTACCCAGTTACTCCATCCCCCCATCTTCCTCCCCTCCAGCAACCCTCAGTTTGTTTCCTATGATTAAGAGTCTCTTATGGTTTATCTCCCTCTCTGGTTTTGTCTTGTTTTAGTTTTTCCTCTCTTTCCCTATGATCCTCTGTTTTGTTTCTTAAATTCCACATATCAGTGAGATTGTATGATAATTGTCTTTCTCTGATTGACTTATTTTGCTTATCATAAAACTGTCTAGTACCATCTATTTGCTTAATTTCAATTGAAAATACTGGAACTGTATTAGATTTCATAAAATTTGCAATTGAAAAGATAGATTCACATAGTTGAGTTTTTCCAAATGCACTTAAAAATTTCCTGTCACTGGGGCGCCTGGGTGGCTCAGTGGGTTAAGGCACTGCCTTTGGCTCAGGTCATGATCTCAGGGTCCTGGGATCGCCCCGCATCGGGCTCTCTGCTCAGCAGGAAGCCTGCTTCCTCCTCTCTCTGCCTGCCTCTCTGCCTACTTGTGATCTCTCTCTGTGTGTCAAATAAATAAATAAAATCTTTAAAAAAAAATTTCCTGTCACTGAAGAAATTATCAGCTTTAAATTTTAATTAAAAATAAATAAAATTAAAAATTTAATTCCTCAGTTGCATTAGTCATATTTAAGTGCTCATTAACCACACGTGTTTAGTGGATACTGTTTTGGACAGCACAGCAAAGTATTTCCAGGAAATACTGTTTGCTATATATTAAGGTTTATTTAGTGAGCTTTAAACAAAAATACATGTAGTGGTGAGTGTTCTCCATGCTCAAAACCTCCCTGGCCTTAAAGACACTAAGAATACATTTGAATTAGTCTTTGAGTTACTGACAACCAAAGGCATCCTAACCGATGATAAAGACACTATGATTGGTTGAATAATAGTACTGATTCAGATTGGGATTTGGGGAAAGTGACATTTAAGTTGCAACTGAGAAAATGAGTAAAATGTGGCTAGGTAAAGAATATAGGAGAGTGTGTACCCGAGAGAGGAAGTACTGTACTTGGGAAGAGCTTGTGAACCTGAATGAAGGCCAAGTGCCTGGAACATAGAAATGAGGGGTAGAGTAGCGTAAGTTGAGGATGAAGACATAAGAATTAGCCAGATCATGCCCAGATTTATCTTTGTAAAGCAAAATCGGCACCTTGCCCTGCTTCCAATATGAGTAAGTGTAAATATCACATACCACAGTTAGGAAAAACAAAACACTTTGTGCTCTGAGGCAAGCCAAAAAAGAACAGTGTCATACTATCCATAGTCTCCAAAGTGAATGAAACCTTTAGCCATTCTCACATGTTTCTGGTTCCTTAACAAAAACAATTTAATCGCTGGCTTTTGTAATGCTGACTTTTGTCTCATATAAGTCTGATGACACACAATAATTTGGGAGAGTATAGCAATCATATGAGAAAGTTATTTTTTCCATCATGAACCATATAAACTTGGGGTGTGTGTGTGTTTTCTGAATCAGTCCTTCTAAAGTTGAACTCACTTGTAAACTTTTGCAAGTGTTTTTCTAAGAAAACTTTTTTTCCCTAAAGTCTCTGAGAATTCTTTTGACATAGGATACATTAAAGAGTCTGGATTTTATTTTAGGTGCAAAGTAATGGAGAAGTTTGAAACGATGTTTGTATGTTTCAATCAGCATGAGAGAGAGAATTGGTTCTGTGGCTTTAAAGGATTGTTCTGGCTACATTGTAAAGAATGGATTAGAGAGTGTTTGAGAGGATGTGGGCAGGCCACTTAGGAAACAGCTAGTCCTGGTGGCTGTCCAGGTGACACATGGTAAATATCTAGGAGTAAGGTATTGGAGGTGAGAGAGACATATATCTCCATTTCTCTCCACCTCTGGTACAATCAATCAAGCAATAAATAAATCTTAATCACTAGGTCTCGATAATGCATTGGCTATCTGGGCCATTGAAAAAGTAGTGGTAGGAAGGATTTTCAGAGTTCTGTCATGAATTACTGGGAGAATGAAGTGTCATTTTCCAAGATAGGAATGATTATAGAAGAACACATTAAGGCAAGGCTAGATCAGGTTGAGTATCAGAGTTATGTCTGAGACAGATCTCAGACAGGCAGTTGGATATACAGATCTGAAGTCGAAAGACAGCTTCTGAGTCAAGAAAGTCTGAAAGCTGCTGACATATAAATGAAGTTTTAAACTATGGAATTGTATGAGATAACCTAGAGAGAGTATATAGAGCAATAGCACAAGGCCATGGACCAAGCTCTGAGGCATTCTAGCATATAGCGGACAGGTAGGGGAAGAGGGTCTACAAAGAATCAGAGGATTGGACAGGGAAAAACCACCAGACAACAGTCAGGATGGAAACTGCAACTCAACGCTGTTACCTATAGGCAGCTTTTTATTTTTCCCCAACTGTAGCAGATCTGGATGAAATTAGGCATTTTTAAGCTATAACATCCAGTTTTGGAGTGCTACAAATATTTTATTTCAGCTGGCATGATTATGCAATATCTGTTCACAAAATGCCATTCTCCACATTGGGCTTGAGTGCGTGAGTTCCAGGTAAAACAATTAGTGTATTTGCTCAGTATGGGCTTTGTTGAGTACATAAGAAAGACAGCTAAGATTCTTTAGTTTTCTGTTATTGATACTATGGTTGTAGTGTTGGTAAATACACATATTTAGACAATCGAAAGAGTGAGCTATTTTTTAAAGATTTATTAATTTTAGAGAGAGAGAGTGCATGAGAGAGAATGCATGAGACAGGCAGAGGGAGAGGGAGAGGGGAAACAGACTCCCCGCTGAGCCTGGAGCCCCAGAAAGATCTCACAACCCTTGAGTTCTTGACCTGAGCCAAAACGAAGTCTGACACTCAACCAACTGAGCTACCCAGACACCCCCAAAAAGTGAATTATTTTATATGTTGATACAATATGCTAACTATTAAAAAGGGATAATGAATATTTGATCTTAACAAACAACGTTTAAGGCCTTAAATTAGATATTTTTAAAATAGCAGAACACAAAGGGAAGTGTTTTAAGTAGTTTTGTCTACATTAGTAAGAAAGAATAGAAAGCTGTGTTAATTCGCTAGGGCTACCATAGCAAAGTACCACAGACTACGTGACTCAAGCAACAGGAATTTATTTTCCTATAATTCTGGAGGCTGGAAGTCCAAGATCAAGGTGTTGACAGAGTCGGTTTCTTCTGAGGCCTCTCTCCCTGGCTTGTATGTGGCCCTCATCTACCTGTGCCTTCCCTTTGTTTGTGTCTGTGTCCTAATTTCTTCTTCTTATAAGGGAACTAGTCGTATTGGATTAGGACCCACCCTAATGACCTCATTTTAACTCAACAATCTCAGGACGTCTGGGTGGCTCAGTTGGTTAAGCCACTGCCTTCAGCTCACATCATGATCCCAGGGTCCTGGGATTGAGTCCCGCATTGGGCTTCTTGCTTGTCAGGGAGACTGCTTTTCTCTCAGGCTCTGCCTGCTTGTACACTTGCACTCTCTCTCTCTCTAACAAATAAATAAATAAGATCTTTAACTCAACTATCTCTTTTAAAAGCCTATCTCCAAATATGGTCACATCTGGGTAGTGGAGGCTACAAGTACAGCATAGGAATTTTGGGAGGACACAATTCAGCACTTAACAGATCAACAGAACAAGTCTTTGCAGGTGAATTTTTAAATTGTGCTTTTCGCCCTCTCTGACAAATAAATAAATAAAATCTTTTTAAAAAATGGGACATTTGGGTGGCTCAGTTGGTTAAGCGTCTGCCTTCGGCTCAGGTCATGATCCCAGGGTCCCAGGATGGAGTCCCACATCAGGCTCCTTGCTCATTGGGGAGCCTGCTTCTCCCTCTGCCTGTTGCTCTCCCTGCTTGTGTTCTCTCTCTGACAAATAAATAAATAAATAAAATATTTTTTAAGAAAAGAATCAATTGTGCTCTTCCCTGTAAAGTATTAAAGTAAGGCTTCTTTCTGAAACATTAGGATATATGATCCATAATAAACCATTTTAGGGTTAAATTTGTCATTATATTTGTCTGGGCAGTTGTTTTACAATTTATGCCACAGTTTCTTCCGGGTTTTCAACAAACATTCATCTCTAAAACATGAACTTATTTTTAGGAATTTGAAACTACGCTCAAGCTCATAAGCTCAAGCTCACAAAATGCTCCTTTAGGTAAGGACTGAGAATGAAAAGGTAAACAGGACTAATTTGATTGTCAGTGAAAAACTATGATGGGAATCTTAGTTCTGGCAAATTAGAATAATAAGACAATCCTCTGGCTATAAAACACCTAGATGAACTGGATTAATAACCAAAAAGAATAACCTAATAAACATCCATATAAATGCATAGCTAAGAGATCTAATAGTATTAGAAATTTAAGCCTGTACAAAGACTACCTAGATAGTGGTGAGTATAAGAAGGATGTTGTTTTCCATTACTTCAAGCTCTTGAGTTTTGATGTTTACACAGAGACAGAATTAGAGGCTTTGGGCTCATGCTGCAAGTCTTAAAAACTACACCCTCAGTAAAAGGGGCGATGGGTAGGGTAGAACTAAAGAAAAAAAATGTTACAAAGACAGATGACGGTCTGGCCTCTGGATTTACAAGTTCGGAGGGTGGTGGTAGTGGTGTTAGAGGTGGCCAGGAGAGGGTTGGGAGAGATCCCCTTGAGATTTTGCAACCATGGGTCTGTATCTCAGGTAGGTTTGATGTCTGACATTATCTAGTTGGTCTGGGAATTCCCAAGGCAAGAAATTAGCATAGGAAATATCCCTAAGTGTATGGTATTTCTGGGATGCCCAGGCAACTTAATCTTCTTGATTGATACTTATTTCTCCTAGTAGGAATTAAATATTAGTAACTAACAAGTATTGAAAGATTATTGTGTCAGCACTCTACATGCCAAAACTCATTAATCTTCAGAACATCCCTATGACATGGGTATGGTAATCTGTCAATGCTGTGGGGCAAAGAGGAATGGTCATATCTGTCTTCTAGGATTGGTGTGGAAGTAAGATGAGGAGTAATAGGATAAGTCAATGCTTATGTGACTCTACTTTGGAAACTGTGACCATATGCTTTATCCCTTGGGCTTTTCTCAATTCACTTAGGAAACAGACTCTCAAACTCTTCTCTTCCTCTCTTTCTTATTGTCCCCAAAGATAAGAAACACAAGATCCCTTCTTGTTTTAAGGATTTTATTATTGATTCTTGTTAAAGGAAGGAAAGAATTTGAGGTGGCCTTCAATGATGAGTGAAATTTGAATAGGGTGAATGTGGGATAAGTGTTTCCAGCGGAATTGATAGTGAGCAAAATCTTAACAGCAGGAATAATACTCTTTAAAGGCCAGTAACAGGTAAACACGTCAAAGCATTAAAATTTGATAATTCCTAAAAACCAAAAGCAAAAAAAAAAAAAACAAAAGAAAACAAAAAATCCTTGATAATTCCTTGATATCCATCAGTGTCCTGTCTCCTCCTAGAAGCTTCCTTGTTGGCATCCTTCAAGATCCTCTGTCCTTTCCATGTTTCTTATTGCCTCCAAAAGTAGCTTGGTATGGAGCTATATTCAGTTTGGAAGAACAGTATACATCACAGTATATTTAAAATACAATTTTGGAATGTAGTCTTTTCTTGCCTCTGACTTTGCCCTGCCTGAGGGCCAGAATACTTCTGGAATGCTCCCTTCTCCTAGTGTAAAGAAGCTAGAAAGTGCTTAGTATATCAGTGTATTTGGAATTGCTTTGTCAAAGTCACAGTCAGAAATACAGCAGAAGATATTGCTTCCCAAAGAAAACGTACTCATGGAATTTGTATGCTATTGCTTTGTGTAGACAAAGCTTTCTGCTTAAGTGTTTAAATAAATATTTTGAAGATATTTTCAGAACCTTGAAAAGTGAAGATTGCTCTTCACATTCATTCCTAAAAATTGTGGGAAGCATTACAAATTCAAGAAAAGATGATTTTGACAGAATTAACTGAGGTTTTGTCTATTAAAAGATTTTTGTTTATAAAATGAGTTTAACACTGTTTAAAAATACTTTTACCTGACTCTTTGTCTGTCTTTATATATGTTATAAACACATCAATGTGCTCTCGGACTTGTTAGGGCAAAGACAAATTAATGTGCGCTCCAGTGAGAATTCTTTTTACTTAACCCTGTGGTGACTTTATGCGGAAACAAGTACGTTATAAGAATTTAGGAAATTCTTTCCCAACAATCCTACCCGCTTACTCACCTCAACCAGTGTAGAAAATCAGCTTGACTGTGTAGTTTCTGATTGGTCAAGTAGTGGCTTACACGGTATCACCAACCTTAGCCAAATTATCAGGGCTTTTGGCTGATTATGTGATAAGGGCAGGTCAGACTCTTGCCCATGAGGTCTGTTTATAAAGGCAATGGTTAAAAAAAAAAAAAAAAGCCGTGGGGCGCCTGGGTGGCTCAGTGGGTTAAGCCACTGCCTTCGGCTCAGGTCATGATCTCAGGGTCCTGGGATCGAGTCCCGCATCGGGCTCTCTGCTCAGCAGGGAGCCTGCTTCCCTCTTTCTCTCTCTGCCTGCCTCTCTGTGTAGTTGTGATTTCTCTCTGTCAAAATAAATAAATAAAATCTTTAAAAAAAAAGCCATATGACATTGTTTACTTAGCATTTACAGTGTGTCAGGAACTCTTCCAAGAGCGTTATGTTACTATATTATATATATATAATATACACTTAACTATATATTATATTAGTTATGTTAACTAATTAAATCCTCACAAAAGTCCTATGAGGTAGGTACGATTATTATCCCATTTTATGGATGGGGAAACTGGGGCACAGGCGAATACCCTGCCCAGGGCCACACAGTTATCAAGAGGTGGACTCAGGATTTTAGCCTACGGAGTGTGGCTCCAGAATCCAAGCTCAATCACTACACTTTCCTGCTTTCCGCTCAGTCAATGGGGCTTTACTGAGCACCTATTATGCACAGAGTGAAGAGATACAGAAGAGAGGCAGGGTCCTTGTCATCATGGAGCGTATAGTTTATCAGGACACATAAGCAATAAGTAAATTAAAAAAAAGAAAATAACTGCAAATTAGCCTGTGTGCACATATTCTAGTTCTGGGACCCTAGAGCTGAGGAAGTGGACCCAAAGGACAAGCTTGGACGGGATCCAGCTTTCATTAGGGAAGGTATGGGCATTAGCCCAGGCCACCATAGCAAAATACCATAGACTTGGTGGCTTAAACAATAGGCATTTACTTCTCAGTTCTGGAGGCTGAAAGTCCAAGATCAAAGTGCTGATTGATTAGGTTCTCTAGTCAGGGTTTTCTTCCTGGTTTGCAGCCTGCTGGGCTTTGTCGGCACCCATACAGTGAGCAATGAGAGACAGAGACAGAGACAGAGACAGAGACAGAGAGAGAGGGCAAGAGAAAGAGGGAGGGATGGAGAGGGACAGAGACTGTGTTCTCTGGAGTTTCTTCTCGTAAGGCGTTAATCCCATTAGGACAGCCTCATCCTCAAGATTTCTTCTAAATTTAACCATCTCCCAAATGCCCCATCTCCAAATACTAGTTTGTGGAAGGTTAGGGTTTACTACAAGAATTCTGGGGGACACAATTCAGTCCATGGCCATGTGGTTCAGCTATCTGATAGCAGAGAAGTTGGCTGATTCGGCCATGCTGGAGCTAGAGCTAGTCAGGAGTCACTGGTCAAGCAGTAGGCCACCTTCTGGAATGCTGGAGGGGATGTAGGCCATGAGCACCTGGCAGTGTGGGTGGTCTGGGTAGTCTGGGTAGTCTGGGGCCCCAGAGTGGGCAGGACATGTGGAGTGCATGGGGCGTAGTGTCTGTGGAAAGGCTGTGGAAATGTTATCAGTCGGCTGAGACTGCAGGGTGACAGAGGGGTGGTGCTCTGTGCCCATGGCCTGGGTAGGCTACAGCGTGCATCCTCATACTCTCTCCTCTGCCCAGGAAAATGGCAGGGAAGCCTCCTGCTCCAGCAATGTCTCTCCAGTGCCTTCAGCGGAGAAGTTCACACCTTACCCACTTTAAAGGAGAAATGCATAATGGAATCCTGTTTAGCATGGGGTGTATTTGGAAAGATGCATCCAGAGCTGAGAGGTCATAACATGATAATGAATGCTTTAGTGCCAAATTTTAAAAAATTGTTGATATGTAAATCAGAAGTAAAAATTTTCAAGGTCTTCCACTTTACTCCAGAAAGATACAAAATTAGAGGGAAGAATGTCACTCCTTTCCTTCATATCCCATTTTCTCTCCCCAAAGGTAAAAAGCACAGTTTCCTGTGGTTCCCTCAAAAAAAAAAAAAAAGCATTTATGCTTTTACCCACATACACATCAAGGTTATAATTTATACAAAATGGATTGTTTTCCTCTACACTATTTTTTTTTCTCTGATTTGTCTTAAAAATCTTTCCCCACCAGGACATCCAAGTCTCCTTTATTGTCTTTAATCACTGCATGGTATTGTGTCATGGGATGACATATAATTTACTTACTTTTAGTAGACACTTTGGGTGTTACTTTTATAAAAATTGTGCCAAGAAGATTCCTGTACATATATATGGCTGCATTTTTTCACATATAACCATATGTAAATTCTTTGCTCTGTAAAAGGACATGTGCCTTCAGAACTTTGGAATTCATCACATTAACCCGCAATAAGCCACCGGTCTTTGGCCTGCACCCATCACAAGTGGACGAGAGGACTGATTCCCTCACAGTCCAGCCAGCATCACAGAAACCTTGTACCGGTCTGATGAGTGAAGAAAAAATGTTTTCTTACTATTTTGATTTGCATTTAAAAAATTATACATGAAGTAGTGCATTTCCCCATATGTTCATCATCTTTTTTTTTAATACTTTATTCATTTATTTGACACAGAGAGAGAGAGAGAGAGAGAGATCACAAGTAGACAGAGCAGCAGGCAGAGAGAGAGGGGGAAGCAGACTCCCTGCGGAGCAGAGAGCCTGATGCGGGGCTCGATCCCAGGACCCTGAGACCATGACCTGAGCCGAAGTCAGCGGCTTAACCCACTGAGCCACCCAGGTGCCCCTGTTCATCATCTTTTGAATTTGTTTTTCTACAAACTATTTGTATCCTTCACACAATTTTCTATTGAGCTATTCTATTCTATTTATTTATTTATTTATTTATTTATTTGACAGAGAGAGATCACAAGTAGAGAGGCAGGAAGAGAGAGAGAGAGGGAAGCAGGCTCCCTGCTGAGCAGAGAGCCCGATGCGGGACTCGATCCCAGGACCCTGAGATCATGACCTGAGCCGAAGGCAGCGGCTTAACCCACTGAGCCACCCAGGCGCCCCCTGAGCTATTCTTTTTTAAAAAAATTCACTTATATCAATTCTATTAAAGTTAAGTGTAGGAGCTCTTTGAGAAATATGTTTTAAATGTATTTTCCCTTTTTTTGGAGATTAGTCTTTTGATTTAAGTTTTAGGGTTCGTTTGTTTGTTTTTTCTTTTTCTTTTTTCTATATTAGAGTTACATTGCTAGGTCGATGAATTTATCAGCTTTTCCCTTTATAGCTTCTGGACTTAGAGCCTTCTCACAAAAGCCTCTTTCTTAGATTAGTGCTAAGTTAATCCACATTTTTAGATATTTTATGATTTATTTTTTCATTAAATATTTGATCTATCTGAAATTGACTTAGGCATAAGGAGTGTGACAGGAACCTGGCTTTGCCCTTACCTCAGTAGATACTATTACAAGTTTACCATTTATTTATTCATCTCTCTCTTCCCCAGTGATTTGAAATCTTACCTCAACACCTTTAGAGTATACTAACTTCCCTTGTGCATTCCAGTCTATTTTTTTAATCTTTCTTAGGTTCCATTAATTTCTTCTCTTATATCGAACTTCTTTAATGATTGAAGTTTCAAAATATGTTTTGATATTGGAGAGCCCTAGAAGCAGACATGCTTTGGATGAGGTGGACAGAGAGGATCTCGCTGAGAGGTGACATTTAGGCTGACATTGGAAGAATAAGAAGTAATCAGATTCGTGGAGATGGAGGCAGGAGCCTTCTAGGTAAAGGAAGCTACGCATCCAGCTTGTTGGCAGGCACAAAACAGCTTGGTGTGTTTGAAGGCACTAAAAGAAGACCAATGTGGTGAGCACAGTAAACACAGAACAGAAAGGGGTGAGATGGGGTTGGAAGGATAGGCCAGATTTTGTCAGGAACGCTTGGTTTTGTCCTGAGTACGAAGGGAAGATGAGAATGGATTTGGAGCAGGGAGACGCCACATTCCCATTTCCTGAGCATAACGTCGTCACTCTGGCTGGTATGTGGAGCTGGGTAGGAGGAGAACAAAAGCTGCAAGGAGGAAGTCAGTTAGGGGGTCATTGCAGTGATCTGGGCCAGAGATGGTAGTAGTCAGGCTACAGGGAGACAATGTAGATGAAGACAAATGTGCAACTCTGAGACCTATTCTGGAAGTAGAACCAACAAATTTGTTGATAGCATCTTGTTGTTGACATAACAAGGTACCCTTGTTGTAGGATAAGTCACCGGAAGGAATCATAGCTGATTCCCAGGGGACTTCTTTTCATTTTGTACCTTTCTGGACCAAAGGGGAGCTCTGAAAAAGTTAACGAAGAAAGGGAACCCTGGTCCCGGTTGCTGAACTCCAGGCCTGTGACAACAAGAGCCCAGTTGAGGGCAGCAGAGGGCTGTCGTTCTGCTTCCTGGGAGTTGCAGGGATGGTGAGGGGAGGGGCTGGGGAACAGGCCAGGCTGCTAGATGGTGCCATTTGCTGAGATGGGGAAGATTTAGAGGAGAAACGGGTTTGGGAATAAATGTCAGTGGGTTGAGGTTATATCAAGAGTGCAGGGCTGAGATGTTTGGTTTGAGACGTCTGACGAATCCAAAGCAGACAGCAAGTAGGCTGTTTTATATGTGGATCTGGAGCCAGAGGAGAGGTCCAGGGGAGCCAACAACCCACATGTGAATGTTGTTAAGAATTGTGGTTTGTGGGGCGCCTGGGTGGCTCAGTGGATTAAGCCGCTGCCTTCGGCTCAGGTCATGATCTCAGGGTCCTGGGATCGAGCCCCGCATCGGGCTCTCTGCTCCGCAGGGAGCCTGCTTCCTCCTCTCTCTCTGCCTGCCTCTCTGCCTACTTGTGATCTCTCTCTCTGTCAAATAAATAAATAAAATCTTAAAAAAAAAAAAAGAATTGTGGTTTGTGGGAGAGGTGATGGACAGAGAAGAGACTGTAGGAAGAGAAAAGAGAGCTAGGACAGAGCCTGGAGGAACAACAGCATTTAGTGATGGATGGTGGAGAGGGAGCCAGTGAGAGACTACCGAGCAGCCAGGGGATGGCTGGATGAGTGCAAGGACTCGGAAACCCACTTCCTAAATCTCTGATGGCTTTCACTGCACTGAGAATAATGTCCAGACTTCTCCCCACCCTCTGCCAGGCTCTGCCCACTCTGGCCACTACCCCCACTGCACCTTTAGCTACTCCTAACCTCAGGCACCTTCTTTGGGCCTCACAGTGATCTTCTCGGCTCTCTGCTGGGCAGACTCAGCCCCTGCCCCCCTTATCCTGTTCCTGGTGTGTTGCTTCTTCCTCATAGGAGGAGCTTCCCCTTGTTATATTCTCCCCCAGCATCTTATTTATTTCCTTTATGGGATGTTTCTTTTTTGGTCCTTTTTGTATCCGTAGGGTCAACACAGTGTTTAGTAAACAGTTGGCATGTGATAAACATTTGACTCATGAATGGATGAATGAATAAGCCTTTTAATCTTTACTGTGGTCCTTGAGGGGAGAGTTTTAAATCCCCTCCACCTCTTTTTTTCTTCTTCTTAGTTTTTATAATTGAGCCTCTGACTAGCGATAGGTGGATTTAAAAAGCGGTATCTGTGTTCCAGTGACTGGCCCAAAGGGGAAATCGGAAATATTTGGGGAGAAGAGCCCCTGGCTCCGGTTGCAGAACCCCAGCGCTGTGACAGCAAGGTCCCAGCAGAGGGCAGCAGAGGGCTGTGGTTCTGCTTCATTGCGAGGCGGGGGCGCTGGGGTGGGGGTGCTGGGGTGGGGGTGGGGGGAGAGATGGAGGGGGGAAGGGCTAGGCAGTAGGCCAGGAAGCTAGAACCGGGAATAAATTTAGTGTTTGGGGAGAAGTGGGGGAGAAGTCGTTTGTAGGAATCTAAGTGCGCTGATGGAGGGCGTGAAGCTACCTTCCTACTTGTGCTTATGTGGTAATGATTCTCAGCACTTAAAGTGTGAGGAAGCTTGTAATACTGTGGGCCCCGTGCTGTTGGGAAGGGCAAAGGGTGTCCTGGAACAGTGATAGGGAAGGAGAAAGGGCCCTGAGTGAAGGCTGCAAGGGGACCGGCCTCCTGGAGAGGCAAAGCAGGGAATAATGCTGTGCGGGTTAGAGCCAGGCAGAAGCTTGGGAGCCTCAAAGACAGCACTTTTGGGAAAGAAGGAGCTAACTACTGGCTCAGCAATGTACATTGTCAGAAATAACTGTATGTTTCTTATGCTTTCTGAATGGATTTCCTTTCTGGCCTCCTTTTTTATTAGCAAAGATTTTTTTAAAGCTTGTAACCCATCATCTGTGCTTAGGCGAAAAGGGATTTTGCACAGAAGAAAATAATATTTAAAGCACCTCATAGCCTCTTTGCGTTCTATAGAAAATGAAATGCTTCTAACCTATAGAGGAATAACTCTCATTTTCTATAGAAGGCAAAGAGGCTACAATGGGCTTTAAATATTGTCAGAATTTCCTTCCTTTTAGGGCTGAATAATATTCCATTGTATGTATATACTACGCTTTGTTTATCCATTCGTCAGTCAATAGACACTTGGATTGCTTCTACTTTTTGGCTGTTGTGAATAATGCTGCCATGAACATGGGTGTACAAATATCTCTTTGAGACCTTGCTCTCAGCTCTTTTGGGTATATATACCCCAAAGTGCAATTGCTGGATCATATGGCAACTCTATTTTTAAGTTTTGGAGGAACCGTCATACTATTTTCCACAGTAGCTGCACCATTGTACAAATGTTCCAGTTTCTCCACATCCTTACACTTGTTTTTTCCTTCCTCCCTCACCCGCTCCCCTCCCTCCTCTCTAGCTCTCTCTTTCTTTTGATAGGAGGCATCCTAGTGGGTGTGTGGGTGTGAGGTGGTATCTCATTGTGGTTCTGATTTGCATTTCTCTAATGATTAGTGATGTTGACCATCTTTACATCTAATTATTAGCATTTGTATATCTTCTTTGGAGAAAGGTCTACTTAAACTCTTTGCCCATTTTTACTATCAGCATGCTGTTGTTGATTTGTATGAGTTCATTATATATTCTGGATATTTATTCTGTATCAGATGTATGATTTACAAACATTTTCTTCCATTCTGTGTGTTATCTTTTTACTTTATTGATTGTGTCCTTTGATGCACAGAAGTTTTAAATTTTGATGTCGCTGAATTTATCGATTTTTTTTTACCATAGTGCTTATCTTCTTTTATCTCCGTTGAGAGCAAGTTAGTGGGAAGTGAGGTGACCTTGACATATTCTGTCTCTGTTTTTGGCCATTGGTATGAAAAAGGAGAAGAAAACTCCTTACTCCAAAAAACAAAAGACCAGTATCCTTCGTGGGGACATCAGGACAGGAGGATTTACATACAGCTGTTTGCTGAAGACTCCTGAATTAAGGAATGCTGGCATAGAAGGGTCTGCTCTCAGAGAGCTCCTCTGACATATGCCCGAGCAATCAAGCTGGAGGTGGCAGGAAATCTGACTATTGTGCTGGCCAGGACCTGTTTCCGGGACTGGCGGGGGTGGGGGGGGGGGCGGGGGGGGGGTGTACTTTCAAGGCCAGGGTAGGAAGGTCTGACTTGGGAGTGGGCTGGGACTAAGATGAAGTGAGTGAGACACCAAGAGCACAAAATTTAAAGAGACACTCACTTTCAGGTGCCTGTCCCACACTTGCATAACTCAGAGAGGGAATATCTCCTACAATTTTGCCCCCAGGCACCTCCCTTGCCTCACCCCAATCCTGGCTCTGCCTGATGCTGCCGAGAAGGGGGGACTGGCATCACAGTTTCTGTGTCTGAGTGAGTGAGACAGCTGTGTGGTAAAGGACACACAAGTGTGTGTGGCCCACATCACAAGGATGAGTGCTCAGGCCAGAGTGTGCACATGATGGGCAGGCCCAGAAATGAAACCCATGATATGTGAAGGGAACTGTTGTAGTTATCTATTGCAACATAGTAAATTTTCCCAAAACCTAGTGGCTTAAAACAACATTTGTTGTTATTTCACTGTTTCCTTAGGTGAGGAATCCACGCACAGCTTACCTGGGTTCTCTGTTTCAAGGTCTCTCACAGGCCAGAATCAAGGTTTCACCTGGGTTATAGTCATCTCAAGGCCTGACTGAAGAAAGAGCTTCATCTTAAGCTTGTTCTTATGTCTATTGGCAGGATTTGGTTTCATCCTGTTGACTGAGGCCTCCCTCAGTTCCTTGCCATGCACCTCCAACATGGCAACATGCAAGCCACCAAGCTGAGAGGACAAGAGAGAAAGAATGCAAGATGGAAGTCATAGTCCTTTGTGGTCTAATCTTGGAAGTAACACTCCATAACATTTGCCATATTCTCTTTGTTAAAATGAACTCTCTTGGTCCCTCACCCCACACACAGGTGCAGAGGCCAGACCATCAGGAACAATTTCAGAAGTAGCCTACTACAGGAAGGGAGTAGAGGTAGGCAACTAGAACTTATTGAGGTTCCAACATCATCAGGACCACTCATAATGATCACACCAAGTCTCCACAGTAAGCTTGGGAAGAGACTGGCATGCTATTCTCAGCACAGAAGAGTAGCAAAGAAAGTCTTTGAAGAATGACAGTCCAGTTGGGACACCCATATGTATTTTAATCTGAGGAATGCACATGTGTGTGCTGTGAGACACTACAAGCTGGGCCCCCGAGGTTGAAACTTAAGAGATCAGTCAAGTTTGTAGCATGGCTGGCAATGGACACACAAACAAACTGCAGAATCCAAAGCCTTTGTTTGAATGGGGAAGGTGGGGAACACTCTCTTGACAGATGGGTGGGGCACAAAGCCGAGGTTGCCAGGGCAACTCCCCAGAGGCTGAGGTTGGGACTTGACTTCAGAAGCATCAGGATGGATGTTCCAGAGTTGTCCATGATATTGGCAGAAATAGTGAAAGAGCCCCACAAAAGGAAGGCATCTGAAAGGTAGCTTCCAGAAGAGTGGTAGTGGGTGGATCAGCCCAACAGAATCTCATTCTGGTTGGAAGCCTCAGGGAGAAGCTGGCAGATGATGTTCCTGAGGGGATCGGTGAAAATGAATGTTAGTCACAATAGGATAAGCTTATGCACAGATGATGTCAAAGTGGAGACCATGCAGAATGTTTGGAATTTCTAATGGATGAACCTGTCTATTTAGCTTTTAGCTTGTATGAACTCTGGGAGTTGGGAGTGGGCATTTTCCCTACTATCCTAGGAGGTATCTGTCCTGATGTAGCCCAGGAAAATATCTCCTCTACAATAAGCCTTTGTTCCCATACATTTAATATGATGATAATACCTACTCATAGTGCATTGTAGGAAATTACTTAGTATATACTAGATGCGCAATAAGAGTTAGCTCTTTCCTCCCCTCAGCCTCTCTTCCCCCACTCAAAATAATATGGTACGGTTATACATAGTAGATGGGCACGCAACCTTCATTCCATCTGCCTTCTACTGGACTTTCCAGTATTGCAAAGGCTGGAAAGCTAAAGACCACATTCCCCAGACTCTTGTGCAATCAGGGGTCCAGAGGTAAGTAAGGTAAGTAAGGCCCAACTATCAGGTGCTCTGGGAGAGCTGGGTAGAAGCCAGGCAGAGACCACACCTCTGCTGCTCCTGCTGTTTCTGTCAGCATTGCCATGGAAGGACTGAGTGACCTTTCTCTGACAGCATGAAGAGACATCCTAGTGTCCTGTCATTAGGCTCAGGGAGGCTGGTGGCCTTGTGGCAGGGGCAACGCTGGTTTGGGAGTCAACAAGATCCTCCATGGCCCGGATCTTCTATGGGAAGCTTTTCTGAAAGTTCCACCCAAAGTCCTTTCTAAATGCCTCCTAGTAGTTCTATAAGACACTTAATATCCTGCCATAAATCCTTTCTCGCTTAATCTACCTGGAGTTGATTTTGTTCTCTTCAACTAACCAGTACAAGTGGGACAGAGAGATTTCACCTGCTGAATTCCTCTTGGAGAAAGCACTGTGTGTGTGCATGTGTTGGAAGGATACTTTGATAAGCACTTGGAGAGAGTGTGGTCCCCTCCCCACCAACCATCACCTCATCCCTCCTGGGGCCTACATGTAGGGGACGTTAAGACTCAGGAACTTTAGGAGTTGTCCCTGAAAGACAGAAGGAAAGGGACAAACGTGTTGAGAGAAGACAGAGGAACCCAGTGGATGGCTGAAGGTCAGGTGCTATATAACATGACTCTTTTATAAGACTCCCTGTCTCATAGTTTATGAAACTTGTGGCGTGATTTAATTTTTTTGTGTGGAAACCAAAGGAGTGACTGGACTTCATGTTGGGGAGGATGTAGTATGGGGACAGAAGTGGTGGGTGAGGAAGCCAAAATTTTGAGAGGTAGAAGAGCCAGGAGACCAGGGTCCCCACAGGGAGCCAGTAGAAATACTGGAGAGGGTGTGGAAGTCCCTAGTCCACAGGATTCAGAAGTCCAAGCCCACCTCACTTGGACATCAAGGAACAGAGGCCCTCAGCAGACATCTGGTGTACACACGAGTAGCAGCTGGGACTGGTTCCTTCGCGTTCTGCTTGACCCTTTACCTTACAGCTTCATCTCTCCCCCAGGAACTCTCAAAGTCCTTACACACCACAGTCCTTCAGAGTACTGGTTGTGTTCTCATCTATATTTATATATTTTTTTCTTTGTGTGTTTACCTTCTCTTCAAGACTGTTTAGCTTCTGGAAGGCAAAGGCCTGGGTCTAATTTTTCTTTCAATCTCTGAAGTTATTACATGCATAATGTTGTGTGTGTGTTCCTGCATGCATTTTCCTGGGGAAGGCTATGCAGAGCTATAACCATATTCTTTTTTTAAGATTTTATTTATTTATGACAGAGATCACAGGTGGTCAGAGAGGCAGGCAGGGAGAGAGAGGAGGAAGCAGGCTCTCTGCGGAGCAGAGAGCCCGACGTGGGGCTCAATCCCAGGACCCCAGGATCATGACCGAGCCGAAGGCAGAGGCTTTAACTCACTGAGCCACCTAGGCGCCCCTGCTTTAACCATATTCTGAAAGGGGTCCAGGACATAGAAAATGTTTAGAAGCTATGTGATGGGGTCTTTTTTTTGGACCCCCCCCTTGTATTATTGCTGTTCAAGAAAGAGGCATCTTATGGATAAAGAAGATGTGAGATATATGTGTGTGTGTGTGTATGCATATATATATATGTGGTATGATATATACATATATGTATAGGTACACACACAATGGAATACTACTCAGCCATCAAAAGGAATGAAATCTTGCCATTTGCAACAACATGGATGGAACTAGGGGATATTACGCCAAGCGAAGTAAGTCGGCCACAGAAGGACAAACACCATATGACTTCACTCACATGTGGAATTTAAGCAACAAAACAGATGAACATAGGGGAAGAGAAGGATAAATAAGTAGAAAACAGAGAGAAGACAAACCATAAGAGACTCTTAACTCTAGGAAACAAACTGAGGGTTGCTGGAGGGATAGTGGGTGAGGGAATGGGGTAAGTGGGTGATGGGCATTAAGGAGAGCACTTAATGTAGTGAGCACTGGGTGTTATATGCAACTGATGAATCACAAAATCACCTCTGAAATTAATAATATACTATAGGATAATTACATTGAATTTAAATTAACGAAAGAAAAGAAAGAGTTATCTTTCAAATATCAAATTCATTTCATCCTAATGCTTGTCTTCCATCAAGGGTGTGTACCCATGGAGATCCAAGGCTCGTGGGCTATGCAGGAATTGTAGAATAGGTTTCTGTAGAGTAGGACAAGATTCTGTCCTTTAGGGGCTCAGCCAAGCAGTGTGCGTTTATTGCCTCTTCCCCAGGATGCCTTGCCCTGCACTCAGAGAGATTTACAAGCCAGACAGACACCAGGCAAGTCCCACTGGGGGTGGGATCCATGGTTGTTGTGTGCTTTCCAGCCTGCCGTCTCTTAAGCTATAAATATTTACCAAGTTGAGTGTGGAGATGTCAGTCTCCAAAGAGTGTCTGGGTGGTGTGTATGTAGGGGGTGGTGCTGGGTGAGTGAGAGACGGAGGAGGCTGCCATGTGATGTTGATGCTTTAAAGCTTGAGGATAAGCAGTTAGAGCCCTGCTCAAGTCAGTGTCTTTGCAGCCTAGGGTGGGTGGCAGATGAGTTTGTACAACCAAACATATCTCAGCCCAGAAACCACAGGCAAATATCAGTGAAGCCAAGTTGGCTTCCCAGCACTGCTGAGTTTATAAACTTTCTCAAGTTCCCATCTTTATCTCTTAAATGAAGCCAGCAACACCTCCATATGCCTGACAGCTTTGCCTGTGGGTATGTGGATGTGTTCAGTGAGGGAAACAGTAAAAATATGGGGAGGTCCAGATTAATTTTTTGTTTATTTTATTTTATGCTATGTTTGTCATTTTATGGATTTTATGGAGTAATTAGTTGTTAAAATGAAATGGCTCTCAATTGCAGTGAAGGCTCCAAGATCCTGGCCCTTTCCTAATTAAGGTCACCTCTGAGCGCTTGCAACAGGGTGAACCCTCTTTTGCCTAAGAACAGAAAAGAGTTGAAATTGAGGCAGCCAGCAGAGAGAGAGACTGGAGGGAGAGTTTAAGGAAGCTGTCCACATGCTCTGAGTCCTTCTACCCCAGCTTTAAAAGAGGCTCTGCAAGATCTGAGCATTTTCTACTCTCAGAAAGTCACCCGTAATTTGGCACAGCTGCCTCCCCAGAACCGCCCACACCAGCCAAAATCTCATTAGCACTTTTTCTCTGGACACCCATGAGTCAGTGTCTGAACGCAGGGGCCACTGCATGGGTGTCTCAGGAAAAAACGAACACTTCCATGGCAGACTTTGTGAGCAGAAATGACAGAAGGGATGGGAGCTTAGCCCACGCCTGACTTCTCTTCAAATCTTGCTTTTGTGCATCTTACTGGGAAATGAGGTTTTATCTTATCAGTTTCTGAAATACAGGAAGGAGGTTGGAATGTGTTTCACTTTATCTAACACATTCCTACTCACAATCCAAAGCTCACATCAAACGCTCTTCCCTTCAGAGACTCCTCTCCCACTGGCCCCCTTCTCCCAGTAGAAACTTCCTTCTCTGTGCTCCCACAGCTTAGGTAAAATGTCGCTCTCATTCGTTAAGCTGAAAATTTCTTGAGGGCAGGGATTTTGTACATCTCTTGCACTTATACAAGGACCGTTAGGTAACAGTTGTGTCCACAAATTTTTTGATATCTCTCTCGTCAAAAAGTGGAGCCCAATTCCCCTCCCTTTGAGACTGGACTAGATTGACTTGCTCCTAATGAACAGAATGTGGCAAGTGATGTGTGACTTCTGAGACTAGGTCATAAGAGATGCGGCTTGATTGCTTTTGGATCACTGGTTCCCAAGGTCATGATGACACTCAAGCAGCCCAAAGGAGAGGTCCAGGTAGCAAGGATCTGAGCCCTTTGCCAAAAACCAGCAGTAAATTGCCAGGTGTTTCCTTCTTCTAGGAGGGAGACTCCCATCTGACCTGGGATGCTCCCATTCAAGGACTTTGCCTCCCCAGTCCATTAAAGTGGTTGACAACCACAGTCTGTTGACTTACCATCCTTATTTCCTGTGAGTTGGGGCATGGTGGACAGAAGGCATTGAGAGCGGACAGGGTAGAAGTGAGAATGGGACGTCCCTGTCTTCACTCAGGGTTTCTGGTTGGCTTTGGCTGAGTCTGACCCATCCTGCCGAGAAAGGTGAGGAGCACCACCTGCAGCTCAAGGTCCCCCTCACCTTTCCTCATTGACGTTCTGTTGAATCCCGTTTCCAGCACAGCTCTTGCCAGAGGAAGGAGAGCCACTCAAGAAGAGGTCTTCTGGCACTGCCCCCCCCCCCCCCCCCCGACTACCCTGTGCCCTGTGTGCCGGCGAGTGGTCTGGAAAGGCTGTTCTGCATAGTGGAGAGAGAAGGGCTCTTACCTAGCAGTAATTCCCAGCAGTAATAAAAGATCATTAAGCCAGCTCTCCAAGCGATGCCTCCAGCAGGGGGCCTGTTTCTCAGCTTCTTGAGGCAGTTGGGGATAAGTGAACAGCTAGTCTCAAGCAAACTGGCTGAGGATAAAATTGGCTTCTCCAGGAGGGCAGGGCTTGGGTAATGCTTGGTGTGATTTCCTCATGCTGGTATTCTACATCTTTTTTTTTTTTAAACTCACATAATTAACACATTTCATTGCAAAATAAAGTTCAAAGTACTCCAGTTATATGGAGTAAAAAAGAGAATGTTCTCTTTTACCATCCACTCCCTACCTCATCTCATTTCCTCCCCACAGGTAACTAACTACTGCTAAGAGTTGGGCATGTCGCCTGCCAGACCTCATGTGGGGGGTCACACATTATATATTGCCCTGCAACTTGTTTGTTTTTTCATTTGATGGTAAATCACCAACATCTTTGATTATGTTAGTATGTGTGATCAAATTCGCTGTGTTTTCTAACAGCTATCTAATACTCCATAGTGAGAGGAAAAATGGAAGTATGCTAAGAATAACCACTTTGCACAGCCTTCATGGAGTAGGCAGCAAGGATGTTGACAGGGCACCCAGTGGGTTGAGGGATAGTCAAGAGTGAGTCATGGAGAGCTGAATTGCTCCTTACAGGAGCAGGAGGCCCTTGGAACCTGTGGCCACCTCAGGTAGAGAAGTGGGAAGGCGAGAGTGAGAGTGGAGAAGTAAGAGGTGTTGATCAGATGGAATATGACGGCCTGCAAAGTGACCCTCACATTTTTAGCACGTTTACTAAGTTGGTGAACAGATACGTTCTTGAATGTTTCCTTAGTACAGCTTCACAAGGATGCTATTCCTGGGTGAAAGGGTAGGAATTTCTCTATGGTTCTTTTCACATTGTTGAATTGTTATTCCAAAGGGCTGTAAGAACTATGCAGCTACTTGTGCTGCTCCCCTTTTGTGTGTGGGAGGTAGAAAGGAAGCCCAGTTTAGGATGCACACTTCTAGAATCTGCCAGTTATGATGCTCTTCACAAAGTCTGACAGTTCAACACATAAATATGGATTCCTGCTATGTGCTAGTCCTCGTGCTGCACTGTGATGGCAAGGGAGCTGAGCTGGCTCAGGTATCCAGCTTCGTTCCTAGCTCCATGGTGTTGACAAGTGTGGGGGTCAGGGCTTGTGTACAGAGGGTGGCCATGAACGCTAGGGAAGCCACAGGCCAGAAGTAGCAAATGTGTGGCATCTATGTTCCACTCCCCATGTCCATACTTTTGTCCAATGATTGATCATGGATCTTTCTTGCTGATTCCAGTTGCTTCTTCAGAATTCTTTTCAACACAGTCTCCTCCAGGCAGCTACTAATCAATTAAAGTGGATTGAATAGGACATCTTTTCTCTCTCTTCTATAAGCTCAACCTAAAATGGGATTCTGAAATTTCATTTTTTTAAAAAAAATGTGTATTAGATTAGAATATATAACTAATAACATTTAAAATGCTTATCCATGTCCCACCAAAGGTAAGTGAGCACACTTGAGAAAATCCTGAAATGGTATAAAGATGGTGGAGCAGAAGGGAAGCAAGTCCCCTGCCACCAACTTCCTGAAGGCCAGGCTTGGTCCCATCTGCGGAGCTCAGAAGCTCGTATCTGAGGCCCCAGACACTTGGGGAAGCAATGGTGGCTGGCTGATAACTGCTAGGAAACACTCAGGAAGTGGCTGAGGCACATCTGCTAGGCCTGCTGGTACACTATCTGGTAGGAAGTCAGGGCCTGGAATCAGAAAAGAGGAAGGTATGTTGTGCTTAGAGCTGTTGAAGGCCTTTTCATGATCCTTGGACTTGAATTAGAGATAATAGGGGCAGGGGAACCCAAATGAAAGCCAGAATGGCTCTATGTCTGTGGCTGCTGGGTGAACTGCCTTGCACGAGATGTTCCACCATTTGCTTCATTTGCATGAGGGTAGTTATTTTTCTGGTGGTTGGGCAAGAAGCCTCTTCTCTTTTCTCCATTGTTCCCACTAAAGTTAGGCCTATGGGAATCAGCTTCAGAGACCAGTTACTTCTGACCGTGGGCAGCATCTTCCATTAGGGGCTCCTGGGACCACTCCCCAGCTTACCTTCTGACTAGCCCTGGGGTCCCTTTGACTTTGAATTGAAGCCTTCTTGGTCTCTATGGGTTTCAGATCTTGCATTTCTGCCCCTGTCTTGTCCTTGTTCCTCTCCAGGCTCAATTTCACATAACTGCTCATATGTTTTCTGCCTATCCTAGATTCTCGTGGGCCTCTCTTAGAGCCCAGGATCACTCACTCTGTAGAACCGTGAAGGAGCCTGCCAGATCCATGAATATTGGCCTCACCCTCAGCCTCCTGCCATCTGGGCCTCAACTGTCAGCGCTTACTGGCCTATTGACTATCCTGGCTCCTGAATGGCCATCTGGGAGCTGCCAAGTGTTGTCTGTGCTGAGTGGCATGGCAGGAAGTCCATTGTGTTGACAACAGTGAATTGAGAATGTTTACACAGACAGTAAAATAACCAGGCATAGCTCTCACAAGCCTGGGACACATGGTAGTGTTATTCATAAGGATATCCCTTCTGTGTAAGGCAGGGATGGATGGTGTAGAAAAGAACAGGGATTTCATAGTCAGGCAGCAGAGGTCAAATCTTCACTCTGCAACTGAATAGTCTGGGCAAATTTTTAAATCTTTCATAGCCTTAGAGTCCTCATTTAGAAAATAAAGATACATAAAAGTACCTAACTCATTGGGTTGTTTTAAAAATTAACTGAAATTAGTGATCATGATTTATAGTGAGAATTTTTAAATGGTGAATGTATTAGTTTATTAGTACTGCCATAATAAAGTATCACAAAGTGAGTGGCTTAGTCAATAGAAATACTGTGTCTCACAGTTCTGGAGGCTAGAAGTTCAAAACCAAGATGTCTGTAAGGTTGGTTACTTCTGCAGTTTGTGGGGGAGGAGGTGTTTAGGCCTTTCTTACTGGCTTGTAGATGACCATGTTTTCCTTATGTCTCTTTACATGGTGCTCTCCCTGCATGTGTGTCTCTGTGCCCAAATTTCCTTTTTTTTTTCCCCCCCCTGTAAATAAGGATACCAGTCATTGGATTAGGGCCCATCCTAGTGACCTAATCTTAACTAATTACATCTGCAACAACCCTATTTCCAAATATGGTCACTTTCTGCAGTACTTGGGTGTTAGGACTTCAACATGTGAATTTTGGGGTGACACAATTCAACCCATAATAGCAAGCTATCATTTTTTGTCAGGAGCTCTTATGAAGCCCTGATATTGATGGGATTCTAGTGGAATCAAATGGTGACCATTCAAGCTTATGCAGCGAACAAGAGTTTACTTAAAATACCATTGTATCAGTCACTGGAAGTGGTAGGTCTATGGGTGGCCTCACAAGCCTCCAAGTTCATGTGTAGGAGCTAACTGTGAAAAGATTTTTGTTTTTCCTTTTCTCTAACCAGTGGTAGCAGTGGTCATGGGGTAGTGATAGTAAAGTCCCAAGTGTCAGACAGAGTATACTTGAACCTAGTGTCCGTATTGGATCTCTAGGGCTGAGGTCCAGGGCCAGATCCTGACTTTGTTCACTTCCTCAATATAAATCAATATAGATTGATTTAGTCAATCTATATTCAATATAAGTCAATATAAAGAACTCCCTGCCTCATAGCAAATTCCAAAATCACTGGGAATTCATTCCTCAAGAAGTGGAGGGGAGGGTGCCCCACCACCTTCCCTGCTCTGTAGAAAAGCTGGACTCCTATGGAGGCAGGAGTATAGGGAGTACCCAGCAGCTCACAGCTGGGCCCTCTTTATGTCACACCAATGGAAGTAGGAAAGCTGAGAGCAGAGGGATGTTGAAGCATGTGCAGAGTGGGATGGAAGACCTTGCATGACCTCTATAACTTCTGCACAAATATCCGTCTTGGTGCTCTTCACTGGAGCTCAGTATCATGGCTGATACTCCCTATCCCTCTCCCAAGGGGAGCCATATTCAGGAAGTCTCTGGCCTGAGAGTGAGGCCTGAGAGTGGGGAGCTTGAGTGTCTGGGATGCCCACTTCTGGCATTGTCATTTCAGTCTCTCAACACCCAAGGGACCTGTAGTTTGAACAGTTGTCATGTCTGCATCCTACAAAGTCAAGGCTATGCCTCTGAACACTGTGGTAGGATTTGTGTGGCTGGAGAAAGTAGTGAGCCCTTGAGGTGTGGCCAAGCCTGGGGATACTGCAACTTCCTCCTTAGTATCATTCTTAAGGGGAGCCTGGCTTTGAGGGGGACGCAGGGACAGGTCTCTATCTTTTCTCTCTTCTATTAACTATGCCAGAATTCCCTTTCTAATCTGATCATCTAGCTCAGCTCAGTTTCAACAAATTTTGAATATACACACCATGCTAGCAATTTAATACATGGTGCATCCCTCAAGGAGTTTACTTCAAATAAGGGTTAAAAAAAAAAAAAGACAAGCAAAGGAGTGCCTGGGTCACTCAGCTGGTTAAGCATCCAGCTGTTGGTTTCAGCTCAGGTCATGGTCTCATAGGTTGTGAGATCAAGTCTCATGTTAGGCTCTGAGCTCAGCGGGGAATTTGCTGGAAGATTATTCCCTCTGTTCCTACTCCCAATCTCACTCTCTCTCTCAAATAAATAAATAAATAAATCTTTAAAAAAAAGACGAGGAAAAATTCATTGGAACATAAACAGAGATAGGTATGACTATTTTTTCTATTTTTATTTTATTTTTTAAAATTATGTTCAGTTAGCCAACATATAGTACATCATTAGTTTTTCATGTAGTGTTCAGTGATCCATTAGTTGCATTTAACACCCAGTGCTCACCACAACACATGACACCCATCACCTGGTTACCTCATCCCCCCACCCCCCCTCCCTCTGTAACCCTCAGTGTTTCCTTGAGTCCAGAGTTTCTAGTGGTTTTTCCTCCCTCTCTTACCTCTTCCCATTCAGTTTTCTCTCCCTTCTCCTGTGGTCCTCCTCACTATTCCTTATGTTCCACATATGAGTGAAACCATATAATTGTCTTTCTCCACTTGACTTACTTCACTTAGCATAATCCCCTCCAGTTCCATCCATGCAATGCAAATGGTAGGTATTCATCCTTTCTGAACAGTATGGAAGTTCCTCAAAACATTAAAAATAGAGCTACCCTACAACCCAGCAAATGCACTACTAGGTATTTACCCCAAAGACACAGATATAGTGAAGTAAAGGGGCACCTGCACCCCAATGTTCATAGCAGCAATGGCCATAATATGGACATTGCCAAGATGTCCTTCAGCAGATGAATGGATAAAGAAGATGTGATTCAAATGTACAAGGGACGGCTATTTAGATGCTAAGTGTTAAGAGGCAGAGAGAAATGAGGATTTACTTCCAACTAGAAAGGCTTCATGGTGGAGAGGTTATTTGTCTTGAGCTTTGAAGAATGGCTAGAATTTCAATGGATGCAGAGAGGGAGGAGGGCTTCAGAGTAGAAAGAACAGATTGAGAAAATGTGGGAAGGTCAGAACATGTAGAGCATTATGGGAGAACAAGTGTGGCTGAGAATGGGGTGGAGAGTTTATTTGGGAATAGAATAGGAGATGAAACTAGAAAGTTGTATCTAGATTGTGTAGGATTCTAGATGTCCTACTAAGGGACTTAGCTTTTGTTCTATAAGTGATGAGGATGACATTGAAGATGTTCAGACCAAATCAACAGCCTGATCCAAATTGTACCTTAGTAAGACTGATCAGGTAGCTTTCTGTAGCTATGAATTCTTGTGGTAGAGGTTGCTGGTGGTGGGGTGGGGAGGGGAATGCAAACTGGAGGCTGCTGCAATGGTCCAGGAGAGAGATGGTTGGGCGGGTTTCACAGGTTAGAAGTCAGAGTGGATGAATGCTTACTTAGACCAGGTTGAGCAGGAGAGTCTGGGGACCAAGAAAGCCCCTCCTATCCCAAGCTGGGCAGGTGCGGGAAGAAGTGACATACAGAGGATTCTGACTGGCATAGGTGGTAAGCAAGGAGTAAGCAGCAATTGTCTCATGTCCTTTAATAGCATGGGTCTAAAGTAAGTTGGTGGTGAGCATAAGGACAGGAAAGCCCAAGTCTACAATAGCTGGAATTCTTGGCAGATGCCCTAAAGCCAAGAGTTCTGTTATGGATCCTGCCTCATTGTATGTTTTGACTGGGCACTTTCTCCATTCTTGCCCATACTCAGGACTCCGTCAGATAAGCAAGTATCTGGGCAAGCTTGTCTTCCATGTTTGCGCTTATTTGCCCTTATTCCATGTTTACCTTTCTGGGTTTGCCCTTCCATGTTTGCCCTTCCATGTTTGCCCTTGGACTAGAGTCCAAGAATTGCAAATTCCACCCTCTGGCCTGATTCCTGTAGCCAGAGCTTCTTTCTCAAAACCTCTCGTGTTTTCCAAGACCCAGACTTCACTTGTAAGAAGACGTGAAAGTACTGGTACTGTGCCCTTAGGGTCTTGATATCCCTAGAGATGCTTCTTCAGTCTCTTCTAACTCACTTTCCACGAGATAGCAGGAATGGGGAGTGGGGGGCAGGTTTGGACAACCTCAGCATACCCTTATTACATCCTAGATGCAAGGTCCAGGCACACGGCCCAGGCCAGGGCAGAGCAAGAGAACAGCAACCACCCCTTCTCCCAGAGGCCATGGTATCTGGGCTCACTCACTTAAATGATTGCTGCTTCTGCAGGAATAGCCCTATACTTGTTTAGTAGCTTTAGCTACTCCACTTTGCAGGGATACCCCACTCCTCAAATGCTGGATATTGGATCAGGTTTACTTTTGTTTGTTTGTTTTTTCCTTTTTCTTCACACTATCTGGAATTTTTGCAGCTCTACTGACAAGCTGCAACATAGAGAGGTCTTGGTTAAGCATTTGGCCTTCTCCTCACACAAGCTTTCCTGGGTCTCTGTAACTCAGTTGTTAGCTGGGGCCTCCTTAGTATTTGAACTTGGAAAAGTTTGCTCCCAATCCTCAATTCCACAGTCCAGGAAAGTCCAAAGTAAGTCTGCTAGGAATTTTGGTGCTTCTGCCTCAGGGGTCTTGCAACTGTGCAAGCCATCCTGATTCAAGCTACAGACACAATTCAGCCCTTTACTGGTGTCCACAAGAGATCCATTCAATGAACATTTGTGAACCTAGCAGGGGGAGAAAGGGCATATCACACACCCCAAAGCCTTCTTGTTGGCTTCCTTCTCTTATTCCCATCATGTCTCCCTCCAGAGTATCCAGAAGTCTCCTTTCTTTCTTTTAAAGATTTTATTTATTTGAGAGAGTATGTGGGTGAAGGAGAGGATGAGAGGGTGGGAAGGAAGGGCAAAGGGAGAGGGAGAAGCAAACTTTCTGCTGAGCAGGGAGCCCAACATAGGGCTTGGCTCAATCCCAGAACCCTGAGATCATGACCTGAGCCAGAGGCAGATGTTTAACTGACTGAGTCATCCAGGTGCCCTACCTTTCTCCTTTACTGTGCAGAACTACCCCATATCTGACATTTCTTTTCCAACTAACACTCATATTTTGACACTCCACATTCTACCCTGAGTTTTCCACATATTTTTCCCAACAAAGCAGTTCTCACCCTTGAAGGAATTCTAATGCCAGTTCTTACAATAATAAAATTTTTTCTGTCTGATTTCACATGTATCAAACTCCCTCTAGCCATTAGGATACTGTTGGTACAATTTAATGGAAACTTAATTCAAAGTGTCCTAAATGTTCAAGACAGTTATTATCTCACAACATCGGAAGCCAGAGACAGGTTGGCTCCAAGCTCCAGGATCCCAGTTCTGCCTCTTGGTTTTGTCCCAAACTTGGCCTCAGACTGGTAGCAAATGGCTATTGCAGTTCCAGGCATCATAGCCAGATCCCACAATGTGCGGAACAAGAGTGGGGTGGTTCTCTTCCCACATCTCTTCCTTTTTAGCGAGGACGCTTTTCCCAGAAGCCCCTCAGCAGAAGTGGCCTTCCCATCTAATTGGCTGGATGTGGTCACATGCCTAAACCCACACTCAGAAAGACGAATGGGATCTGTGACTGCTTAAATGAAGCAGAATCATTCCCTGGTGATAGGGTTTGGTGAGACTCTACCGATGCATGAAGCTGCATGGATGCACAAACGAAAGTGGAGTATCTGCTGCACAGACAGAGTACTCCTGTGGCTCTGCTTCCAGGTCCAGAATCCTGGCTGGCTGCTGCCTCCTTCCCCAGCTTCATTCTGCTCCTACAGGTGCCAGCTGGAGAGGGTACCTGGTAAAACTGAACATCTGTGCCTTACAGCTCTTCTCCTACTTCTGCACTAAGGACAAACCATCTCCTTCTTGCAATAGAATATTCTTATGTTTTGAGGAATTATTCTCATCTTTGTTTCCTTGTTTAGAACATATTATCAATCTTTAGCAAGTACTTGAATAGACTATCTTTTCAGAGAAGTTATAGGCATTTGGGGGATTCCAAACCTTCCATTTCACATGAGCTTATTAGAATTGTTTAGGTTTGTGTGTGTGTGGGTGGGGGTTCTTTGTTTTGTTTTCTTTTTGCCTTTCACTAGTTAGAACAGTGGTTCTCAGATTTCAGTGGGAATTTCTTAGAAAGCTCATTAAAAATGACAGAAGTCTACATTCTACTACCTCCAATCTAAGAGCAGAATCTAAAAGCCTATTTTTAAAGCAAGCATAATAGGTGATCCTACGTTGAGATTCACTATTTTAGAAGAGGACATCCAGATATAAGCCTGCTTTGACAAGTAAATTGGTGGGGGCCACAATTCCAATTTCATGTCATTCTATTTTTATTTATAAAAGGGATTTTATTGAATGAAAACCAAATGTAATATGAATTATAGGTTGTCGGGACACTTTTCCTTTAAGTGGATTCACAAATCAGAAAAGAAACCCTCTCTTGGCGAAGTGTCTCTAATTTTTGGTTCAGAGCATATGGTCACCCTTCTGAGGCTAAATGTTAGAAGGCCATTTGTTCAGATGAAATGGTGATTGCTGGCACCAGATGCCAAGTGTGGAGATGCTTAAGGCCTTGAGCAGTCTGGACCTGGCTCTTGGAGTGTTTTCAGTGTTTAAAAACTCCTGAGTTGTGTTCTTCACTGACAGGGTTTGCTTCTAGAAATGGAGACCTCTTGTGAATTAGGACAAGTTGGCCTTGTTTGGAGCATTTGTTGCAGGGTCTCTCACTCCTTCTCTAACAGAGCTGGAAGTTCCCAGTGAGCAATGGACTTGAGGCACGGAGGTGGCCATTCTTGGCAGATGAAGAAGGGCCATGAAATTCAGGACACTCCAGAACAACTTCGACCTCTAGAGCTGGACCTGGGCAGGTTTACATTTTGACTTTTGGGATGTGGAGATGGAGGATGGGGGTCCTTCTCTGGGCAGGCTCTGAGCACTATAGCAACAGAGGAAATGTCTAAGAGAAAAATGGACAAAGATATGAAATAGGAAATAGAGTCAAATTAGAAGAGAAAAAGAGATTAAGAAGCCAGGTATCAGATCAAGAGCCCCAGAGGGAGGCAAGTGAATGTGATTTGGGGAGAATTCTGGAGTTATATAGGTTTGGTTTTGAGTCAGAATTTGGGCACCTGCTAGCCATGTGAAAGGACATTTCACCTTTCAAAGTCTTAGTTTCTGTAATAAAAGGGGTAATAATACTACCTACTTAAAAATTCTTGTGTGGATTAAAGTAACTCATATGAAGAGTTTTCCAGTGTCTGTATGGCATAGTCACTATTGATTGACTGTATACTGTTATAACCATAGACTACCTTCTTGATTTAGTTTCTCATCAGTATGAACTGCCTCCACAACTTGGAGTACAACTACAATCACCACCCTTAAAATTTACTAACACCCACACACGTATCCTTTAGCAGGATGTCCAATATTTTCCACTTGAGATATCCACTCCCTTGAAATTTCTATTAACTCCAGTGGCTCATCCAGTCCAAAGGGACAGTCCTACAGACAAATGCTAGCTAGAGAAAGAACTCTAGAATCTCATTTGCCCAATGATGATGATGTTGTCACTGTTTCTGTTGCCATCTTATGGTGTCATAGTTGAAAACAGGGCCCATGTAGTTGTGGATCGTTGCCACGATATTGCCCTCATTGGTCTAGAACTCTTTGTAGTAGATTGTTGCTACTGGGCCCTTCTTGTGAATGTATTTCTCACTCCACTGCAGTCCAGGTTAGACCAATGACTTGCTTTGGCCAATGAGGTAGAAGTAACTTGTGCTACTTCTAATCAGAAGCTTTTCTGAGAAGGGTTTCTTTTTTTTAATTTAAATTCAGTTAATTAATATATAGTGTTATCTTATTAGTTTCAGAAGTAGAGTTCAGTGATTCATCAGTCTTATATAATACCCAGTGCTCATTCCATCCAGTGCCCTCCTTAATGCCCATCACCCAGTTACCCCATCCACCTACCCCTTTCTCCTCCAGCAATCCTCACTTTGTTTTCTATAGTTAAGAATCTCTTAAAAAAAAAAACCCTCTCTTTATGTATTAGTAAGAACCCATTTCTTCAAGCCCAAGAGTTCAGTCTCTGTCAAAAAAACAGAAAATCCTTTGGAGACAGAACAGTGTTCATTTTGTGTAACATTAGCAAATTTGAGATGTGTTGTTATGTGTATGACACCATGGTATTATTTCCATGTGGAAACACTTCTATATAAAATAAGTTGTTCTAATGGATTTGTCTGAAATTATATCAAATGTACTTAGGGGCAGATGAAAATAACAGGAATAAAAGATGCTTTTAAGAAAAAAAAGTCTCTTATGGTTTGTCTCCCTCTCTGATTTCATCTTGTTTTATTTTTCCCAGGTTTGTTTCTTTTACTAACCTGAATCATGCTGTATGTATCACTCTTTGATGTGTTTTTGGAGCTATTCTTAGCACACTCCTTTATCCATTATATATTCCACAGAATTAGTGTCACTATTGGGGCTGTTTCATTCTGCTGTTAGAATTATGCCCACTTTTGTGCCCAAACTTGAGCACAGGGGCTGGAATTTGAGAGAAAGAGTGTCAGTTTGAGCCCTTGTCAAACCAAGGTGGAGCCATGTTGACTTGGCATTGAGCAGGTGGCAGGCCATGCATGCTGACACGGGCAGGAGGGTGGCTGGACTGTGAATTTGGGATCCACAGGCCAATGGCATTGTGTGTGATGGGAATGGTTTTGCTTTTAACTTTTGTTTTTCTGAGAAACTCTATCTCTCCTTCTATTCTGAGTGAAAGTCTTGCTGGATAGAGTATACCTGGCTGCAGATTTTTTTCCATTTAGCACTTTGAATATGTCATGCCACTCCCTTTTGGCCTTCTAAGTTCCTGCTGAAAAACTCACTGATAACCTTATGGAGTTTCCCTTGTATGTAACTGCTTTCCTTTCTCTTGCTGAGAAATTTCTCACTTTATCACTATTTTTGACCATCTTATTTTCTTTGTGTCTTGGTGCAGACTCTTTGGGTTGGTTTCAGTGGGGGCTCTCCATGCCTCCTGGATCTGGATTTCTCTTTCCTTACCCGGATTCAGGAAGTTTTCAGCTATTATTTCTTCAAATAAATCTTCTGCCCCCTTTTCTCAGTCTTCTCCTTCTGGGATCCCTATCATGCGACTGTTATGCTTGACAGTTTCATTGAGTTCCCTGGGTCTAGTCTCATTTTGTGTATTTTTCCCCCTCTCATCTGCTCAATTTGATTACTTTTCTTTACTCTGCCTCCAGGTTGCTGATCTGTTCTTCTACTTCCTCTTATTTGCTATTTATTCCAGGTGGTCTATTTTTATTTTCATTTAGTGAGTTCAATATCTCTAATTGGTTCTTTTTTTAGGTTTCCTATCTCTTGGTGGAGGGTGTCATGGAGGTCCTGCACTCCTTTCTCAATTCTAGTGAATATCTTTATAAGCATTACTTTAAGTTCACTATCAGACATATTACTTATGTCCCTTTTGTTTAGGTCTCTTGCCATAATTTTGTTCTGCTCTTTGATTTGGGACATATTCTTCTGTCTCCTTATTTTGTCTATTGCTGTGTCTGTTTCTATGTATTAGGAAAGTCAGCTATGTTTCCTTGCTTGAAAGTAGTGGCTTTATAAAGAAGCAGTCCTGTAGTGTCCCGCAGTGCAATGTCTCCTTTTCACCAGAAAATGGTGCTTGAGGGGTGTCTCTTATGTGTGTTGCTACAGGAGTGTCCTACTGTTGTGTTTGCCTTCTGTCCAATCTATGATATAGCTGCCTGTTGTGGACAGAGTCTGGTCCCTGTGGTGTTAGTTGGCTGGCTCAGGGCTGCCTTGAGCTTGAGTTGAGTAAGACCCGGTTTTTGTCAGAGATGAAGTAGCACCAAACTGCAGTACACTTTACCTGTGTTGTCTCCTGGAAGATTTTATTGGTGGGTAGGCACTGCAGTCAGAACAGCTGCCTCTTCCCAGCCCACTGCTAGGGTCACAGTTCTCTTCCCCTCCCCCTGGAACAGGACTCACTTTGGAGTGGGGCTGGCCCTTGTCTGGGCTGCACTCACACTGCCTGGCTTGTGGCACTGCTTTGATGAGATCTTTCCAAGAGTGAACAGAGTGGGTGGATCTGCTTTGCTCTGGCCTCTTGTCTATATCTGGCTGTGGAGAGCCTATTCTGCTAGTCTTTGGGTTTCTTTCTGGGTTATTTATGCTGATATGGGTGTTACCTAGGTGGCCACATGGCAAGAAGTGAGCCCAGGGTCTCCTACTCTGCCATCTTCTCAGTAGCCTCTGCTTTCTAATCAGAAGCTTTAAAAGCCATTGAAATATGTCTTTTCCTCTGTCATAAAAATGGCACTGTTCCATGTAGGAATTAATCCCTCAGTTTGAGGCTTGGAGTGAAGAGTTCATGGAGTAGATCTATGGTCAAACCATAGCCAGCATGTAATATGACTAAGACTATTTACTACTGTAAGCCACTAAGATTTTGTAGTTGTTACTATAGCATAACATTCTTTACCTGGATGATATACACACCTGCGTCACAGGAGAGCCTCATATTTAGGTTCTATAGTTATAGCTGTTTTAGTTCATTCATTCAACTCAGGTATTACACTCAAAGCATATTACCATGCCAGGGTAGGTTAGTTGAGAGGGACCTCCAGCCTCATTACATACTCTACCATGAAGGTATATTCCTCCATGAACACGTAGTCTCTTATTAAAAGCTGGATTACCAGCCCAGACCCTCATGGTATATTGCCCTCTGGGGCAATTTTGTCCCTTCCTGATTGCACATTCCAATAGGGGCTCACCAAATACATCAGTGAGGTTCTAATAACAATGTCCCTGCAAAAGGAATAGGTCAGGGGTCAATGCCCATGTCTCCTATGCAGGTTTACCTGAGTAGATAATTTGGCATACTACAGGCATTTGGGAGAGGTAGTCTTTGTCAGGCTCAGGAGTCTCTTTTCTGTGTATAAATGCCTATTTGCCTTACCTTTGTTAGCGGAAGTCACTAGTTGATTTTTTTTCTCATAGTAAGTGCCATCTACCCCAGTGAGATTTGCTACTCCCACTTCTAGCCATAGCAGAGATTGTATTTTTTTTTTAAGTCTACATTAGCAGCCCCTCTGTTACATGTAGATGTTATATGGAGGCCTCAATGAGAAGGTCTGGGGGAAGAAGAAAGGGGTATATGGGGGTACATAGGAGGCTTTTCCCCCTACTTTTCCTTTTTCCTCTTCTAAAAACTCAAAGAATAAGATTGAACCCCAAGAATTAAAAAATATATATATATATTCCAATACAAAATAAAATGAAAATAAAAGGCAGCATTGCTCAGGCTTTTGTGATGGGATTTGATATTAGTACAACTAGAGAAGGTATGTGAGGGTCCAAGGTCAGCAATGGATCTTATAAGTAGGAAGGAGGAGGGCTGCCTTTCAGGGCTCAGGGAGGTTTCTTGGTGCAAGGAGTAGAATCCTTTCAGTCAATGGTACCTGGTCTCTCTCTGCCAGAGGGTGTAAACAAGAACAGCATTTTGTAAGTATCTCTCTGGCTGCTATGGGAGGATTGGGGATACAAGCAAGAGTAGAGACAAATGGACTAGTTAGGGGAAGTAGAAAAGGTACATGTTTATTGAGTGAATGAATAAAAAAATTAATATTAAGCTGTGGTTTTGGGTCCCTGCTCTGTGGCATGTGCCATCTTCCTTAAGGACTGTGGTGGGTTTTCAGACTTCTGGAAGAATGAAACATTTCCTGGCCTACTCTCCTCCACTGACCCTATAGATTCCTACTGTCTCCCTTCTTGGTAGGACTCTTTGGCTGTATCCCTGAGATCCTATTCTATTTTTCCCTGAGATCTTTGGGATTTTAAAGGTTGGTCACAAGCTGGCATTGAGTCTGATTCTGTGCTTTGATGCCTTCCACTTCTTCACCTCTGGTAGTCCAAGCTCTGTCTTATTTAATATTAGATACTGTCTTTTCTCGGGGCCATTCTGGTTCACAACACATTTTAATCTCACCATAATCCCCAACATCGTATATCCACATTCAAAGCACAAGCAGGTTACTTGTGGGGTAGGGGATGACAACTTAGCTGCCAAAAGCTGTGTGCATTCTAGAGGGTTACCCATTCCACTGAGGCCCCTGATACTCTTGGGTAAGCCATCACCCACCTCCCCACCTGCAGGGTCTATACATCCACCACCAGGGGACTGCCTTGCAGTTTTCCACTCCCAGAATGCTTTCACATTTATTTTTCTTTTTATTTTATTTTTTCAGTGTTCCAAGATTTATCGTTTATTCGCCACACCCAGTTCTCCATGCAATATATGCCCTCCTTAATACCCACCACCAGGCTCACCTAACCCCCCTAATACCCCACCTCCTTTCCTCACATTTATTTTTAAAAAGCAGGCAACAGGGGCGCCTGGGTGCCTCAGTGGGTTAAAGCCTCTGCCTTCGGCTCAGGTCATGATCCCAGGGTCCTGGGATCGAGCCCCACGTCGGGCTCTCTGCTCAGCAGGGAGCCTGCTTTCTCCTCTCTCTCTGCCTACTTGTGATCTCTCTCTGTCAAATAAATAAATAAATAATCTTAAAAAAAAAAAGCAGGCAACATTCCTACCCAAGAAAGATGAAGGAAGTCCCTAACATCGCTCAAAACTAGTTTTTGGAGAATCTAAAACAGATTTAGATCCTTTAAGAAGTTGTCTTTGGTTTTTAATCCAGAAAAAAGAAGGAAGAACACAAAAGAAGGGCTCAGATCCAAAGTGAATTCTTTTGTCCAGTACATGGTTTATTTTAAATGTAAAAGTTCAAGTTTACAAAAACAAACGGATTGGATGGAGCATTTGTGAATTCTGAAGCACAGACATTTCTCCATGTTTGGAGGATGTGCTCAGATACTTGAGCAATTTTTGCTATTGTTGAAATAAAAGAGATATTGAGGTTGTGGAACACTGCATCCAGAATGCTGTGAAAAATAAATAAATGATAGTACAGGGCACAGAACCCCAAGGAAAGGAAGGAGAGAAAATATGGCCCTGGTTGGTATTATCCTCCTATGGTCCCAGGACACTTTGTTGAAAAAACTTTTTCTGACATATCAACTCATAAACTGGATGAATTCACTGACTGAATGGAAAAAATTGAACAAGTATGCTACTATCAAGAAGACTGGTATCTTCTACAGAGGTGTTATTTCTGCTTTCCCCCCACTCTTCTCTATTTGCTTTTGTTAAAGTCCCTTTTCATGAACTTGACTTTAGATGGTATTGACTTGATCAGGCAGCTTTAAGAAAGGGATTTCCTAGAGATGGGGGAGAATGGAATTCTTTTTTTAAAATTTATTTTATTTTATTTTTTAAAGATTTTATTTATTGATTTGAGAGAGAATGAGAGAGAGAGAGAGCACAAGAGGGATAGAATTCAAAGGGAGAAGCAGACTCCCTGCTGAGCAGGGAGTCTGATGTGGGACTCTGATCCCAGGACTCCAGGATCATGACCTGAGTTGAAGGCAGTCGCTTAACCAACGAGCCACCCAGGTGTCCTGCCTCCTTTTTTAAAAAAGATTTTTATTTATTTGAGAGAGTGAGCGAGAGAGAGAGAGAGAGAGAGAGGACACAAACGGGGCAGAGGGAGAGGAAGAGGGAGAAGTAGACTCCTCTGTTGAGCAGGGAGCCCAACGTGGGGCTCAATCTCAGGACCCTGGGATCATGACCTGAGCCGAAGGCAGATGCTTAACCAACAGAGCCAACCAGGCACCCCCTTTTATTTTTTTTAAGATTTTGTTTTATTTATTTATTTTAGAGAGAGTAAATGGGGGGAGGAGCAGAGGGAGAGGATCTCAAGCAGACTCCCTGCTGAGTGCAGAGCCTGATGCAGGGCTCAATGGGATGACCCAAGGATCATGACCTGAACCAAAATCAAGAGTTAGATGCTTAAATGACTGAGCCACCCAGGAGCTCTGAGAATGGAATTCTTCTTCAGCAACTGGATTGAAGGAAAAAGCATGGCTTTGGGATGCCAGGTCCAGCTCTTTCTTTTTTTCTTTTTAGAAGAAAAAGGACCTGGGGATCATGACCTGAGCCAAAGGTAGATGCTTAACTGACTGAGACACCCAGGTGTCCCAGGTCCGACTCTTTCACAGAGCAGCTGCGTGATTAAGGACAAGGTACTCTATATCCTAGGCTTTGTTCTTTTACTGGAAAATGCAGTCTGGACATTTTTGAGAGTATATTTTGAGAATGAGTGATGTATAGAAATTGCTGTGTATGTTACCTATTACAAAGTAAGACTTAAAAGATGCAATCTAACTCATAATTGAAAAGAATCACTCAGCCTACAGACAATTCTCCAAAGAAGATATCCAAATGGCCAATAGACACATGAAAAGTGCTCAACATCACTTGGCATCAGGGAAATACAAAACAAAACCACAATGAGATACCACCTCACACCAGTCAGAATGGCACACCAGTCGGGAAATGGCAGATGTTGATGGGGATGTGGACAAAGGGGAACACTCCTACATTGTTGGTGAGAATGCAAGTTGGTGCAGCCACTCTGGAAAACAGAATGGAGGTGCCTCAAAGAGTTGAAAATAAGAGCTACCTTAAGATCTAGCAATTGTACCACTTGGTATTTACCCAAAGATACAAATGTAGTGATCTGAAGGGGCATGTGCACCCCAATGTTTATAGTGGCAATGCCCACCATAGCCAAACTATAGAAGGAGCCCAGATGTCCACCGACAGATGAATGAATAAAGAAGATGTGATACATACACACACACACACACACTCTCCCACGAGAATATTATGCAGCCATCAAAAATGAAATATTGCCATTCGCAGCAATGTGGATGAAACTAGAGGTTTTCATACGCTAAGTGAAATAAGTCAATCAGAGAAAGACAATTACCATATGATCTCACTGGTAGGTGGAATTTAAGAAACAAAACAGGATCACAGGAGAAGAGAGAAAAAAATAAAACAAGATGAAATCAGAGAGGGAGACAAACCATAGAAGACTCTTAATTATAGGAAAATCAGTTTAAGACTCAAATTGAGCATTGCTGGAGGGGAGGAGGGTAGGGGAATGGGGTAACTGGGTGATAGGCATTAAGGAGGGCATGTAATGTAATGAGCACTGGGTATTGTATAAGACTGATGAATCATTCACCTGTACCTCTGAAACCAATACCACATTATATGTTAATGAATTGAATTAAAATAAAAATAAAAAATAAAAAAAGAATCACTCTGTCTGCTTTGTGGGGTGGCAGGAGAGTGGTTAGGAGTCAGTGCATTCATGCCACAGCAAGAAGTCACAGCCACCGGGACCAGGGTGGTAGTGGTAAAAATAGTAAGAATCGCTCAGATTCTGGACATATTTTGAAGATAGAGCCAAGATAATTTTCTGATGGCTTCCCTGTGGGGCGTTTGGGGAGCAGCAAGTGGGGAATTATGAATGTTTCCTATTTTGAGCTTCATCAACTTGAAGGATGGACTTGCCATTCACTGAGATGGAAAAGGCTGAGGGGGAGAGCAGGTAGTGAAGGCTGGATGGGGTAAGCTGGAGAAGTCTATGACACACTGAAGAAGAGTTACTGAGCTGGCAGTTGGATGCTGACTTTGGGGTTTGGGGGAGAGGTCCAGACTAGACATAAACATTTGCAAGTCTTCAGAATATAGATAGTATTTAAAGTCATGAGCTTGGATAAGATCCCCTTGGGAGTGAATGCAGGGAGATGAGAATCCAGGTCTGCAAACTAAGCCCTGGAGCTGCTCTGTGTTAATTTTCGGGGAGGTGAGGGGGAACAAATGCATCCCCCCACTTTCCTCCTCCTCATCTTTCTTCTTCTTTTATGGTTATGAAAGGGAACTGTTCTATTTAATTCAGTTAGCCTTCACTTGAACAAAACTGCTTACCAAATTTATTTTGGGTTTGCTCAAAAAGCGGCATATGCTCTCTGCAACTTCAAAGTCTTTTAAAAAGGAAAAACACCCAGCTCTGGGCTGTGGAAGAAGGCCTTGTTCATGGTGCAGTCATCGAACCAGCAAGCCCAGTGCATCTGGAGATCAAGTTCCTTTTAGGATTAGTGAAATCAAGCTTTTGTTAGCATTAATTTAATGGTGGAATGTCAACTTGAAAACCTCAAAAATCCTTTTCTGCTTCACATCCCTTCCCCTTTTTCATCCAAAAGAAAAACTATGTAAGGCCAGAAGGGAGAATCTGAGAAAGGTTTGACTCTTCCTTTGGTGAGATAAACAATCTGTGGTGTCATGGCAGCAGCACAGAAATCCTGTGTTTGAAGAACAGATCGAGACGGCAGTGTTGCTCAGGATAGTTTAGGAAAGGGCAAGGTAGGAATAGATCAATTTCATGATACAGATCTGGGAGTCTCAGTGGACCATGGGTTTTTTATGAGTCACGTAATGACGTGGTTGTTCCGGGAGCCAATACGATTGTAGGTTGAATTCAAAACAACTGGAGTTCTGGCCATATGAAATCAGAATCCCCTAAATAAAGAGACTATTGGCTGGATAGCCCCGTATACTGTTCTGGGTTTTGTACTGTGAGCCAGACTTTGGAAAAGTTTGTGCTGTTTAGTGGCAAGAGGGACCAGCATGGGACAAAAGTCAGAGCAAATGACAGGCTTCTGGCCTCAGCTATCACTGTCTTCAGATATTGAAAGGCTGCCAGGGTATGACAGAGATTGGCTCTGCAGCTCTCCATAGGGCACAAGAAGAAGTAAAGGAGGGAAAGTTACATAGACCTTTTTATTGTTGGATAAATAAATAAATGGACTGCCACAGAAAGTACTGAGCTCTCTCTTCTTCGAGGCTTTCAAGAAGGGTGTGAATAATCAACACCTGACTAGGGGTGCTACAGAGAAAAGACTCTTAGGTGGAGACTAAGAGGTCTGCAAAGCCCATGAAAACACATGTCAAATGGAATGGACGTGTTCCATGGCTTTTATCAGATCCTCAGAGCTATGGGACCCTAAAAAGGTTAAGAAGGTCTATCACAGCAAATACCTTTAAGCAGGGTGGGCTATAAGACTGGTTGACATCTGTGGGGTTCTTAGACTAAGTTCACTAGTTCTAACTAGCTCCCCATTCCTTGGCAGAGTGGTCTAGTGGAGGAGTATTGATTTCAGGGTTGGACAGAACTTGGTTTAAATTCTAGCTCAGCTCCCCTCTACCTTAGTGCCGCTGGGCCAGTGGCTTAACTTCTCTTAATCTCAGTTTCTTCATTTGTAAAATAGGATGAAAGCTGTCTCACAGACCATTGAATGACAAAACACAGGTCACCCAGCCTGGGTTTGGGCTCATAGCCGGAACCTGGTACATGTGTGGTCTTTTCCTTGCTTCTTATACATGACATCTTTTGTTGCCTATCAGCCCACAGTCTCTGAAGAGGGATACTGTATTTATCACATGGTCTTAGCTATGACTACTAGATCAGACCAGGATACATGCCTCTGGGGTGGTTAATGACTTATGAGACTTGGCTTAAACAGACAAGCTAGGCCAGTCAGAAGCTTTTGAGATTCTGAAACAAAGAGTTGTCAGATGGTTGTGGAGAGGAGAGGGCTGGAGCTGAGAGGCTGTATGAGCCATAGCAGGAAGAGTGTGGAAAAAAAAAAGAGAGTGGGGGGAGAAGGAGGATGAAGCAGACATACAGAGAGGAGGAGAAAGAGGGAGGGAGAGAATCACATGGTTTGTGGGAGACTGTGGGATACAGACACTCAAAATAGGGGTCTCAAGTTCTGATGGCTCTCTGCTCCTTCAAGTTCTGGGTGTACTTCCTTTCTAGTCCTTGGGTTCTGTGGGGCTCTGTTACCTTTGTCACAAGGCCCCTATACACTTGAGCCAGCCAGAATGGGTTTCTGTTCTTTACAACTTGAAGAACCTACACTGACCCCATCTGTTCTGCCATTAATTCTGCACACACATTGGCCCAGCCTGGAATTCCTTCTTTCCCTGTTCTACTCAGCACTTGCTGCCCAGCTGAATTTCCTATTTCTCCGACAAAGCCCTTCCTGAGCAACCTCAGGCCCCAGAGGACTCTCCTCCCCCTGAACTGCTTCTTTGATGGATGTATGTGAGCTCGGGGTGCAGGGGAGCCCAGTGGAGGGGACAGACTCATTTAGGCTTCTCCAAAGAACAATACTGGCTTCTCTGAAAGGCTTCTGAAAGTGGCTCCTGGTTTCTCTGTGACATCAACATTCACTCTACCTGCAATGAAAACTTTTGAGTACACGATCCCTGCTTAGAAACCCTCTGGGGCTTCCAGCAGCTAGAGCCAAACTCTGAAGCCTGGTGTTTAAGGCTCCTTCACAGTCTGACCTACTCAGCCAGCCCCGTGACAGAACTCCTGCCCTGCATTCCTGAGCACTTTCCCACCGCCATACTTTGGCCCACACCATGTCTTCTTCTAGGAACATGCTCTCTAACCCACTCTCCAACTCTTGAAACTTTGACCTCTCGAAACCTTGACTTTGCTTCAAATGCCAACTTGTCTAGGAAGCAAACCCTCCTAAAGCCCCCACTTCTTCCTTGGAAATCCTGCAGCACTTGGTTTAAGTTCAGTGACCTCACCCTAGTCCACCATGTTCCTCCTTATAGAACAGTTTTACTAATGACATCTCATGTAAGTACACCAAAGTCTTGTTGGCAAACCAGTTTCACATACTTTCTATCACAGGTAGAAGTATGAGAGGCTCTCTTAAGTCTCATACCATAAGCTCCTAGAGCGCAGAAGTCATGTTTTGCTTACTTCTGTAACCTCACTGCCTAGCAGAAGCCAAGCAGAAGGTATGGATGCAGTGTACTTCCTTGAAATCAATGGGTAAGTCACACTCAAGGCAGAGTGAGGAAAGTGGATGACAATTTTCCAGCCGTTTTTCCCTGTAGGACTGGCCCAGAGCAAAGTCAGGATGCCAGGACCCTTTCTCTCCCCAGCTCACCCCAGGACTACTTGCGGGTTTTTATTTTATTCATGGGTTATCATCATTTATCATCATTAGTTACCTAATGCTCATATTGTCTTTGATTTGGCCAGTGAGAGCCCCTTCGGGTGGCCCTCTGTCCTTTGACATGTCACCATCATTCTGTGCCTTACTATTTGGCACAATCAGATATTCCAGGCTCATCTCGTACTTTCCCTACCCCAGTCCTACCAGTACTCATTTCTCTAAGGAGTTCTAGATCCTTTTATTGGAGAATGGTATTTATAAACCAATCTGCGTACAAAGTGTGCTCATTGCAACCGGAGCATGTTATTTCCAGGCCCTCTCAGTGGACAGAGCTAGGAAACAGATGTACGTTATGCACACACATCTGTCTGTATGTACATAAATACATATATTTACATACACATGCCCACCCACTTATCTATCTAGACCTTCCCTCTCTCTCTCCCCCTCTATCTACCAACTTGCCAATCTAGTCCATGCCAGTACCTACAGTTGCAATCCCAGCACATCTGGTTTATTCGATTTTCCCTCCTTTCTGCGTTCACAGCTCCCTCCTCTCACTAGTGAGAAACTTGATTCTCATTATTTTTTTAATTAACATATAATGTATTATTCGTTTCATGGGTACAGGTCTGTGAATCATCAGGCTTACACAGCGCTCATCATAGCACCTCCCCTCCCTGATGTCCACCACCCAGTCATCCTATTCCCCCCCCCGCCCCCCCTCCCCCGCTCCAGCAGCCTTCAGTTTGTTTCCTGAGATTAAGATTGGTTCTCATTATTAACAACGTATTTACTAATATGAGCAGTCCTGGAATGCACAGGAAGTACTTTCAGAATTGCTAATCCATAAAAAAAAGAAATCTAGTCAGTATTTGTTTATAGTTCTTGTTTTCCCTTAGCCTGAAGGCATTTAGTCCAAACGCTGTGTACAAAAGTTACCCGAAGTAGTTCCTTTCCAGCCCCTTCTCTCTACAGACCTTGAGTCATTTGCTTGGCTCCATATCTGTATTTGCCACACCTGGCTCTTCAGGGGCACCAGAGCAGTAGACCCCCATCTCCATGGGTCTTCTCCACTGGACTGAGGCTGCCCCCCTCCCGCCTTCATTAGGCTCCCCTCCACCCTCTTCTTGCCAGTTCCAGAAATGTCCTCCTATCCTCTTTGTAACTAAGATTTATTCCTTTTTAAGAAGTCCTTTGCTATCATTTCAGTGGGATTCTGGGAAGGAGAAGAGACACCTTATGCTCCCATTCTGCTGTCCCCGACCTCCTGGGGACTCTAGAGACAGGAAGATCTAGCTTTACAAACTGTGAGACACGGGCATGGTCTTTGACCTCTGTGTGCGTCTCAGATTTCTCCTCCAGGATGTGAGGGTGAGAAGCCACACATCATATGGATTTAGTGAGGACTGATCTAGACCTGATGCGTAAAGTGGCTGACACAGTGCCTGGCACTGTGGGCAGTAAATGACACTTGTCATTGTCATCTGATTGACACCACTGATTGGCCACTTATTTGTTTTCTTACTCATCCTGGACCTACTAAGTGCTGGGCATACCAGAGTCCCCGAGCATAAAAGGGGCAGCGAGGTCTCAGTTCCCAATGTGGTCATCCCAACTGCCAGTCCCTGAGCTGGCAGTGCTTTTGGCAACACGCTGCTTTTCCAGGCTTGGCTTCCTTCAGTCCCAGGACAAAGGCCTGGGACTTTTAAACCTCTTCTCTGGCCTGGAGTCAAATGGTCTGTTGGGAGAGCTTCCCCCAGCTGTGTGCCAGTGTGTCTCTGCTGGGCCACTGCTTTTATGCTGAGGACACATGATTGTCCCTGATGGGAATGAGTGATGAGCTGAAGACTTCGGTAGAGTGAGGCCAAATCCCTGTGTGGCTCCAGGAACGAGGATAAAAATAGCCGGAGTAATTGCTCATGCTCTTTTAAGGATTAAAAGTCAGCTTTCAGGCGAGCTGTGAAGCTCCATGACCAGGACAGCAAGGGACACAGTTCCTTTTTTAGAGGTTTGGTCAGTACTCCCTGTGTACTGCTCGCTCCTGGGTGTCTGTGATGTTATTCTCACTTGAGCAAGGGGGTCACCTTTCCTGGTCTACACCCCATGAGGGAGGGATGGGTTAGAGGTGTCCCCACCCAGGGATGGGTCTGAAGTATCCCTAGTGTGGGTCTGGCACACTAAGGGCGCTCAACAAACATTTTTAAATGAATTTATGAGCTGTGAAAATGCTATATTTTAAAAAGAGCCTTCAGAATAAGATTTGTGCTTGAGTCAATAGTAACACATCAGTGCCACCATCCAGGTTTTCATATCGTGCAACAGCCGACCGAGATGTCACCACTGGAGGAAGCCGGGTAAAGGGTACATGGGACTTTTGGTACTATTTTTGCAACTTCCTGTGTGTCTGTAATTATTCCAAAATAAAAAATAAAAGCAACCAAAATAGCCTGTAGTTAGGCTCTTGTCAATACTCTTTGACACTTAGAGGAAGCAGTGCTGAAAGATGCATTGATTAAATCCTGTTCATAGCAATGCTTTTATTTCATTATTTTTTTTGAATGTCAACATATGATTTACTCATATGATTCAAAATTTGGAATGTATAAATGAGGTTTACAGTGGATACTCTCTGCCCCAGGCACTCCGTTTCCCTCCCCATTGACAACTATTGTTATTTGTTTCTTGTGCTCATTTTCCTGAGATTGTGTGCACATATACATACACACATGTACTTGTGAACATGTATGTGTGACCTTAAGTCTATTTGTGCACGTGTATATTTATAAACTGTTCTGTTATTTTACTTTCCCACTTAACCATATCCTGGAGGCTTTTTATATCACTGTACAAAGAGCTTTCTTATCGTCTGTTATGGCTGTACCACATCATCTTTTTTTTTTAGAGAGAGGGAGGGGAGAGATAAAGGGAGAGGGAGAGGAAGAATCTTCAGCAAGCTCCATGCCCAGCATGGACTTGATTTTACGACCCTGAGATCAGGACCTGAACTGAAATAAAGAGTCGGATGCTTAACCAACTGAGCCACCCAGGTGCCCCTGTACCCTGCCATCTTTTATGGTCCCCCCATTGATGGACATTCATGTTGTTTCCAATCCTATTGCTTTTAAAGACAAAGCAGTAATGAATAATCTTGTTCATTTGTCACTTCCCAAGTATGAGAGTGTGTTTGTAGAATAAATTCATAGAGTTGGAATTGGTCAAAAATCCCGAGTCTTATCATCTCGAGAAGGCTAAATAGTCTTCTATAGAGCTTGTTCTATATTACACATCCACCAGTAATGTGTTTTATGAAATGCTTGTATTAATGCAGTGATTTAAAAATTTATTTGGTGTCTCCTTTGTGAGACTGGTGAAAGCTACAGACCTGGACCCAAGAGAAACAAAATCATACAGTGTTTCACATACAATTTCACTTGGCTCAGAAACTCTGGAGGGCTATCCATGAACCCTAGTTTAAGACACCCTGGCTGAGGGGGAAAAAGTTTTAGGGCCAACCGACCTAAGTTCACCCCTTAACTCTACCATTTCCCAACTGTGGAATGTCAGTCAAGTGGTTTCATCTCTTCATGTCTCAGTTTCCTTTTGGAAGGAAAGGTATAATAATGCTATTTCATAGGGCACTTGTGAGGATACATACATACTTTTGTGTAGAGCATCTAATGTAGAGGTTGGACTATAGCAGGGGCTCAATGTGTGGTTTGTATACACACACACACACCTCGGTCCCACACACACCCTCATATGTACCCACTGCCTTCCATTCCTTTCAGCCTAAATTTCTAGTTCATCTCTGGATTAACTCTTGCTAGATTCACAAGATCAACCCTTGGAGCATGATTCCCCAAAGTGGGGTCTTTGGACCAACTGCATAAGAATCACCCGAGGGCCTTAATTAAAATGCAGATTCTTGCATTTCCACTGTAGATCCATGGAATTAGAACTTTTTTTTTAAAAAGATTTTATTTATTTATATGACAGAGAGATCACAAGTAGGCAGAGAGAGAAGAGGAAGCAGGCTCCCTGCTGAGCGGGGAGAGCCAGACGCGGGGCTTGATCCCAGGACCCTGAGATCATGACCTGAGCCGAAGGCAGAGGCCATGATCCCAGGACCCTGAGATCATGACCTGAGCCGAAGGCAGAGGCTTAACCCACTGAGCCACCCAGGCGCCCCGGAATTAGAACTTTTGGAAGAGGGGTTCAAGGAACTTCATGCTTGGGGATTCTCACACACAGTGAATTTAGAGAAATAGTACTATACAGTTTGCTAAAGTCCTTCTAGTTCCTATACCTGAAATTTTAGTAGTTAACACGATGTATCTTTGTTAGTGGGAGCCTCTATCCAGCAAGTGGATAGGTGTAGACACATGAGGGAAAGCAGAACTAGTATGTGGTTCAGTCTCTTCTGGTTCCATCTACAAAAATACTATTTTTAAGGGTGTAACAGCACAAACTCTATTCTCATCAGGAATATTTCTCATAATAACCAGGGAGATCAGGACTAGATGCCTATGGTTTGGGTCAGGATGGAGGCCCAGGGTGTCAGGTTTGTTGGAGAAAGCCTGCCATGGCTGGGGTGGCTGACCCATGGCCAGGAGCTGGGAATAGGACTGTATACAGCCAGGCAGTGGTCGCCAGGTGGGCTTGAGGGCACAGGCTTTGAAGCGCCAATCCCTATAACTCTGAGAACTGGTGGATGACTTCTGGGGGGGCAAGTGATGGTCTAGGGCTGGAGTGGCCAAATTTAGCAAATGAAAATAGATGATATACAGTTCAATTAACATTTCAGGTAAGATATATATATATATCTTATATATATGATATATATATATGATCATATATATATATGAAATAAATATGTCCTGTATAATATTTGGGACATACTTACATTACAAAAGTTGTGTATTTTTTTAAAGGTTTTATTTATTCATTTGAGAGAGAGAGAGAGCGCGCGCACATAAGCAGGGGGAGAGGCAGAGGGAGGAGAAACAGACTCCCTGCTGAGTTGGGAGCCCAACTATGAGGCTCCATCCCAGGACCCTGAGATCATGACCTGAGCCGAAGGCAGATGCTTAACCATCTGAGCCACCCAGGTGCCCCAAAAGTTATGTTTTGTTTATCTGAAATTGATATTTAAGTGGTGTCTTGTATTTTATCTGGCAATCTACCCAGGGCTTCTCTGACCTGCCTCTAACTTCAGAAGATGGCTGGAGCCTCCACGTGACTTGCACAGAATCTGGAGCTCCATGGCTTTGGCCCAAGGTGGGTACTGCACCCAAGGTGGGTGAAGAGCAAGCAGGGTCGGCGTGTGGAATTCCAGGAGGGAGACAGCTTGTCCTTGCCTGCGTCTGGGCAGGGGCAGGAAATGAATTTGCGCCAATCAGCTCGATGAGATGCTGGCACTATGCTAAGGCTTCACTATGGTCTCCTTTAGCCTTCCTGCAACTCTTTGAGTTAGGCGTTATCGCTGTTATCCCTGTCTTGGAGATGAGGAGACTGGAATTCCACAATGCAAAGACCACAGGACTGCTGAGTGCAGGAGCAGGGATTGAAGCCACTGGGGCCGCTGCCAGGTCGGGGATTAGCTGAACCTCCTAGGCCCTTCACTCTGGTAATCCCAAGGGTTTAAGGTGGGAGCAGCCCCCGCCCATGAATCCCTGGGACAGGAAGTGTTCCCAGTTTCTCCTGGCTTGGGGCCAGGGTCTTGTCCCGCCTCACATGCTTGCTGGGGATTCCAGGCTGGGAGGCAGATCTGTAGTTTCTTTGGTCCCTGTCTGGCCAGGACAGTGCCCAGCAGCACAGGCTGCCCATGGGCACTGCCATCCACTGTGTGGGTGCCTGTGAGAGGCACTCAGGGCAAGCTCCTGACTCACAGTCCCAGCCTGCCCTAAGCTCTGGGATCGGCCTGGTTCGCTTCCCCTGCCGTCAGCCCCCTGAGTGGGGCCAGAGGGGGCTCCCCGAGGAGCTCCAGGCTCCAAGTCCCAGCCCCTCTAGGAGGAGGCGGTGGCCGCGGCTCAGCAGCCAGAGGCTTCTCAGCTCGGAGCTCCAGAGCCAGATGTAACATTGACCTTAAATGGTAAAAGCTCCCTAGAGTGAAGAGAGGCTGGCCAGAGGAGGAAAGGGGAATAACTCAGTTTTAGGTAAGTCATTGCTATATCTAAGAATAACCTGCTCTTCAGCTGGGACGCAAGGGAACCCTTCTCCTCCTTAAAGGTACAGGGTGCTGGGACGGGGGTGCTTGACTTTAACTTTCAGGGGAGTTGGCTTTGTTGGGTGCCATTTCAACTGAGTATTTTTATTGTTGCTGTCATGATTTTTAAATAAGAAGTGAATCTTGCCAGTCCTAACTTAATTAAACTGTGCTCTGTCTGCTGCTGTTGGAAAGCATGCACAGGCGAGGGTGAAAATGTGGGTTCTGACTGGACAGCCCACCCCCAGATTTCCCGTTAGGCCCCTCTGGGGAATAGAGGGTTCCCAGCTTGTGTAAGCCCCCCCCCCCCCGCAGGGCTTTCCCCCCACTGCCTGCTACCCCTTTCCCAGCTCGGCTCTGTGCTTATTTGTGCCTCCCTCTGTCCGCACCCCCAACCCTGTGCCTCAGTCCTGTCCACTTAGGACCCTGTGTGGGCCCAGCCCTGTCTCTATCCTTGATCCTGCCCCTGTTTCTGTCCCTGCTCCTCCTGCCTTGTGTTCTGGTCATAGCCCCTGTTTCCATCTCTGTCTCCGTCTCTCTTTCTGTGTCCAGCTTTGCCCCCTGTACCCCTTCCCTCCTCCATGGAGGGGGTACCTGTGCCCAAACTGTGCCCCTAGCCCTGCTCACCTCCAGGAGGTCAGTGTCAAAGCTATCCTACAATAAATGGCACTCAGGCTGGCTTTCTCCAAAGGAAAGGCCAGCGGACAGAAGGCAGAGAAGGGCCTAGCTATCTTGCTCCTTCCTGCCCAGGAAATATTTGTGAAAGACTGGAGATGCTCTGCAGTTTGAGTCAACAGAGTGTAGGGTCTGGGAACCCTGGCCAGTGCTTCTGCCTCCCAGAGCTTGGCAGCTGGTGTACTCTTAACTCTCTCAGACTGCTCTTTGGGGGCTGCTGGGTGGGGGGAGTAAAGCAGCCCACAGGCTTGTCCAAGCTGGGTCTCCTGCAGGGGAAAGGAGGAAGCTTCCCAGGACTGTTCTGGCTGGAAGCACTAGGGAGTCAGAGTCTGCTAAGGGCTCCATCATCCCCACCAGGGCAATGACGTGCTGGTGACACAGGTGGGGTTAACGCCCTTGCAACCTCACCCGGTACTTTTCTGGGGAAGAAATACAGGTTAAATGACTTGCCAAAGGTCAGAACACTAAGGAAGAGCCGTTCTAGGACTCGAACCCAGGTCTGACTCTAACGGCCGAGTTAACATAGCTGTGAGTGAGAGGGTACTCCCAATTCCTGTGATATCTGACCAAATGGACAATACAGTTGTAATCGTCATGTTTGGTTATCCTTGATAGAGTGGGGTGTGTGTGTGTGTGTGTGTGTGTGTGTGTGTGTGTGTGTGTGTGTGTTGGAGGTGACTATATTCACATCTAATGCACCTTTCTTTATGTTTCTAGTAAGTGGGACATTCCTGCATACTCTCAAAGGTCATCTGGGAGATATAAGAGGTGCTAATTGCTCCAGCATGATCAGTGATCCCATAAACATGTTTTCTGGAAGAAGGAAACAAACAAACAAACAAACAAACAAACATACCATTCTTGATGTGCATCGAACCCTGTTCCAAGCACTTCCCATATAGTAATTCAGCATCCAACACCCTCTAGGGTAGGGATTATTGTTACTGTCCTCATCTTGTAGATGGGGCCTTTTTATCACAGAGAGGTCACACAGCTGGTGAGAGATGACCCAGGCACCTGTCTCTGGAGGCTCTGTTCCTAACCACCATGCACTGTTTTTCTCCAGTTGGTGCCACATCGGAGAGGGCAGGGGGGAAGCAACGACTGTCTTCCGGTGCTCTGTCTAAGGCTTTCCACGCGGGACTTCTTGTGCACTCCTCAGTAATGCCATGAGGGTGGTATCTTTACCCAGTTTTACAGGGAAGACACTAGGACTAGGGGATGTTACATGACTTGTCCAAGGTCACCCAGCCACCAAATGACAGAGCAGGGAAGTTAGTATCTTGGATGAGGATTATTAATGCCTTCTTATTGGCACTGATTTCCGGGGGGGACCAGTGGGCTCCTAGCTTCAGGCTGAGGGGTTCTGAGTCTCTGTGAGAGGAAGCTGGATGCCTGGCCTGATGGGCTGAACTACATGTATGGTTCTCAGCTTCTCAAATGGCCCTGACTCTTTCCCCCAGTCTTGGTAATGAAGGTGGATGGATGCCGCTCACACCTCCAGCAGGAGTGGAGACTGAGCCCTGTAAGGGCAGAGACCTTGTCTCATTCTTCACTGTGTGTCCCCATCCAGAATGATGCTGGGAGGTGCTGAGGGTCCAGGATCAATTCATTTTCCTTACGAAGGGATGGACATGATGCTCATACAGTGTGCTGCAGTTAAATGGGGCCTTGGCTTATTGTGTATATACCTGATGATCAGATTCTTTTAGCCTGGTTAATTGGGGTCTCAAGTTAGCTACCTCCCCCAATCTTGCCGCCTCTTCTGGGGCCGCTGTGCTGCCTCTCAGCCGTTCTCTCTATGACTCAGCTGTCATCTGAGGGGTCTTGACCAAGGAGGAGCAGAGACCTAGATGGGTCGTAGAGGAGAGATTATGCCCCTGCCACTTGGGGAGTTCTTTGAATTAGTGGAAGGGAGTTAGAGAAAGAGTTCTTGTGTAGTAAACGCAAAAATTGATAGAAATTGAGTCCCACTTGATGTCCCGCTAGAATGTTATTTCACTTAATCCTTGTGATAGTGAGGAAGCCGCTGTTGTGAAAGAGGTATAGCGGTGTGCCCAAGGCCATGTAGCTAGAAGGTGGTGAGCAGGGATTCCAGCTCAGGCTGTTTGGGTCCAAAGCGGGGATGTCCTGTGTTAGATGCCACCCTGCCTCTAGTTCGTAACATGTCTTGGGGAAGTTATTGGGTGCCACAGTCCAAGAAAAATCAAGAAAAGGGGGATATTGTGTTTGCCTTATAGACCCTGGAGGTCAGAGCCTGAGATTCAGGGGACAGCTCAGGGGCAGCCTCACTGGATGGGATACAGAGGCAGCAGAAACCTATGACCTTGGAGAAGCCCTGCCTTCTCTGCAAGGGCCTTCTCCAGAGGAGAAGGAAAGGAGGTAAGAGCCAGTCACCCAGAAAACCTCCCTCCCATTGCGCCACAGTTGTAAAAAACAAATTTCAAAGGCTGGGGTTAATCAGTTCTGGTTACTTTCTTCCTAGTACTTTTTAGACGTATAATTTTTATTCAACTTCTTTTCCTGGTAATGAAAGTAATATATGTTCTGTGCTAAAATTTCTTAGAAAATATAGAAATAGATATAAATAAGAAATACAGAAATAAGTATGAAGAAATAAAAAAATCCCTCCAGAATCCTGACACTCAGAGATAAATAATGGGTTTTGTTTTTTGCTTTTTAAAGATTTTACCCATTTATTTGACAGAGAGAGCACAAGCAGGGGGAGTGGGAGAAGGAGAAGCAGGCTCCTCTCTGAGCAAGGAGCCTGACGCAGGGCTTCATCTTTGGACCCCAGGATCATGACCAGAGCTGAAGGCAGATGGTTGCTCAACCGACTGAGCCACCCAAGCACCCCAAATATTGTTAATTTTACAGTGTATTTCTTTCTTTATCTTTCTCTGTATTTTAAAAAACTAAGGTCTTAAACTATGTGGTTTTGTAGTCTGCTTTAAAATTTTTTAAAAATTTTAAAAAAATTTTTAAACAATTTTTATTTATTTATTTGCGAGAGAGAGAGCACATGCACACAAGCAGGGATGGAGCAGCAGAAGGAAAGGGAGACGCAGACTCCCCACTGAGCAGGGAGCCTGACAACGTGGGGCTTAATCCCAGGGCCCTGGAATCATGACCTGAGGTAAAGGCAGATACTTAACTGACTGAGCTACCCAGGTGCCCCTGCTTTAAAAATTTTTAAATCTTGGGGCGCCTGGGTGCCTCAGTGGGTCAAAGCCTCTGCCTTTGGCTCGCGTCATGATCTCAGGGTCCTGGGATCAAGCCCCATGTCAAGCTCTCTGCTCAGCAGGGAGTCTGCTTCCCCCCCACCCCCTTCTCTCTGTCTGCCTCTTGGCCTACTTGTGATCTCTGTCTGTCAAATAAATAAATAAAAATCTTAAAAAAAATTTTTTTTTTAAGACTTAGTTCTTCCAGGGCAGTTTTAGGTTCACAGCAGAAAGGAAGGTACAGAGATTTCCCACATACCCCCTGCTTCACACATGCACAGCCTCTCCCATTAGCAACACCCCCTACTAGAGTGGTTCATTTGTTAGAACGGGCAAACCTACACTGACACATCATTATGACCCCAAGTCTACTGCTTACCATTGGTTTCACTCTTGTTGTTCATTCTCTGGGTTTAGGCAAATGTATTAGGACAAGTATCCTAGTATCATGCAGCGTAGTTTCACTGCCCTAAAGATCCCCTGTGCTCCAGCTACGCACCCTTCCTTCCAACCCTAACTCCTAGCAACCACCGATCTTTTTACTTTCTCCATAGTGTGGCCTTTTCCAGAATGTCAGATAGTTGGAATCACACAGTATGTGGCCTTTTCAGACGGGCGTCTTTCACTTAGCAACATGATTTGAGTCTCCTCCATGTCTTTTCATGGCTTGATAACTCATTTCTTTTCAGCAGCGGATAATACCCTCTGTCTTGATGTACTACAGTGAATTTATGCACCCACCTACTGAGGACATCTTAGTCTGACTTTTTTTTTTTAAACCAGGAATTCTATCATGATCACTTTTCCTCTCATTAAAGATACTTCAAAACATGATATTTTGATGGTTGTATAATACAGAGTAATTTTAGCTGTGCCACGGATCATGGTTCCTCTTGTTGGGCATGCACGAATATGGTTTTCCTTTGGGGACAGTCCCAGTGGCACACACATGATGGCTTTTCTGTACATGTATGTAGTTTGGAAACTCAGCCCTCAGAGGTGGGCTTGTGTGGTGGGGCCCACGGTGTGGCTTATTCCGCAAGATGATAGTAAGTGGGGTACTGACTCAGCCCTAAACACACGTACTCACATCACAAGAATGTTATTCCCTTGTCAGTTATTTTTAGTCTTTGCATGAAGAAGAAAGACTTGATCCGAGGTAGCCTGGGAACGAGGGGACTTACAGGACTCTCAGCACTAAAACCAGAAGTCTGAGGCCACTCAGGACAAGATGTTCACCCTGGCTTGAACCGAGTGTGCCTTCAACATCTTTCAGACCCTGGCTTGTCTCCCTTCCTGACAAAGTGAGAAAAAGCCTTGGGCCTGGAACCTTTGTCAGGCAATAACCAGCACTCAGTAAGTGTCTTCACTTTACTTTTATAACTCCTCTCTTAGGGGTATAAGTGGGACAGATTTGTCCATTTATGGTAGGGATAGAAAGTTTCCTTTTTGATGAATGTAAAGACAAGGGTAGCTGACAGTTTCTGAGCACTTACTTTGGGCTAGGTGCTGTGATCAGGCCTTACTGACAGTACCTCATTTCGTCCACATGGCAACCCACTGAAGTAGTTGCTCTGATCATCCCTGTTATACAGATTAGGAAACTGAGGCACAGAGAGGGCAAGGCACTTGTCCAGTAACACAAAGCTGGGAAACAGCAGAGTTGGGACTTAACCCTGGTTTTCTAGCTCATTGCTAAGGCAAATTAAAAAATGTTAAATCAATCAATGTATAGGTGGCACATGGACATGGCAAAAAATGTGAGGGTGCCGTGCAGGTGACCCAAGTTTAGGAAACACTGGCGTGGAGGAAATTGGGATTCTATGAGCAGCGGCACCAGTGAATGCAGGATGTGGGGGATGAGATCATACACTGCTCAGAGAGGCTGGCATGCAGGGCAGAGGGCATGGCAGCGGCCCTGGAAAGAGACACACGGGACCACATGGGGTGCTGCCCCTGACAGGCTAACTGGGAGGATATTTCCAGAAGCCCAAGGCATCAGAAGGAGAGAAGGCCTGAAGACACCCTTATTGTTGCTTATACACGTGTAGTCAAGAGTGCTGGCCCCCAGTCAGGAGGTGTCAACCACATCTGCCCTCATTATCATCGTGGGAGATGTCATCTTGAGCTAGAGGCAGCACTGTGTTCTGGTGGGACGTGTGGCCCCTGGAGTGACCGTGTGGCTCCACCATGGGCCATCTGTCCATCTTGGCTGTACCTAATCTCGCAGAGCTTCAGTTTCTTCTCCTGTGAGATGGAGATAATGATGGTGATTTACGGGGTCAAATTCCTTAGCCAGAGTCTGTTCTTAGCACCCAATAAACATTAGCTATTATTGTAGCTAGCCTCTGTCTGTCCTCTTGCAGAGATTCTATCAGGGAGATTTCTGTATGGGGTGAGGATTTGCCCATAATTCTGGGTCCTATCCTCACCTCCATGAATGCCCCAAGGACAGTAGCGGACTTATTCTCTAGACGACTGTCATTGGCACCTGGTGGGTTCTCTGAGGAGGCCCAGTGAAAGCACCTTATTCCTTCACTTAAGCTGTAAGTTTCATGGAGAAGTCAATCTAACATCTCCCTTATGATAGGGGATGGGACTTATACTGGCAGGCAAGTAGGTTTTCTTTTTTATTATTATTATTTTCAAAAACTTAATTCCAGTTTAACATATAGTGTTGTTTTAATTTCAGGTGTACACCCCACCCATCCTTCTACCTTCCTCACCTCTTGTAACCACCAGGTTGTCCTCTATAGTTAAGAATCTGTTTCTTGGTTTGCCCCTTTTTCCTCTTTTGGTTGTTTTGTTTCTTAAATTCCATATATGAGTAAAATCCTATGATATTTTTCTTTCTCTGAATGACTTATTTCACTTAGCATTATTCTCTCTAGATCCATCCATGTTGTTGTAAATGGTAAGATTTCATTCTCTTTTATGGCTGAGTAATATTTCTTTATACATACGTATATCACATCTTATTCATCAGTTGATGGACACTTGGACTGCTTCTATAATTTGGCTATTATAAATAATGCTGGTATAAACATAGGGGTGCATATATCTCTTCGAATTAGTGTTTTTGTATTCTTTGGGTAAATGCCCAGTTATGGATCATATGGTAATTGTTTTTAATTCTTTGAGGAACCTCCATGCACTCCCACCAACAGTGCATGAGGCTTCCTTTTGTTCCACATCCTCACCAACACTTTCTTCTTGAGTTTTTTATTTTAGGCATTCTGACAGGTGTGAGGTGATGTTTCATTGTGGGTTTGATTTGCATTTCCTTGAGGTTGAACATCTTTTCACATGTCTGTCGGCCATTTCTATGTCTTCTTTGGAGAAGTGTTTGTTCATGTCTTCTGCTCATTTTAAAATTGGATTATTTGGGGTTTTCTGGTGTTGGGTTGTGTAAGTTCTTTATATATTTTAGATACTAACCCTTCATTGAGTATGTCATTTGCAAATATTTCTTCCATTCAGTAGGTTGCTTTCCAGTTTTATCAATTGTACTCTTCACTGTGCAGATAATTTTTATTTTGATGAAGTCCCAATAGTTTCTTTTTGTGTTTGTTTCCCTTGTCTCAGGAGACATATCTAGAAAAAATCTTGCTATGGCCAATGTCAGAAAAATTACTGTCTGTTCTCTCTTCTAGGATTTTTATGGTTTTGTGTTTCACACTTAGGTCTTTAATCCATTTTGAATTTATTTTTGTGTATGGTGTTAGAAAGTGGTTCAATTTCATTCTTTCTTTTTTAAATTCAATTTCATTAACATAGACTGTATTATTAATTTCAGGGATAGAATTTAGTGATTCATTAGTTGCATATAATACCCAATGCTCATTACATCAAGTGCCCTCCTTAATGCCCATCACACAGTTACCTCATTCCCCTACCTATTTCCCCTCCAGCAACCCTGTTTGTTTCCTAGAGTTAAGAGTCTCTTATGGTTCGTCTCCCTCTCTGATTTTATCTCATTTTTTTCTTCCCTTCCCCTACGTTCATCTCTTTTGTTCTTGAATTTACACATATGAGTGAAATTATATGGTATTTGTCTTTCTCTGACTGGCTTATTTCGCTTAGCATAATACCCTCTAGTTCCATCCATGTTGTTGCAAATTGCAAGATTTCATTCTTTTAGATGGCTGAATAATATTCCATATGCATGTGGCTGTCCAGTTTTCTCAACACCATTTGTTGAAGAGACTACCTTTTCCCCATTGCATATTTTTACTTTCTTTGTCAAAGATTAATTGACAAGTTGAGGTTAAGCCAATTTACCCCATCCCTACAGAGTGCCCTCTAGTGGGGGCAGGTCCCCCTTAAATCATAGAGCAAGAAGGAGCAGAGTAGAATGTGTTTCCCCTGCAGGCAGCACATTCCCAAGAGAAAGGGAAGAAGAAAGGGCTGAGCTAGTCAGGATGACCCTTGTCAGAACTCACTATCAGATATCCCTTCTCCTGGCAGGTGGAGGTGGGGGGGTGGGAAGCCAGGAGTCTTACACTCTTGCGGCTCTTCCCACGTGAATGAAACAATCATGTAGGAGAAACATTACGCCCCTAATGGGACCACAGTGAGGGCCTAACCCAAGCTCTGTTGCAAAGCTCGTCTCTCAGGTGCTGTACATTTGGCAGATGTGTCACACCCTCGTAACAGGTAGGGAGCTTTCAGGTTACAGGGGCTGCCACGTAGTCCCAAGAGGGTGGGCACCCAGCTCCTCCTTTTTCCCAAGGGATGGAAAGGATGGAACCCCCTCCTTTCTCTTCACGAGTTGCCCAGTGGGCACCTGTTTGAAGAACAGTCCTTCTGCAGACAAGAAAAGTATCCAACTAGAAGTGTGTGGTGTGAATGTGGTTTCATGCAAGTTCCATTTAGGCAGTTCCAGTCAGACAGCAAGTGACCTCCTAATCACCCCTTCCTCTGGGATACTTTATATAGATAGACAACGAAAGGAGGGGTTCAGAACTACCATTGTTTGATCATGCTGTTCATGCCAGGCCTTTTATATGTACTATCTTGTTAAACTCAGACCATAGCCATCTAAGGAAGATGTGTGTGAGCAACCAACTCAGGCCACTTATTCAAGACAACTAAGAGTAACTAGTAAGTAAAGAAAGGGGAGTCAAATTTAAAAACCATCAAACCCCTAATCCACAGCAACTTCCATCTGTTTGGCTCATGCTCCCAGGCCATAGGGCAGAGTGAGAATGTTCAGCTCCTGTCCCTGCTCCTATAGTTGGAGCCCAGGAGGCCCTGGCACTGCTGCTTGGGGCCAGAGTCTGGCAACCTACTCTATTGGGGCTTCTCTGCTTTGTATCTCTCTTTTGTCTTCTTTCAGTATGTGACAATCCTGATCAAGTCTCATAATCTTGTCTATGGGAAGACCCTTTCTTCTAGTAGGAAAATACAAGTCTAGAATCTCTATTGCAAAAAATGCCATGTACTACACTGTACAACTTACCAAGACTTCTGCCCTAAAAGATCACAGATCCTGCCATGGCCATCCTGTCTGCATCAGAGGCAGTGTGAGGTAGTGGTTGGGACCTCAGCTTCTCAAGTCAAATGACCTGAATTCAAGTCTCAGCCTTGCCACTTACTGCCTGACCTTGGGAAAATGATCCAGCTTTTTCTTCTTTCTTTCCTGATGTATAAAATAGGGCTGAAGATAACCACAATATATCGTGCTCAAAGACTTGTTATGAAGATGAAATGGATTGGTGTATTTATTTTTTTAATTTCTTTTCAGCGTAACAGTATTCATTGTTTTTGCACCACACACAGTGCTCCATGCAATACGTACCCTCCCTATTACCCACCACCTGGTTCCTCCGATCTCCCACCCCCCACGCCTTCAAAACCCTCAGGTTGTTTTTCAGAGTCCATAGTCTCTCATGGTTCATCTCCCCTACCAATTTCCCTCAACTCCCTTCTCCTCTCCATCTCCCCATGTCCTCCATGTTATTTGTTATGCTCCACAAATAAGTGAAACCATATGATACTTGACTCTCTCTGCTTGACTTATTTCGCTCAGCATAATCTCTTCCAGTCCCGTCCATGTTGCTACAAAAGTTGGGTGTTCATCCTTTCTGATGGAGGCATAATACTCCATCGTGTATATGGACCACATCTTCCTTATCCATTCATCCGTTGAAGGGCATCTTGGTTCTTTCCACAGTTTGGCGACCGTGGCCATTGCTGCTATAAACATTGGGGGTACAGATGGCTCTTCTTTTCACTACATCTGTATCTTTGGGGTAAATACCCCGTAGTGCAATTGCAGGGTCATAGGGAAGCTCTAGTTTTAATTTCTTGAGGAATCTCCACACTGTTCTCCAAAGTGGCTGCACCAACTTGCACTCCCAACAGTGTAAGAGGGTTTTTCCCTTTCTCCATATCCTCTCCAACACATGTTGTTTCCTGTCTTGCTAATTTTGGTCATTCTAACTGGTGTCAGGTGGTATCTCAATGTAGTTTTAATTTGAATCTCCCTGATGGCTAGTGATGATGAATGTTTTTTCATGTGTCTGATAGCCATTTGTATGTCTTCATTGGGGATTGGTGTATTTAAATAAGGCCTGTGTATAAGTACTTAATGAATAATAACTATTATTCAAGCCCAGGTTAACATCAAGCTCATGAAATCCCTCTATTTTGTGGCCCCAGATGGTTAGGTTTTTCAAAGGGCTGTCCTGTCATGATATTTTCAATCTGTTTGGGGCTTAGGTCCTTGGTAGAAAGAATATAATGTCTTCCTGGGCTTCTTACCTAAGACATTTTTCTTGTTCCCCAGCTGAAGTCAAAGTGGTCCCTAATGTAGGTTGAGAAGTAATGGTGATGAGGCTAAGTATGGTCAGGAGGAACCTGTGGCTGGATGCCAAGAGGGCCCCCTAAGGAGCATCATCTTGGAGATGTTCCAAGGTCCTAAGCTTGGTCAGTGGCCTGGAGTTGATTGTTCACATAGATATGATAATCAAATTCATAAGAGACTGAAGTATATGATTCTGAATGTGTGTGTACTAATGTATGGTGAGAGACAACCCTTTCCAGTGGCCAAAACAACAGCAACAACAACAACAAAAAACCCTGGAAGATGAAGATTATGCTCAGAAGGTAGAAAATTCTGAGGGCTGTTTCACCCAGGCTATATACCCTGGTCTGCTAACCATCCCTGCCTACAACAGAAGAGACTTCCCCAGAGCACAGGGTCCTGGAAGCCTTAGATAAGCATTTCTCTCTGGAGTCCCCTTTTATTTTGTAGAAAGATGGGGTTTGCTGGAAGGTAGTTCAGAGAATCAAAGGAAAAAGTAGACAGCTAGGCCTCAGGAAGATAATCTCCAGGGCAGTGCTGTGGGACCTGATAGCAGGAACTTGGCCAACTGTTTTTCTAGAGCAAAGGTTTTCTCTAGGACAAAGTTTTTTTTGATGGCTCATATCATCAATTTAAAAAATTATTTTAGCATGTATCTCCAATTTATGTGCATTGTTTTATTTTAAATCATATTCATGAGCTACATTAGTATGCCAGTTATTGTGTAAAACATATAAAACCGAAAATTTTAAGGGTGAATAAAGATGAAATTATATACAAAAACCATGCTTTATTTTTTTAAACAGTGTCACCAGCTTTCCTTAAAAGAGTATTCCTTAGTGAGAGAGCTCATGTTTTAAAATCTCAGCACTTTGGATAACCCCTGGCTTTAATGACTATTGTGATAAATGAGATACTGTAACAATCAGTCTTCCCACAAGGAACCAAATCCAACCCAATCCGCTCAAGAGACATTAACAGAAGGACTATTTACAAATGATGGTGCCTAGGCACCCCAAAACAAGCAACGGCAGGAGGCCAACACCAGCCCTAGCTGGGAGCAGCAGGAGAAGAAAATAGTGAGACCAGAATCCAGTGACATGGAGCACTAGGGAAGAAGTCCCCTCCAGAATGAGCTGTAGTTAAGGACAGATACAGCCATGCCAGAGGTGTAATGCTGAAGCAAGAAGGAACACGGAAGAAAATGCCCCAACCACTCTGTCCTCCTCCCTCCTGCTGGCCCGTTGACCAAACTCAGGTAGCATGCATGGAAGCCCAAGTGGTACATCCTGTAGGTGTCATCTGGGAGCACGGGGTACAGGATGGATCAGGGGTGGGGAAGGCAGGAAGAGAGGGAGGTTGGGAAGAGGATAACCAGCTCAGATAGCTGATGGAGAAGAAGGACATCTTCACTGAATTGTAAGTAAAACTGTAAGCATAACTTTCAGTTTGATTCACCAGTTTCCAAAAACTTCGAGAGTTGCTTTTGGTGTTAGTAGTATTGGTAGTATCTTCATTCCACATTTTTTCGGGAGCCTTTTAAACCACTTTCCCATTCTATGGTGATTGGTTTGGTTAAACCTAGATAAATATATTTCACTAGTCCATTTACTTGGGCACATACCAAATGTGTCATACTTCACTGAAAGCAAATGAATACATGAGGGTGTTATTATGTCCCTTAGCATTGTAGAGTTTCTCCTGTTCCTTCCGGACATCTTACAAACTCGATGTGACAGTGACCTTTCAACATAGGGACTGAATGAAGGCATCATTGTCAATCTGCTTACTTAATACTAAGAAATTAGAAATTAGTGACAGATACCAGTTGTCTTCCCATTCCACAGAATTATCTTGCACATTCCCTGAGCACTCATACTCAGAGTGGAGTACAGATGTGGCCATGGAAAACCATCCCTTGTATATAGAGGTCCCTCCTAGAGAAGAGGAAATTGCCAAAAGCAAATGTCTTTCCAAAGGATGTCATCACCTGCCAACTCATAACTGTCATCCTGTCCTGCCATCTGGAGATTCTAGTCAAGCCTCCTTTTGTTTTTATTCTTTAAAGATTTTATTTATTTAATTTATTTAAACCTGGGTGGTTTAGTTGGTTAAGCATTTGAGTTTTGATTTTGGCTCAGGTCATGATCTCAGCTTCTGGATCGAGCCCCATGTGGGGCTCTGTGCTCAGCACAGAGTTTGCATAAGAGATTCTCTCTCCCTCTGCCCCTCCCACTGCTTGTGCGTGCCTCCTCTTTCTTAAACAAACAAACAAATAAATAAAATCTTTAAAAACTTTTTTATTTATTTAAAAAATTTTTTATTTATTGGAGAGAGAGACAGAGCATGAGCAGGGGAGGAGGAGGTAGAGGGAAGGGGAGAAGTAGAAACAGAGCCTTGGGGGCTCCTGAGTGGCTCAGTGGGTTGGGGCCTCTGCCTTCAGCTCAGGTCATGATCTGAGTCCTGGGATCAAGTCCCGCATCGGGCTCTCTGCTCAGCAGGGATCCTGCTCCGCCTCTTTCTGCCTGGCTCTCTGCCTACTTGTGATCTCTGTCTGTCAAATAAATAAATAAAATCTTAAAAAAAAAAAGAAACAAGGCCTTGATCACAGGACCCTAAGATCATGACCTGAGCCCAAGGCAGATGTTTAACCAACTAAGCCACCCAGGCGGCCCCCAATCAAGGCTTTAAACCCTTCAGCCATATTTACAGATAATTTCTTGGGTTACTTCCATTTATAACTAATCATATCCCTTGCATGTGGTTTTTTCACATGGTTGTATTGGAAGGCAGCCTTATTTCCCCATGTACAGACAATTCTGACAGGTCTGGGGTTCACAGGGCTGTACACTGATAGAGGCAGACAGTTCTCTGGTCATCTGGGCCCAGCAGAGAAATTGGGGTATGGGGATGGACCTCAAGGATATGGCAAATTAGACCCAGAAACACTTGGCAAGGTGTCCCTGTCTCATGACTCCTACAGTCCATAAGACACAGAAGTTGCTTTCCAACACACAAAGAAAGCAAGTTTGCCTTTTTAGAGTCCTAAAGGGGAAGATTTTAAATGCTTGTTTTGCTTGACAATAACAAGAATGATAATAATGTACTTATCAATTACTGTAACAGCTATCATATGTTGAGCACCAGCTACATACTCTGTTAAGTGCTTTATGTATATTCTCTTATATTTTTGTAGCACCCTGTAAGAATGTAATAATATTATCTCCATTTTGATGAGAAAACTAAAGCTTTCTGAGGTTCATTAGTTAACTTGGGATTTCAGTGGAAAGTGGCAAGGTCAAGGCTCAATTGCCTTGGTGCAAAGTGCATGCAGCCCAACAACAGATGGAATCTCACACTCGGAGCTCTCAGGCCAGGAGGAGGTAGAGGCTGTACCAGTAAGACCTTTAAAAAGGTTAGGGGGCACCTGGGTGGCTCAGTGGGTTAAGCCTCTGCCTTCAGCTCAGGTCACGATCCCAGATCGAGCCCTTCATCGGGCTCTTGGCTCTGTAGGGAGCCTACTTCCTCCACCCCCTGCCTGCCTCTCTGCCCACTTACCATCTCTGTCTGTCAAATAAATAAATAAAATCTTTTATAAAAATTTAAAAAATTAAACGGTTAGGTCATCATGGATTTATAGAGCTGTATTAAGGGAAGCTAGAACCTTGCAAGTTTATAGCAGGTTCTTGGTGGATACTGAGCGAGTGAATGAATGAACAAACACTTCTGGGTTTGAAGACAGTGAATGTCTTCCAGTGTCCATCCCTGGTGCTGAAATGAAGACAACACATAATGAAGGGGAGCCAGGTTCTAGGCTTGACTCTGCTTCCAACTCATTTTGTGCCCTTGAGCAAATCACTTCTGCCTTCTGAGGCCTTGGTTTCCACATCTGTGAGCCATTCATTCTCCAAGCCCCAGTGATTTACCTTCATAGTTGTATGACTGAGGCTGTATCGGAGCATTGATTGTGTTAGTTGCTACATCTGTGACAAGGAGGACTGCAGGATTGTTAGAAGAGTCAGCTATTATTGTCTGTTTTCTAAAAGCCCGTGCAGTGCCTTTGTGGGTCGTCAGAACTGGCATCAGTCCAGAGTAAAATAGAAGGCTGTATATATAAGAAAACATTTACTGCTGAAGGGAATGCTTATTCATTCTCTTTCTTATTAACAAGGCCCTTGACTCATGCTTTGGACATTTGCTGTTCAGATCAGAGATGTGTGTGCTTGTTGCTAACAAAAGCAGCCTCTGGAGCCTAGTTTCTCTTCCCTCACACTGCAGGGTCAGCTGCTCTAATCCCTTCGGCTCTGGGAACAGTTGGGTGTGTACTATGGAATGGAGCTGGAGGCAAAAAGACTGGAAGTCCCCTGGAAGAGATGTGGGTCACCAGAATTTGAGGACCTCCAGGAAGCACTGGGTACCCCTTCAGAGCTCCCTAAGTGGAGGAGATCTTGGGAACTCGAAGAGACCCCCTAAAATGATTTGAGCAGCAAGCTGCCCTCTGCAGAGCATGTTCTCAGACTGTATCTCAGGAGATCCTCCCAGAGGACCACACAGCCACATTATCTGTGTAACCTCACATGGATTACCGGGATTTCATAATTTTATGCATTGTATATTGTCCTGTCCCTACACTTTACTTTTCAGAGCACAGTCTAGGGACCAACAGTGTCAGCATCACCTGGGAGCTTGTTAGCAATGCAGACTCCTGAGTGTTGCCTCAGACTTACTGAGACAGAATCTGCAGCTTAACAAGACCTCTAGGTGATTCTGGTGCACATCGCAGTCTGAAACATGCCACCTGCTGCACTGTCCGTGGTACTACTGGGAGTATCTGAATCACAGGTCACATTGTTACTTCAAATTACAGCAAGAAGTTTCATGATAGAAAATCCGGAAGACATACCTGACATTAAATCATTAAATGGCTATATAAATGCCAAGAATTCCTGGACAGCCCTGTCTGCCAAAGCCCCCTTCCTCTTACCCACCTGATGGTTCCCACATTCCTTCCCCCCCAAATTGGAGAAATGACACTTAGGAAGGGGAACATTTGTTTCTGAGTTGGTTCTTTTAGCTCTCCTATGAAACACGTGACCTCCAGAGACACCTCAGTAGGGGGAAGAGAAGAATGCAGGAGGCACCACTCACCATGCCTCAACCCAGAGGTGACACATAGTCTCTTGGCCAGAGCTAGTGGTAGGGCCCCCAGTCAACTGCAAGAGAGGCTGGCAATGCAGAGGAACACAGGACACTCAGAGACTGCTAACCATGTCTGCCAGAGGATAAGGATCAGTGAGGCAGTTAACAGCAGAGCCTGAGGCCTCCCAGAGGTGAGAAATTAAAATACTATAATGTGGGCAACCACAGACTCTGAGCTTGCAGAATCCTAGCAAAGCTGGGAGAATCAACCCAGAGGCAAACAGGTCTTACTTCTCCAAAAGGAGAAGGGTGCACGGTTGGGCAACAGAGGAGTATAGCTTTGGCATCCAGGGTCCTCCAGGGATTCTTGGCAACCACACACCCACCTATATATTCTACACGGCATTTCCTGTTATAAGTTTTTTTTAAAAAAGATTTTATTTATTTATTTGACAGACAGAGATCACAAGTAGGCAGAGAGGCAGGCAGAGAGAGAGGGAGAAGCAGGGTCCCCGCTGTGCAGAGAGCCTGATGCGGGGCTCGATCCCAGGATTCTGGGATCGTGACCTGAGCTGAAGGCAGAGGTTTTAACCCACTGAGCCACCCAGGTGGCCCCCCTGTTATAGGTTTTTTAAAAAATATTTTATTTATTTATTTGACAGACAGAGACCACAAGTAGGCAGAGGCGGGGAGGGGAAGCAGGCTCCCTGCTGAGCAGAGAACCTGATGTGGGACTCAATCCCAGGACCCTGAGATCATGACCTGGGTCGAAGGCAGAGGCTTTAACCCACTGAGCCACCCAGGTGCCCCCTGTTAGAGAATTTCTTGCTACAAGATGGAGGTGGGCATCTCAACTTGCATTAGACTTAATTCAGGAGGATGGACATTCAAAGACACTGAGATTTGGGGTCTTTTGCAGCAGCTAATGTTAATTAACCTTTTTTAAAAAAAAGTTTTTATTTATTTACTTGAGAGAGGGAGTACACAGTAGGAGAGGGAGAAGCAGACTCCCTGCTGAGCAGGGAGCCCAGTGCCAGGATCAATAAAACCCTGGGATCATGACCTGAGCTGGAGGCAGACACTTAACTTACTGAGCCACCCAGACATCCTTACTATTAATTATCCTAATTCACTACCCAAGCACCCTTGCCATAGGCACTCTCTCCCATTTACCCCCGTCACTGGTGCTGTCTTCTCCCTGCTACTTTGCTCTCCAGCCCCTCTGCCTGCCTTAGTGTTCTAGCCACACCCTTTTCTGTGCCATGTCCTTGGACCAGAGCCTTGCTATAGGGAAGGAAACTGTGTTATACGTTATAGGGAAGAAAACTTGAGATCCCACTGGAAAATGAATAAGTTGTGTATAGAATCTGGGTCTTCTGACTCTTATGTGCCTGTCTATAAGGGATTAAAAATGAAGTAGAAGGAGGTCTTTGTGGCCATCAAGTTCAGGAAAGGTTACTCCTAGGGAACTACAGTTGGCTTTTATGGGGCTTCATGCCACCTTGGCTAAGAGGTTTTATAAACTGAGAGGCTGGTGTTGGCTGGGTGTGGGGAGTGTCAGGTGCAGACTGCTGCTCCTGAGGGAATGTGAGGAATCCCTTTCTGCGAGCTTGTGAAGGATTCAAAATGCCAGCTAACATTTAGTGAGCTCTGACTATGTGTCAAACCCTGCTCTAAGTTTACATGTATTATATAATGTACATGATTATCACCATCTGTATTTTACAGTTGGGGAACTGAGGCATGGACAGCTGAAGTAATTTGCCCAAGGTCACCCAGTTACTATGTGGCAGGGCTGGGATATGATCCCAGGCAGCATGGCTCCAGAGCCCATGTGCACAAGTGCTCTGTTTCTCACCTCTGCGTCCCACGGGTCCTAGAGGGTCTGGGGGCATCTTTGACTAGCGCTTTGATGAAAACACTTCGAGCTACTCCTTGAAAAAATATTCATGGTCAAATATTCATTTCCCAAGTTTGGGAAACATTCTATACTATCTCCTCCTTTTGCAGGTTTGTCCTGCATATTTGCTTCCTACAGACTGAGAAGCCCGTGGTACGGAAACCTCTCTGTTCCCAAATGCACTGAAACTCAGAAACCTTTATCTCACAGCTACTAACAAAATCACCCAGAACAAGGTTTGCAGAGAACACACTTTGGAAAAAGCTAGCTTGGGGCATCCTTGCTTGAGTGCACATGGGGTTGGTCATGTGGCATCTATAAAGCCCTCACTGCTTGTAGAACTGCCAGTGACGGTTCTAAGTGAGCCAGATCAGCCCCAGAAGCTTCTCCCTGGGTGCGTGGGGGTCAGACAGTGGCCAGGATGGGTACAGCATGGGCTCTGCTGGTTTCCAGTCCCACTTGGACATAGGACACTAGGATGGGAGACTTCCAAGGAGCAGGTGGGGTCATTGTGCTTCTTTTTTCTGTTCCCTAAGGATCAGGGACTCTCCAGTCTAAGAGATGGCCTTCTCCTGAGAAGGAAAAGGAAATGCTCTCGGGTTGAACAAAATAATAGGGGAGGAAATTTCGAGAACTGAGGTTAAGCTTATGGGACATGCTCAGATTTAGCTTCATATCAACATCAAAAGGGAGCATTAACTCGGGATTCCAAAAGGTTCCTGAAGACCTAGAAAGGCAAAAGTTGATCTTCTGGGTACAGGCAAATATTTCAATATAATGAAAAAATTGTTTTGCTTATACATGAAGTGCCAACTGGCGGAGTGTGGCAGAAGTCTGTGCCAGCTTTGACTGGCCACCTAGCAAAGGAGCATTTCTGAATGATGGGGGATCTGAGAATAAATTTCAGAAGGTGGTTATTTCTTACAAAGACCTTGGACAGAGAGGCTAATTGAGAGAGGGCCTCTGTGGTTGTATGGAAAGGGCGCTGGGCCGGGAGTCAGTCTCAGCCTTGTCAGCCTCCTCAACTGAAAAGCAGACATAATAGAATCTACTAGGTAGCAGTGCTGTGAGCAACAAACTAAATCGCGGATCTGAAATAGTTAGACAATAGAAAACTTCAAGTACTGAGAGGTTAATATTAAAGACTAGGAATGCCCTTTAAGGATTGCCATCAGGAGACAACAATCAAGATGAAATAGCTCCCTTCTAAAAAGCCGATGGACTCTTCCAAGATGAAGTCAGCCAAGCAGATCCAGGATGTTGATGAGAGCTGGAGATGGCAAGTGTAGGAGGCTTCCTGGTAAGCACAGAGTTCCCATATGACCCAGCCATGCTACTTCTAGGTATATACAAGAAAACTGAAAACAGATGTTCACACAAAAACTTGTACATGAATGTTCATAGCAGCACTGTTCACAAAAGGTAGAAACAACCCCATGTCCATCAACTGATGAACACATGAATAAAATGAGATCTATCCTTGCAATGGAATATTATTCAGTCATAAGAAGGAATGAAGTACTGATACATGCTATAACATGAATGAATCTCGAAAACATTACGCTATGTGAAAGGAGTCAGTTACAAAAGACCACATATTGCATGCTTCCATTTATATGAAATGTCCAGAGCAAGCAAATCCATGGAGACAAAAGGCAAACTAATGTTTTTCAGGGCTAGGGGGAAAGGGGAATGGTAAACAATTGCTTGATGGATATGAAATTTCCTTTTGGGGTGAAGAAAAAGTTCTGGATCTAGATAATGGTAGTAGGTGTAAAACATTGTGAATGTACTTAACGCCACTGAATCGTACACTTTAAAATGGAAAAAATTGTAAATTTTATGTTACTTGTATTTTACCACAATTTTAAAAAAGGTTTCCTGCTGAAGAGGAAACACGATTCAAATATTAGGATCCTGTCTCCTAGAGTGGAGTTGAAGGGAGGGTGGGGGATTCAGAATTTGTGAGCAGGGAGCTAGGGTCTTGTGTGAATCCTATGGCATTCCCATGTGTGAGGGCTCCAGGAGGATCCAGAATCAAATACAACATGCTCCCTGCTCTCAAAGTGTATATACATTATTCTTATGTAAGGACAGACTGACAGGTACTATATATAACAAGGGAATAAATTCAGCTGAGTAAGACCTTTATTCTGCCTTGGCCATCTGTGAAGTCTTCTTGGAGGAGAAGATGGTTGAGTAGGTGGGATTTTGGTAGGTAGGTAAGAAGTGGAAGTTCTTCTGGGGAAAGGCACAGAGTGAGAGAGTACGGAAGCCCGGTGGCGCAGGGGACTGGGTTGATGTCAATCAGGCACAGTACGTGCAGAGCCATGGGAGATGGTCATGAGAGATAAGCTCAAAAGGAATTAAGGTTGCAAAAACAGTAGATCTTAAAAGTTCTCATTGCAAGAAAATTTTTTTTGTAGCTATGTATGTTCACGGATATTAACTAGACCTAGAGTGAAGATCTTTTTGCAATATGTACAAATACTGAATCGTTATGTTGCACACCTGAATCTCATGTAATGTTATATGTCAATTATACCTCACTTAAAAAAGAGAAAACAGAAGAGGATTTGGGGTCAGACTGTGGAGGGCTTTGAAGGTAGAGTTGAGGAAGCCAGGACTTGCTCTCCAGGTGGTGGTGAGTCAAGGAGTCCTCTAAGCGGAGCAGTAATATGACGAAGCCCGTGCTGAGAATGATCAGTGTAGCGAAGACAGACTGAAGGAAAAGAGACTGAGAATGGGGAGAGGAGCTATGGCAAAATCTCTGCAAGGCTCAAGAAGGGCCCCTCCAGACCAATGGCAGTGCAAAGGGGGAAGGGTAAACCAAATCCAGTGAGCTTTGCATTAGCCAAGATTCTTGTCTGCATGGAACAGAAACTTATTCAAATTAGATTAGACAATAACCAGAATTTTCTGGGTTACATAACTGACAAGTCTAGCACAGGTTCAGATGTAGCTGGATACATGGGGCTCATCCCCTCTACCTCCCAACTGTCCTTGGTATTGGATATCTTCTCAGGTGACCTGTGCCTCATGGTGACAACCTGTAACTTGCAGTCCCCAACTTACATCCTATCGTCTCAGAAACCGTGGCAGCAAGAACTCCCCCAGTCATTCTGACAAGTTACCGAGATGAATTTATCCCTGAGTCTGGGTCATATGCCCATTCCTCGATCACCAGGGCCACGGGGCATTCTGAGGGGATAGCCCTGTGTTACAGTCCCACTGCCACAGTGGTGTCAACCACCCCCACCCCAAGCACAGAGAAGATGAAGATGCTGCTGTTACCAGAAGAAGGGGGACCAGGGTACAAAGCAGGCAAAAACTGCAGGTGTTCCCCCAAAGCACTAATTCTGTGCCAAGTCATTTACACATCTCATTTCTCCCATCAACCATCCTGAGGTAGAAACAATTATCTCCATTTTACAGGTAGGAAAATGAGGCATAGACTATCTTGATCTCCCTTCTCGCCCTATGAACAAGTTTCTGCTCTGTGCTGCATGGGAATCTCTTAGAGAGGCCAAAAGTCAGCACAAGGGTCACAGCTAAGAAAATGAGAACATGATCTATAAGCTGAGAGACACTCCAACTGCATTTCGGTCTGAAAGTGCTGTGGTGATAGATCCTGACCTTTTAATTGTTAGGAGATTGGAGGTCAGTCTCTATGAAGTGAAGGAGATGTTCATGCCCTGCATCTCTCTTGTCCCATGGGCAAGGATCTGGGAACCAGTGCTGATCGGGATGGGAGACTGGTGTGTGTGTTTGTGTGTGGCTCTCCAGACATGGAGTATAACCTGGTGGTCATACAGAAGCACTTATTGCAGACATTGTGCACAAAACAGAGTCACTTTTCCTGTTGAGCTGAGATTTCCTCCCACGCTGTCAGCATGTCATACTTACAGCAGTAGAGGAGCAACAAGGCAGGGAAAATGGGCAACACATGATGCCTTTATTGGGCCAGGTCTGGATGGGATGGAAGCAGAGTAGAACAGAATGTGTTTTGGGAACTTTCCAGCTGAAAGCCCAGAGGAGTAGGGCTGGTGTGCTTGTAATAGATCACATTCTTCTCTATTCCCAAAGCCAGTCCTTCTGATGAAGGGGAAAGAGTAGGAGGAATCTCCAAACTGAGGGATGAATCCTTTCCTTGAGCCTCATTTTATAGAGACTTCAGAGTGAGAATAAAATATGCCATTCCCACTTGTGCCCATCATTGTAAAACGCAACCTATTTTTATGGATGTCTTTACTAGCAGAATTCGAAATGCCTCAGGTGAGAAATGGTACAGCTTGCAAAACTGATCAGACTTTTGGGAATGTTGCGTGTGTTGAGTGTGGTGTGGCGTGAGTGCATGTACTCGTGTGTGCACGTGTGTCTGCCTGCAACCTGTGTACTTCCAGAGCATCTTGAACTACAGCATCTTGACTCTCATTATCCATGCTTACGATTGCCTGATTGCTGCTGTGCTTCTAGTTGCTGAGATCAGTGCTTCAGTCTACCTGGTTTACTATTGAATACAGAGCTGGCTTCGTAGGTCCTCAGTAAATTTTTGCTAAATGGAAGAGTGGATGACTGATCTGTCCATGCATTTTGGTGAGTTTCTTTCTCTTTGAGCATAGCCTTGCCTCTGTGTCTCTATGTGTCTGTCTCTCTGCGTTCACGTCCCTTGTACCTTCATCTCTATCTCTTTTAGTTTTTTTGTTTGCCCTCCTTCATTTCTCTCCACACAACCTCATCCTAGATACATATACCCAGACTCCATCTTTTTTCCCCAACCTGTTTTCTTAAATTATATACACTCAGGAATTTTAGAGATGGAAGGAAACTTAGAAATCAGATAGCTGAATTTTCACATGTTCTGTTTGATGAAACTAAGTCCAGACAGATCACCTGTAGTAAGAACCAAAGGTAGTTTCTATGTTGTTGTTGTTGAAGAAATTTTATTTTTAACAGATTATTAAGCTATGGTTCACATGCCCTACAATTCACCCACTTAAAATGCACGAGTCAATGGTTTTTAGCACATTCAGAGAATTGTGCAGCCATAACCACTTTTTCATTCCAGAAAATTTTCATTACCCAAAAAGAAACCCTACACTTATGAATAGTCACTTCCCATTTCCCCCATTCTTCCAGCCCTAAGCAACCACTAATCTACTTTCTGTCTCTACAGATTTCTCTAGTCTTGACATTTCATAGAAAGGCAATCATGAATTCATAGAACATATGATCTTTTGTGACTGACTTTTCACTTAGCATAAAGTTTTCAAGGTTTATCCGTATTTTAGCATGTATCAGTACTTCATTCCTTTTTGTGGCTGAGTAATATTCTGCCATATTATTCCACCACATTTTATTCATCTGTTAATTATCTGGACATTTCATTTGCTCTCACTTTTTGGCTATTGTGAATAATGCTGCTGAACATTGTGTGCATGTTTTTGTGTGAGCAAACGTTTTAAGTCCTCTTGGGTAAATACATAGAAGGGGAATTGGTGGGTCATATTGCAAATCTATGTTTAACATGTTGAGGAATTGCCAGTGTGTTTCCCAAAGTAGCTGTATGATTTTACATTTCCATCAGTGATGCATAAGGGCCTTAAATTCTCCACATCCTTACCAATATTTGTTCTTCTTTGTTTTTTGCATTTTAATGGATGTGAAATGGTATCTTGTTGTTTTGATTTGTACTTCTCTGAAGGCTAATGATATTGAGGATCTTTTTGTATGTTTATTGGGCATTTGTATATCTTCTTTGGAGAAATGTCTATTTGATTCTTTTGGCCATTTTAAAAGTATTTGTCTTTTTATTATTGATTTGTAAGCATTCTTTATATATTCTGAATACAAGTCTCTGATTAGCTATATCATTTGCAAATATTTTATTATAGTCTACGGGTTGTATTTTCACTTCTCAGTGGTATTGTTTACAGTGCAAAAGTTTTTAATTTTGGTGAAATCCAATTTATTTTTTCTTTTGTTGCCTATATTTTTGGTATTATGTCTAAGAAAGTATTGCCTAACACAAGGACACAAAGGTTTATTCCTGTTTTCATCTAAGAGCTTTACAGTTTTACCTTTTCCATTTAGGCATTTGATCCATTTTGAGTTAATTTTTATATATGGTATAAGGAAGGGATCCAATTTTACTCTTTTGATGTGGATATCCAGTTGTTCCAGAACTATTTGTTGAAGGCTATTCTTTCCCCATTGAATTATCTTGGCACCCTACTGAAATCAATGACTAAAAATATGGAAGGATTTATTTATGGACCCTTGAGTCTCTTCCATTAATATGCATGTGTATCCTTGTATAATATCTAGTGTCATACTGTCTTACTGTCATTTTATATATTAAGTTTTTAAATCGAGAGATGTAAATTATCTATTTTTCCCCTTCCTTTTTCAAGATTGTTTTGGTTATTCTTGGTCGCTTGCATTTCCATATGAAATTGAGGATCTATTTGTCAGTTTTTGCAAGAAAAAAAAAGGCAGCTAGGATTTTAATAGGGATTGTGTTGGATCAGTAAATCAATTTGGGGGATATTTCTGCCTTAACAATGTTAAGTCTTCTGATCCTGGGGTGCCTGGGTGGTACAGTTGGTTGAGCATCTGACTCTTGGTTTCAGTCAAGGTTATGATCTCAGGGTTATGGGATCAAGCCCCATGTGAGGTTCCACACTCAGCTTGGAGCTTGCTTGAACTCTCTCTTCCCCTCCTACTGCCCCTATCCTATTTTAAAATAGATAGATGAATTAAAAAAAAAAAAGAAGTCTTCTGACCCATGAACATGGGATGGTGTTCCATCTTTTGAGGTCTTCTTTAATTTCCTTCAACAATGTTTTGGTTTTTTTTCATAGTATTCATTTTAAATTTCTTTTGTTGTATGTATTCCTAAGTATGTTAAGCTTTTGATGCTGGTATTATGTTCTCTTAATTTCATTTTAAAGTGTTCATTGCTAGTGTATAGAAATACAGTTGATTTTTGTATATCAATCCGTATTCTGCAAACTTGATGAACTCATTTATTAGTGAAAATAGATTTTTAGTGGATTCTGTACAATTTTATATAAATAAGTTTATGCCATCTGCAAGTAATAGTAGTTTTACTTCTTCAAAACTAGAATTTTGGAGCTCTAGTCCAGAGCATCTTTATTTCTTTAGAGAGTCCTGCAAGGAGATTTGTGGTTGTCTTAAAAAATGCTAAAGCAGTTATTCCTGCAAATTCATTGATCCCAATTCCTAAGATTAAGTGTTTTTTTTTAAAGATTTTATTTATTTATTTGTTAGAGAGAGAGAGAGAGTGAGCACAGGCAGACAGAGTGGTAGGCAGAGGCAGAGGGAGAAGCAGGCTCCCTGCCGAGCAAGGAGCCAGATGTGGGACTCGATCCCAGGACACTGGGATCATGACCTGAGCTGAAGGCAGCTGCTTAACCAACTGAGCCACCCAGGAGTCCCAAGATTAAGTGTTTGAAAGAGATTTGAATTCAAACCTGATACAGCTAAGAAATTCTATTAATAGCTGCATTAGTTTGCTAGGGATCCCATAGCAAAATACCATAGACTGGGTATCTTAACCAAAACAAATATTTTTTTTCTCACAATTCTGGAGATGTCCAAGATCAAGGTGTTGGCAGATTTGATTTCTCATGTGGTCTCTCTCCTTGGGCTGCAGATGACCACCTTCTTTCTGTGTCAGTCTTTCCTCTGTGCGGGCACATTCCTGGTGTCTCTCCATGTGTCCAAATTTTCTCTTCTTATAAGAAAGCCAGTCAGATTGGATCAGGGCTCACCCTAAGAGCGTCATTTTAACTTCACTTGATCTTAGTCAAAAGGCTGAGAAGCGATCAGTTTCACTTTAAATCCGTAGCCTCTTTTAGGACCTATCTCTAGATATAGTCACATTCTGAGGTACTGGGGAGTAGGGCTTCAATATATGAACTTTGGGACACAGTTCACCCCCAAACAATAGCCTTCTGAGTGTTCCCCTGAGAGATCTGATCTCTGGTTAGCTGCAACCAGGGAAGCCAGCATTTGTTTAAATAACCCATTCATATGACCACGAAATGACATTGGCTTGCAGCCAGAATTAAAAGGCATTGCCTATAGTCCCTGAGATAAAGGATCCTCATGTGTAGTTTTGCATGTTCCTTGAGCTCAGTTAGTCAATCTTCTCTACAGCCACATCAAGGAAGGTCAGTAACCAGCCATCAGACACAGAACACCCAGCACCTCTATTTATACTGACTACTTAAAAAAAAACAACAACAAAAAACCGCAACAGGGGCAGCTGGGTAGTTCAGTCAGTTAAGCATCTGCCTTCACTTCAGGTCATGATCCCAGAGTCCTGGGATTGAGCCCCAAGTCAGGCTTAGGAGTCTGCTTGTCCTTCTCCCTCTGTCCCTTCCCCATTTGTGCTCTCCTTTTCTATCTCTCTCAAATAAACACTTAAAATCTTTAAAAAAAGTACACCTGGGGATAAAAATACATTATATGTTTATAAAAAAAAAATTGGAAGGGGAGGCAAACCATAAGAGACTATGGACTCTGAAAAAACAACCTGAGGGTTTTGAAGGGTCAGGGGTGGGAGGTTGGGGGAACAGGTGGTGGGTAATAGGGAGGGCACGTTTTGCACGGAGCACTGGGTGTTGTGCAAAAACAATACTGTTACGCTGAAAAAATAAATAAATTAAATTTTAGAAAAAAAAATCTTAAAAAAAAAAAAGCAAAAGTAATTCCATGTTGTGCTGTGTGAATGAACAGTATGGTGATGGACTTGCGTAAGGAGTCCTTCTGTGAAGTAAAATTTGAAATTCTTAAATGGAAAGACTCCTGTGAAGTGAACTTTAAACTTCTTAAAATGTTCACTCTAATTTTGTTCTCTTTTGAGTGAAGGGTCCATTTTGGAAGCTCAAGATGTAAGTATTCTTTGCTCTGTACTTCTTACAGTAGCCGAAAGCAAGATGCTATGGATCTCAATCATATCAGTAGGAACTGAAAATCAAGATTACCCTCCAGATCATCTGAGTTAAGGCATCATCCCACCTTGGCTGGTGCGCTTATCTCCCTCTTTCCTTTGCACAGTTTATGCTCCCTTTTTCAGTCTTATTTTTAACACTCTTGCCCTTTGAGTGTTTTTATTGACCTCTGGCCACAAACCCTTTTAGGAAGCAGGCAGTTATAAATTACCCACAGATGGGGCGCCTGGGTGGCTCAGTGGATTAAGCCGCTGCCTTCGGCTCAGGTCATGATCTCAGGGTCCTGGGATCGAGCCCCGCATCGGGCTCTCTGCTCCGCAGGGAGCCTGCTTCCTTCTCTCTCTCTGCCTGCTTCTCTGCCTACTTGTGATCTCTGCCTGTCAAATAAATAAAATCTTTCAAAAAAATAAATTACCCACAGAGAAATCAATAAAAACCAGTTCAATCCACAGTAATACTGATTCGCCCCCAGATAACCAAGATCCTGCTGGCTCAGCAGTTATGCCCATGGGGGTAGAGCGAAGGATAAGGGGGCATGTATTCTGAGAGAGGCAATGAGCTGCCAGCTCCCAGAGGCTCAAGGAAGGGATGGACTTGGCTTCTATCCACGCACTTCTCATCCAGCCTCAGGGGAGAGCTCTATGTTTCCATTTCATCCAGCTCAGATTTTTCCAACCACATCAGTGGCATTTTCTTATCTCCTGAGGATCTGCTTCAGAGCTAAAGTATCTTCTTTGAGCCTCAAGAAAGAGCAGTAGGAATGAATTGTTTTATTTTCAGAGGGATGGGGGAAGTTGGGAGAGTATGTTACTGTAACACAGAGGCATGGAAGAAGGAAGAAACTCCATCAAGCTGTCTGTTGTCAGCCCACTGCTTTTCATCACTACGAGTTGGGGAGGCCACCCCTCCAGCCAGAACTCCAGGGAGTCAAAAGTCTGAAAGTCATTGTACAGAAGCTGAAAGCTAGGTCCAGAGACAGGCATGACTGGCCCAAGGTCACAGAGTGGTTTCATAACCAGCTTACAAAGAAATGGCCCCACTGCTTTGAAATCCTAGTTCTCTTCCAAGAGGAGCTGTGCTCAGAAAATGAAAATTCATGGGGAGTCAAAACCAAAAAAAAAAAAAAAGAGAGAGAGAGAGAGAGAGAGAAGAAAAGTAAATCTACATAGAAAATATATCCGTCAGTTCATTTATTAAAAATGAGTACATCAAACTGCCTACTCTAAGGACCATGAGGGTCATCAGACTATTTGCACCAACCCAATTATGCCCTCTTGGAAAATGGGACTATACTAAAACCTTCAGAAGAAAATTTCCTAAAAGGGGGTTTCCTCTCCTCTCCATCAGTGAAAATATTCCAACAGCAAGGCCCAGGGTGCTGGGGTCAGGTGGTAGGAGCCAGCGAGACTGTTCATGGTACACTGAGTGCAGGGCCTCCTTGAACCAGGAACTCAGAACCAGGGCTGCAGTGAAAATCTCACATCCCATAAAGGCCTGATTTTACTTCGCAGGTATACCTGGTTTCTCCAAGTTGTATGTCTCTATTAACTCAGTCCTGGTCCTGCACGAAGTCTTGCCCCCTTTCCCTTCAGGGGCTTTTCTGGAGATGTGTGCCTTTCAGCTGGGTTAAGGAATTATTTTGTTCCATTCAACATTTGTCAAACAATAATTATGTTTCAAGTTCCAGGGATACAAAGATGAGAAAGATTGGGTTTTAAAGGATAAGTAAGAGTCAGCCATGAAAACTACTGAGTTGCTATCAGTCAAGTGGGAAAGACCAACCTGCAAACAAGTAATTGCTATTATGTTACAGCAGGGTTGGCAAACTTTTTCCTGTAAAAAGCCAAATAGTAAGTATTTTAGGCTTTATGAATCAGATAGAGTCTGTCTCAGCTACTCAGCTCGGCCCTCGTAATGCAATAACGGCTATAGGCAATACATAAATGGACGATTGTGGCTATGTTCCAGTAAAACTTTCTTTATATAAAAACAGTCATTTGGTCAGATTTGGCTCATAGACCGTAGTTTGCTGAACCCTATGTTAGAGAAATGTCACAATAATATCCAAAACAAATAATAATAGCAACAGTGATAATAATGAAAGTTACCATTTTGATAGCTAACTCTGCTAGAGACCCTACACCAGGCAATGTCTCTACAATTCACATATATTTGCCTGCTTATTTTTCATAACATCTTGTGAGGACACTGAGATTCAACAGCCAAATCACAGAGTTAGGAAGTGACAAACACAAGGTAAAAGCCGATCTTGTTTGGCTCTACAGTCTATGTTCCCAAATAAACCACTTACAACTCTGAAAAGAAATGGGCAGAAAGAGTTCATCTGGGGAGGAGCCTGAGGATCCTACAGGAGGATCCCTCATCCTACAGGTTGAGGACAGTCTTCCCCGGAGGCAGATGGGAGAGAAAGGTCTTTGAGGCAGAGAGTGGTATGGAGGTTTGAAAGTACATGGAACATTTGGAAACAGGATCATTAGGTGATGCTGGGGTGTGGGATACCTTGGTGATTATGGCTAGAGAAGAAACAGGACAAGTTGGTAGCTCAGAGCAGGAAATCTGGCATATGTGCCAGAGAACCTGGACTTTATCTAGGGACCAGGGATTTTCCAGCTCTAGTCTTGTAGACAGGCTGTATCACACTTCCATGAGGGACTGTTAGCCATACAGATCCTGGGCCCTGTCCCCAGATATGTTAATCCAGTAGATCTGGGATGGAACCAGGAGAATGCATTTTATCAAACACTTCAGATGATTCTAGCAAGCATTCTTGGATTTAGGAATCAGTGCATGAAGAGCCAGTAAAATGTTTTAATCAAGGGAGAAATATAACCAAAGTTGCTTTAAAAAGGCCACTTCTACTTGAAAGATTATTTGTTAGGAGAATGGTCCCTCTTGGAGGTCCATTTCTGGTTAGTTATCAGCTTCTCTCATCTGAAAGTGCAGACGAGAAATTTCCAGAAGTTTCTGCATTTCCACAGGCTTTTAAAGAATGACTCAACTTAAACCCTGGGTTGAACTCTATGCTGTTAACCAAACAGTTACTTTAAGGAGAAATAGCATATAAACAATAAACTGCAATTTAGTAGAACATATGTGAACCTGATGTTAAGCAAAATACCTTCTCCATGATGAATCAGTTGGTGAATCCTTAGCCAGAAAAATGTCTTCTGGTCCTCTGGTCCTGTGTCAATGTTTCTTCTGTGGCGGTGGTGGTTGACAACCACGACCTGCAGGTGCTGCAGGGTTCTGTGTTGCCCTCAAAGCCTCAGCATGGTGTGATGAACAGAACCTGAGCTCAAATCCTGTTGAAAGTGCTTAGTAATTATGATGCCTGGAGCAAATGATCCTTTCTGAGGTTCAGTTTTCTCACCTGTATAATGGGAATAATAATTCCGTGCAGGGTATTGGCAGGACTGAATAAGATGAAGGATATAAAGAGTCAGATAGAGAACCTGGCATAATAAATATTGGTTCTCTTCTGCTGATGCCTCAAAATTGTTACTAATACTCAAAATTGATGCACTTCCCATCTTTCCGTAGTGAAAAGATGACAACTCCCTGGAGAGAAATCCTCTGTGGTTACTTCCTGTCTCATATTATCAAGTAGCCGCTGTTACACAAGCCTGTTTATGAGGAACACACTGAAATTCATATGCCTCAGGCCACAGGAGTTTGCTGTTGATAGAGCCATTCCCAAGCTCCTGCCTTCCTCTTCCTCACCACCATTTCGCAACACTGCTTATCATAGCCTGTTCTCAAGTGGTGTCTGAAGACCCGAATCCTGTGGCTATCTGCATAGGTTTGGTTGCCAAGGGAACTGGTCCACTTTACTTTGGCATGCGGCTTCTTGTGACCACAGCCTCTGTCCAAGTTCTGAGTTGACCAAACTGCAAATGCATTTCAGTTCAGATTCTCTTGATGACCCTGGCCAAGATCCACAACTGTTCCCATTCTCTCCACTGGTCTCAGTGGGCAAGGTGTAATCTTCTTCCTGGTCCTGCAAACTGGAATCCTCACTCCAAAGTGTGGCGCTGGGGTTCCCGACAGCAAACCTGTTCACAAAGCCCCTCATTGGTCTGGGGCCTGATTTCCTGGGAACAGTTAGCAGTCAGATCCTATCCCATCCAATGTTGAGCTGAGGAATAGGTGGAGTGATCTCCTGGTAGTCATCTGGAAGGAAGCAACAATGTTGGAAAATCATTCAAAGGTTGGAATTGAACTCAATTAACAAGTCTTTATATTCACCGGGTATCTTTTAGGCAGGAACAAGGAGGTTGGTCAAAGCTAGTTCCTCATTTGGAGCCTGAGTAGATGTTTAAATGTATACATGTATAGTGGAAGGTAGGGTGGGGGGCAGGCATTGGAGGGGTGGGAGATTCAGAGGTTTGGGCTGGGGTTTCAGGGAGGACACTGATTCCATCAATATAGGTTGGGAATGCAGAAGGAGAAGCAGGTTCTGAGAAAGGCACATGGTGATACATTTAGTTAGGGAATAACTTAGGGCAAGCTCATTTGCTCTAGATCTGAGTATTCCAGCTCAGACTCTCATGTCGGCAGCAGAGCAGCAAGGTGAGAGAAGCCTCTGGTGTCCAGAAAGACCCTGTACAGCCTATTTTACAAAGGCTAAACTTTGTACCAGTAGGAATTCTTTATTGCAAGTGTCAAAAAAGCCAACACAAACCAGTTTAAGCAAAAAGGGATATTTGTTGGTTCTTGAAACATAAAAGGCCAGGGATATCAGGCATAGCTTGATCAGGGCATCAGATGAGAGCCTCAGGGTCTAGTTTCTAGCTCCTTGCTATCTTCTCTTTCACATTGATTCCATTCTTAGACAATAAGGATTCTGTTTTCACCATCTTACGTTAAGATCTCAGTTAAGACTCTCTTTCCCAGCAAAATCACATTGTGTCTCATTGGCTCTGGGTAGGTCACATGCTCACCAATCACTGTAACTGGGGAGATGTGATGCAAAGATGTTCAAAGGCAGCCTCCAGCCCTGGGGTTGCCAGTTAGACCTCTGATTGATGATTGCTCTCCATAGGCAACATGGACCCCAAACTCATAGGGTAGAAAGTAGGGCTCAGGCTGGCAAATTAGCCCAACCCACTACTGTGGTAAAGGAACCCACTGCGACACAGGTGGATGGCTTCACAGTTTGCTCTTCCCTCCCTCAGAAGGCCCCTGTCACTGAGCCTCTGTAATCCTTCCTCTGAAGCACATATTAGGCCATGCTGTGCCCTGATGCCCAGCGCCAGGGTTTGGGCCTCTTTCCACAGCTTCTGAGAGCTGGGATTCAGAGAGTAAATAGGGGGGCGAGGAATTGAGCTGGGGCACTCCATCTCAGCAGAGAAGAGCTATCTTTTCTGTTTGTCTTAGCTGATGCAGCTGTTCCTATGGACTCCAGGGGATGTTGTGAGAAAGACTTTCAGTTCTGTGCCTCAGCCACAGTCCTTGCTGCCCCTGAGGTAAGGCTGTGATCTGGAACAATCAAGATCCTCCATAAGAAGAGCTCTCCCAATATTCTTATTCTGTCTCTGCTGAGGTTGGAGAAGGACAAGAATGGTTTCTCACTCAAGCAGGGCCAAGAACACCATTTTGGGTATAGGAAACTCGGGTTTTATTTAGTACTGACCCTGTTTCCTGACTGTGTGATCTAGAACAAGTCATTTTACCTCTCTGAGGTTTGGTTCACCTCATCTGTAAAATGGAGATATACCTTCCTCACAGAATGGAGAGGGTTTAAGAACTAATTATATATTGTGCTTGGAGTGTGGTAGGCCATATGAAAAGTGAGGTTTGATTTCTAGAGTCTTTGCTTTCAAAGGAGGGATTCACCAGACACAGAGCAATTGCTCTGGACCTATGCTATGTTTCCACTGCTTGGGACACAAAAGAAAGCTTTGTGCAGTCAGGCTTGGTAGAGGCAATTAATGTACAGGAAACAGAGACCACTGTGTGGCAGATAGGGGGCAGCTGCATCATGCTATCATAGACCAGAGAGCTCACAGTATCCTGGAGAGGTCAGGGAAGGCTTCCTGGAAAGGCAGCCTGAAGGACTCAGGTGCTCAGAGCCCAGGACCTAGCCTAATACCTGACACTAAGGAGGTACCCACTAAGCATTTGTGGAATGAATGAATGAGTTAGGCAGGCACTATGAAGGCCATCTTTTTCTTTGGACTTTCTGAAACCAGTTCCCACATTCAGACTTCTATGGTCACTTCCCAGAACAAAGCTGGGAAGGGAGGGGGAAAAGAGGGAGAGAGGGAAGGAGGGACTGGCAAAGAGAGGACTGGCATACTGGGATAGTTATTTATCTATTTATTTAGCCATTCATTCATTCATTCATTCATTCATTTATGTTGGGGTTAAGGGTCTTGCTGAGTTAAGAAAGAAGTTTTATTTTTATTTGGAACAGTTTCCAAGGTAATAGGGTTCTGATCCTGGTTTTTTCAGACAGGCTGCTCCTGGGTGGCCCTTGACACACCTCATGTCTTAGACAAAACACCACTTTTCTCTCTCCGTCCTTGTCCTCATCCTAAGGAATGAATGTCTTCAGACCCAGAAGCCAGAAGCTCCAAGGAAAAGGCTGTTAGCTGAGATCTGGCCCCACTTTTGGCTTCTGAGAGTCATGTGCAGTGTGGGCAGGACTAGCTTTTGCCACGGTCCCATCAAACTGGCTCAATTCCTCTGGCCTTCTCCCTGAAATGGGACCACGGTTCCCAGAGGCCCGCCTCACAAAAGTGGGCGATTCCGGGTTCTGGATTCCTAGAACCCCCCACATCAGCATCTGTCCCCTCATCAGAGCAGGAGTTGAGCCACGTGTCCAGGTTTGGCTTTGAGGCTATGACCATTTTGCCAACCTTCATGGCTCCACTCTTTCGCAGGGGGAGGCGGTTTCAGGAACAGCATGGCAGCAGACACTAGGGTAATGGCATATTGAACACATGTCACTGGCAGCAATTCGGGGACCGCATTAGCCATTTTTCGAAGTGGAGCTGGAAGAGCCAGTGGGGCTGCTCTGTGGCTTCCTGCGGGGTTTAAGTGAAAGCTGCAAGTGCCCTTGATAAGTAAATCCTCAAAGTGGCTTTGCAAAGTACCAGATGGTCAAACGGAGGCATATAGGTAGCAGAGGAAGAGGCTCCGCTCTCTGTGATGTTTCAGTTGGTAGAATCCTAAGGGGAAAATTGCACACCTGTGTGTCAGAGAAGACAGGAAACCCACTTACATCATCGAGAGAGAAAACTGAGCTGTTAACCTGGGCAAGCTCAGTAGGAACGGGGCAGGTAAGGCTGTCTACCTGCGGATGCAGCCGCCTAGGTGATGTTTGCTCATATCACTTAAGTAAGAGGAAAACGGGGCCTTGTCTTCCCCGCTTCTCACATGAGGAACTCCAAGGCCGTGATGGGGCCACAAGTGAAATCAGCCCTGCAGGGGTCATTTGGCTTCCTAAGTGTTCCTCAAAAACCAGGGTTTGGACTCTTAACAACTCTGTATCAGTCTGTGACTTATTTCCTTCTACTGTTTCACCTACTCATTCATTTATTCATCTATTCAAGAAATCCTGGCAGATGAATGACATGCTGCCCACTGTTTAGAACATCATTCTTAATGAAGTGTGGCTGGGAAGGGGGAAGATAGGTAGGGGGTGGAGGGGATAGTGTGCCCAATGCGGGCGGCAGGGGGGCCCTCATCAGAGTTCACTGGAGGACAATTCATGCTTCTGTACCCTGAAGTTCGGTTAATAGTTAATAGATACTTGCCATATGCTTTAGGGCGACTGGGTAGCAGGAAGGTTGAGAACTGCCTGTGCAGTAAATAGATAATTACAAGACAAGGCAAAGAGCCACGAGGCAAGAGAGAACATGTGCCTGTTGGGAGTCCAGAAGAGTGGCATCAGAAGACGGAGTCCAGGAGGCTTCGTGGCAGAAGTGACATTTGAACAGAGTATTAAACGATGAACAAGAGTTGGCCAGGAAATTCCCAGATGGGAGAGTCCACAAGAAGGTTCAGAGCCTCGGGAGCGCCTGGGTGGCTGAGTGGATTAAGCCGCTGCCTTCGGCTCAGGTCATGATCTCAGGGTCCTGAGATCAAGCCTCACATCCGGCTCTCTGCTCAGCGGGGAGCTTGCTTCCTCCTCTCTCTCTGCCTGACTCTCTGCTTACTTGTGATCTCTCTTTCTCTGTCAAATAAATAAATAAAAAATCTAAAAAAAAAAAAAAAAAGGTTCAGAGCCTCAACTAGCACATACTGAAACAAGGACTATTAATGCCTGAGTAGTCCATGATCAGGCATAAATTGTCCTAAGTAATTTTTCAGAACACCAAAGAGACTTTTTTTCCTTCAACAATTCCATCATTTATTATGCAACTAAGTCATGCTCATTGTGGGAAAATAATGAAAAAAAATACGGATACAAATATTTAAAATGTGTTAAATTTATTTTAGTCATAATTCCATTTGAAGATGACTACTTTTAATAATTGGGGTTTAACTTTTCAGACTTCTCTCCCTAATATGTAGCTATAATCTATCTATATCTATTTCACATAAAAATATTTATAATTTTGAAATGAAGGTACAATCATACTACCTATTTTTCCCCTCAATCAATATATTGTGAACAAAAATGATTATGTCTAAAGTGTCAAACTACGCATTTTAACCATCTTGGATAGAACTGTTCTGAAATGGAACTTGCTCTCCTGTTTTTTCCAGGGAGCCAACACCAGAGCTTGGCTTCATTCATGCCTGCCAGCTTCCGGCTGGGCTATAAACTGGGATTGAACTCAGCTGACGAGGAAGGAGTCAGAGAGTGTGTGCCAAGCTGAGAGCTTATATCTTCTCTTCAGAATGTAGCTGCTTCCTTCCTGCAGTCAGCTGTCCCTTCTCATTGCTTTTAAGGGCTGACAAAGCAGAAAACCAAGCCTTTCAAGTGCATGGGAAGGAGTATACCTACGTTGTAAGCCCCGTGTGGCATGAAGCAAAGTGACTTTTGTTAATCAATATTCTCTTTCTCAGAGGCGAGTAAAAGAACATTTCCTAAGTATCTGTTATGTGCTGGACACATGCTTTATTTTATTTAAGTCTCCTAACAATCCTTTGAGAGAAGTATCTTAGCTCCATCCTCCAAATGATAGCCTGATCCCAGAGAACATTCATTGCTTTGTCAAGGATCACGGAACTGTAAGGACCAGAGCTATCCTGGAACCTGGTCTATTTCACTTCCAACCCCCTGCTATTTTCACTGTACCATATCTCTTGCTTGCTACCAAATGTTGTGCTGGGTTTGAATTGATGACATTGTCAGAGGCATGGCCACTGGACTGGCGGGATGCTTCTGTGTGGAGAGGACTTGGCCTCCCACATAATTCTTCATGACCTCTGAATAATAACTGCTCCTATTAGATGGCACCAGCATTCCCTGGCCTACCACACTCTGTCTTCCTTAGGAAGGGGCAGGACAGTCCAACTTATATGTTGGAAGGACTTCTCCGGCATCATGTAGAGTGTGGTTGGAAAGGGCCAGACCAGAGGAAAAGAGAAAAAGAAGGTTTTTGCGGTGACATAGTTCACCCAGATCCATGGCAGGGATGGTGGCCAGGGGAAGGAGGGAAGCAATCAAAGACATGTCTGAACTAAGACTGACAGGATTCGGAGTCCATCTGATTGTAGGGTGATGGAGAGGGGGGAGTTATGATGACTTCTGGGTTTTTAGTCTGAGTACCATTCACTAGGGTACAGGAAGAGTGGACTTGGGAGAAGGCAGGGTTGGGGAGGGGAAGAAATGATGGATCTTGTTTGGGACATGGTACACATAAGCAGTATTGTGCAAAGGTAACTGTCCATCGGATCTCTGTAATTCTGCTATCATGGGGTGATATTAAAGTCATCTGCATTCCTTCTGCACCCTGGCAGGGGTGAGGAGCTGAGCTCAGGACAGAGAGGCTCATCGGTGAGCTGGTAAACGTTTAAGACAAAAAGCCTTGACATGGAGCATTTGCTGATTTGCTGATTTCTGTGACCCTATGACCATTTTCAGCTGAATGTGAAGTTGGAAAGTGAAGTGCAGTAGCACATCATTATATAGTGTTTCCCCCCACAGATAAAATAAAACTAAATCATCTCAAGAGATGATTTAACAATAAGATGTAGCAAAATAATTAGGATCATTGTGGGTGTTTATTTCAGTTTTAGTGTCATTTAATTGTAACTTAATTCTTAATTAGCAATAATCATGCCTTGGATAAACCTCATTGGCTACAATACTTCCACAGCACAAAGCTATAATTCAATTTTTAATGATGTCTGTGTTTAACAACCAGCTCACAAAATTCTTGACAATTAGTACACCACTGGAGAAGCTCCAAGAAAGGACAAGTTGGAAGAGTTATAAATCTACCTCCTTGTCACACAGGCTGAGGGACTCCCCCGGTTCACACATCTGGGAGGGCAGAGTCAGGCCCAGGACCTAGAAGGAGGCTCTTGGTCCTCCATGCTTCCTGATGGCCCCTCAGTGCCCTGGTCAGTCACACAGACCCAGGGAAAACCGTGTGGTCCTTGACCCTAGGGGGGTGATTCATGTCACCCTGGAGTGAGTGACTCAGGGAAGAGGCTGCTGGGCGGCTGGGAACAAAGAGAACCGGGCAAGATTTATTTCTGCTAGGAGCTAAATGCGAGGCTCAGATACTTTTTGCTGTTTCCAGTGCCTTTGAACTGCCTCTGATTGAGCAATTGCACATATTTCCAAGAAGAGAAAATTTTTTCAAGTGGACTTATTTTTAAAAAAGAATTGCTGAAGTGAACAAGCTGGGGAGGAAACCTGGGGAAATGTTTTGGCTGACTTCCTGTCATGGCTGGGGCTGGGCTGGGCTGGAGTGAGATCTGGTCCTGGCTTGACCATTTTTCAGGGTACCTAGAACCCGATCCCAGGAATTTGAGGGTTTCAACAACCCACTTCCTCCAAAATGGGACCCAGGGTCCAAGGAGCTTCCTGAGTGCCAGGGAGTTAGGGTGAGAAGGGTGCACTCATACCTGGTATCATCTGTTCTGGCCCACTTGACAAGATATCCACCATGCTTTCTGTGAGTCGTTAGTCAGTAGATGACTCCCGAATCAGCCTTCTTAAGGCACCTTCAAGTCTGGCAACTTTGCTCCTAGCTACATAGAAATGATTGTGCCATGTGCCCCCTGCTTTCACCCACCCATCCCCTGGGATGAGAGGAGTCTTGTGAGACTGTCCAAAGGTCTTGTCTATCAAGTCATTCCAAACAACCTTTAGTTCTCTTTGGGGTCTTTTCCTCAGGGTTCTCTCTGGGAAACGGGACCCAAGACCTCTCTGCTTTTAGAGTTCGGGACTTCCCCCCCATCTCTCCAGGGAAGCAGGGCATAGGCTCTTTTCTAGTGCCTCACCAGAGTCCATACTCTCATTGCTTTTACATGGCCTCTCCTGTCTGGCCCTTGCCCCATAATCTTTTACTAGTCCTAGGGGTGAGGGGAGAATTATGCTTACTTAGTGTGCTTTCCCCAAATCTCTTTTCTGTACCCTGAGCCCTCTTCATTTCCCTAAGGGCTAGCCCCTCACTAGATATGAGCAGAGACAGACTCCCTTTTCCATACCCCTTGCTGCTACACCTCTCACTGAGACAATGAGCACAGAATGGCCTCCATGTTTGTGTGAGGGAAAGACAATGGGGGGAAAGGAGTTTTGAGGGGAAGGGAGGAGTCAGTTACTACTTTTGATATCTCAGGTGTCCCCTACTCCAACCCCCTGCTGAGCACAGTGGCTGCTGACTTTTGCACTCTTCCTATTGGGGCTTGCTCAGCATCTCCTCCTGGAGATGGTCATGACACTGGTCTGAGCAGGAGCTGGTTCACTCCAGGGCTAGAATGGGTCTGAATTGGGGGAGGAAGGTACCCCCAGCCAACAGAACCTATAAGAGATCCTCAGGCCTGGAGAGCATGGCTAGAGAGTGGAGACACCATGGGGTGTTGGGAAGTGCTCAGGACCAGCCTCCCTGAAGCACTGCCAGACTGCAGCCCCTGTCGTCCCCCCTGCCTCCATGGACCAGAGAGATTGTGTTGAGGGCAAGAAGTCATTGGGAAGTCCCTTCCACCCCCTTACTGTTCCCTCTCTGTTGCATCTTTCTTCTGCCCTTCTATACTCCACCCTTGCGTCCCTGGGACTGCCCACAGCACAGATCTAGGGCTGACCACAGCATAGACCTGAGATGACCACAGAACAGGTTTGAGATGACTGCAGCACAGATCAATGGCTGACCACAATGCAGACCTGCATTGTGACCACATATACTGACCACAGTATAGCCCTGGGATGACCACAGCATGGACCTGGGATGACCACAGTACTTACCCTCTCTCTCTAACCCCACTGGTTGCCCAACAGCAAAGTATGTTTGTCAACAAGAGTAAATGCCAGGGTGTAAGGCCCCTGATGGTTTTAATTCCAATCACATCTAATTGTCTTTTATCTACAAGTTTGTACAGAGAAGTCCTGGCGAGGTCAGGAATATATTTCCTTTACCTGCAAGAGATGAAGCTTGAACTCTGCTATTCAAGATTAATGGCAGACTCTCTGGACTTGCTTGGATTTTGATGCCATGATTCAGAGAACTCAGCTGTCCTATTCAGAGAGTGGGAAAGGAACTCATTGAGTACATACGATAAGCCAGCATCTTGCTTGTATTCTCTAAGTTAATTCTTATAACAACCTTAATAAAGTCTCCATTTTACAGATGAAGAAACAGAGGCCAGGGGAGACCAATCCAGCAGGGAAGAGGCAGAAGAGAATTAGAATCCAATCTTCCAGGTTCCAAAGCCCTCTTGCAGCATCCCAAGGTTAGGAAGTAGGATGGTGTTTTCCTGAGTTGAACCCTGCTTAGGCTTGCTTATGGCATCTAGGACCCAGTTCTGCAGTTAGCCAGGCCCAGGGACCCACAGAAGTGCCTCTTAGCACTTTGACCTGATCTCTGATGCCCCAGATTTTCTAAGTGTGTGGGGGGACTACCCTGGGGTGAGATTGGGAACCAAGGAGTACCCTCTCTCTCTCCCATGAGAGTAACCACAGGAGGAGGAAGATTGGAAGGCACTGCCAAAAGATGCCTGCTTTCACAGCATGGACACATTTGTTTATCATATACCGAAAGCAAGCCCTTCAAAATTAGAGGCAGAAAGCTGATGTCTGTAGCAAGGCCTGGGGAATAGGGGTTCTAGGACCTTCTCTGATGGCCCCTCACTCACGAGCATGGCTTTGATTAAGTCTTTGCCCTTGTCTGGACCTGTATGATGGGAGCAGGAGGCAGGACTGGCTGATCTGCAGTGGCCCTCTCCATCATACTCTGAATTTGCAGAGGGACTGAGAGAGATATGTGTGCACTCACCCCAAACAATTCCCTTCATCAAATTCTTCATCTAGAGATAGACCAGTGGTATTAATAGCAACCTAATCTCTTTCAAATTCTTTGTGTTGCTAAAATGAAAGCAAAAATTCAAAGCTGGAAGAACAAAAAACCTCCCTTCTGAGAATTCTGAGTCACTCCAGAAAGGTCAGTGGAGTCTGGGTTAACCCGTTTTTTTCCCAGAAGGGCCTCTGGCTCTTCCCCGGACACCCAAAGATTAACAAAGAAAATGTGAGAGCCACTCAGCTTGTAGACTGTGCTCCTGGGTCACTGTGATTCAGAGAGCAGTTTGGTTTCCTCTGGGCTGATGGCAAGGCTCTGAGAGAGGCATTCTTGGGGCCATTATAAAGGCCACTGCTTGCCAAGACCTCTATCTGTGAGCCAGTGGGCTTGACCAGTTGGGGACTGGGGAGTCAGACAGACCTCATGGGTTTTGTGACTTTGAGTAAGTCTTTAGGGCTCTGATTCCTCACTTGTAAAATGGGATTAATAATTATTATTAATAATAATATAATAATAGTACTGGGGCACCTGGGTGGTTCGGTAAGTTAAGCATCTGTCTTCGGCTTAGGGCATGATCCCAGGGTCCTGGGATAGAGCCCGGTGTTGGGTTCCTTGCTCAGCCAAGAGACTGCTTTTCTCTCTGCTCCTCTCTCTTGCTAGTGCTCTCCTTCTCTCTCCCTCTGAAATAAATAAATACAATCTTTAAAAAAAAATAGTACTTATGAGGTTTCTGTAAAGGCCCTCGCTAAATCATGAGCCGTGATGGCGCTTGCAGGGACACGGGCAACCACCACAGGAAGCCAGTGTCCCTCCCACAGGCTTGGGGTGCAGGATGGAGGTGTTCGGCCAGCTGTGAATGGGCATGCCTATGTTTGAATGGCTACTTCGTCAGAGCAGCTCTCCTGCCCTCCTGCACTCTCCCCACAGCCCACAGGGCCCTACAGTGGCTTTTCCAGGGGGCAGAGCCTGTGCAGCTGATCTAACAAGTGTGGGACTTTCTGGGGTGAAAGTTTCAAAGGCAAACAAATGGACAGTTGTATGAATGGAGAAGTCAGAAGGCAGGTGGGTGAATGGATAGCCTGACAGATAGATGGATAGGTAAATGGGTGCATTTGTTACCCTACAGTGGGAGTCTGCAACCTCAAACTGTAGGCCCACACTTTTGCCCTCATAAGACCCCTGCCTGACAAGCTGCTGCTTCCTCTACCTTGCCTCCCCACCACCGCCCATGGCTCCAATGGGAATGTACATTCCAGTTCTCTGTGGGGCAGATTCCTCTGTTGGGTTCTACTGCACTTTAGCAGAACTCCAGGTGGAGGAGATAGAGGAGAGGAAGGGGTAGATGATGGGTTTGGGGTCAGACTAGCCTGCATTATAATCCTTGGCCTGGCGCTTATTAGCTGTGGGAGCTCAAGCAAGTTATTGAACCTCTCTGATCCTTACTTCTTTAATATGTAAAATGGAAATAATAAAACCCATCTCACAGGGGTTAATTAAGCAAGATAGCACTTGAAAGCACCTAGCATGGTATGTGACACTCAGTAGGCAAACTAGAAATATCTAATGAATGAGAGAATGAAGAAAAGTATAGTAGTTTGCTTTCTTTCATGAGCATGGTTGGGGGCAGATAAAATATTTAAATATGGATTAGAGATGTTTGGCCTTGTCAGTAACACAAATGATTGGAGAGTTATCCCAGCAGAGGCTTAGGTAATTTGCACTAGGTACAAAGGTTACTGGACCCAGTTAAGTTGTTTCCCTCCTTTGCACCTCAGTTTTCCTTCCTGTAAAATGGGCCAAAGTATATTATTAAGCACAGGCTGGGGACAGAATGAGTAAAATCCAAAAAGCTGACTGGCTCTTGACAATGACCTGTCTAACCCTTTCCCCACCAGGCTGAAGAGGTAGTTAGAAGGGCCCTGAAAATGGGTTAAAGAAGGAGCAGCTCAGAGACCAAACATTACCGAACATTTTTTCCTTTTATGGGTCGGTGCTCTAGATCACCACTTCCTGCAGATTATATTCCTAACTTTGCTGTGATGGATGCAAGGTCTGTGTGCCCACAAACTCCAGCAGAACCCAGATGTCACCCTGGGGGAAGGACTCTGCTGCTACCTTGCTATTTTAAGCAGAGAGTTTATAATAATGGACGGGAGAGCAAGCAAACAGGGCAGGAACAGCGTGGGAATGGCCTTGGCAGGCAGGGCTGCTGGAGCTCCCCCTGAGGGGTTCGGGGTTCTGTCTTGTCAAGCGTGAGGCCACAGTCAGCCTCCACTCTGCTTTGTCCTGCAGCAACTTACATCTCTTAGTGTTTGTCTCACTTAATTCGTTTCTGTTTTGCTTTGCTTTCTGAGGGACTGACTTAAATTAAGGTCTTTCTTGAAGAGCAGGAGGAGAGGAGGGACAGAAAATGAGATTTTTTAAAAAGATTTTATTTATTTATTTGACAGAGAGAGATCACAAGTAAGCAGAGAGGCAGGCAGAGAGAGAGGAAGGGAAGCAGGCTCCCCGCTGAGCAGAGAGCCCCATGCAGGCCTCCATCCCAGGACCCTGAGATCATGACCTGAGCCGAAGGCAGAGGCTTTAACCCACTGAGCCACCCAGGTGCCCTGAGATATTTTTTTGTGTGACTTTTTAGGATACCATGATCCCAGAATCATATGAAATGGGACCATTACATTCATGGTTTCTTGTCCCTAGGAAGAGTCAAAGAATTCAGCGACACCTAGGGTTGAAAATGGCCCCTGGAGTGTGTTAGGAATCCTATGACCATTACTCAGGACTTTGCTGGAACTCTCCCAGAAATGGGGAGTTTATTACCTTAAAAAGTAGCCTGTTTCATCTCAAAAAGTTCCAACCACTAGAGAGGATTCCCTTGCCTTGATCTGACCTTTCATTCACTGGTCATGCACTTATCCTTTGGGGACAACAGAATTACAGGAATGAATTTCAAGTATCTGAGAAGCACTTTTATTTTTCCCTGTACCATCTATTTTCCAGGCTAAAGATCTTTAGTTCTTTAAAGACAAATTCTTGCTTTCTGCATACTGCTTCCCCTTTTTGGAACATACTCCAATTTGTCTGAATCCTTCTTACCACTCCGAGTGCAATACACTTCGCATAGATTAAGGTGGAAAAGAAAGTAGAACTGTCACCTCCCACGTATTACTATTAAGACAGCCTGAACCGTCACATAAATCCATCATCGCTTAAGAGGTTTCTAGGGAAGTGCACCAACTTTCCCAGTATAATTGGGGTTTGTGAACAGTCTTTTGCTAATGTCAACCCCTGTGACCATATACTTTATCCAGCACCACTGATGTCACTGCTGCTGAAATCCAAGTAAAGGTAATAGAAATTAATCACAGAGTCAGCCTTTGGGTAGATCTGTTGCTTATTTCATCCATACAGTGGCTGGTTGGGATGAGACACATAGTATGCCCTGGCCTTATATTCTCGTTCCCAAGAGACAGGTTGAATCTGTTCAGTAGGGCTTCTCCCTTCCTCTCTCACCTTCCTCTTTAGCTATTCTGTTCAGAGAAATTTCACTCAGCATTTCAGCATTCAAGGTTCAGCTCAAACACCATTTCTAACATGGATCTAGTCTAAAACTTTATCTCACCTACTCCAATTTTCAGAGTTGGGGATCCTTTTCTGAGATCCTGCAACTTCTCTTACTTAAAAGTCTTAACAGTGACATTGTTTTCATACTGCCTCCAATCACTGGACTCTGCTCCTCAAGGAGTACCACGTCTTCATCATATTTAAGTCACCAGCACCTGGCACAGGGCCTGGTAGGGTTTGTGTAAAGTCAGTGTGGTGAATGAACGAATGATTTCGTTCATGGATTTCCTACTTGAGATGAGACTTCTTGAGTTGACCAGCAGAGGTCACCCCAGTTGTTTGAGAGCTGAATGGGGCTACCATTCCACTGCCGAGACTGATAGAAGTCAAGATGGCGGTCACATTGACCAACCCCATGGCTAAAGTTCTCTAGTTCTTTAAATACCAGTCGACAAGCAATTTCTCTTCTAGTTATCAATGATGAATCAAATCCCTGCCTTCCTCAGGAAGCTCAGTCAACAGTGTGTATGTTGGATAGGGGCATCTGTCAGAGTTGTGGCTGATGTCAGATCTGAGCCTGCCCATAACCCTCTAGCTCTAGGCCCTTGGGCCTTCCCTGTGGGACCAGAAGAATATCTAGTATCATGGGAGGTGGTAGGGCTTTCTGAATTCCACCTATAGCTTCCTGCAGCCAGCACCCTTACATAGGACCTAGGACATAGTAGGTACTCCGTAAATGACAGTGTTCTTTATTTTTCCTGTGTGTGTCCCAGTAGCCCCTGACTGTGTCTGAGGGCAGGGTCTGCATCTGGTGGCTTTCGTCTGCTGACTAGCAGATCACCAACTTCAGGAAATCTCTGAAGTTATAGAACTAGACCGGTTGCTCGTTCTGCAGGTCCCTGAAGGCTTCTCCCACCCCATTAGGGAAAGAGGACGTGGAAGAGTTTAGTGGGGGAAGAGGCTAGGTAAAGGCCTATGGACTCTGGCTGAGCTTCCTGGGCTGCAGATCTCTAATCAGGTGGCCTCTGTGAGCACCTACTCTGTGCTCACTGCTCTATATCATTTCATCCTTAGAACATTTCCTGCATGGCAGGCATTCTTATCTCTGTTCCTCTGACAAGGAAAGTGAGGCTCAGAGGTAAAGCCGATGTTCAAGGCCACACAGCCAATGAGTGGCAGAGTGGGAACTCAAATCCAGGTATAAGGTTCCAAGGCCTGTGTTCTTTCTACCTTGCTATCCTGCCTCTCCAGACTGAAACCTCACATTACTGGCCTTTTCTAAGAAGAAGCAGAGGAGCCAGGCCCACTGGTTCAAGTCTGTTGGAGAGATCATGGTCCTAGACCTCTTGATTGGTGAGAAACATGAAAAAATAGTAGTTGTAAGTAACAGTAGTTAGTAGTTACAAGTTAGGACAAGTAGTTATAAATTAGCAGTTACAAGTAAAACCAACCCAAATTTACTTAAACACTAAGAAATTTAATTGTTTGTATAACTGGTGAGTACAGAAAGAATTCAGGCTTCAGGTGAACTTTGATCGAGATGAACCTTCTTTGTTTCTGCAAGCATCTTGGCCCTACTCCCTCCTCTACGTGTGTCAGTTTTATCCTTAGTCTGGACTTCCAAATGGAAACAAAATGGCATCAGTAACATCAGGTCTTACATCTGTGCATTCTACCACCCAAAGCAAGATAAAGCACCTGGGTCCCAGAACACTCCAGTGGGCTCACTGGTTTACAGTGGACCTATTTTCTATCCCTGAGCCAATCACTATGGTGAGATGAGTGAGATGATGCTGACTGGGTCAATACCAGCTGGGCCTCAAGTTTGCTACACCATGAGACAGGATAAGCCTGGTTTCTGGGTAAGCAAAGAAAGGTTGCTCCAGGTGGACACGCAGAGGGTACACAAGATCCACCCTGGCTGGTGGAGCCTCCAGAATCACAGGCCCAGTGAGGGTTGTCCTCAAGTGAGAGAGCCCCATACTGAGGGTCAGAAAAGCTGTTGATGGACATGAGGCCAGCCATGGGGTACAAAGTCAAGAAACAACCTCCTCTTCCTCAACCCAGGCAAGGAAGTCAATGTGGTAGAGTGAAAAGAGCCTTGGCTGCAAAATTGGAAGATCAGGATTCAAATGCTTGGTTCTTTGTATGATTTTGGCAAATGGCTACCACTCTCTGAAGCCATTCTCTCTTCTATAAAATGTGAATACTAATGCCTACATCAGAGATCATTATGAGGATTAAATTAGGTGATGTTGGAAATGCTCCTAGGATAGTGTCTGGTGTGTAGTAGGCACTTAATAAATGATACATAAGTACAAATCTGATCCCAATGGAATGTCCTCCATTAGCTATGGCTTTGAGGAGTTTGAAGCAATTTTCTCCCTTCTGGGATAGCTGTGTTTACTCTAAGGACCAAATTAGATGGAAAATCTCTAAGGTCATCTCTGACTTTGTAAACAGAGCAAATGAACAGGAGGAAATGCAATTCCAAATGCCCTCTCCTAGCCTAGTCCAGCCTCTGGTGTTGATGCAAACTCGATCAGGCTTTTTCTGCAGCTCATGGCTCCTGGAAATGGAATCCAGCCTGGGTCAGGGATGGGAGTGGATTTGACTTGTCCTTTTGGCGTCTCCTCAGCCTGCGGAGCCCAGGCCTCTTGGAGCATCTTGGGGCTGACGCCGTGGAGGTTCCGGGCACACGCGGCCACTCCCGCCAGGAGGCTGCCATGCCCCACATTCCCGAGGACGAGGAGCCCCCTGGAGAGCCACAGGCAGCCCAGAGCCCCACCGGCCAAGTAAGTGCCCCCTCCTTGCCTGCAGTTAGTCTGGCAGGGGCCAAGCCAAGTACCCTGGGCTGGTGCCACATCACTCAACCTGGCCAGAGAGTTTGCTGACAGCCTGTGCAGGCTGCAGTGGGCACCTGGGGAAGGTATGTGGCTGCCACACTGAGGAATAAATACCCAGAGTCCATTTGAATTGGCCAAGCCCCCCTGAGAGTGGAACCTCCATGTCTGACTAAAGTTTCCTGGGAAGTCCAACCACCCTAACCCTGCGGGCACCCTCCTAGAATGGAGAAAGACTTGGAGGAGAACAGAGGGCCTTGTCATGTCAGGCTTATGGTCACCAGCAAAAGGCCATTTAAACTGAGTCTACTTAAAATGAAGATCAAAATTTTATAGTAGATAGTGGAAAAGATTTTCAGTAAAATTGTATTGTAAAAAAAAGAAATGATGAAAATAAATAAACTTAAACGGTCTCATTGTGATTGCATTGTAAAAATGAAATTATGAAAACAAATTATTTTAGCTGTACATATAACAAAAAATTGATTATGTGCTACTTTTTTTAGATGGAAAAAAGAATTGTGTTGATTTTGGCATTGGTATATTCTTTATGCCAACATGATAATTTGTTCACATGAACCACATCCCTCACATTTTACTTTACAGCACCTCAGTTAAGAGACTGTGTGTTTAATATTTAAGGGCTTCATTCATTTTCCCAAGGACCCCTATGGATCCTCCAATATGCAAATCATTTTCTCGTAAAGAACCTATCTTGTCTCATCATCCTTGTAATGTTTTCTTTGTTAGCTACTCCAGCTCCGTTTGCCCTTTACTGGTCCAAGACCTTGCATGTGAAGTTTTCCAACACTGTTTTCTTTGATTTTATGAACTTTGCAGTTGGTTTGCCCTTGTACTAGCCCATCATATCTGACAGATGTCCGAACTGACCTCAGCCGGAAGGGACTTGTTAAGGGAGGGAAGGATGTATGAGTGAGCATTAATTTGGTAAGCAGGCAGACTCTCAGTGAACATTTTCATGTTCGGATGACATTTGTTTTCTTGCATGTCATAATTGTGGGAACTCAGATAGTAAATACTTAGAAAAGAATGGCTTCTTGTATCTCCCTCTTCCAAACTTGGATTGAGATGTTGCAGAACTTGGTACACTTGGGGAGCCCATGAATTTCCAAGTGGCGGTGAGCCAAGCCCCCATGCTTTTGGCCACCGGCAGTCAGCTCAGTGTTTTATTGAACCTCTTCTGGGAATGTCATGGGCTGGTGGGTGCTGCGTGTCAGTTGGTCTCAGTGGCAGGTTGCTCTTCTATGGGTGATGTCTGGTCTTCCCCAAACTGGGTACTCTGTTGCTGCTGCTTTTCTACCGCTGCTCCTAACCAAGCATGGACAATTCCCTTAAAACACTGGTAATAGTGGGCTATAAGTTTTAGCCAACAAAAAATTTAATACACTGAAAGTTTGAAGATGAAAGAAGGGTATGACAGCATAAAGCAAAACATCGCATGTGGATTCAAATGTGACTGCTCCTTCTTCTCAGTCATGACTTTCCCAGGTTCTGTCCCCTTAGCATCCTTACTCCCTAGCCCTGGGTTCCTTCTTACCATGGCCCTTCCTGACCCCTTCCACCTCACTAATAACAACAATGTGCTGAAGCCAGATTCTGATGTAAAATCTGGCTCTTGAATCCTAGCCAGCTCCCCCAAACAGCTGTCATGCCATGCTCCCCAAGAATACAAGTGCTCTGAAAGAAAGAAAGCATAATTAATTGGCAAAGCTGCAACTCCACTGTTAGTGAAGAGATCTTTTTACACTGAGTTTAGTTTACCTTTAGTTCATCATCTCATCTCTATAAATAACTTTAAGCCTTCTCAGGAGACTAAGACAAGATAGCACAAAAGCCTGCTAGCCCTCTTGACAATTACAACTTCAAACCACACCTAAGTGCAGCTCCAATGGGTCAGAGGTGAGCATGAATTTCCAGGCACAGCCAAGCCAGGGAAGGGAATCCATGAGCTATTCACACACTTGAGGGTCAGAGAGCCCTAATTGAACAGCAGGAGCTCCAGATTCCAGCTTTCCACGGGCTCATTCTCCTTGTGACCTTGAACCAGAACCAGACTTCTGTAACATGAGGTCATGGACCCCCATGATTTCTGAAGGGCCTTCAAATGCCATGATTCTATCTCTGTGCCTTTGGGACGTCAAGACAATAAAGGAAGTGTTTGTGATACCAGTAGCCTCTACATTGCTGGAGCCCAGCAGGAGAAGGACCCATGAGGACTTCAGGTCAGCTGATGCCCAGGTCCTTAAGGGAGGACCATTAACACAGGATTTAAGAATGTGGACTCTGGAGTCAGACCAAGCTGGGCTCCTCCACATCCTGGTCAAAAGACCTCCTGTGAGCCTGTTAACTTTTCTGTGCCTCTGCCTTCTCATCTCGTCCTCTGGGCAAGTGTTAGTGGCTGCCTCCTAGACTCTGATCAGCCCAGCCCTCTAGTACCTTTTTGACTTGCAGGACCATGGGGCTGGGGCAGATTAGACCCTAGACTGAAGATGACATCAGATGCAGTATCCTTTTATTCTCTGCCCTTACTAATAGACACTAGGCCTCCCTGAGTGCTCCAGTAGTCCAAGGGCATTGTCAGTGAAGAACACCTCCCTCTTTGACTCATCAGACAATCTACATTGGGCTTTTCAGGCAGCCACAGCCTCAGGGGAGGGTCAGGCCCTGTGAATAGGGCTGGAGCCTCCAGGGGCTGGTGTGCAAGTTCCTGGGAGCAGCGGAAATCAGGCAGCCAGGAAAGCAGGGTTGGCTAGGAGGATTTGGCTGAAATTCCCAGCACTGTGTGAACTCCTCTGTGAAGCAGGCAAAGAACCAGAGCATCCTTCTGAGTTTACAGCTCCCCCGAGTCCAGTCCTACTTCTAGTTCCTCAAACCCCAGCCCCCATTTTCCATCACTGACATGAACACTAGCTGAGACCTTCTCACACAAAAACACAAAAACTGCAGGCCTAGATCCTGTTTTTCTCTCTACATGCATGCATGCGTATACACACACACACACACACACACACACACACACACACATCCTTGAGGTCCCTAATCAGAAGCTGTAATCAAGACCCACAAAGAAATAAAGCTTCTGGACAATGCACTCAGTGAGGTTATGTCCTGAGTGTGTTTTCTGGGTTGGCCCTAGAACAGGGAGGGGCTCAAATGAATAAGCTTATAGCCAAGAGGTTTTGGCAGCAATAAAAGCTGTCAGGATACAAGCCTGGGACCTTGAGGGACCACAGAATGACAGCTAGAAGGAATACTAGATCTCATCTGAGACCCTTCCCTCCCAGGCAGGCAAAGTTCTGCATAGTGTGACCCCCCAAACAGTTACCTGGAAGCTTGTTAAACCCGGATTCCTCTGCCAACCTAGGCCTATCAAATCAGTGTCTTCTGGGTTGGATCTTGGGAGTTTGTAGAAGTAGCTCTCTACAGAGGAACTCCCCACCTCTCAAGGAAATCTGTGCTGTGGTTGGCCAGTTTGGCTTGCTGGTCAAGCTGGAACTTCCTCCCTGTGACTGCCCCTCAGTTCTGCCCTCCACAACTGCCTGTAGTGGGGTGAAAACCTACTGATGGAGGAAGGCAGTTTATGCATCCTCCCAGAGTCCCTTTTCCTCTCTTCCTCCAGGCATTGCTCCCAGATCTCTTCTTTGGGCATATAGCTACCTGTCTCCCCTAATCATGGGACACGAGACCTGGCCCTGGGCCCTAGAGGCAGCAAGACCAGACATCAATCATTTCCTGGCCTGTGACCAGCAGCCATGTCAGAAAGCTGACTTGTTAGAACAGCATGGCTTCCTCAGAAGTGCCTTGTAAACCTGAATGTGCAAAGACTTTCAGGTTAGCTCTAACAGCTGGCTCTAGTTTCCACCCAGATAATCCCCATCCTCTTTAAGGGCTTTCTGGAAGTCCCCAGGTGCACGTCAATGTGAACTCGTAAGCAGACCTCCGGCTTTCATATCGTCTGTTTCACCCCCATCTCCATCGTCTGCAACACTTAGTAATAATGCCAGGCACTATTCTACCGTATTAACTTTTTAAACTTTCAACCAACCTTATGAAGTAAGTATCATCATCCCCATTTCATAGCTGAGGAAGCTGAGGCACAGAGAAGTTAAGTAGCTTCCTTCAAGATTGTATAGCTCATAAGCAGCAGGCCCAGGATTTGAAACCAGACAGCCTGGCAGCTGGGGCTTTGCCTCTGGGGCCCTCTATGGGAGCACTTGGTGCCTGAGGACAGGCACTGTCCTGTTCTTTCGAAGTCCTTCTCTGAGACGGCCAACCTGGGCCCCGCAAATGCACTGCCATGCACACTCCAAAGCACTACAGGGTCTTAGTTCTGCTTGCCATTCTCTCCGATGCCTGAGCCCATGGGGCCAGAAAATACAGCTCAGTGTCACACATCCTGCTGAGAAACTGTGCTGCCTAATGTCTTCTTCATTCTTTCTCAGCCATCAGACAATAAAACAGCCCAACTCGATGCACGCCGACTCCTAGAGACACAGATCACTATGCAATTCCTGGTTCTGGCCACACACGAGTTACTCCCTCTGTACATCTCCCTGTGTGCCTACTCTGTACTGCACTTTCTGATCCTCTAGACAACTTGATGCTTACCCATGTTATACACCGGCATCTTTTTGACTTAAGATTACTGCAGCACTCAACTAACCAGTAGTATCCCTGCTCCCACCCTTCTCTCCACCTCCAATTTTTAATTAACTGAAAATTAGGTTGGCATGTGCTCTGAAGAATCAGCCCTCTGTGTGTGGCCCTAACAGCAAGGGATTGGTTGTGGAGCTCCTAGAACCTCTGACCACAAAGCTGCTGGGCCTCCTATTTTGGCTCAAAATTGGGGATCATGGTAGCTGCTGCCATGATGAATCTGGAATTCTCTCCCTGTTTGTGTCAGTGTAGTGAGAGACCCATCCTAGCTTACCAACATTAGCCAGTGGGACAGACCCAGAGCTGAGCATGCTCAGCTGTTCTTTTAGAAGAGAAAAATACTAAGTAGGCTTCCCCAAGCAGCCAGGGAGTTCTAGAAGGGACAGGAAATTCTTCCATTTCATAGGGATGCAAGGTATAGGTATTATGGCAGTGTGGAAAGAGCTGGGCTTCACATCCCTGAGTGGGACCTGGGGTAAGTTACTCATTTTGCCTGTTTCCTCATCCGTAATCTGAGACTTACCAGTAATAGCTGCTAACAACAGTGAACCTTTAAGGAAACTTTCCTATGTTCCAGACACTGTGCTAGGTTTGTGGGACACTTTATCTCATTTGATTTTCAGAAAATCTCTGTGGGATACTTACTGTTGTTATCCCCATTTAGGGATGAAGATTTGAAGCACAGTAAAGCAAAATAATGTGTACTAGCTAATACAGTTAAGTCACTGAGCCTGGAGTCAAACCCCAGGCAGCTTGACTTTAATTACCAGAATATATATATTATATAAAGTGCCAAGCATGGTCCTCATCTCATAATAGGCTCTCAGTCCCTAATACATCACAAACCAGTTTTTAAAAAGATTTTATATATATTACTGAAATCAATGCCGTAACCCCACTGTGAAAACAGTAATTATCACCCCCCGGGAACTGGAATTTCCGAGAAGTTAGGTATCATATCCAGATGCAGGGAAAGAAGCTAAACACGGGGCGCCTACATGTTCTAAACTAAATTCTTTATATTCATTATCTCAGATAACCTTCATGATGTCCTATAAGTTAGCTATGGCTATACCCAGTTTATGGATTAGGAAAACAGGCTTGGGAGGTTGTCAGTTGTCCAAAGGACATAGCAAGGAAGTGGTAATACCTGGATTCTATTGCCTTGTGGCTGTAAGCTGAGGAAACAGGGCTAGAATTATTATTTTTCTTTCTAGTCCAGAAAATACCCCACTATACTATAAAAGAATTTGAGCATACTGGAAAGGGACAACTATTCCCTCATACATGATAGGCACCCAATAAATATGGAATTGAGTTGAATTACTTAATACAGTTGACCCTTGAACAACATGGGAGTTAGGGACGCTTAGGGACGCTAACTCTACTGCACAGTTGAAAATCCATGTATAACTTTTGACTCTTGAAAAACTTAACTACTAATAGACAACTGTTGATTGGAAGACTTTATGATAACATAAACAATCATGACCACATATTTTGTTATATTATACATATACACTACATTCTTACAATAAGTTACCTAGAGAAAAGATGTTATTAAGAAAATTATAAAGAAGAGAGAATATGTTTAGAGTACCATACTCTTATAAAACCCCACATATAATTTCTAACCCACATTCAAGAGTGAATTGTAAACATTTATTGAATTCATTCAACAAATGTTTATTGAGCACTACCTAAGGCCCCACTCTCAAAGAGTTTACCTCCCTGTGAGTTTACAATCTAATGACAACTACTTTCTGATCTAATTTGCTTTGTGTTCTCTTCTCTGATCAGGAATATGAGGATCCTTGGTCTTGCTATCCCCAGAAATATCTAGAGCTTACCAACATGCTTTACCATATAAGGTAGACTGCCAGCTTTTCCCTTCATTTTATCCCCTTGGCTGTCCAGGCCCTGTGTTCACTGGCCAGGAGACTGGGGTTCTGTCTACACCTCCCCATAGGTCCCTTAGGAAATGTGTGAGAAAAAGGGTTGGGACCCAAAGAATCAACGGTCTGTAAGGAATGGGATTAAGACAAAATAGACAGTGCACATAAAACCCTGGGAACCTGGTGACAGCTGTGTGGCATGGGGACATGCCCCCGCCTCACTTGACGAGAACCCTCACGCCAGACTTCCTTTGTCATAGGCACTACTCTAAGCACTTTGTGAGCAGTAACCTCACAACAACTCTAGGAAGTAGGTATGATCATTATTCCATTTTACAGATGAGAAAGCTGAGGCAGGTAAGTAAGTACACTCCAAACACTAGCAACTGGCCAGTACCTTGAATGTCCAATTGAGGGTTTTGAATTCATCCTCTCTGAGCTTATCTTCATTTATCATTACCTTTTGCAAGAACAGCCTCAATTACAATTTTCAATCAAATATCTTCAAATGAATTATCAGTAAAACATTAGGAGCTAATGTATGAGATATTGAAACCATCTATTGGGCACCTGCCATGTGGTCTCATTTCCTTAAAATAGATATTATTATCTTTATTTTATAGAAGAAGAAACTGGGTCTCTATGAGGGTAAGTAATTGTCAAAGGCCCCACAGTTGTGTCATGGTTGTGTAGAGATTAAAACCTGAGTTTCCTGCTAAAATGTTTCCATTGGCTTTGTTTCCTTTCTTGTCCCCACCTGACAATAAAGCCAGAGTCCTGGATACCAAAGGCCCCACACATGGGGGGCAGTTGCTTGATATCCCATCCTTTATGGAAAAGAAGCTTGGAAAGGGCCAAAAGGACAGTTCCACCAGGATGGCTTCTAGTGTTTCTGGTCACAGAGTAACAATGTGAGATTGTAGCTGTGCAAGCACCAAAAAAAAAGTAGAGAAAGTGTTTTGGGAATTTTGATTATTACAGAAGGTCAGGAATGTATATTAAAACTACTTGTCTTTAGTTCCTATAGTGATCAAAGAAGTAGCTTACTATTTTTTGTTTTTCTGATTCTCCTATCTCCTATCTTATGCTACACATAAGCTACTTAGGTCAGGGCTGTGTCTTTTATGTGTATATCTCCAGTTCTCAGCCTAGGCTCTAGTATGTGGTGGGAGCTCAAGGAAGGATGGATGAATGACAGATGGGCAGGTAGATGGATGGATGGATGGACAGATGGATGGATGGATGGATGTGTGATAGGCTGGGTGGGTAGGTTGAGTGGGTAACTGGCATGACTAAATGCCTGGATTGGAGAGAGAAAAAAATGGAGGAACAAAAGGAAAAGAAGGGAGGAGGAGAGGATAGAAGATGGTGATGAATGAATGGCTTATTGGGTGATACGTTCTCCACTAAGTAGGACTAATAGACATTGCATGTGTTTCCACACTCCTGGTGTCTGTTGGCATGAGAGTGAAAACAGTGAAGAAGAAGGCAGGATAATCCAGTGGTTGTTGATCCCAGGCTTCTAGGGATAGAGTGGACAATGGCAGAAAAGAGCATTCACCAGAGGCAAGGCAGGCCTTGGGTGCACAGGGGGGTCCACAGGGTGGGCACTGGGGAAATTAGGGGAGCCAGGAACTAGTTCTCAGTTCTTGGCAGGGAAGAGCCCCATGTCCAGCAGACTTAGAGGAATGTCTGCTCTCTCCCATGGTCTTAGGACTTGCTGCTGGAATAATCATTTTCTCGAGAGTCCCCAGAGTCCTTTTATCCTATCACAAGAGGATCAACTTTTCTCTGTGGCCAGGGCCCCTTTCTACAGAGGCAGTCCCTGTTTGCTCTCCAGGCTATGAGAGAGGGACCTGGGAATACAAATCACCACAAGGCCCAAACTCCACCACCACCCTCACTATCTTCTTCATCATCATCATCATCACCATCATCATCATCACTATTATTGCTTTATCTTGTCTAATCCTTAAAATAAGTCCAGAAAATAAGAATTATTAGCTCCACATCATGTTTAAGAATATGTAACTCAGAAAAGTTAAGTGAAGTGCTCAAGGTCTTCTAGGTGGGATTCTGGCTAGGTTTCTCCAACTTCATTACCCCACACTGGCTTCTAGTAGGGTCCTTCTTTGTCAGGCTGTCTGCAGGGCCCAAGTATAGGAACTCAACTCCCCAGTCCTGCCAGGGCTGGGGCTGGAGCTGTTGCTTAGAGCTTCTTAGTCCAGGCCTAGTCATGTGACATTGGGGAAAGGAAGATAATATTCCCGTCTATGACACTGGCCTATATTTATCCCTGCACCCAGGCGGTTAGGAAACTGTTGCACATTCCTGGGAATTTATGAGTGAAATAAACATTTAAATGTTTCTATAAGGTTTATTTAAGGAGAACAAAATGTGACCTGCTGGCTTATTATAGGGTGAACTTGTGGGAGATGGTCCAGGCACCTAGTGCTTGGCTGACTCCAGGGAAGGGAAATGGATCCCTGGGGAGGCTGGACCCATGGAAAGGTAAGGGTATGATCCTGCCATCTCTCTTCCAGCTGTGTGTTCAAACTTGTGCTGGCTGGAGGGCTTCCTAGAGGAAGGGGTTTGTAAGGGAGGGAGCAGCTTGGAAGAATAACAGAGGAGTGTCAGAGTATCCTGCCCATACCAGGAAGCAGGGGAGGTGAGACCAAAGACCAGGGGAAACAACTGTAAGAATAGCATGGTGGAGTGGGAAGGCCAACAGGCCTGGTCTGTAGTCCTTCTTTCCCACTATTTACCATCTGTACAGCCTTGGGCAAGTCTGTTTTTTTCATTGGTAAAGTGGAGATTGAAGGGGAGAAAAGGGGAAGAGAAAATAAATGTATCCATAGCTGATTCCATGCTAAGGGACTTCGCTTTCCTCTTCATGATTTGATGACATCCGGAGGCATTATCACCCCCAATTGGCGGATGGGTATCTTGTTCATCTGCAGAATTGCTGGAGAGGATGAAATAAGGAAACATATCAGAAGTGTCTGGGACAGGGCCCCACACATAGTAGGTCTAAGAAAGTGTCACTGCCCTCTACCCACACTTGTTCCTTTGCTTCTTGTGTCTTTAACCCACACAGGGAAGCTCTACTTGATCTGAGGGGCAGGTGGTAAGAGAGGAAGTGGAGCCAGGTGAAGGTGGTCTTGGAGAAGGGCTTCTCTGAGAGTCAATGATTACAAGACCACTCTGGGAGTCATTGATTACAAGAACAGGAGAGCTTGTGTGGTCAGATGCCCTGGGAGATGCTCTGTAGCTTCATGACCAGAGGGTGAGGCCCTCCTAACTTAACTCCAAATGGTTGATCAGACTCAAAACTAAAAACAACAATCTTCTCAGAACCAAACTCCAAAGTAATTAATTCAGCCACAAAGGTAACAATAACAGAATATAACATCTGACACTTAATGAGCAATTTGCTAAGTGCCAAGTGCTTCTATGAGCTTTCTACTTCGAGCTATAGATTTAATGAAATGAAAATACAGTTATGTCCTTGCAATATTTGAGGCACACACAACACTAAAAAAATTAGTTGTTGTTTATTTGAAATCCAAATATAACTGGACATCTTGTATTTTAACTAGCAATCTTATTTCTGTATTAATTCATTTAATTATTGTAACTACCCTGTGAGATAGTTTTTTTTACAGAGGAGGTAACCAAGGCACAGAGAGGTGAGGTTAACTTGCCCAAGGTCACACAGCTAGTAAGTGAGCAGCTGTGTCATGCATGAATTACTGTGGCTCCCAAGCCCAAGGCCCTTGAAGTCCTCAAGTCAGTAACTTCACTGGCAGACTGTGTTTGGATATGCTGCACCGCAAGCTTCCTTGAGGCCCCGTCTTCTGTTTGGCAGCTCAGGATGGGAGCAGGGAGGAGTATTTACATGCATCACACACACTAAACTCTGGCAGAATTCACTCCAGAGGTTCCCTGGAATCTCCCACACTCTCCTGGATTCCTGTCTCCCTAGAGCTTGCTGAACTGAAACAGCCCACAGAAGACTGAATGTTCCCCACAAAAACAGTTTTGCCCAGAGCTTGTTCAGCCATTCTTTGTACCGATTAAGGAAAGAACAGTTTGATTTTATTATTGAATATTCTGCACACATTGGAAGGAGAGAGTAAGGAGCATTCCAGGACATTCCATCAGGGGATTAGAGGATTTCTCCATGATTGCTTTATGCCTCCTGGTTTTTAAGCAGCTTTGAATTGTGTGTATTTGTGGTTACATGCTTGGCACTTGCCACCCGTGGCTTGTTTCTGCCTTTCTGTTGAGCACCTCTGCCCTTTCCTGAGTGAGGGTGCCTACAGCCCCATACATGACAGCCACCTCAGGAGAGCTTTGCTGGAAGTGGCCTTTAGCCACTGGAGAGAAAACTTCCACCGGAAGCAGCTCCTCCAGTGTGTTGAAGACCATTTATGTCACAGTTAACACTAAGGGCACCAGGCCCTGGGCGCTACCTGGGGTGGGTGTGGGGGGTACTTTCCTCATTCTCCATCCCACTGTGCTAACTGAGAAGCCTTTCAGAGGCCTGCCTAATTCACTTTTCTCTTCCCAGGCCCTAGCATAGATCATAGCACATAATAAGCATTCGGAAGTTTGCTGGGTGAATGGGGAGAATAAAGCGTAATAATGTGCGAAAGTGTACACAATGACCTCTCTTAGACCCTAAGACTTTTGAAAACTAAGTCAATTGTAAGGAGAAAGGTTAGACAATCTGTACAATAAGTAAATGGATGGAGCTGGAAGTGTAAGTTGGGGAGGGAGGGAGAAGAAGAAAGGCTTCAGATGGGGAGGGTAAGGAAGTGAAAAGTCAAAGGGCAGGGGTAAGAGTGAAGAAAGGAGTTCTTCTTGTATTGCCTTTTTGTATTTTTGTATTTGCTGAATAATTCTTTAAAGCAATCTTTCTCAGAGCCTGGACCCCATGGACCACAGATTCATTAGGTTTCAGGTCGAACAGTTTAACTTCAGAGTCAAACCATGGATAGTTAGAAGCATGCATTTCTCTTTATCTCCTAGGGATGTTTATAATTATCAAATTTTCTCCCAAAAAAGCTTCCTTTTTAAAAATCTTAGATCTCATTGCTGGTTACTTCAAATTGCTTTGGGAAATAGGCAGTGTGTCAAGAAAATTAAATCAATAAATGAATTATATTCTACTTACTTAGCAGCCTGAATATATAAAATTCTTTGAGGCATATATTATAATCCCATCAGCACTAGCACAAATTTTCTTTCAGAATGCAACGTGAAGAAACTGATGTTTGGTTCTCCTGCCCTTTTTATGTAGAACTACCCCATCTGCATTAATGCCTGCCGGTAATTCATAAAAGCCCACCCCAAGGGATGGCAGAAACCATATGATATAATAAAATGAAAATGATATGTTAGCCAAAGTGCATTTCTTCCTGTTCACTTGTGGATTCATACAAGATAGAAATTCTCTAAATATGAAAGTCACAAATAAGATAATTTCTAGAGATCAAACAGTCATGGTCAAAATAAACTCCACCCAGGGAAGGAACTTCAAACATACTGTAAGCACAGTCAGTGTTTCAAATGGAATTCCCCCATGAGGCTATATGGAAAGAAACCTCATCAAGATGATGTCGAAATTATACAAGATGATTAAGTCCTAGAGATCTATTGTACAGCTTAGTGCCTAGAGTTAACAGTATTGTACTGTATACCTAAAAGTTTGCTAAGAGGGTCGATCTTTCAAGTGTTCTTATCACAACAACAGCAACAACAATAATAATAGTAGTACATAAAAAAGAAGGCAGGAAGAAACTTTGGGAAGTGATGGATAGGTTTATGGCATAAATTATAATGAGGGTTTCACAAGTGTATACTTAGCTCTAAACTCGTCAAGTTGTATACATGAAATATGTATAGCTTTTCATATGTCGATCATACCTTAATAAAGTGGTTTAGGAAAGAAAAGGTGTCATGAGTGGAGGAGGCTTTAAGCATAAACCTCCTGTGCTCCAGAAAACCAAGATAGGTTAAGAACTATGCACACAGGGGCAGTAACTTTGATGCCTTCAGGGCCAGGCAGGGAGCACAAATGATTGAAGCAAGCCAGCAGAAGCAGACCAAAAGTTACTCTGCAGAAATGTAGACCCAAAATTGCTTGGTCTCTTGGTTTTTTCCAGGAAAAGCAGGAAATCCAGAACTTAGGGAATTCCAATTATAGAATGTTGGCAACTAATATAAAAACTTATAAACACTACTCACAGCAAACAGCCCTCCAGGTCTCTGATTTGTACCACAGAGAATTTGTAGCTCAGAGAAAAGGCTTATTCCCTAATTGAGATCCGAGAAACCACATCAATAAGAAGCCCTTGTAGTGACATGAAGAGAAGCCTCTGGATAAACTTCAGCCCTTCTTTCTGCTCACTGGAGAATCCACACAGTAGAAAACCTCCCCATTCCTCCCTCTTTACCAGTTTTCCCCGTAAAGAGGCACCTGCCCCTGGCCCTGCCTGCCCCAGCTCCAGCCCATGACCTGCCATTTTGACACCATGATTCCCCTTTTTGACCTCAGCAGCTCTTCTGGATACTGTTCCACTGTGTGTCATCAAGACCCACATCATGACCCAAGATTCTCCTGCTTCCCTCCTGGCCCCTTGCAAGGCCCCAGCCTCTCTGCTGCTTGCTGGCCTCCTACCAGGGGACAAAAGGTGGGGACAACTGAGTAGAGCCATTGTTCATTTTAATGATAATTGTGATTAACAGGTTTTTGTATATTATATGAGATTTATCAAAGCATATACACATTCATCATTTCATTTTATTCACACAAACTTCTTTTGAGAGAGTGCAGGCCTTTTGACCATTTTATAGTTATGGGGACTAAGAGATAAGGTAACGGAAGGACAAAGCAAGTGACCATCAAGAATGATCATCACTAGTTCATCAAGTTTATACTGTCCATCGAAGGAGCTGCTGCTGCTTTGGGAAACTTCCTGAGGATCTCTTACAAGAGGAGTCCTTGACAGAAGGATGGATATCTGTGTCCTTGGAGGGACTGGAGCTCTGGAGTTATAAGGATAGTCTGGCCAATTCTGGTTCCAACCATAAGCATCATGCTGACTCTCTGTCACTCTACCCTGGCCAACTGTGGGTGTCCAGATGGAGAGTAACACAGCTCCAATTTATTGAAATTTCCTCAAAATTCCTAGAAGAATGATGGATACTGTAATAATTGGACATTTTCCATCATCTCAACCAATGTGTGCCGTGATGATCCATGAATGGAACATCTGTCAACATTTCTATGTTCTCTCTTTTGTTGGTCAGATTATTCCTAAACCCGACCTTCAGTGTTCTCCATCTCCAAAACCACAAAAACCAAACTCACTGGAGTAATGCCCAATGTTCTTCAGAAGCTGGCTCAACCTTTTATTCTATTTCCATTATTTGCCCCTAAATTAGCTTCCCGGACCTAAGTCCAACATAGGTGTGTTTGTATGTGTTGTAGGCTTCCCCCTATCAACAAACAATTATTTGGTACCAGCAGGGTGTCCAAGAACTCACTAATTCTGACACTATCTACCTGGAGATAGATCCATAGGTAAAGGGTTCCATCCTACTGCCCCCACTTCAGGCACCAGTCACAAGCCCAGGTTATCACCTGTGCTTCTGATGGATTGGCTAGAAATAGAGGTTCCCATAATCTCCTCGTCAGGTGGGATAATTTGCTAGAGTGACTCATAGAACTCAGGAAAACCCATTTATTCACTAGATAAATGATGTATTACAAAGGATATTAAAGGATATGCATCAACAGTCAGATGAAGAGATATGTAGGATGAGGTCCTGAATAAAGGAGCTTCTGTCCTTGTGGAGCTTGGGATGTGGCACAGTGGCATGTGGAAGTGTCTTGGTTCCCCAATATGGAAGCACTCTGAATCTCCTCCTCTTGGGTTTTTATAGAGGCCTCATTATTTAGGTATGATTAATTAACTGATTGGCCATTGGCAACTGATTCAACCTCTAGCCCCTCTCACCTCCTGGGAAATCAGGGGGTGGTACTGAAATTTCCAACCCTCTATTCATGGCTGTTACCCCTGGCAACCAGTTTCCACACTTGGGTGCTTTGCACAAGTCACCTTCATTAGTGTAAATCCAGTTGTGGTGGAAAGGGTTTGTTATAGATAACAAGCCACCTATTTCACCTTTATGGCTCTGAAGGGAGTTTAAGAACTAAGGACAAGAGAGCAAGTATTATAACAAAAAATCTTCCCATTGCTCTTATCGCTCAGGAAATTCCAAGGATCTTGGAAGCTGTGAGCCAGGAACTGTGGATAAAGACCAAATGTTTATGAAAAAGTATTTTGGTCATCGGATGACCAAATACATATATTTTCTTATAAACCACAATACTGCAGCATCCATCCTTGAATTTTCCTATCTTATATACCCCAGAGTCCATGCCCCAATTACACTGATAAATCCCCAATGCTCAGTTATGCCTTTTGCTAATGCTGTTCCCTTTGCCCCAAATCTCTCCCCTAATATTTTTGTCTTATGAACTCCCATTCATCCCTCAAAACCTAGCTGAAATGTCTTCCTGGAGAGTCTTTTCCAATTCCCCTGAGGAATTTTTTCCTTTCCTTTGAGCTTTCACAGAATGTGGTCCATATCTTATCACCTTAAATTTATTATAAGTATTCATTACTTCTCTATATCCCTTGCTTGGCTGTGAGGTTGAGGGTCTTCATTTTTCAAGCTGTGCCTGACACGTGATGAATCACATGTCTCTGTTGAATGAGAGAGAAAGGTAATCTCACAGTAATATAACTATTGAAAACAGCAAGTCATGTGCTAGGTGCTTTCTCAATACTGTTTTTAATCCTCACATCAACTCTGTGCATTGAATTTTATGATCATGGGGCCCAGAGAGGTTAAATAACTTGCTCAAGAACACACAGCTAGTGGATGATGAGTAGAAATCTGAGCACAGTTCTGTATGATTCTTATAAGAGGCAATGTTGCTTCCTATCCAGCCAAAGTCCCTGTTGTTCCAACTTTCTTTCCATGTGTCCAGGGATTCTGAGTGCTTCCTCCTCCTCCAATCCCTGCACCTCCCTCCAGCTGAACAGGTCCTAGACCACAGGGATCTGGCATTCCCTGGTGGGACTCAGAGACATTTCTCCAGCTTACCCAGCCTTATGCTTGAGGCCAAGCAAGGGAGGAGATACAAATGAAAACAGGAACAGTTGGTTTCACTAAAAATTGTGGGATTTAAGAAGCCTAGATAGCACTATATGGGACCCACTTAACAAGTAACAATGTGAAAAGGAGAGAGGACCTCTTCCCCACCTTGCACAGTAAGTGCTCAAGAACACAGCTCAACCCTGGATACGCAAGGGCAGCTCCCAGGCAACAGCTTTACCAGGGCCTGTAGAATTGAGAACACTTTTTAAGCTCTAGGAAGACGTAGTCCACCACCAGAGAAAGTGGCAACGGGGACCTACTGCCCTGAAGCTCCAGGAAACCACTCCAGCTGTGGGAGTTGGTGTGACATGCTTGAGAGTTCTGGGAGATAGGCCCTGGCAGGGATGTTAGGGTGTTCACAAAGAGCCCTGACAACACACACCAGTAAGGAGGGCAAGGAAGAACAGAAGGAAAATGATGAGAGAACATATAAGTAAACCCCTAGAGAGACTCCAGGCATAACTGGGAATGATTTTTTAAATTAACATATAATGTATTATTTGCCACAGGGGTAAAGGTCTCTGAATCATCAGGCTTACACACTTCACAGCACTCACCATAGCACATACCCTCCGCAGGGTTCATAACACTGGGAACGATTTTTAAATGGACGTACTATAACACTAGGTGCCAAAAGAACCAGAGAGACTGTGTATTACTGTTACCTAGTCCTATTTTTATCCTCCGTACACTGAGGTGTGGGGAAATGCAAGCTGATGTACATCTTTATGGACCTTACTGTATATCCTATATTGCTTTCGTTTTATTCTCTCACTCACTCATTCAATCAATATTTATTACAGTCCAGATATGGTTTTACCATTCACACAGCCATCACAGTGTAATAGTATACCGATTTCACCACAACCTTACTAACCTAGAATGGAATGACTCATGTTTGCTATTAGTAGTTTTGTTTTGTTTAGTGGTTTTGAAATACCTCAAATCTAAGGACTGGCTAATAACATCTGTTCTAATTTCAGAAATGTGTATTTCTTCAGATAAACATTTTCAAGGTTATACAATCAAACTGCATATTCCATGACCCATTGAACACATCACCTTTATCCAAATGTCACGAATACACAAGTGTGGGATCTCACTGTATACCCACCCACCCAATGTGTGGGTGCTACCACCTATTCTCCTGGTCTTCCTTCCCCAACCTGGCTGGCTGCAGCCTGTGGCCTCTGCACCATTCTTTTTCTAGATAATTAGTGAGGACTAACCAGGGATGGGTTAGAGGTTCCCGAATCTTAGTTCATAAAAAGTAGACCACATTAAGCTCAGTGAGTGTTTGCTGGGGAATGAAGGAGAAACTGCCCTTTCTTTCTTTCTTTCTTTCTTTCTTTCTTTCTCTCTCTTGTTTTCTTTCTCTCTTTCTTTCTTTTCCCCTGAATAATCCAAATAAACTGTATTCAACCCTGATAAATATGGTTTTGAGTGTCATAATACTGGAGTAAATGCTCCAACTCTAGCTCCTGGAAGCTTCCACCATCCCAAGCCTAACTCCATCTGTGTTTTGTTCTGAACCACCAGGGCCCTCACACTGCAGGAATATCCTGCAGTCCACCTACCATCATCCTGACTGGGGATGCCAGTTCACCGGAAGGAGAAACTGACAAAAACTTGGTCAACAGGTAAATCTCATGTTTGAGATTTATCTCAATCTTTGCACTGTGAAGAATAATATTTCCTAGCATGTGAGGATTAGATGGCTATATATACTTTTTATAAATCTTCTTTATTGATCATTTTATTGATGAAACAGAATCAAGCAGTTTTTCCAAATGAGAGCAAGAGCTTGAGATTTGTCCATTATCTTTCCCTTCCTGCCCCCAAATTGTTTTTCTTTTCCTGGATTTGGTTCTTGTACATTGCTAGCCTTTAAGCACAAATCATAGCAGGGTAGTTTTCCATAATAACTGCCCAAATAGTTGCAAACAGACCTGAGAGATAAGAGTCTTTGACCAAAGAATCCTGCCCCTGGGCAAAGTGAGTCCTGGGAGGAAGATGACCCCTTGGGAAGGACACGGGCTCATGTACACAGGGATGTCCCTGCCTCAGTTTGACCCAGCACTAACATATGCATTGGTCTGGCTGGAGTAAGACTAAGTATAATTTTCAAAAAGCTACAAAGATCATTCTTACACAAAAATATAGTGAGCATGTGTCAACGATTTATTTAACTTATTGATGAGGAAACCATCAGGATGACAAAGTCAGTTCAAAAGAGGATACAAAAAATGGAAATACATATATAATCAGTGGGGAGGAAAAGAATGCTGGAATAAGATGACTAAGTTTGATATAAAATAGGTTAATGTTCCATAAGACAGTGAAACCTTGTTTTTTATCTTTCTTCCCCAACAGAAATAAATCATCTACATCTCTACCAGACAATTATTCATATTTTATGAGTTTTCTACAGTTAGATGTTCATTCAAAGTGGGGGCCCTAATGAAAAATAAATAGCCAAAGTTACATTTCCTTAGAGCAGTTTTTCAAAAACTTTAGCAAGCATCAGAATCACCTGGGGGGAGGGGACATGTTCAATCACAGATGGCTGGGCCCCATGTCCCAGAGTTTCTGATCCATTTGGTCTGGGGTAGAAACTGAGAATTTGCATTTCTAACAAGTTCTCAAGCTTAGGCTTGTAAGATGATGCGCTGGAATGACTTTGAAAGAATATACAGGTATCTATTTACCTATTTACAAGCTATGGACAAATTTTCTTAACAAGATGACTCTGTTCTGCCTTTCAGAGCTCACAGTCCCCACAGGAGGCTTTCTCACCGACACCTGAAGGTTTCCACTGCTTCACTGACTTCTGTGGGTAAGGGCTAGTCTAATTATCTTATTTCTGCAACCAGAGATAGGGGTCCAGCTGAACGTATGTTTGAGCAGGAAGACTGAGATCTGGCAGCTCAGCCCCTTCTCCTCTCCTAATTCTCAGGCAGGTCTATACCTACAAGCCCAAGAAAGCAAAGTCAGTCTGCCCCTCTGTGTTTGAGCCCAGAAGAAGTATGATATCTAATTTTAATTTATTTTGGTAAAAAAGACAAGGCAAGAGGGTAAAGAGAAGGATGAGGAAGTCAAAAAGACAAAACAGCAGGGTGAAGCTCAATTCTGGGCCATAGGGTGCAGAGCCCTCTTGCTAGAAAGGCCCAAATCCAGGTAGGCATGTGTCTGAATGCACAGGTTGCCCAATCACCAGCTTATTACCCAAATGATTTCTCAGGGTCTGTTCTGGACCATTGGAACACAGATATAATACAGATTTGGTCTCTGCCTTCATGTTGCTCATAGTCTATGAAGAGACTGAGAAGTGAACAGATATAATCAGGACACCATATTATAAGGCCCTTTAAAGAAGTGTTAGGGAAACTGAGGCAAGAAGGAGATCAATTCTGTCTGGGGAGGGGGAAGGCTGTCCAGAAGACAGCATATTTGAATTGTGCCTTAGGAAGTTGGACAGATAGAAAAAGAAAGAAAAATCATTCTGAGTGGAAGAAGCAACATGGTAGGGGAGCAGGAACCATAAGAGAGTAACTGAATGCTCTGCTGCGTGAATTAGTCAGGAGTCTTTCAAATGATAGAAACCTAACTCAAACTATCTTACACTACAAATACATACATACAGAATTTGAGAAACAGGGCAGGAGATCATGGGGGAAGAGAGGGAAAAATGAAACAGGATGAAAGCAGAGAGGGAGACAAACTATAAGAGACCTTTAATCTCAGGAAACAAACTGAGGGTTGCTGGAGTGGAGGGGGGTGGGAGGGATGGGGTGGCTGTGTGATGGACATTGGGGAGGGTATGTGCTATGGGGAGCGCTGTGAATTGTGTAAGACTGATGAATCACAGACCAAAGAATAAATTGTATGTTAATTTTAAAAAAGAAAGAAAAATACATACACACATACATACATACAAATAAAAGCCAGAGTTTGTGGTTTCAAGGAGTGCTGAATCCAGGTGCTCTGGTTGGGTCATTAGCAATTGGCTCATCCCATCTCTCAAATATCCACCCATGTGTTAACTTTCTTTTTGGCAAATAGCTACCAGCAACTCCAGGCTGATATCCCATCAGTGGAAAGAGAGTGCTTCTTCTGTGTACTCAACACAATTCCCAGACTTCCTCTCCTTGGCCTTCCGTGTTGATCCCTGAGTCCATCTCTGTGGACAGGGGGATTGAACTCATCGATTGGCCAAGGCTCGGGTGAGGTAGGGGGACAGGGTTTAGCTCCTTCTTAACTAACATAATTGAGACTCAGCGGAGTTTCACCCAACACAAACTAAGGTTTCACCCAATGCAAATGACTGGAAGAAGAGGGAAGGGGGGCTAGAGAGGCAGTGAAAGTTGTTCACCACCAGGGGGGAGGGGAAGGGCCTTGGAGAAGTATGTGGGATGAGTAAAGATGCTGGGCCCAGTTTGGCATTGGCACATGACTAGGGACCCTGAGGAATCCTGATGATGTGAGGCAGAGAAGTGCAAGGTCAGATATGGCTCTTAGGAAGGTCACTCTGTGGCAGTGGGAGATGGGAGGAAGGGGATAGCATGAAGGTAGAGGACCTATGAAGCAGCTATTGTAATTGTGCAGGTAAGATCTAAGGAACAAGAGTGGAGAGGAGGCACAAGTTCCAGAGATATTTCTAAGGTAAATCATGATCAGGACGTGATGACCAGTTGGCGGGATATGAAGAAGAGGAAGGAGTGTGGAGTGACTCCCATGGTTCTGAGCAGCTGGGGAAAGTGGTGTCATTCACCCAGAGAAGCGCTGTTGGAGAAGAGTCAGTTCTGGAGAAAGGTGAGGGTAGATAGGGTGAGTAGAGGAAAGAAGGGAGGGAAGGTGGCCGTGATCTTTGGAGTGCTCTTTATCCAGACACCTTAAGCTCACTAGCTTGTTGAAATAGAGACCAGAAAGAACAACACTCTAGGGAAAGATCTCATGGAGGAGGAGCTCCTGATGGCCTTCCTAATGGCAGAGTTTAGGACTGTACTGGAAACCTAGGTGGCTTCATGACCATTTGTTACAGAGGACCTGCCACAGCCACAGACAACAGACCTCAGCTGGCTGAGTTCGCTCTGGGCAGCTTCCCTGGGCTAAGGTGTGAGGGGCCAAGGATTCTGTGGTTCTCCCCCTGAGTTCACCCTCCCGCTGCAGACCCCGCAGGGCACGTTATTGACCTGGTCAATGACCAGCTGCCGGATATCAGCATCTCAGAAGAGGACAAGAAGAAAAACCTGGCGCTGCTGGAAGAAGCCAAGTTGGTGAGTGAACGATTCCTGACCCGCCGTGGGAGGAAGTCCAGGAGCAGCCCCGGAGACTCCCTGTCAGGTAGGATATACAGGTGGCTGCCCTGAGCCCCTCCAAGGTGGGGTAGGGGATAGGGAGGGCCAGGATCCAGTTGTAGTGGGAGGCCTGCTTCCAAGGGGTGGTCTTTGATTTGCCTGCCCCCAGGCTAGGTGCCAGGAGGACTGATCCTTCTGAAGATCTTGTTAAGAGAGGGCATCTCACCCTATTTCAGAAGCTCTAAAATACTGATCCAACTCTAGCCTAGAAAACTCTGCTTTTCATTTTTGGGACCTATTGTGGCTTTCTGTTTCACCAAGAAATGTCAGTCCTTATGATACCCATGAATTTAACACAGATTCCCCATCCCTTAATCCTACATAGAGAGAAATCTCTGTGTGAGGCCCATGTGCACAGGCTCTTGGACCTCCCTGCATGGATGGAGTCCTCCTGTGGTAGTCACATGGCAGTCCAGAATCAGCCCCTAACCTGACAAAGCAGTCCCAGTTCCCAGGGGTCAGAAATACCTGAAAGGATATCTTTGTTAGGCTGAAGTCGTAAACCTTCATGAATGCTGGCCAGTTTGTGTCTGTCTCCACAGCTGTTTCCCCAAACCTCAGCCCCGGAGCTTCTCCGAACTCCTCTCAAAGCAACTCGCTTACTGTCTCCACGCCACCTGGTGAGGTTCAGTACCAGGTTTCCTGTCCTGGCTTCTCCATTTGGGTGGCAGCTGAGTCCAACCCCTGGTCCAATCAGGATACATCCCATCTTGCAGGCTTTCTAGTCAGGACCCCTGTTTGGCCTCTTCCCCAGAGGACTCCCAGCTAGGCCTGGTCGGGCTGCCTCTGAGGAGGTAGATGGACTTTCTGTTGGGGTTTTGAGCTAGTGTGGGGAGACAGGCCTTGCCCCGGATGAGTCTATGTAGGTGAGGAGAGAAGCAAGGTTGTGGGAAAGGGGCTACAATTGTTGCTTTCTCTGCTAAGAGAGGACTCAGAGAAGGGCTACCCCAGAGCTTATATTTTAAAAGGTCTCTATTTGAGCCACTCTTTTCTTTTTGGTTTCTTCCCTTTCATTAGACTGTGTATAGGGCCACACCCTCAAACCAGCTCAGAAAGGGGCATGGAGCCAGGGAGAACAGCCTGTCCTTGTCAGAAATGTTGGGCAAACTCCGGGTCTGACCAGGCATCCTGGGTTCAATTCCCAGTGCTGAGACTTCCTGGCTGTATGACCTTGATTTCCCTCTGCCTCAGTTTCCTCCTGTGGTTTCTGTGCTGATTAAATGAGGGCTCCCCATAAAACGTGACATGTGAAATGTACTTAACATGTCAGGTATTACTGGCAACCAGACCTGGGGAACCAAGGGAGGGCATTCTGGGGAGGTAGATATGTTTCTGCTAAAGGGAGAGCTGATGGTCTGAGGGGCTGGACATCACTCACCAGTGTCTGGACTATTCCAGCTTTGGATGCATGCAGCGACCCACAGTCCCCTTTGCCTGGAGCACCACCACAGGTAACAGGGGTCCTGATTGGGGTTTCTATGCCAACTGGTCTCTCCTCTTATCCCTTAACCCCTGAGAAGCCCTCCATGGCCCACTGAGATGACGGTGTTGGGAGGGGAAAGCATCTATACTATTTCGAGGGTATTTAAGAGGAGATATGGTCTCTTTACATTGTTGTCTACCTTGTGTTCACTTTCTCCAGCAGAAAGGGGATGAGGCCGAAGTCTCTTCACCTCACTTTGGCGAGCCTGTGAGTGTGAACTCTGTCCAATTTGGGTGATTTGGGTGGGAGACACTGTTCCAAAAGTCTAGGCTAGCCCTGGGCAGCCTGCAAGTGAGTGTGAGTGGAGTGTCATGGCTGGGGAGGCTAGAAGTTTCCTCTGTTCTATGGTGACTGGAAGTCTAAAGTGTGGGGGGGTAAGGAGGCGGGGTTCACCCTCACTATAACCCTATAACCTGGCACCTTCACTCAGGCCACTGGCCATAGACTAGGGGGACTGCTGGGCCCAGGAACAGTCAGACAAGACAGCTGCTTTTGTCACTCTAGTAAAAATTACAGTAAAGTTCCAGTTCCTGGTTGGGATTCCTCCAGGGGGCAGCCTGGAAAATCTCATCTTTGCTGATGAGCACTAGAAGGGCCCCACCTCTGCTCAGAGCAAAGTGCTCAAGGTGATGTCCAGGGCAGCATGAAATACAATCTCATCTGGAACTGGGGCTAGGATAGAGTCCTCTGGCAGAGTTTCGCCACTCACACAAGATAGCCATACAAATGCTCCTGGCAAAGCAGGTTTCCCTTGGGAAATGAAATAAGAGGGCAGAATCTTAGAACTTCTGAGCAGTAAGATAATCACCTTTGCAAGAATCACCTGATCCAGAGATCCGTAACGGTTTTTGGATCATGGAATTCTCTGCGATATTGCTGAAAGCCATGGATTCTCTTCCCCCCAAAATACATACAACATGCACACATAAACACACATATACATTTGCAATAGTTTCAGAGGGTTCACAAATCTGATGAGAAATCTGAGTCCCTGAAGAGTTAAGGGCCTTGCCAGGAAGAATCAAGACTAGAAACTGAGGCAACTGAGTCAAGGCTGAAATTTGTGACTGCCCCCAACCAGTCTACTAGTCCACTGTCTCCCACAGCCCCTATCCCTTGGGAAGTCCTTGGAAGATTGTGAATGACAGGTCCCCTTGTCCTATCTGTTTTATAGACCTCAGGCTTGTCTGTGCATCCCCCTTTACTGGTTTATTCTTGACTGGGAAGCTCTCCCCTTCCACTCAGTGCACACACATACACACAGCCACCTTAGCAGGGTCTGTGGGGACAGAGGCCCCACAGTGGAAGTGGCCACACCTCTTTCCTCTCCAGCCTGCCTTCAGAGTCCCAGCTCTACCTTGTCTCTTTCAGAATGTCTCCAAAGGGTTAGCTGACCGGAAGCAGAATGACCAGAGGAAAGTGTCTCAGGGCAGGCTGATTCCTCGTTCTCCCACAGTTGAGAAATCCAAAGAGACTGCAATTGACCAGAAGGAAAACTGCGATCCCCTCCAATGCCCTGAGGCCACAGCTTCTGGCATAGGCAGTGGTGGGAAAATGGCCCTGAATAGCCCTCAGCCTGGCCCTGCTGAAAATGAGCTGGGAAAGGCACTTCTGAAGACAGCCAAGGAAGGCAACCCTCTGCCTAGAGGTCCAGCCCAGGGCTCTGGAGGGGTGGCTCCCCTGAGCCCCCAGGGAAAAGGTACAGCTGGAGAGCCGACAGGGTCAAAATTTGGCTCAAAAGCCGAGTTGCGGCCCCCTGCTTCCCGGCCACCCCTACAGCGGGGGGTCTCCTGGGACAGCGGTCCTGAAGAACCTGGCCCCCGGCTGCAGAAAGTGCTTGCCAAGCTGCCTTTGGCAGAGGAAGAGAAGCGTTTTTCAGGCAAAGCTGGCAGCAAGTTGGCCAAGGCACCCGGACTCAAAGACTTTCAGATACAAGTGCAGCCTGTACGGATGCAAAAACTGTCTAAGCTCCGTGAGGTAAGCTCCTGGGGGCCAGCTGGGCAGGGTGTGCACTCCAGGTATCCCCTGGGCTGGAGACCGCTGGGCTGAACTGCTAGGCAGGGCAGCTGTGGCCTGGACTTGGGCCTTATGGGTCCCCAAACTTCCCCACCCTGATAAATCAGGCCCGCTGTGCAAGCATCTTCTTCATATATATGTTTCAGGTGCTTTTACCTCACTTCCTAGGGTGAGATCAGTGGGATGTAGTTGCCACACAAATTTTAAGGGGAAGGCAGGTGGACGGATGGGCACATGGGCCCTCAGCACTGGGCTGTGTTTTCCCCTCCAGCCAGAGCTGGCAGCTCATAAACAGGAAGCCCTTGATAGGGTGCCTTGTCATGCCAAGGGTGGAATAGCTTTTCCCTCTGTCAGGCCCCTGAGCTTTCCTCCCTAATGCTTGTTAACCGAGGGGCTTAAGTCCATCTTCAGGTATAACGATGGCCATGAGGGGCTGCTCTCCTGTGGTGAATTTCTTCCACTGTCCATGATGGCCCCTTCTTTCACTGGCCATCAAACCAGGCACAGTCGTCTCTCATGGGGCGACCACCCTACGCAAGGGGTGACTGGGAATATCCAGCAATATAGGGGACCGAGATAGGGTGTGAGGGTGAAAAGAGATGAACAGGACAAGGAATTGTTATCCAGGACCGTTTCCCCGGAGGACCAACCCAGGCCGCAGGCCAAGGCAACTGGGACTCCATGGGGTGGGCCCTGGCACCCTCACGGCTAGAACTGGACAAGGGTCTCCTGGCTCCCCTACAGAAGGCCTGAGAGCTGGGGAAGGGAAAGAGGCATCTGATAGCAGCCCAGCACAAGTGAGGAGGTTTCTGTGCTGGCAGGGACACATTGCAATGTGTCCTATTCAGAAGCCTTCATTCCGGGGTGCCTGGGTGGCTCAGTGGGTTAAGCCTCTGCCTTCAACTCAGGTCATGGTCTCAGGGTCCTGGGATCGGGCCCCGCATGGGGCTCTCTGCTCAGCAGGGAGTCTACTTCCTCCTGTCTCTCTACCTGCCTCTCTGCCTACTTGTGATCTCTGTCTCTCTCTGTCAAATAATAGAAAAAAGAAAAAAAAAAAAAAAAAGCAACCTTCATTCCTATTCAGAAACTTTCCATGATGCTCTGAACTGGAGGCTCCAGGGAGCTGTTAAGGAAACAGGTAAAAGGCCGTGGCCAATTGCTTCCATTTGGGCCAGGAGCACCCTCTGCTGGTCCCTCCCTTTTTCTTCTTTACCCAGGGGACAAACCACTCAAGTGGCCCCTGCTACACGGGAGACTGAAAATCCCCTCATAAGCTCAAGTCACAAGGCATGAGGAGATCTCTCAAATGTTGGAAGTGCTGGTCGGTACTGACTGACTTGCGGTCAGCATCCCCACCTCTCCTGGGCTTTGACTGCCAAGGCCCCAAGCAGCATAGTGGGGCAGCAATTCTCAGGCCTCATTTATCCGGAGAGTTTAACAACTCTAGGGGTGCCATAACCAGCCCCTGAGGAAACTGGGGTAGGAGAGGTCACCACTCCAGAAATGGGCATTCACTGCCTTGAACAACAGGGCAGGAAGCTCTAGCCAGCTTGAAGCACAGTCATGGGCTCAACAAAATTTCCAGCAGAAGCTCCATACACATCCAGGTGACCATCCTGTCCCCAGAGCCCTGGGCTCTGCTCATTTGCCTGAGGCCTCCAGGCTTACTTAAAAGGCAGACCATACCAAGGACAATTCTTAACCCGAGAAATGTGGTGCTCATGGTGGGGTTTCGGGCACTTTTATGGGCTGGGAGAGGAGCAGTCTTCCAGGTGCCCTTCCTATTTCACCATGTCATGACTGTCCACCCAACTTTGAGGCTGCCCTAGTACCTCCCATGTAAGGCTGAGTGGTCACAGAGGCATAAACAGAAAGAGTTCCGCCTGATGTTATTGTCTGAAATGTTTTCTTCTTCCCCTAAAAAGGAGCACATCCTGATAAGAAATCAGAACTTAGTGGGGCTCAAGCTTCCAGAACTTAGTGAAGCAGCTGAGCAGGAAAAAGGTAGGTGGGGTCCGGGCAGATGCTCTCCTCAGGCCAGGGCTGGATTCATTTTTACCAGATAAAAGATGGTGAATGTGTAAACGTGAGACTTCTGTCAGGGCTTTTGTCTCGGTGGCGAGTGTGTACCAAACACAGAGGAGGCCCTCAGTAAATATTTACAGATAAATGAATGAATCAGATCATGTTTCCTGCCCAGAGAACCTCTAAACTTGTCTCCTCCCAACCAGCACCCCATTCCAGACCCTGCCAGCCCTCCGTGAGCCTTGTTAGCACCTAAAAGTCCTGGAAGGGTGACCCAGGCCTCAACTTTTGACACTTCCTTTTCCTCTCACACCCAGGAAGTCACTCAAATAGAACAGTTCCTCTTTTCAAGACATCAGAGTCATCTCTTGCTTTCTAATCTGCTAACACCACAAAGTCCAGACACCAGCCCTTTCCTCCCTGGCCCTGTAAGTCCCCACCCACCCACCCTGCCAGACTCATCTGGAAAATAAGACTTTGGATCTCCTGCCTCCCTCCTGCACCCCATCTCCTGGCTCACCTCCTCTCTGGGTCATGTTACCTGTGGTCAGTCTTAGTACAGAAGCCTTCTGCTTAAAGATTGTTGTATGGGAGGGAATTGAGGGAAACTGGAAGGGGAGATGAACCATGAGAGACTATGGACTCTGAAAAACAACAAGAGGGTTTTGAAGGGGCCGCGGGGGGCGGGGGGTGAGGTTGAGGAACCAGGTGGTGGGTAATAGGGAGGGCACGTACTGCATGGAGCACTGGGTGTGATGCCAAAACAATGAACACTGTTATGCTGTAAATAAACAAATAAACGAAAAAAAAAAATCTCTCTTTCCCTTAGGGCTAGACAGTATTAACTTAGTGGTATTACAGTTTTACAGTTTTCTTCCCACATGTAAATGAACACATGTTCATGCATATATATATATATTTATTTTACAAAATGATATCATACTCTACATAACTGCTATGAAGCATGCCTTTCTCATTTAAAAATGTGAATATTTTTATATCAATAAATCTATAGTTAATGAAAAAAAAAAAAAAAAGATTGTTGTATGGGCAGGACCAGGGTGCCACCAACTTTGTTGGAAGCCCTGATCTGAAATAGAGTTAACTAACAGCTACCTATTCAACATTATTAACAAGATTCCCAGAAGTAAAATTTCCAACAACTTTTTAAAGTACTAATTAAAGAAAATTAACCATCTTTAGAGGAAAACTTTGGGAAAAAGTATGATATACTTTTCCACTTTTAATTTTTAATGTGCTTGTTAAAGCGGCTTCAAAACACTAGGAAAAGATTCATCTTAAAATGTGCCCCACAACCAGTGGGTTGTGGTAATAGTGGGTGGGTAATAGGGAGGCCACGTATTGGAGTACTGGGTGTCACGCAAAAACAATAAATACTGTTATGCTGAAAAAAGAAAATTTGCCCCACAATCCCCTAAATTCTGAAAAAAACCCACAATTTTTATTCTTTCCAGTATTTACCTGCATTTATAATTTTTTTCACAATTGATTTGTATAGCTATAGCTTCTTGTTTCTACTTTTTAAACTTATTTCATAACTGATTCCATGTATTTGGACCTGTCCTGTTGTTTATCATTGAATGGGTGTACCTTTGCACTGATGCCTTGACTGCTGGGTATTCCGAATGTTTACAGTTCTTTTAGCTATGATTAACCACCCTGCTCTAAACAACTCTGTACTCAGAGTTTTTTTCTTTCTTCCTTCAAGTTATTCCCTTGAACAAATTCTCAGGCTTGAGCTTCACGGGTCAAAGTGTAGAAACACTTGCATTTACCAAATTGCCTCCAATGTAGACTGCTACCGGCAAAGACTGAGGAGTCTTCCTCCTAAGAACTACCAGCACTGGACTTTGCTTTGCTTTCACTCCTTACAGGCCAGAATATAGTAAGAATCAGATCATCAATAAATGCCACTTTGTTATTACTTCAACTAATTTGCTAGCAAGCAAGTTCAAATTTAAATATTTTAAATGTTTACTCTTTTTTCTTAGTGGGCAGATTAGCTTTGCATTGCTCTACCCAAGTGTCCATATGGGTCTTAGGGTTTTTTGTTGATTTATTTTTTGTTGGTAATATATGTAAACTCTATAGACATTAACCTTTTACTATATTCTTCTCTTGAAATTGATTTCTAGTTTCATACCATTATGCTTCGAAAAGATGCTTGATGTAATTTCAGTCTTCTTAAATTTATTGAGACTTCTTTGGTTCCTAACATATTATCTATCCTAGAGAATGTTCCACGTGCACTTGAGAAAAATATGTATTCTTTCACTTTTGGGTGGAATGTTCTGTACATGTTTATTATGTCCATCTGGTCTGAGACGTCATGTAAGGTCAATGCTTCCTCATTGATTTTCTGTCTGGATAATCTCTCCATTGATGAAAGTGGGGTTATTAAAGGCCCTTACAATTATTGCATTGCTGAAAATTTCTCCCTTTCAGTCTCTTAATATTTGTTTTATATTTAGGTACTCCTATATTGGGTGCGTGAATATTTGCAACTGTTACATCTTCTTGTTGGGTTTGTATTTCTCTTAATACTTTTTCATCCCATCATTTTTTGCTTTTTAACAAGTTTTACTTTAGAGAAACTGTGAAGTGTTTTTTTTTAAAGATTTTATTTATTTATTTGACAGACAAAGATCACAAGTAGGCAGAGAGGCAGGCAGAGAGAGAAGGAAGCAGGCTGCCTGCTGAGAAGAGAGCCCAGTGCAGGGCTCGATCCCAGGACTCTGGGATCATGACCTGAGCTGAAGGCAGAGGCTTTAACCCACTAAGCCACCCAGGTGCCCTGAGAAATTGTAGTTTTTATAATAATATTTGCCTATCTTTTCTTTTGAGAAGTCTCCATTATTTAAGTTGTTATAAAAACATTACTTCTCCCTAATTGGGATAGCAAATCTATTTTCTAATAGTTTATCTATAGTTTGATCTATTTATATTTATTTTGCTAATACCTGTGGAATTTATTTTAAGATACAGGTATTTGGAAATTTAAGATTCTGTTACCTCAATAATTTTTTATTAGTATGTATATTCTTATTATTTTGTGGCTTAGACAATCATATACTCCATTCTTTTTTATATATACCAAACACTAGTTCTGAGCGCCTGATTTTCTTTTATTCTGATCAATACTGACCCATTTTAATTACTGCTGCCTTATATTGTATTATGTAAGACTACTTCTCTCTCACTGTTCATCTTTTTCAGAATATTCATTATGTTCTAGATATAAAGATTCAATGCAAAATAATGGAAAGAACAACTGCACAAAAGTCAGGAGATCTGAGTTCCTGTCTCAGCCCAGGAACCAACTGACCGAGTCTTTAAATACGTTCTTCAACCTCTGTTCCCTCTTATACTAGCTGACCTCAGAAGGCTCTTAGCTCTAAAGTAAGATTCAAGGATTACAGGTCTTTTCTGGTTTTGCCTCTTAACTACCTATTTATTTAAGTGAAATTTATACCATTCTATACAACATTTTAATTGTGATTGCTGTAAAGCTACACACTGGATTCAGAAGAACTATCCTAGTGTTGTTTGTTTTATAGTTTATATAATTTTTAAATTACTTCAAAAAAACTTAGTTCTCATTCCACATGGTTTGTCTCTCTATAAATCTGGGTTTTCCTTTCTTTTTCCTCTAAAAGATTTGAAGTTCTTTGTACAGGTCTCCTTATCTCTTATTAGGGCACATTCTGTACATTCTTCCCTATTCATGAAGAAGACTCTTTTTTCATTAGATTTTCCTAGTTGACAATCAGTGGCATAGATGAATACTGCTTAGTATTATATGTGTTTCTTTTATATGAAGAAATGATACACAGATTACTACAGTGACTAACTAGCACAATTACTGTAACTAGAGTGATTACTGCATCCCAGCTACTGGATTAAGCATCTGATAATATTTCACTTAATGTTCATAGCAAACCTTAGGAGGCAGGCCTTACTATATCCCTTTTACAGATGAGGAAATTGAAATCTGGGGAGGTTAAGTTCCCATGGTTATTAATTGCTGAAGCCAGGATCAGAATCCAGATCTGACCAAATCCAAAGGCTCTTGACCACTTTGCACAATGCTTTTTTCACGTTCACAATCTGTTATTTTTATTTTATTGAATTCACTGTTTATCTTGGTTGTGTATTTGTGCATATGTGTGTGTACTTGTGTATCTGTCCATGTTTTCTACTTTGGCAACATTCTCTAATATGATAATGGTGATAAGGAGAATACTTGCCTTGTTTCTGTTTTTAATTGAATTGTTTTGTGTTTTTCTTTGAAGGATCATGTTGTGTCTGATTCTTAAATAGATGTACTATTTTAATTTATTACATTATTTTAATTATTAAATATTTTATATTTAAAATATGTAATAAAATATGTAAAATATAAAAAGATATAATCAAATATGTAAAATATAAAAAGACTTATTTCATCATATAGTATACTATTTTATATATTTTATGTTATTTTATATATACTATATGTTTATATATTTTATATATATTTTTATATATAGTGTATTATTTATATTTTTATTATTTTAAGGAAATGTTCTGGTCTTTAAAGCTTCAAGATTTATGTCGAATTTTATCAATTTGCTTTGGGTATCTATTGAAGAATCACATAAATTCAGTCATTTAATATAGTAATAATTTTCCAAATTTAGAAATAAACCCTTGGGATCCTGGAGTAAAATTCATTTGGTCATGTTGTATTTTCTTTTATGTCTACTACCAAATTTCTCCGTAAGTATTTCTTTTAAAGTATTCTGTAACATTCTGGCATTAGTTAAGATAAAATCTAAGTTGCTTTAACATAGAGGCCCAGAAGAATGCTAACCTGTAGGGTAGGGAAGAATGTCTCAGCCCCGAGTAATGATTCTAAGGCAAGCTGTCAGGTTAGCTCTGCTTCACATAATCATTCAGGGACCTTAGTTTCTTCTCTGCATTTCTATACATTCTCCTAGATGTATCTTTATAGAAATACATAAGTTTTGCCATGGGATAATATCTTAGAAGTGGAACTGCTTGATCAAAAGGCATTTATGTTTAAATACATATACATACTGCCAAATGAACTTATAAAATGTATACCAATTTGGGGGCTCCTGGATGGCTCAGTCATTAAGCATCTGCCTTCGGCTCAGGTCATGATTCCAGGGATTGAGCCCCCCATCGGGCTCCCTGCTCAGCAGGAAGCCTGCTTCTCCCTCTCCCACTCCCCTCGCTTGTGTTTCTCTCTCACTGTCTGTGTGAGAGACACTGTCTTTGTGTCTGTCTCTCTGTCAATTAAATTTAGATATTCACTATGTGCCCTCCCTCCCATTTTTCTGTCATTTCTAGGATCTGGGTGGTTAAGAGTTTAAACTTCAACACTGATTAGCTGCATAGCCTTGGGCAAGTTTCTTAGTCTCTAGATGGCTCAGCTTGCTCATCTATATTATAGGTATAATAATAGTACTATAGTACCTACTTCGTTGGGCTGATATAATGTTTTTATGTGATATTGGTCTTTATTCCAGCAGAAACCTGGCATACATTTTTAATTCCTATAATCAAGGTTGTGGAACTCTATCACATGTGGGATGTTGTCCTGTGTGCTCCACAGTATATGTAGCATGGTGCTGGAGATGTGCTGAGCAGCCACATGTGTTTGATTGATATCTGAAGATCTGGGACTTCCTTTTCCTACATTCTGAACTTTCTGAATGAAAGAGCTTCTTCCCCTCTCATATCTAGCATGAAAGACTCTGGGAGGGGCGCCTGGGTGGCTCAGTGGGTTAAAGCCTCTGCCTTCGGCTCAGGTCATGATCCCAGGGTCCTGGGATTGAGCCCCACATCGGGCTCTCTGCTCCACAGGGAGCCTGCTTCCTCCTCTCTCTCTGCCTGCCTCTCTGCCTACTTGTGGTTTCTCTCTGTCAAATAAATAAAATATAAAAAAAAAAAAAGAAAGAAAGAAAGAAAGACTCTGGGAGTCTCCATGAAAGCTAAAGAGGCCAGCTCTTTTTGGGAGCTCTAAATACAACAATGTATATGAGCTCATAGGAAAAACTTGAGTCTCTTATGATAATTGTTGGCTGTTCCTTTGGGAAATGGAAAAGATCCTTATCAGAACATTCTGGAATCTTAAGAACTTTGGCTCTCCTTCGGTTTCTGAGGATTGGGAGGCTCTTTCCTGCTGCATCTGGTTTTCCCAACAATCCAACAAGTTCTCTTCGCAGACCATTTGTAGGATGTTTGGGTCCTAATCATTTGCAGGTCATTTCAAGCCAAAGATGTGAGGCTGATTGTGGGCTAGATCCCAGGCTGCATGCTGGGAATGCAGAGGTGAAAAAGACTCGGGCTCTGCCTTCAAGAAGAGGGCCTTGTCTTGGCTGTCATTATTGGTTCCTTCAGTTACCTCAACAACGTCCAACCCATCTCTCAGCACTCCTAACCTCCTCACCCAGCTCAATTCACTGCCTAAACTCAGCCAGAGGAAATCTCTGAAATGCAAATCTGGTTCAGCATCTTCAGGGCTCTTTATTCAGCTCTTAAGATGAGCACTAGAATCCTTAGTAGGATGTACAAGACCCTGTGTAATTAACCCTGCTCTGCATTCCCACATTTTCAAGGGCCACTCTCCTCACTCTCAATATCTTGGCCTTCCTTCAGCAACTCATTCCTCCTTCTTGTCTTGGCACAGGCACAGAACCTGGAATGTTCTTCCTCTCATCCTCTTTGCCTAATGAACTCTCATTCAGTCTTTTCTGCTCAAATGTCACTTTTCTAGGGAACACTTTTCCAGTATCTCCAGATCCTTCTGGCTTATAAAATCTATCACAGTATGAAAAGTAATGTTTGATCTAAATGTAATGTAATTAATCTCTGTCCCATGAGGTAACAAGCTCCCAGAGGACAGCGACTTGTCTGTTTTGCTCAGCATTATATCCCTAGTTCCAAGCCCATTGTCTGAATCATAGAAGCACTCAATAAATACTGGATAAATGAATGAGTTCACCTTCACCTTCTAGGAGAGGAAACACAAGGATAGAAAATGTCACTATAATATATTGCATCAAGACCTTACAATACGGGCGCCTGGGTGGCTCAGTGGGTTAAGCCGCTGCCTTAGGCTCAGGTCATGATCTCGGGGTCCTGGGATCAAGTCCCACATAGGGCTCTCTGCTCAGAAGGGAGCCTGCTTCCCTCTCTCTCTCTCTCTGCCTGCCTCTCTATCTACTTGTGTTCTGTCTCTGTCAAATAAATGTTTAAAAAAAAAAAAAAGACCTTACAATACAAAGTACCTAGGAACACAGGGACAGAAGCAGGCAGCTCAGTAGGGGTGAGTGAGGGCAGGATTCCAGGAGGAGCAGCTTTGAGCTGAGGAAAAGAAAGGCACTGGAGGCAGAGGCAACAGCTGGAGCAAAGACATACATGCATCTTCCAGTTCTTGGCATGCTTCAGGAACAGAAGTAATCCTATGTGAACCAAGAGTGGGTCATGTGTTCTAGAGAGACGGCTACTAAGGGTGGAGTATGAGTAGGGAGTAGGGAGAGTGAAGGCTTTGAGGGACTATTAATGAGTTTGAACTTCATTCAAGACCCCTTGGAAAGCCAGAGAAACCTGCAGATAAGGAAGCATCAGGATCAGAGCTGAATTTGAGAATAATTCTTCTTGACAAATTTTGAAAGCTGGCCTGAAATGGGAGAGGCTGGAGGCAGGGACACTGGTAAAAAGGGTATGGAAACAGCATGGTGAGAGGTGATAAGACTGTAGATTGAGATGGACAGAAGGGGACATGGGAAGGACAGGTTTGAGAGCTCTCTGGAGGTCAGCTTACCAGGACTTGGTGAGGAGACAGGGTAGAGGGGAAGACCAGAAAGACCACCAAATGTGTGTCTGGGTGGCCAAGGTGGGTGATGGCATCATAAATGAGGATGGGGAGAACAGGAGGAAGAGCTCACCTGAGGAGAAAGTCATCAAGTTTGGATTTGGATATGCTGAATGCCCATGGAGAGCAGCTTCGATGCCACAGTCTGACAGACTTAGTTTTGCATCCCAGTTCTACTACTAATTAGCTGGAACACTGGGGAATCTACTTAATTTAGCTGAGCCTGAGTTTCCTAGAATGCAGAAAATTAGCTTAGCAATATTTATCTTGCAAGGCTATTTTAAGAAATGAATGAGAAACTACACCTAACACAAGTCGATGTTTGATAATAGTGGCTGCTGAAATTGTTTTCATCATCTTGATCCAAGTGACAACGTCTAGAAAGTAGTTGGATATCTGGACTTGGAGGTTGAGAGAGATATGGGGAGTCCCTCTAGCTACCCCCAGTCTGAGCTCAGAGCCCTCAGATTTCAGACAGGGAAAAGTCCTCCTTGAGAAGATCAATCTGAGAAAAGTTTATCCCCAACCAATAGCTTTGGCCTTTTGGGGGGTCATCCTGAGTCTCAGAGCATCTTTAATCAGAAGCCCCAGAAGTTATTTTTCTAAGTCCTGGAGATTGCCAGAAACAAATGCTTTCATTGGAATGAGCTAATACAGGCAGATTTGTTTAAAATAATTCTACTGTTAAAATGCCTCTTGCATATTATCAAAATATTTAAATAATAGTGAAAATGCAAAGAAAGTAAATATAGCTTCTAACAAATGCCCTCTTCCCACAAATACAGGAGGAGGAAGGGAAGAAGGAAGAAGATTATGCTAGATTGCTAGATGTACTTATTTTAGATGAAAAGTATGAAAATTTAATTGAACTTGAATTAAAGCAGAGTGAAACTGTAGGAATTGCTGAATTTGGGCAGTTTCTTCCTCCAGAAAACAGAGATTAGTTTTTTAAAGTTTAAAATATACATTATGAAATGCATTAAGAGTTTGGAGTCATTGACATACTTTTTTACATTCCATGTTTTAAATTTGGATTATTGACTTCCTACTGAAAAAGATGAAAGTGACAGCATTTCTTCCCACCTTCATAGTTCTTCCTATCCTTCCATCTCCACAAATAGAAATGATAAGTTATACTTTTTATACTGTCAAGGCTTTACCATCTACGTTCCATTCTGTAAATATAATTTCCATAGTTAGTTAGCCCTAAACTTATATGTAAAATGATTTAACGCTGACCATCATTCCCTTTACGATGGCTCACCATTACCTAGTTTGTGATTTTGATTTATGTTTTGTTTAGCTAGATTTTATTATCCAACAGTTTTTCTAGAAGGGCTCAAAGGGTTGTTTCCTGAATTTTAGTATGTTTAAAAATGTTATCTTTATTCTTGAAGGACAGCTTGCATAGTTTTAAATTTTGGGTCATTCTTTTCCTCAGAACTTGGTAGATGCTACAGTGTATTTAATGTTGTAGAGAAGTCTGAGACCAGCTGATTTCCAGCACCCCTCAACCTCCACCTCTCCCTGTAGATGGCTTACTCTTTCCACAAGGGCAGTTGGAGAAGAACTTCTTTATACTTACGTGTGTGTGTGTGTGTGTGTATAAATGTGTATATGAATTGTTCCTTTTGTTCACTAGTTCAATGACACCACAATCTGTAAATTTCTCACCAGTATCTCAACTACAGGCCCATTATTTAATCTCTAAATACTTCAGTCTTTCTTTCTTAGTTGCCATGTAGTTGCCATGCCATTGTTCTCATTTTATTTCTTTTTGATATGGGCATTTTCACCTGGATTTTCTCTTTACCTAAATATATTGTGAAGGTCAATTTTCATTGACTCCTTCCAACCTTATGTGAGATCCCTGTCCTCCCTGCAGTGCTTAGCTGAAGACTAGATATTTTATGTTTGCTTTATTACTGCTTTGGTGGTAGGGAAAAGGGGAAGTTCAGATGGAGCTGTGTGTAGTGGTGTTTGTAGGATTGGTTTCTGCTCTTTTTCTATAACTTTGTTCATAATCCAACATATGAATTTATTACACTGCAGGATGGGCATATCTTATGCTTTTAGGTGAGTAGTAGTGGATTATAGATTATTTCCCCAATTTAGGGTAGAATTGTAGAGACAATCAGCCCAGGTGTTTATTTTCCAGACGTGGCTCAACTATTCCCAGCAGCCATTCTCACTCCCTGTCAGATAGAGAAAAGGAAAAATAGACAAAATCCAAGGAGTTTGGCTACTATGCTATTTTTCAAAAGTGGTGGTCAGGGGTAGGGAGCAGCTTCAACTGGGGCTTTCCATGTGTCTCCTGCCTGCACTTTATTGGATGGGCTTCTTTTATTTTTTTTTCTTTTGTCTTACATTCTGGTAAATCCCTCCATATTGTTTGAGATAATCAGCTCTGGTAGAATGCTGTGCAATCATTCTGCTTTTCCTCTCCCCTCTTACTCAGTAGGAAAAGCAAATAGCAGCACAGGAAGTTTTTTCTCTTGTTGGGGGTATTGTTGTAGTGGCATGGAGATCCTTCCTTTCTGAAGAAACTTTCTGAATCTCCTGTGGAGGCTGCCTGCTCACCCCCTCAGTCTACTTCCCTTCTCATTCTGTGGTATTACACTCTTGCCAGAATTCTTCCTCTTAACATCTTCCTCTCAGTAATGAATCTTTGACGGAAGAAAAAAGGGCTATCAAGTGTGGGAGCTCTACATTTATTCCTAGCAAGTCCTGTCTTTCTCTAGCCATTATTTTTTTTCTGCATATAACTTTTTTAACATATCATATTTTTATCATTTTTTATCATTTAATTAAAAAAATTAACATATCATATAATGTATTATTTGCTTTGGGGATACAGATCTGTGAATCATCCATCTTACCCAATCCACAGCTCTCACCATAGCACATACCCTCCCCAATGTCCATAACCCTGCCACCCTATCCCCCCTACCCCCCAGCAACCCTCAATTTGTTTCTTGAGATTAAGAGTCTCCTATGGTTTGTCTCCCTCCCTGGTCCTATCTTGTTTCATTTTTTCCTTCCCTACTCACCACGACGCCCCACCCCACCTCTCAAATTCCTCATATCAGAGAGATCATATGATAATTGTCTTTCTCTAATTGACTTATTTTGCTTAGCTTAATACCCTCTAGTTCCATCCACGTCGTTGTCTAGCCATTATTTTCAAAGATGATTGCTTTTTCTTATATTTGAGAGTTGCTGGTATATTTATGGTTTAAAAATTTTTGTAATTGTTGACTTCACGAAGAGGATGACTGGTTCTAGGATCCACAAGTTCCAGGATCACCTTTCAGACAGCCGTCTTAGGCTAGAAGGCCTCACTAGTTACTTTTTTGGTGGGGCAGGGGAGGCTCAACCTAGGCAACTTCTCTTGGCAAAAGCCCCTGGTATGGCTTTCATTTGATTATTAGTTCTCCTATGGCTCAATTAACCATATAGATTTCTCAGGAGTCCACTGCTTAATTATCTCTCTGCTGGGTGCAGTGTGGATACATAAAGGTATAGCAAGGCCAGAGGGAACACAAGGTTTATCATCTATCACATTGAAAAGTCAGAGAGCAAGCAGTAAGTGCCCGGACAGAACCCAAGAGATGACTGGTAGCTAAGAGAATATCTAGTTCAATCTTATATTCAAAGAAGGATCACTGATTACCCCATTTCTGACAGATGGCCCTCCAGACTTTGCTGGGATACCTTAAGTACCAGCAAACTCCTGAACACTGTTCTGTTATTGGAAAGCTCAAAATATTTAAATAATCTTTATCTTGAACCAAACTATATAAGTCCTCTTCTCTCTGCATGGTCTCCTTTGGAGAAACTTCTAATTCACATGACTCCCAATCTTAACTGCACTTAGATGGCTACCACAAGTATACCTCTAGTCCCAATCTCTGGCCTGGCGTACAATTCTGGAAAATGAGCTGGCTGGAAACCTGCCCATGAGAGATGGTAGAACATGGATGACTAGAAGTCCTGCATGTGAATGGAAAGTAACCATTGTATGGGATGAAGACACCTCATTTCACCCAAATAAAAGAGATTTGAGGCTTTTAATCCTAAAGGTACCTTAAGCCCATAGTAAGGTATGAATAAGTGAGTCTATGCTGCATGAATAACAAATATCAATGCCAGGGACATTTACCCATGTCTTCCTGAGTTAAGCACTTGTTAGAGTGTATCTGGAACAGCAACAATCAGAACGTGTGTAGGAAGGGGATGATATCTAGAGGGCATAGGCCATAGTGGGCGATAATGAACAGATGGAAAAACAAGGGTAAATCCTGGAGAAGGGAAGCTTTAGAGAGCTACAAAAGCTGTCTTCAAACAGGAGAAAGATTTATGGGAAGGAGAATACTTGGTTGGTTCTTTCTTTTCTCACAGCACACACCCAGGATAGTTTTATGAGATAACAAAAGATTGTTCATTGGTTCTTTTGGCTGGGAGGCATCTATTTCTAGGACCTGTAAAAGATCGAATGACCCTAACTTTACACTGGAAAAACACTGTTTCTATTTCTATCTATGGGGATATGGAACCAGATTTCTAGGTAAGACATCAGTGATTGAATCACTGAATTCATTTGAGAAAAAATAATTGGGCAACAGGCCTCCTGAGAAGCCTGCCAAAGAGAGGGGATTTTTCCAAATATTACAGCTAAAGAGCAACCAGCTTTCAGTTGCCAGAAACCAACCCTGAACCCCAGACACAGGAGCCTGCTTGGTACTGTGGGGAGCAATGGGAAGAACTAGAATTTAAAGCAGACAAAATTGGTTTGAAATCTGACTCTGAGTTACTAGTTTTGTGACTTTAAGTTATTAACCTTGCAGAGTCTTGACTTACCTACCTGTAAAATAGGATGATTAAGTTCTAGCTCATTGGATCATTGTGAAGATAAAATAAAAATTATAAAGCCCCTAGCATATAATTAGGTTCTTATAAACTGAAGCAAGTTACCAACTGTGCTACTGTGGTTTCAGATGTTTTATAAGTTAAGCACTTTGGTTTTTTTCAGGGCTCCCTTCTGAACTCTCCTCAGCTATTGAGGAAGAAGAACCAAAGACTGGCTTGGATGTCATGCCTAATATTTCTGACATGCTGCTGCGCAAACTGCGGGTCCACAGGTCTCTCCCTGGAAGGTAAAATGAAGGCATGGGTTGCATAAGACACTGTATTGGGTAGGCCCTGTGTTAGATTCTAGATGGGACATAGGGCAGCATGGGCCTTGATTTTTGACCCCAGAAAGGTCAAAGTCTAACGGTCCAGACAGGGCTAATGCAGCAAAAATTAAAAAGAATAATAAAGAGCCACATAAGGTGGTTCTAACTCAAACAGCAGATGGGTTTCACAGGTGGGCAAGAGGTATCACCAGAGGCTCATGGTAGCAGAGGGTGGTAGACTTTGGCCCAAGAGAAATGGTTTCAGTCTGAGATCTATCTTTTACCCATAACTGAGAGATTCTAGGTGGGATTTCTGCATAAACAGAGATGTAGAACATTTGGAACCACATGAAGAAGGATTGCTTGGAAATTCTACCAGGCTCTTCCACACATGGAGAAAGTGACTTCACTTGCCAAATATAAGCCTCCTCACCTATACAACAAAGGTCATAAGTGAGCTGTCATTGGTAGGATGCTGCACTAGCTAAAAGAGAGAGTGTATAAGCAGGGACCTAACACCATGTCAGCACATGATACACCCTGGATAACTGGATTGAAAAATGAATGAAGGAGATAAGAGAGGATATCACTAAGTAATAAGGATTAAGTGGGTGCCTGCAACTGAGGCATCCTGCCAGGCTCAAGTAACCTGGAGACTGAATTTTTGGGGGCCTGAGAAAGGCCATTAGGAGGAGAAATCAGATGTAACAGAACTCCCTGATTTGGGAGAAGGAAAACAAGTTTTGTCCAGGGGATGTGATGTTCAAACTGCACACTATCATCACCTAAATAAAACAGTCATCAGGGCAATACTCAGAGGGGCCTGGCAACCAAGCCAGCAACAGGAAAAGTGCCAGAAACAGGTCAGAAGCCGGTTGCATTCTGGAGAAAGGGGAACCCTCCTACATTGTTGCTGGGAATGCAAGCTGGAGCAGCCACTCTGGAAAACAGTATGGAGGTTCCTCAAAAAGTTGAAAATAGAACTACCCTATGACCCAGCAATTGCACTACTGGATATTCACCCTAAAGATACAAATGTAGTGACCCAAAGGGACATGAGCACCTCAATGTTTGTAGCAGCAATGTCCACAATAGCCAAACTATGGAAAGAACCTAGATGTCCATCAATAGGTGAATGGATAAAGAAGATGTGATATATATATATATATATAGATAGATAGATATCTATCTATCTATCTATCTATCTATATATATATATATAGGAATACTATGCAGCCATCAAAAATGCAATCTTGTCATTTGCAATGATGTGGGTGGAACTCGAGGGTATTATGCTGAGCAAAATAAGTCAATCAGAGAAAGATAATTATCATATGATCTCATGTATATGAGGAATTTGAGAAACAAGACAGAGGATCACAGGGGAAAGGAGAGAAAAATCAAACAAGATAAAACCAGAGAAGGAGACAAACCATAAGAGATTCTTAATCTCAGGAAACAAACTGAGGGTTGCTGGAGGGGAAGGGATAGGGTGTCTGGGTGATAGACATTGGGGAGGGTATGTGCTATGTTGAGTGCTGTGAATTCTGTAAGACTGATGAATCACAGACCTGTACCCCTGAAACAAATAATACATTATATGCGAATTTTAAAAAAAGAAACAGGTTGTATGCACAGCTGAAGGAGGGCATGGGTGGGGCCAGTTCATCTCAGGGAAGGCAGAGAGAGGCCGTCCAGAGGCAGGAAACCAAAGGACAAGCATGGCAGCGCACTGCAGGTTACAAAGCATGTTTACATGCTGTGCCTTTTGGTGTTTGTAACAACCCAGTGAGGCAGAAAAGGAAGATTTTGTTTATCCTTAGTGAGAGAAAAGAGGCAAAGCAACATGCTAGTAAGTGACAGAGCCAGGAACTGAACTCAGGGTGGGCTGGTTGCAGACTTAGTGCCCTTCCATTATACTAGGGGCTTGTTACAAGCACCCAAACCAGCACTGGTACTCTTGTCTGTAAAGAACAAGGCTGGTGAATAGTGTTATTGGCTTCTTTTTCCTCAGTAAAGCTGAAGATAATTAGTATCATTAGAGCTCACCTCCAGCTAATTAAATTCCCCCAGCTTACCCAGGTGAGGGAAACTGAGCAGTGCTATCTTCTATAAGTCAATGGCTATAGCTACAAACCTTGAGGCCACACTGGACCTGCGTGGGCCTGCATGGTCAATGAATTTTGACCTGTGTCTGAACCTGTGGTCCAGGCTCCCAGGTTGTAGTCAGCGGCTCTCATGCATTGTGTCAATAGCTACATTGCCCATCCCCAAACTCTCTGCTCCAACCACTAAACCAGGCTCCCTCCTCTTGGCCTCAGTAAAGGCTATTTGCTGCTTACGCTCGTGGCTGGGCCCAGAACTCTCTACCCCTGTTTTGGGGCTTGGGATATATGGGTAAAGAGTTGCCCAGCAGAAGGAAGCCAGAATTTCAAGAATCCTTCCCTTAGAAAAAATATGGGGAAATTATACTTGAGTTTTAATACGAAGGAGTTGGTTTCATGATCTATGTGGGCTATGTGAATTGGGACTGGACCATACCAAGAAGGAGCTCAGAGAGTCAGCAAATTGAATGAATTCAGTAGAAAAATCAGGTCTGGTGATGCCTGGGTGGCTCAGTTAGGCTCCTGCCTTCAACTCAGATCATGATCCCAGGGCCCTGGGATCAAGTCCCACATTGGGCTCCTTGCTCAGCGAGGAGCCTGCTTCTTCCTCTCCCTCTGCCCCTCCCCCTACTTGTGCTCACTCACTCATGCTCTTTCTCTCTCTGACAAATCAATAAACAAAATCTAGAAAGAAAGGAAGGAAGAGAGAGAGAAAGGCAAGGTCTGGAACCCAAATTAGGGATATGGTCGGTGGTTGATTAACAGGAGTGCAGAAAGGACATATCACTGGATCAAAAACCAATAGGAGCAATAAATAGGCACTTAATCAATAAGTAGCCCTTGGAGTGCCTGTTATGTGCCAGAGATTAGAATGGAGAAAAAACAGACAAAATTCCCTGTTATTATGGTACTTACATTCTAGGCAGAGAGACAAATAATATTCAAGTAAATAAATGTATGATTCCAGACAGCAAAACTGCTAAGAAGACCATGAGACAGTCACATACAGAGAATGACATAGGAATGGAACATTGGGTAGACGGTCAAGGAAGGCCTCTATGATAAAGTAGTAATTAATATGAGACATGCAAATGATAAAATGAAGTCATCCATGCAAAGATTTTGGTGAAGACATTTCCAGACAAAAAGCACAGTAATTTCAACAAACGGTGCTAGGATGACTTGATGCAAAAGAGTAAAGTTGGAGTAACTTTAACCTCACACAATTCATAAAAATTAACACAAAATGGACCATAGAGCAAAATGTAGAGCTAGTGCTATCAAACTGTTAGAAGACAACATAAGAACAAATCTTCAATACTTTGGGTTAGTCCATCGTTTCTTAGATATGACACTAAAAGCACAAGCAATTAGAGAGAAAAATAGATGAATAGTATTACATCAAAACAAAAGTTTTATGATGCAAGCAATACCACTAAGAAAGTGAAAAGACAACGCACAGAATGTGAGAAAATATTTGCAAATCATTCATTTGATAAGGGATTTATTTCCGGAATATGTCTGGAACTCTCTAATTCAATAAAAAGATAACTATGGAGAAGCAACATGGGGGGGTAGGGGGATAGGAGAAGAATAAATGAAACAAGATGGGATTGGGAGGGAGACAAACCATAAATGACTCTTAATCTCACAAAACAAACTGGGGGTTGCTGGGGGGAGGTGGGATTGGGAGAGGGGGAGGGGGCTATGGACATTGAGGAGGGTAAGTGCTATCGTGAGTGCTGTGAAGTGTGTAAACCTGGCGATTCACAGACCTGTACCCCTGGGGATAAAAATACATTATATGTTTATTAAAAAAAAAAATTTGGAAGGGGAGGCGAACCATAAGAGACTATGGACTCTGAAAAACAACCTGAGGGTTTTGAAGGGTCAGGGGTGGGAGGTTGGGGGAACAGGTGGTGGGTAATGGGGAGGGCACGTTTTGCATGGAGCACTGGGTGTTGTGCAAAAAGAATGAATACTGTTACGCTGAAAAAATAAATAAAATGGGGAAAAAAGATAACTATTTTTTTAAGGATAAAGGATTTAAGTAGACATTTTTCAAAGGATATATAGGGTCAATAAGCACTGAAAGGATGTGCAACGTCAATCTTTAGGGAAATGCAAATCAAAATGTTAATGAGATACCATTTCACATCTTCTAGAATGGCTATAATAAAAAAGGTGGATAATAACTAAGTATTGGTGAGGATGTGAAGAAAATGTAAAATGGTGCAGCCACTTTGGAATAACAGTTTGGCAATTCTTCAAAAAGTTGAATATGGAGTTACAATATGGCCCAGCAATTCTACTCCTTGGTGTATAACAAAGAGAAATGAAAACATGTACCTACACAAAAACTTAACACAAATGTTCAGTCACAGTGTTTTTCATATTGGCCAGAAAGTGGAAATAGCCCAAATGTCCAATGACTGGATAAATAAGATGTGATATAGCCATATAATGGAATATTAATCAGCCATAAAAATGAAGTATTGATATATGCTACTAAATGGATGAATCTTGAAAATATTATGCTAAGTGAAAGACGCCCGCCACAAAAAGCCACATGTTGTATGATTCCATTTTTATGAAATTTCCAGAATGGGACATTCATGGAGCAACAAAGGAGATTAGTGATTGCCTTGGGCTGGGAATGGGATTGGGGGAGATGGATTACTAATGGGTACAGGGTTTCTTTTGGGGATGATGAAAAGTTCCAAAATTAACCATAGTGATTGATGGTTGTATAACTCTGTGAATATATTAAAAATTATTGAATTATAAATTATAAAAGGGTAAATTTTGTGGTATGTGGATTATATTTCAAATAAAGCTATTATGAAAGAAAGTGGGATAAAAAAAAGGAAAAAACAGTAAATGCAAAGGCCCTGGCACCACATTGAAGTGAGTATGAGGAGCAGAATAGTCCATGGAAAATAGGAAAAGGAAAGTCTGGTAGAGGCTGGTTCACAGAAGATCTTGGTTTTATTCTAAGGTCTATTTAAGGGAGTTTAAATTCTGAGGCAGGCATTGCCATCCCAAATAATCTCATTTTACATAACCGCTGGGCTTCCATCTTTTTTGAAGGCCCATGGCTCTGCCCCCTAGCTGTCTATACCAGTTCGTAAGATAGAGCTCTCTGCATTAGGAGCTGACCATGTTATGTGACCTTTTTTTTTTTTTTTTTAACTTAAATCACACCTCCTTGAGTCCTCAGGACTTTGTACATTTTGAAAAAAAATGTGTTCTATAGAAGAAAAGCAGAAACTGAATTATCAAAATAGTAAATTTGGTTAATAATGAAAATATGTATATTTCACATACTACCCAAATAAAGCCAGGAGTCAAAGGCAAGTTGATCACCATATGATAAATTTGTTTAAGCACTGTGTGCTCTATATGACAGTCAAGATTATGTTGGCTGGCCCACAGAGGAAAGGGCCTGATGGGTGGGGTTGTGACAAGCATTGTAATACAGAATCCAACATCTTTGCAGTTGTTTGTTCCATGCTCTGTACTCTGCTGACTTGATGACCATGGGGTCTTGTTGCCTCATCCTCACAGGAAGGCTCTCACAGTCCTTTGTCAGGGGTGACAACCAGCCCCTTGCAGAGATAACTGACCCCTACCTTTGCTCTTGGGGTCCCTTCACACCCGTCAAAGGGAGGAAGCTGTGTTTCCTGAGAATCTTATCGATGGCATGCTCTGTTGCCAAGTCCTATGACGCTGATAGGACCCCTCCCAGTCCTCCCACCCCAGCACAGGAAAGGGCCTGCGCATTATTTACATTGCCTGGATTTCAGAACAGGACTAGCTTTAGTCAACAGCAAGAGCAGCAGAGGCAGAGTGAGCATGCAGAAAAAAGGATTGCTAAATGTGCAAATCACACATGAAGAGGAACGTCTCAGAACGATACCTGTGTGGGGGCTGGGACTTTCTTGCCTGGTCTCTAATTCCAACCATCAGAGGAGGTTCTCACTGTAGAGAAGAACTCTGGGCACCCTTTCCTACCTTGGATTCTCTGGCCCACATGCACTCTTGTCACAACTCTGAGAGACAGGAGAAGGGTCAGGCTTTACAGACCAGAGTAGCCCTGAAAAAATTATAAAGACTACTCAGATGTGTACAATTTATAAAGTATGTAGCACATGCATTCTCTTACTAAGTCCTCACAATAAACCCGTGAGTTAGTCATAACAGCAGCTAGCATCTCCTGACTGCTTACTCAGTGTGGACGTCATGTACACACACACACACACACACACATACATATTTACACGTGTATGCATAAACACGTGTGTGTCATATATGTGTGAATATATAAACACATATTTATATACATATGCATACATATTTATAATGCTCCTGCAAGGTAGATATTATTCCCATTTTACAGATGAGCAAATTTAAACAACTTGTCTGAAGTCACAGACAGTAGTGGGTGCTGATGGAGGACTGATGCCAAGATCTAATATTTTCTACCACGCTTCCTCTGTAGGAGTCAATATCTGCTAAATGTCTTATGATTACAGAGTTCACACAAAGGGTACCGTGCATCTTTTCCAACTCACCAATTCTTCTTACTACATTCCTGGAAAGACATGGTCTGCTGGTTGTTCAAAGTCACTTTTTGGTTTATTTCATAGGTTGAATATAGTTCATTTGCATGTCTTTTCTTTTTCACAGTGCCCCTCCACTCACCGAAAAGGAAGTTGAGGTAAGTGATTTCAGTGCTTTATGAAATTTAGTGCCTGGGCTCGACTGGGTTTATTGAAAACATTCCATTTTCTAGCCTCTGCCCCTGACAATTTTGTACAAAAATGAGAATGTGTGATTGTGGGATAATATGGATATTGCAATCAGCCCTACTGAAATGCTGAGACTTCCGCCCCAGGTGATGGAAGATTCTGGCAAATTTGGTCAGAGATTGGAAGGTAGCTGGAAATTCCACATCTCTTCAAGAATGGTTTATGCTCTTTAAAAGTATGACTTAGCAATGCAAAGTTACTGGGAGGCTGCAGAATTGAACCAAATTTATTTCAAAATTAATAACAGATGGTCAGATTTCAAGTTTTCAACTTTGGTCCAGAGGAAGAAGTTACTTCCCTTCTGAGGGTTCCAGACACAAGGAAGGTAGCTCAGCCAAGGTGGGAAGCTGTGCTGTCAACTCATCAGCCTTCCCTGATTCCTCCTTTACTCCCCTTGGGGCCTCCTCGTCTCTGTAGAGATGCTATCCCAATGGGGTTGGTGAGTAGCTGAGAGGAACTTGTCTGCATTTCATTCTGGTGAAGGGGTAGGGTAGATGGACAAAGAGAGTGTATCCCAGGCGAGGTGCTAAGGTGGTGAGGACCTCTGATGCCAGCACTAGTTTGTTTCTAAGACAATTAGGTTGGAGTTGATAGAAGGAAGAGAGTAAGAATCTGAAGGAGTCCAGAATCTTTTACTCCAGGTTGGGAGGTTAAAAGGTTTTTATAGTCTCTGTAGCATGGTTTGCCACTGACAAGATGATGAATATTCTCTTCCTGAGACCCAGTGGACTGGACAAGCAGAGGAAGACAGACACACAATGTGAAATATCTCCCAGAGACAGTAACAATTACCTTGTACACAGATATTGCACTTAGTTTATCACACACTCGCATCCATCCTTTCAACGGATCCTCCACTCAGCTCAGTGAAGTTGGTAGAGCAGGAATTAGGACAACGGAGGAAACCAAGTGATGAACTCATTTACCCAAGGTCCCAGACCCAGTGCTTAGCAGAATCAACATTTAGACCCAAATATTCTAACAGGACTCTCTATATCACACTGCCATGAAGGGGACAACTCAAGTATAGAAAAATAAACATTGAACATTATTGATGAACTTTACTGGACTGAGGCTTGGGTAGGACAGAAAATCCCCACCCACTGACACTGGCGAAGATGGGCTATGGGCGGTTTGTTTAATGGCCAGCTTCTATCTGCAGATGTATACTGACACTGTTAGCATTCAGCATGGTGACAATAGCACAGGCTTTGAAATCCAATAGCGTAAGTTCTCCTCCTTCATGTCACCTTGAACAAGTTAATGACCTCTCTGGTCTCAGTCTCTTTACCCACAAAGTGGCCACAATAGTTCCTACTGCAGATGCTTTTTGTGGGGTAAATGTGTCAAGGTGCACAGAACGCACAGCAGCGCTAGCATATCGTACATGCTTAATGAGGAGTAGCGTCCAGGGTTGCCATCACTGTTGTTATTGGGTCAGTTCAAGGCCTTTAGTTCTGTCTGAAGATGTCTACCCACTGTGGGCCAGATTACATGAACTCAGAAGTTCAGACAGTGTTAGCTCACCCCAAGGGGGTAAATCTGCTACCACTTGACTCAGGGCAAATGAATGGTGTCAAAATGAAAGCCGTTGCTTCTTCCTGTGTAGAGTCCATCTGTCTATTTCTCCTCCCCAGTAGTTTCCTTTCATGCCAGGAGTTTCATGTTTGCTCAGTCCACCTTGCAAAGTTTCATTCACACATCCCATATTTTTGGCATGGAATATTTATTCTAGAAAACTCCTCCTAACAGAATCATACCTGGATGCATTTAATCTCCTGGCAGCTTCTTAAAGCTGCTTTCTGTGCAGGATTTATAATACTCAGGCAAGATGCTGGTTGAAGTTTGCTTTAAGTCAACAATGCTTAAATTTTAAATGGAGTTTCTTTAAATACGGTGGTTCTGTGCAAAACCTCCAAAACGCATGTGTAATAAATCCTACATGAATCAAAACTGCTTCACAATCAGCTATGTTGGGCTGAGTTTACCTAAACCTAAATACAGGATGTTATTTTCTTGAAATTCAGGAAAAAGCAAAGTGTTATTCTTTTATTGTTTTTCAGTAAAATGCATTTGGTCTTCTGGTTCTGGAAAGGACCTAGCATGGACCTCAGGTTACTATTTCACCATCTTTTGTGCAGTTTACTATGAAAGGAGAATTTCACTTGTACACAGCTGTTTTGGTGACTGGCTCCAGGAGCTGATGTAAAACGCTCATGCAAGAAACACACCTGTGACCTTGTTCCCTGTAATAACTCCTCCTAGCATCTCTCCTACACTCTTGTTCCCAACAGAATGTGTTTGTACAACTGTCCTTGGCCTTTAGAAATGACAGCTACACTCTGGAATCTAGAATTAACCAGGCTGAAAGGGAACGCAACCTAACAGAGGAGGACACAGAGAAGGAACTGGAAAACTTCAAAGCTTCTATTACGGTAATTGTGGATCCTGATGGGGGAATCCTGGGAGGAGGGACTGTCTCCCAGGGCTATGCCAGGTGTCCTGATTTTCTCAGTCAACAAGTAGAGTATCCTAACATGAGAAATCAGGCCAAGGTTCTGAGCCAGAGAGAGTCTTCCTCAGAGAGCTTGGAGGAACTAAGGCAGAGACCTGAAGGCCTGTTACCTTGGGGGCTGTGAATAAGGCCTCTGATTCCTTGGAAGCTTCTCAAGAGTAGGCTGGGTGACCTGGGATGGCAAAAGGAGCTCCTTAGGAACTAGAGACCTGGATGTGATTCCCTTCTTTCATGTCAGTCAGGTATAGAATATCCACACTGGGCTTTTCAATCCCCAGAGGAAGCTGTGGCCCAGACCATGCAGAGACCACTCTTTTCAGCCAGGATGGGGACCAGGGCTTGTCAAGCTCAAGTCAAATCTTGGTATGGACCCCAGCTGATGTTCCTTCTCACTTCCCAGTCCTCAGCTTCACTATGGCACCACTGCGAGCACCGAGAGACCTATCAGAAGCTGTTGGAGGATATTGCTGTCTTGCACCGCTTGGCTGCACGCCTCTCCAGTCGAGCTGAGATGGTGGGGGCCGTCCGCCAGGTGAGCGTCCTCAGCTCCCAGCCATCTGACTAGCTCAGCTCTGCCCACAGTAACTAGAGCATGAATGTAAGCAATGACAACTACAGATCCCACTTACTGACGGTTTCCTCTGTGCCAGACATCCTGTGTACATTATTGTGTTTTATTAAGGTATTTCTGGTGGACCTCTAAACCCTTGAGGTGTTCCTTAGAAAAAGCTTTCTGTGAACATGCAAGTTTGCTAACTGCTGTGTACTACCTTCTTTTCTTGGAGATTTCTGACACGTATTGGCACCATCAAGGCTTTGAGAACACCTATAGTGAAGAAACCTATTTAAAACTCCCTGTATGTTTCCTAAATGCATCTGACTGAAGAACCACAAAATACCGATTCAACTCCCATGGAACTAGTATTTGGCAAATACGCTTTTAGGAAAAACTGCTTTGTGTCATTTAATCCTCCCAGCAACTCTATAAATATCTTTTCCCCACAAAGACATGAAGCTTCAGAAAGGTAATAGCACTAGTGTGTGGCACAGCTGGGATGCAGACCCAGGTTTGGCTCCCTCTTAGCCACTTTGAAGTCCTAAAACACACAGGGCACCACCCTGATCCAGGATGGTGTCATGAGATCAGACTGCCTGAGGCCCAATCTTGGCTCCATCAGGATTCACTGTGTGACCTTAGGCCATTTATTGAGCTCTCTGTGTTCCAAACTCCAACCAATGCAGATGATGATAGCATCTGTCATATAGGCTTACCATAATATTTGCAAAGTGCCTAGATGTTATTATCACTGCTGCTAGGACGGTGCTCACCTGTTATGCTGCATTGGTTACATCAGCAGGGTGTTCCTGGGACAGAGCCTAGAGCAGTTCTTGTAGAATGAAGGAAGGACAAGCCACTGGGCGGTCCCACCCCTGTGTTCTTCCAGGGAAAGGGCACCTGACTCAGCAGCACACGCAGAAAGTCTCTCTGGCTGGGAGAAGCAACAAAGGGAGAGCTCAAGGGAAGTGGCTACCTCCAGGAAGCTTCCCGGACCCATTCTTTCAGCATAGAGGACTTTTCTACCTCTCATCTCCTGAGGCATTGTGGCTGTGCTTATTCTTGTCCTTCCTGAGTGCAAGTGCCTGAATCCCCCCCTCAGCTCACATCACAGACAGCAAACCCTTAGAGGACAGAGCTGCATCTTTTAATTGTGTCCTTTTAATTCTTCTAGCCCACAGGTTAGCTCAGAGCAAACAAATGCCAACAAGCCTTTCCTCCAATTGCCCTGTGTGCTCACACTCTCCTTTCCTGCAGGAAAAGCGCATGTCAAAGGCAACAGAGGTAATGATGCAGTATGTGGAGAATCTGAAGAGAACGTATGAGAAAGACCATGCAGAGCTCATGGAGTTTAAAAAACTTGCAAATCAGAACTCAAGCCGCAGCTGTGGCTCCTCTGGTAAGGAACCGGGCTCTTGCCCCCATCTTGGCCCCACAGTTTGGGTCCCTGATGGCTCTAGGCCAGGATCACATCCATCAATGCAGCCTGAGGAGTTCTAGTTCAGCAAGGCTCATTGCCCTTGCCCAGTGCTGCCCATAGGGGCTTCACAGCAGCTATTCAGGTGAGACTAGGGACCTAGAACCAGGAAACATAAATAGTCCCAAAGCAACTCCTGACACAGTGAACCACAGCAGCTGACCACTGATACGAAGCCATAGGCTACAAGAGCTCTCTCTACTTTATGAGAAGGACAGACCCTGGACCTTACAGTCTTTGTGCTTTGGAATGCATACTAAGGAATTTAGGCTTTATCCTAGAAAGTATTAGGGATCCTACCAAAGATTTAAGTTCACATATGGAGTTTAGAATGTTCCCTCATTACAGTGTGGCAGTTACATTAGTGGGATAGAGCCAGAGACAGGGAAACCCACAACGCTGCTATTACAATAGTCCAGGTGAGAGATGAGCCTGGGCAGTGGGGGTGGCATGAGATCCTGGCTAAAAGAGATATTCCTGAGATAAATAGCAGAGTCATGGGCAAGACAAATGTTTTAAAGAAATACTCTTTAAAAAGTGTTCTATACAATTGCTACAGGAGCACAGAGGTGATTCTGCCTGAAGGAGTCAAGGAAGGTTTTACAGAGGGATGGCATCTGGGCAGTTTTTCAAAGTAAAAATAGGCATTCTCCAGGCAAGGAGGGAAATAGACCTCAAGTAGAGGAAACAGTGTGTACAAGGATGTAGGGTTGGAATGGAAAGGGTATGGAACAAAGAATTTGATGTGGTTACAGTGTTGGGAGTGTGATGATGACAGTTTGAAGGTAAGCCTTGGTAAGCCAGGGCCATATGCCAGGTCATTCTAATAATTTGGGCTTTGTCCTCGAGGCTATGAGGAAGTGCTGGTGAGTTTATACCATCTAACATGGTCAGATTCTATTTTCAGAAGATTTGTCTGACTTCAGAGTAGACAATACATTGGGAGAGTGTAGACACTGAGGTCTGGAGAGACAGGTCAGGAGGCACTTGCTGCAGTCCAGCATGAGGAGGATGGTGCCTTGGACCAGGATCTCTCCTTGAGAGCCAGGGTCTAGGCTCTGGCTGATGAGGATGGTGTTAGCAGGAGAAAACAGACCTTTTAGTGACAGGAATCCCTGTGGAATGCAAACATCCGTGTTACCAAGAGCAGGAGGAGGGAAAGTATAACAGATGGAGGAACCTTTATAAACAGGAGGTTTCACAAGTTTCCTGGGGAATATCAGTGACACTTTCCAGAGTCCAAAGGCAGTGTACATATGCTCCCAACTGTCTGCTTTTGATCTTGGCAGCAAGACTCCTGACCCACATGCATCTGGGCCTACAGCAAACTAGTTTCTGTCAGTGCTGGCAGTTGGGGAAGTTGCCACCAAAGAAATCCTAATATATGGGCTCTTGCATTATTGTTCTGGAAGGTGCAAGATTTGCTGTAAACAGCCCTATGCAAGATTTATGAAAGTAACTGTTACCCATGAGTTTCATTCATTCATTCTAAAGACATTTACTGAACTCCTTTGCTGTCCCCCCACATGATACTAAATATAGAAGTAAAGGGCACATGGCCACTGAGATCCAAAGGAACTCCCAGCCGGTGCAGAGGGCAGAGGAGTATAACCAGCCAAGTGACAAAAGTAAGCAGATTTTTATAGGGAGCATAACACAGAGTCCCACATTCAGTCTGGGGACATGAGAAAGTGCTTACAATACGTAGGGAGATGGTAGCTGCGTCTTAAATGGTGAATAAAGGTTTTTCAGACATTTGTTCCCATACCACTCTTTCTCAGCCTGGTCTGGTGTAGAGAGGCCAGCATCCACCTAACAGGTGTGTCCATTGGATATCCTATGACCATTCCCAAATAATGTTAGTTTTTAAGCCTTTGCATGACTTCTAGCAACCTTTGTCTATGCCTGAGACTCTGAAGACTACATGAAATAAAAATACCTCTGATTTAAAGAAAGGTTATACACATTTAAAAATATCCATTTTTTTCCTTAATATGAAACACTGATTGTTTACACTTTGAATTATTTCCTTAAGATGGATTTCTAGACGTGTAAATACTGGCTTGGGGGAAAGAAATTTTTATAAGGCTCTTAAAGCAAACTATTTTCAAGTAACTTATTGATATTTCCATTTAAAGGGTAACAGTAGCACTCAGTTCATTGTGCCATTGAGATTCTTGTCCTTTCCTTTAAAAATATTTTTTACTTTGATGGGCCAAGATTCTATCTCATCATTTTAATTTGTATTTTTTTTACCTTTTCAATTGTCTACTGGATGTTTGTAGTTCCACTTTTACAAATTCTCTAGTTATATCTTTTGCCCCTTTGTAAAATTGGCATTTTATTCATTTGTATGAATGCTACAATATATAAAAAATATTTTCTGGTTCTGCTATTTTGACTGACTGGAAAACTTGAAACTCCTTGACCACAAGTACTTAGACATTTCTGCTGGATAAAATAAAGCAAACTTTACTCTAAAAGAATAGCTGAATCTACAGGAAAAGAAATTGAAATACTCAGATACAAGAAAAGAAAAGAGAACTGAAACCTGCAGCTTCCTAGGGGACACGAGTCAGCTTCAGTTATCTGGGTGAGCTTCTGCACTTGCATGCAATCTGAGATATCTCGGACACCTATGACAGAGAGTTGACTTGAGACTCCCACAGAAAGTTAAGATTTTCCAAGGACTGCATCTTTAGACAGAACTTAAACAAGAAAAAAACAGTTGCCAAACAGCAGAGACACAAATCAAGGAAGTCCGTTTCACCCTGTCGTAGGAAAAATACTTTCTGCTTTCTCGTAGGAAAAATGTATGCCATGACAGAAGTTGTGGTGCAATATGCAGAGACTCTATAAAGAACATCACAATGATGTCTGTAGGAACACTGTCAGAAACAAACTGAAGCCACTCTGGAGAGGCACACCCTTCACCCAGTGCACACAAGTTTCCTCTAACTGAAGCCTCACTAAAGGTGATTTTACAGTATAGAATTATAAAATACACAAGAAAACAATCCACCTTGAACAAGAATCATCAGACACATTAAACGATAGGGTTATATGCTAAGGACTGTAGAAAATAAAACAATCTGATAATTTTTAAAGGCATCAAACAATGAATCAAAACATGAGAATAAAATGCAGTTATCAAAAAAGAATAAAATAGAACTAGAAATGAGGAACAGAATCATGGAAATTAAAAACTCAGTAGTTTAGGTGTGGTAGGTACTATGGTGGTAATTACTCTAGTGGAGATTCCAAATTTCTCCTTTCAGGCACACTTCTCTATTCCCTTCAAATTAGGTGATGCCATGTGATTTGGCAAATAAAATGTGAGCAGAAGGACATGTGTCACCTTTGAGTTGAGGTCTTTAAAAAACTAGTGTGCAGTGGCACCTGGGTGGTTCAGTTGGTTAAGACTCTGCCGTCAGCTCAGGTCATGATCCCAGGGTCCTGGGATCAACCTCATCATTGGGCTCCATGCTCAGCAGTGAGTCTGCTTTTCCTTCTCACTCTGCTGCCCCCCTGCTTGTGCCCTCTCTCTTTCTCTCTCTCAAATAAATAAAATCTTAGAAAGGAAGGAAGGAAGGAATGAACTAGTGTGCGAATTACCCCATGTTTCTTCCTCTTCAGATGACAATCATCACTGCTCCAGAATGGACATGTAACATAAGGAAGAACTAAATCTTTAATGTTATAAGTGACTAAAACTTTGGGGTTGTTTTTTATGGGGTTGTTTATTTATAAGCATAACCTAGCTTACTGGTATAACATTTAAATCAGATTGGGCACAGTTGAGGGGAAAATTTAGTTAACTGAAGATAGATTTCCGGAAGCTGCCTAAAATACAGTTCAGAGGGATAAACTGATTAAAAATCTGAAAGAAAATATTGTATTATAAAATATGGGATACAGAGTATAAAATGAGAAAGTTCCCAATGCATCTATTAGCAGATCTACAAGAGGAGGGAGAGAGAAAATACTCAAAAAGATTTTCCAAAATCTGAGAATTTCCCAAAACTAAAGACAGACATGAATCATTGGATTCAGAAAGAACAGTGAATTCCAAGAAGAAATAAAAACACATCAAAGCAAAGTGAAAACTTTAAAAGTAACCAGAGAGAGAGGAGAGAGGATTTACAAAAGACTGATAATTCTCAATAGCAATAGTAGTAGCAAAAGACAATGAAGTGGGGTGGGGGAATGGGGTAACTGGATGATGGACATTAAGGAGGACACATGATGTAATAAGCACCAGGTATAAGACTGATGAACCACTGAACTCTACTTCTGAAACTAACAATACATTATATGTTAATTAACTGAATTTAAAAAAGAATGAAGTTAAAGTCTTCAAGCAGCTGTGAAAAAAATAACTGTCAACCTAGAGAAAATATAACCAGCTAAACTATGATGCAAAGATATTTTGAGAACAACTGAGAAAATTTACCTCTTAAAAATCCTTGACAAAAGAACAAGTAAGGATGGACTTAGGGGAAAAAAAATTAAGATTAAAAAAAAAAAGTAGGATGCAAGAAGGAATGATCAGACATTTGTAAATGTGGGTAAATCTAAACAAGCATTTACTATATCAAACAACAGTCATAATAACATGGGATTACCAAAACAAAGTGAAACAAAAATACTGAAAATCAATGTAATTTGAGATTTAAGGGAGTTATTGTTTTAAGGTTTCATTAAGAAAAGAATAGAAATCTTGATTAATTTAAAATTTAAAGTCATGTAACATAGTACAAATTTAAGTGGGCACATTAAAGATTAGAACTAAATAATAACAATGAAATACTACTCAGCCATCAGAAAGGACAAATACCCACCATTTGACTGACATGGATGGAACTGGAGGGGATTGTGTTAAGTGAAATAAGTTAAGCAGAGAGAGACAATTATCATATGGTTTCACTCATATGTGGAACATAAGCAATAGCATGGAGAACCACAGGGGAAGGGAAGGAAATCCAAAGGGGGAGAAATCAGAGAGGGAGATGAACCATGACAGACTGTGGATCCTGAGAAACAATCTGGGGGTTTCAGAGGGGAGATGGATGGGGGAAGGGGGTAACAGGATGATGGGTATTAAGGAGGGTGCATGCTGTGATGAGCACTGGGTGTTATACTTAATTAATGAATCACTGAACACTGCATCAAAAACTAATTATGCACTATACAGTGGCTAGATGAACATAATTAGAAAAATAAATAAAATTAAATAAATTTTTAAAAGTAAATAAAAGACTGGCAATTACTCTACAGCTTTAAGCAAAGCAAATACAAAATTTGTAGTTTAGTGTAAAAAATTGAAGATTAGAACTAAAATGTGCAACTTCTAAACCAATGTGCAGGGTGGGAAGGGAAAAAAAATCAATGAAGTGAGATAAATAAGAAGGGAAAATTAGCTATGTGTTTCTTTCTTTCTTTTTAAAGATTTTATTCATTTGTTTGATAGAAGACACAGCAAGAGAGGGAACACAAGCAGGGGGAGTGGGAGAGGGAGAAGCTGGCCTCCCATTGGGCAGAGAGCCCGATGCGAGGCTCTATCCCAGGACCCTGGGATCATGACCTGAGCCGAAGGCACACACTTAAGGACTGAGCCACCCACGGGCCTCTAGCTATGGGTTTCTTAAGAGACACATCTAACATACATGGATAAGAAGGATAAACAGATATATAAACCAAATGATATTTGTCAAACTGAAACTGAAACTGAGCTTTTAAAAACCTTTCTTTGTACATATTGGTGTTTTCTGGTGGCAGTATTATCCAGGTGTGGTGCAAAATTTCCTTATTAATATATAATGTATTCTTTGTTGCAAAACATTTTATATAAATTATATCACTTAATGTATGCATAAAGGAGATTAAAATCCCAGGGTGCTGGTTTCCTTTGTTCCAAATTGTTTTATAGATGACTTATTGAAACCACTCTGTCAACAAGTTTCCATTCTTTACTGATACTGCACCTTCCCTGCTCATAATTTCCCTGACTGTACATCTCTTAAACGAGCAAGAAATGACCCAATAAGCCTTGGTATTGCTACGAGTAGTTTTTGCACACTACCAGAGACTACGAGTAGTCTCTGGTAGTATTACCAGAGTCTGTGCAGTGGTGTCAGGTGGATATGTGGTCCAAGATGGGTTTCTCATAATGCCCAGAGGAGTTAAGATAAAAGTTCTGTACCGAAAGCCCACTTTGCAGATAATTGTCTCAGGGGATAATGGGAAACTTAGTGTTCCTAACACCTAGGCTCTTGGACTAACACTTGAGGGCCAGTTCTGATGAATCACTATCTCAGCTTAGTTTTGGGATATCCGTTTTCTGTTGGAGCCTACTCTGAAAATTTACCTGAGTTCTCTTTGTTCCTTCTTGCTGCAGAAGACGGGGTCCCTCGAACAGCGCGATCCATGTCCCTCACACTGGGAAAGGTATGCATGTTCAAGGAATACCAGGCCTGCCCGGGGATTCCAACAGAAGTTTCCATAGTCACCAGAAAGTCATTCATCCTTGAATACACACATGTCAAGAGAACCTCTAGACAGATTCTCTAATTTAGCTTACCACCCTTGCTAGTTCGTCCTTCAGCCTTCCCTTATTCATGGTTTCCCTGATCATACCATCCCCCAAATGAACATGGAATGATGCATAAATCTTGGTGTATTCCTATCCTTTTCATATTCTTTCCAGGGTGTTACCCAGAGACTGGGGGTCATTTCTGTTCCATTTCTTTCAGATATAAGCTAAAATAAGAACATTTTGAGAAATCACTCACCACTAACAGAAAACTTGGGTCAACTCTGGCCAATTTTTCCACACGAACCCTCAACACCATCACTAACCCAAAACCATAGTATCTAGTGAATGTAATTATAGCATCAGAAACTAGTAGGCATTTTCCAGGCCTTTCTGAACTGTGGTTGCTGCTCCCTCCCTGACGTGGGCCTGGTCACTTCTCTTCCCACAGAACATGCCCCGCCGGAGGGTCAGTGTTGCAGTGGTTCCCAAGTTTAATGCCCTGAACATTGCCAGCCAAACTCCCAGCTCATCACCCATCCCCTCCTTACCAGCCATGGTGAGTATGATGATGCCTACCTCCCAGCCCTTTTCAACCTCTCCCTCAGGCTCACTACTATGGGGTGACCCAGGTGGGGGCAGGGTCAACAAGGAGATGAAATTCCCAGCACAGATTTTGGAATATGGGCTCAAAAAAGCTCAATATAGACCAGGCCCCATGTCTTTCATTGCCCTGAGAAGACTCAGTATCCTTGAGAAAGGTGCTGGTGTCTCAGACAGTTCTTTGAAAATGTTATCTCCTTCCATGCTTAAACCAAAATCCTCCAAGGTGGGTTTAGTGGGTTTTTTTCCCACTCTGCAATGGATTTAAATATCTGAAGTTTGCATTGTATAGTAAGTGGTGGGGCTGAGCTTTTAACCCTAGGGTTTCTGATTCCAGGGCCTGAGTTCTTAAACCCACCGTTACCCTGCATCAATTCATTGCAGCATTTAGAAATGAAACTACTAGACTGCCCATTAATAAGAGCTTGGTTAAATACAGACATCCCTAAAAAGGGCTTTCTGTGCAGTTTTTAAAAATAACATGAAAAATGTCTGTAATTTATTATTAATAAAAAGGAGTTAAAATAATATATGCAGTAGAATTGTTTTGTAGGGTTTTTTTAAAGAGTATTTTTTCTATGTGTAGACATAGCAAATTCTGGAAGAATATATGTAAAACTATTAATAGTTATCTCTGGGCAATGGTAAAGCCACAGGTGATTTTTATTTTCTTCCTGATGCCTTTTTATATTTCTATAATAAGAATCTATTGCCAATAATCAGAAAAAAATTTTCATTTCAATTATTTTAACATACACAGTTCCTATATAGCAGAATATTTTCTACATCCCAGTCTTTTGTGGATCTGGTTAATATTATTTAAAACTTTTCTAATTCTTTCTTCAGTTACTTCTCTATTCTGTGTCCAGGAGCAGCACTACTCTATAAGCCAATCTGATTGTGTAAGCAATAGGTAAGGTAGATTCAAGCTCTGTTGTTCCAGTAGGTAGCAATAGCTTCTTTCACCTCTTTTTCAATCATCTATGAAATTATCCTAAATTCCCAAATCACTCACTAAAACAAACCAACTTAAAAAAAATTTTTTTAAAGGAGCTTAGGAAGGGCTAGCTAGTATGTTTGATAGACCTATTTCCAATACTATGCTACATATAAGAATGTTATTTTCAAATATGCAGTTGGCCCTTGAACAATGCAAGGGTTAGGGGCACCTACCCCCAGGCAATTGAAAATCTGCATATAACTTTTGACTCCCCCAAAACTTCTGATGATCGGAAAACGTACCAATAACATGTCAATTAATACATATTTTGCATGTTATATGTATTATATACTGTATTCTTATGATAAAGCAAGCTAGAGAAAAGAAAATCATAAGGAAAAGAAAATACATTTATAGTAATGTACTATATTTAAAGTCTATATAAGTAGACCTACATAGTTCAAACCCATGTTGCTCAAGGGTCAACTGTATATTCCTTTAGACTAAAAGTTGGCAACCAAGGATATACATTAAAATCACACAAGGTACTTCTAAAACACTGCTCAGTCTTCACCCCAAGATTCTGAATTGGATCAGTACACCACCACAGGGATTCTAAGGTACAGCCAGAATTGAGATCCATTTCTTAAACCAAATCTGTTGTAAAAAAATAATGTACCTCATTGTTTATTTTTTATATGTATATATTATATTTATAAATATAATGTTATATATGATATATTATATTTTATATTTTATTAATATTATATAAAGTATTACTTATATAATATTAATTAAATATATTATATAAATGTATATTTTATATATTATATTTATAAATATATTAAGTATAATGTTATATATTATATTTATAAATATAATGTTGTATATTATATTTATATAATTTATTATAAAGACATTTCTTTTGGGGCGCCTGGGTGGCTCAGTGGGTTAAGCCGCTGCCTTCAGCTCAGGTCATGATCTCAGGGTCCTGGGATCGAGTCCCACATCGGACTCTCTGCTCAGCGGAGAGCCTGCTTCCCTTCCTCTCTCTCTGCCTGCCTCTCTTGTGATTTCTCTGTCAAGTAAATAAATAAAATCTGGAAAAAAAAAAGGACATTTCTTATCGCTTGGGGTTTTAATAATGACAGGCTTCTCCTGAGGATTATGCTTGGAGCGACATCTTGAAGGCAGTGATGGGCCTATGTTTGCTAGGAGGCCTGCTAGTATTTAGTCCAAGTCAGTAAACCTGGGACTGAGGAAAAACTGAGGTTCTGCTCGAGAATAGGGCATCAAAATATAAATTCTTCACTCGGGGAAACTTAGGAGGGGAAGGAAAAGGTGCAAGTTGTATGGGCCTCAAGGGGCACTAAGGAATGGAGGACAGGGAAGGCCCCACGCCTAGGTTCAGAAGCAGATCAGAAACCACAGTGGTGGGGGAAGAGCTGAGATAGCAGCAGCCCCCTCCCCGTATCATCAGAGATGGAGCAGCTCTGGCTTCTTCCTTTCTAGCTAATCTTCAATTGTCTGTCTCCTATTTTTCATCTAGTCAGAATCACCCAATGGGAAAGGCAACCTACCGGTCACCTCAGCACTGCCTGCACTTTTGGAAAAGTAAGCTGGTTTATCTTCCTCTTAACTTTGGGGATCTCTGAGAAAATTTTCCCTAAGTCGCTTTTCCTCCCATCCTCACTCCCAAAATGTGACAGAAAACAAATTAAGTTCTAAGGGAAGGAAATAAGTGGGGCTCTGAGACCCACAAAGATGTCAGAGTCAGTTTGCTGTCTGGCCCAGGAAGATGCTGTGGCTGAGTCTCAGAATCAGAAGAGCCCAGAGGAGACAGACACCTTCTCTGTTGGTTAGGATTCTTTGGGCTACAGATACAAGAAAGTCCCAACTCGAAGGGGCTTAAATGGTAAGTCCAGAGGTAGGGTTTTCCCAGGTATAGTATATCAAGGCCCCAGCTCGGCCTCTACGATTTCCTTGCTTGATTCTGCTCACTTTGTATGTTGACTTTATCAGCAGCTTGTGGCAAATGGCTACTATTTTCAAGTATTCTATCCAGACATGAAGTATTTAGAAGAGGACTATCTCTTCCCATGCTTCTTTTTTATGAACAAACCCAGAAACTTTTTTTTAAGACATCCTTATCTTGTTAGTAAATTTGGAACATAGTTCTTTTCTAAATCAAACACAGACTTTGGAAATGGGATTGTCATCATGGGCTTAAACTGTGCCCTGGAGATGGGGACAGACGGTCAGCTTCCCATGAAGCAAAGTGATACACTGAAGAAGAGTAAATTCCTGAGCAAAATTACAATCCTGTAAGGAAACAGGCAGGAGATTGAGTACTGGAGTGGCAATAAATAGTGTCTGCTATGCCTAATTTTTCTAGGCATCTGTGCAATTTGTAGGTCTTTTCATCCTCAGCCAGAGCAAGGCAGGCTGTTTTTATACTCAGAAGAGTTTATAACTTGCTTTTCAAATTCTTTCATTTGCTTGTTGGGAAACATCTGGATCACAGCTGTCACCTCTCAGAACTTTCACCTTGTGTCTTTTCTCACTTGGTAGAACATACACCTTTATTCTTCCTTTTTGCCTTAAGACAGCTTTAGCCCTCCATTTTTCATTGTTGTTAGAATAGTTTTGCCTGACCTGACCAGGAAACTCTATGTGGGTCCCTTTTCAGAAGAGACAATCTCCCAAGCTCTCCACCCCACCCCCCCGACTCAGCCTGTTTTACTTACCTCTCAGTATATCCAACCACCCACCTATTGCTCACTGACTCACCCACTTTAGTCTTGAAGTTTGTCTAGAACTCCTTACTTTGACATCTCACTCTGTGTAAGCTTAAAGGTCCTTCATGTTGTGTAGGGCATTTTTGTTTCTATCTTTGTTTCCTTATTTTTTTCAAGTATTACAAAGAAATTATAAAGGGTACAAACTAAAAACCATGTGGAAGTAACCAAGATTACAAAGACTTATCAAGTCCTTAGAGCCATAATGTCTACTCCATGATCTCTGAATCTCTCCAGTGATGGTTACTTGATGCTCTGAGTGAAAAGCATGCTAAAATTCTCCCTTCTAATTCTGCCTTTGGATGCACAAACCCCTTCTTCAAAAAGGCCCCCAACAAGGCCCCATCCTCTATTCTTGGCTTACAGAACCAATCAAGGACAAAGATCTATGTCCTCACTCTTTGAAAAAGACTAATCATGATGGAGCCGGGCCTGGACTCTATAGAACTATTGCTCATGTCAGCTGAGAGCTTCCCTTTTAGGCGGCAGAGATTATCAAGAACCTGAGTTATCCTTGGTAGGAGAGAGTAAGATACAAAATTAAGGACAGCAAGCATTGGCCCCAAATCAGAAGTGACAACGAATGAGGATCAATAATGGCATCACCATTCCAAGAGTTTAGAACCAGGAGACAGGGACAGAGTGAGGATTGAGACAAGTCAAGGAGTAAGCTCAAGGAAGGTATCTGTAGCTCACTTTTTTCTACCCAGAGGGACCACCATGATATATTACCCATGCTGTGGCTGACTTGCCTATTGGGAATGCACCCAGCCTATAAAAATGGCTGCAAAAGGGGGAGGACATATTCAAAAGAGGAGGATCCTAACACTAACAGTAGCTTCCCCCTCCTGAATTTATGAAAGGCGCTAAGTGACTTTCATCTGAATTCATGAAACTGGAAATATTAATAGATTGCCAAGAGGCTAACAATGAGATAATCTGTGAATTAAAATAAATTCATATCTTGTTTTAATACAAGTACAATAAATTCTAGCTACCTTCTCCATACTGTTAAGGAGAAAAAAAATGCATTATAAGTTAATATACATTGCTTTCTAGATTGTTATATTTAGCTTGATTTAAAGTGATTTCACATTTCCCTAAGCATACGATGACTAGGCAGGAAGGGAACTGGCTAAGCATGTGAAAGATGATCAGAAAATCAAATTACCTGTGGCTAGTTCTCAAGCAAATACCTGAGAGCTGATTGCCCAATGTGATTTGAGAGAATTCTGAGTGTTGCTGTTGTAGGTCACTTCATAGTAAATTGTTCTTCACTCAAGGAATATTTAGGTCTAGGTCTAGGGATATTTAGAATTATAGGAAAATATGCAAAGTAGTATTTGAAGTTAATCTTAAAGATTAAAACAGAATAAAGCTCATGATGAGTTCCATAAGTAGGAAAAGCTATTTATAGACTTATTCCCTCATTCCTTCAACAATTAATCACCAAGGTCTAGGTTCTAGAGTACACTCAGGAGTTCACAGTGTAATGAAAAAGGCAGATGGGAAACAGCCCATTATAATACAACGTGATGGATAATAGCATAAGGAAGTATAGGTTGCTAAAGCCACAAGAGAGAAGAAAATGAGTACCTTAACCCAGACTGGGTGTAGGTGGGGGAGGGGAGCCTCAGAAAATGTTTCCTCTAGGAATTTACTTTTAAAGTGAAACCTGAGAGAAACCTGGGTGGCTCAGTCAGTTAAGCATCTGATTTTAGCTTAGGTCATGATCCCAAGGTTCTGGGATCAAGTCCTGCATTGGGCTCCTTGCTCAGTGAGGAGCCTGCTTCTCCCTCTCCCTGTTGCTCCCCCTGCTTGTGCTCTCTTTTTCTCTCTCTCTCTCTCTCCCTGACAAATAAATAAATAAAATATTTTAAAATAAATAAATAAAAATAAAATGAAACCTGAAAGTTATATAGTTTAACCAGGTGAACTGGAGGTTAACAACATTCCAGGCTCTGAAGCAAGAAAGTATGGAGTGATCAAGAAATAATAATAAGATGGTAGCGATATTTACTATTATTATTTACAGCATGCTTGCTTCATACCAAGTCCTGTTCTAATTGCTTTACATTAATGATCTCATTTAATCCTTACAACATACCCATGAGGTAGGTATTAATATCAATATTAACTACTAATATTCCTATTTTATAGATATGGAAACTACAACTCAGAGAAATGACTTGCCTGAGGTTACACAGTAGTGGGTAACAGAACTCATGTTCTTAACCTTTTAATAGACACTCCAACTAGAAGAAAGGGAAGAAGTGCCGTTTGACTGGAGACAAGAAGATGCATTTAAGTGCTATTTTTATAAGAAGTCTTATAAACTATTTTGAATGACCTGGTGACCTTCATGGCTGCCATGAAGCAGAGTGTGGGATGGGAGCAGAGTGTGTGCACAGAACAGTGCACTGAGGAATTAGCAAAGCCATGGATGTGAATGATGCACAGTACTGGTTTCATAAAAGGGGCAATTTAATGATATATCACTGAGCAGTTTTCACTATAATCTCTAAAATAACAATTTTCCTACATTTTTGAAGCAGCCAGAGTAAACTGCTTAAAGGTTTTGTATGACATCAAATATTTATAGCAAATAACTCCACTTTGCTGATATTCTAGAATTAATTAGCCCTCCATCAATTAGTAGTGTATCCCAGTCATCTGAGACTGAGTAACACGAGTGGGGAAGGTCTTCTAGCTCAGTTCCCCTGGACTGGACTTCTCTGAGGGGTTCAAGGCAATGGGAGTGGTTTAGAGACATCACTGAACCCAAAAAGGTAAGATCTGCCCACTAGAAAGAATTGCAGTCACTTTCAAATATTGTTTACCACATGGGAAAAAAATAGACTCTAACATAACTCCCAATTAAACAATACATTTTGACTGAAGGACCCCTCACATTAGTTAGAACTAAGCACAATGACAAACAATTTTGACCTGGTGGACGTGAGAAAACAATGAACTTCATTTTAATGAATCATCCCAGAAAGAAAGCATGCAAGATTTCAGGCTGGAAATAGATGCCAAGATCCATCTGTGTTTGGCCCAGACGTTTCTAGGGTGGGCACAGACTGTGCTCAGCTCCATGTTTATAGCCATGAATAGAGATTCCTGCAGCTCAACCCAAACACTGGGTCCTCAGGAAATAGCCATTTACAGAAAGGACCTGCCCACTTCACAAAATTAATAGGCAGACTGGATAAGCCATAGTGAAGTCAGTGTAACTCAGCAAACACTTAAAGCACTTACTGTATGCTAAGCATCATCATAACTCAAGCAGTCTCTCTCTATGATCGCAGTCATGGAAGGACGGATAGATATATAAAACATAAAAATGCCCTCTCTCTGAGTTATGCTGAAATGAAGAGTGCAATGAGGACATGATGGGAAGGAGTGATCAACTTTAACCAGAAGATATGGGAATGCGGAGAACACCGGCAAATATTCCACAGAGGAGAAGGTATTTGAGCTGAGTCTTAAAGATACACAAGAAGAAGCTTCCAGGTAGTTAGAGATGATATATAAGAAACTATTAGCTCAGTCTAGGGATCAGGAGATAACAGCAAAGATTTTACAGATTGTGTTTCTCCTACTTCCCCACCGTACTTCTAGTATTAAACCAAAGGCTGTCCCAGCCCACCTTACATTCTAAACAAGTACCCTTTAAAAGAGGGCCGCATCATAAGCCATGGCCCAGCCTCACGGCAAGAATGGCTTCACTCAGCAGATACCCTGGAGCCCCACACCACTCAGAGCCCCAGAAAAACACTTCTATTGAAAGGGAGGGCTCAAGGAAATGTAAAAAATGCATCTTGACATGATTTAGAAGACCAAGCTGAGAATCTCAGCCAGGTCCACTATGTATCAATAATGTGAACTCAGGCAAGTCACCTAATCAATCTGAGCTTGGGTTTCTCGTCACACAGATGGGATAACACCCTGCCTGGGTGGCAAGTCAAGAGCATGGGAAAGTATCAGACGTGACAGTGTCAAATCCAAACTCTATCACACATAGATAGTGTAATCTTGGGCTGGTTATTTAACCTCTCTGGGCCTTGGTTTCCTCACCTGTTAACTTGACCACAATAGTATTGCCTACCTCATGGGTCGTTCATGAGTGTTAAGTGAAATCTTACCACAGAGTCTGATATATAAGATAAATATTAGCTCTTCTTATCATTGGGAGGATCAAGTGAGGCAATGTATGTAAAGGCATTTTAAGAACTGAAGGCCCATAGATGAGTGAGTTGGACAAGGTGATCAACACAACCTGGGACAGTTGGACCCTGGACAGAAGATCCTTATGTTAAAGGGTCACTGAAATAGCTCTATAAGAGAAATGTTTTAGTCTCTAGAGAGCGGTGACCTGAGGATAGTGAAAGTTTGGGTTCTTCTGATTCTGAAGTGTCAGAATAATGTAAATTAAGTTCTCCTTTAAAGATATAAATAATCACCTGGTAATTTATTAGCTTGGATTTTTTTTATGGATCAGGTTTGGAAGAACCTCAGATTGCTCCCCAACATAACTAATAGTGATAAACATCATTTGTTGAGTAAATATATTCCAAAACATTTACTTATATTTTTCATTAATTCCTACACTACCATCATCAGGTACATATTATTACCCTCATTTTACAGTTGAGGTATCTAAAGTTCAGGAAGGGTTAAGAATTTGTATGTACTGCAGCTGGAATTTGAACCCTAGTTTGCTTCAGGCAGGTTCTTTTCCTCTATATTCCACTGTCGTCCTCCATACTATTTGTCACTAACCTCTTAGGTTATCAGCTATAGATAAAAGAAACTAAAAGCCTGATACCAGTATTTCATTTCTAACAAATAAATATATTTAATGAAAGAATTGCTTCCCTACCCTTGGCTGTAGCTATGTTTTTCTGCTCTGTTCCAATCATTTGAACAAATAGGAAACTGCACATTAGGCAAAGGTCACATGGAAGGGAGTGGATAATATAATTTGCAAAAGGAGAAATGTTATGAATAGCTGATATTTTTAGAGTGTTATCTTTCTTGTTCACAATGGGTTTGGGTTTCCAGCCTGATGAAATGTAAATTTTACAAGGTCTGAGGAAAACTAAGGGATGAGAAGCTGACGCCAAGAAAGAGAAAATATAAGGCTCACTGATAGAGCCTATCTGAGTGGTTGTAGAGGGTAGCAGCTGCAGTCTTTCAGAGTCCTGAGTGAAAAGCATCTCTCACTGTTTTGCCTTGTTCAAGGGCTCCTCCATGGCATGACTCCCAGTGGGATTTCAGACACCTTAGGTGGGCTGCAGGATTTACAGGGAAGGCATGGCCATCAGGATCCTTCCTTTAAATTCATGCTTGCATACTTCAAATGGACTCCCAGAAATGCCTAGCTATCCTACTATGATTTTCTAGCATTTTTGTTTCCCCTCTTCTCACATGACTCATGCACACCTTCGCCTCTCTTCTCAAACCCTCCTAGGTTTATCTACCTCTCACTCGCAGCGTATGATCTTGTCTTCCATTTTAAAGAGAAAATTTATGCTAGTAGATAGGAGCCCTCCTCTTCCTTCACCAGATCACCTCCATCCCCCCTTTGTTCTCACTGAGAAGTTTCTCCACCGTTCTAAGGTCTATCCCTACTTCCCTTTTCAAAGAATTTGGTTTTTTTGGTCACCCCTTTCTCTCATCCCCTCTACTGGATCATTTCTATCCACATTCAAATGCGCTTTCATCCCTCCACTTCAGCTATGTATCCCAGAACACACTTTTCTACTTCCCTTTCCTGTCAGATAACTGTGTCTAGATCTTCTTTTTCTTGCCTCTCATTCTCTACTAAGTCCATTCTAATCTGTATTTGGGTGCCACCATTTCACCAAAGCTCCTCTTGACCTCCATATTATCAAATCTAATAATCTATAGATCTCTGTACTCATCTGACTTGGACTCTCAGAAGTGAAACTGTGACACAGTTAATGCCTCCTTGACATGCTCTCCTCTCTTGGGTTCCAGGAGTCCATATTCTCCTGGTTTTCCTCCTACCTTTTTGGCTTCTACTCCTCTGTAGGTTTCTTCTCCACCTGAGCTAAGGGCAGAGATGTCCAGGGCTTGGTCCTGGGTCTTCTTTTCCTATTTCCTCATACTCTCTCCCTAGACAATCTTATCCATCCCCCTGGCCTTAAATGTCATATATATTCTGATGATGCCAAATGTTATCTCTAGCCTCTAGAGCTTTCCTCCAACTCAGTTTGGTGTATCCAACTATCTACTTGACATCTCCGTCTGGATATTTCACTGGCATTGAAAATTTATCTTGTCCAAAAGTTAACTCCTGCTTCATTGCCTCTTTTAGTTCCTCAAGTATATCTGCATCTTTTGTGTCTCAGGGTCTTCACACGTCTGCATCCTCCCCCTAGGATGATCTTCCCTCTGCTACAGATACGGCTGACTTTTCCTCTTTCAGGTCTTTGCTCCAGTTAAACCACCTCAGAGAGGTCTTTTCTAACCACTCAATCAAAGTAGATTCTCTCCTTGTTCCTTTCTGCACACACAGAGTTTATCTATTTCAATAAAGTTATCACAATTTGTAATTAACTACATATTATTTTCTTTCTTCTTTTTGGGCATTCTCTCCTGCTAAGCTCCATGTTGTCAAAGATTGTTTCTCTCATCATCTAATGTATTCCCAGTACATTACAAGGTGCCTGTGACTTAGTCAGTACTCAGTAGATACTTAAATGAATGAAGCAAAAGATGGACTACTGGAATGGAATGACTCCAACTGAACATTTGGCCCACCTCAATCTTCCTCATCTTAGTGCTAGGGAGCTCCCAACAGCTGTCTGTCCACTCATAGAATCTCCTGGAATAAGAATAAAGATGGATTTAGGTGCATGAAGAAAAAGAGAGCTAGCATATTATTTGATGTTTAGAGGTCTGAGGAGGATTCTTGGACCAGGGCCTTTGAAAAATCTTGTCTCAGGGTAGAAGGATTGAAATGAACACAGCCTAGAATGAGTTTCCTCACTTCCGAAAAGGAATCAGGCCAAAGACATGGTTCAGTTTTCAGACACCCAATCTGGCTGAAAGGACATCCTGTACTTCCCTCTTCTCACTAGTGGAAAGACAAATGGGGACCCAGATTGTGAAGCCTCTGCTCCCATGCCGACTTTGAGTTGCCTGGAGGAGATTAGCCAGGAGACCAAGGCCAGGATGGAGGAGGAAGCATACAACAAGGGGTGAGTCAGACTTCGTCCACCTTGAGGTCACCTGATAGGTCTCAGAAGATACCTTCCCACGGGCCTTTCCTGTTTCTTAAGAGGATTTAAGGAAGCAACCAGTGGCCCTAGGACCGCCTCACCTCAGTAAAGAACTACATAAGAAAGAACAGTACTGTTCCACAGGAAGGACAAGAGGAAGCAGGGTGAGAGGGTGTGGTTAGGCAATAATTAGACTGCCCTCTTTTTAGGCAGAAAGCCACCAGAATGCCACTGCCCAGAATGGTCTGGAAATAAAGCCCCTGGGTGGGTTCCTCTTGGTGGTGCCCGAGGCTTGCTGACACATGCTCAGAGGAGTGATGTTGCTATCAACAATGCCCAGGAGTAGCTGTAACCCTGCTTCTTAGAAATGCCCCTGCCATCCCTTCCTTCTGTAAACTGGAGCCCTCTCAACTTCCAACTGTCCCTTTTTCTGATTGAGATTCGATAATACCTTTGGCTTATTATCAGTCACTAAGGGGACAAGTACTGAGCAGGGCCCAAGCCTAGACTGGTAGAAAAGTATTTCTGACCAGGCATAGCATCCTAAGCTTCTCCTTTCTCCACAGCTCCTAAGGGAGACACAGCTTACCATCATTATAGAACCGGGGGGCTTCTATGTAGCAGCCATATATACTACGGTGAGGTTGCCCTAGCCAAACTGTGCTTGTCTTAAACATTCAGCTATAGGACAAGCAAAAAGAGTACTGATCCTGGGCAAAGGACATCAGAAGGGTATCTCTTGGGATGCCTATCTTTTCATCCTCAACTATCTTTGATATTAAGCATGCACAGAAGTAAACACCTCCATTGGCTTTGTAAACATTTACTAAGTACTTTTCTAAGCCTATTATGTGACTGCCACTTCCATAAAACTTCCCAACAATCCAATGTGATGGATGTCACCCTTCCTAGGCCAAGCTACATGCCTGGCACTTCCTCAGAACATTCACATACCCTGTGAAATAAGGTATTTCAAAATGCCACCCTTTCCATTTTATAGGTGAGAAGCTGAAGCACCCAGGTTACACAGAAAGCAGATTTTTCTCTCTGCTGAACATTTTGTAGGATAAGAACCCAGTCAGGACTCTGTACCCACATTTTTTCCCTGTCAGTTTTGTCACACATTCACATATAAACAGGAAGGATGACTGAGGAGTGAGGGGAAATTGTACTGACATGAGCCACCTTGGGATTCAGTAGATCCTCCCAGCTTTTTCCTGTTGTGTACAACCACAGGAAGTGTATAATTATTGGAGGTGTTCAAGTCCCCACCTCTAAGAACTCAGGAAAGGATGCTCTGTGCCTGGCCTTTCTAGACTCAATTGTTCCTTTTTGCCCTGCAGATACCAGGAAGGTCTAAAGAAGACCCAAGAGCTTCAAGACCTGAAGGAGGAGGAAGAAGAACAGAAGGGTGAAAGCCCTGAAGAAGCTGAAGAGGCAGAAGAAACTGAGGAAGAGGAAAAGGACCAAAGAAGCAGGTTGGAGACCTTGCCATTGCTGAAATGGGTCACAATTCATTTAATTGCACAACATCCCTAGAGATGCCCACTCCAGGGCAGCACTGGGTCTGGGGCCCAAGTGAACAGCTAACAGCAACTAAGGAGGGCACTCATGTGGAGGGAGGAGGCAGGGGAAGGAGCCAAAATAGTTAACAAGGGGATGTTTGCAAGATCTGGGAGGTCAGAGTGGTGGTCAAGAGTGAGGCCAACAGCAATCAAGAACTCGTAGGAACTGAGAAACTACAAGGGCCCTTACTGGAGTACCCCTTAGCCCAGCCTCAGTTAGCTCCTTTCCCAGCTATCCCCATGAGCCAAGAGCCAAGGTCAAGGGAGCTGGCCTAAAGCCCTAGAGGGGGTTGATTACAAGGACAGGGGCAGAGAGAACATATGAAAGTAGGGGAAAACTCAACCTGTTGACAAAGGAGTCTCCAACAGGTTCCATGCTGACCAGATAAGTTTGGATTTTCACTTGAATTAGAAATATCTGGGCTTTTCTTTTTTAATGTACTTTATATTTCATGTGTATTTTTCCCTTAATAGGGGGAAATATATAACATGTAGATAAAGGTAGTATACATCCTGCATTTTGTCATATCTGTGCCCTCATGAGTGTCTTGGATTTTAACCATACCCTCAATTCCATACATTCTGCCTTATTGTCTCTTACTCATTTTTAATTTTGATTTTTTAAAATGTGGTTATAAAAGACTTGGAACACCACCAAAGTCTTTGTTTTTAGACCCCTAGGCTATCTTGGAGTCCAGTGTGACCTCAGCCAAAATAATTTTCTAATCAGCTTTAAACTTGAAACAGGGTATGTGTCTGTGCCTCATTGCTAGGAGACTCAAAATCACATGCATGCAGTGAATAAGGTAATAAAATGAAGATTAGAAGTGAGATGGATATGCTTCAAAGCACATAGGAACAGCCAGTAGAGCCCAGCTGGAGGAAGATTGAGCCAGAGAGGTCTCAACCTACATGGGTCAACCCTAGTGTTCAAGGGAAGAGGGGTCTAGGAGAGCTGCAGAAAATGCTTCACTGTTGAAAGCAAACCTATGCTAGGATGTACCGCCTCCTCTAATGAAAGAATCCCCAAGTTTTAACAATGAAAGTACAGTCCCTACTCCAAGCAGCTGAATCCTATTCTCCTTACATCTTCCCTCCCTCTTGGGGGTCCTCTGCTCTTATATTTTAGAGGTCACTATACTGTCTTCATCCCCTTTAATGCAGTCAAGCCCAGACCTGGACAGCAGCCTTTTCTTTGGCTTCTTTTCATTTAGCCAAGACAGAACTTCTAAAACTTCCACGTACTGAGAAAGAACAAAAGAGAACTAAACAGAGTGCATGGAATATAAACAGTCTGGTTTACAAAGCACAAGACTGGAATCCTTATCTAGCTAATTGATCTCAAATTTGAGCGGCTAACCACAGCTCCCTCCCATTTTGTGAATCTGCAGGGAAAGTAAGGCTATCCTGGGTCCCTCCCTGTCCGGCTCCTGATCAGCAGCACATAGCAATGGCTGCCTTTCACATCATTTTCCAAAAGTATCCTGCTGGTCCTGCTGATCCTGAGAGGCCTCATTCTCTCTCCTAAACTTTGCATCCTCTCAGATTTACTTTTTGATTTTGAGAACATGCCTGTACCTCAGGTGGTGATACCAGACGTCAGCACAGCCCTTAGAAGGGTGCTTGTCCTTTATTACAGGGGTGTAGCTCTCCCTTTTCAGGCCCAGTAGTGAGGCATCATCTTCTCAATAACAAGTGACACTGCTAACATATGAACTGCTCGCTCACAGTTATAGGGTCCCCTCCTCTGTCACCAAAGCCAGGCTGGTCCCAAGAGCCTGTTGTCTTTTTTTTTTTTTTAAGATATTATTTATTTGACAGACAGAGATCACAAGTAGGCAGAGAGGCCGGCAGAGAGGGAGAGAGGATGAAGCAGGCTCCCCGCTTCCCGATGTGGGGCTCAATCCCAGGACCCTGAGATTATGACCTGAGCTGAAGGCAGAGGCTTTAACCCACTGAGCCACCCTGGCGCCCGAGCCTGTTGTCTTTAATGTCAGGCAATCCCCTCATTCTTTCCTGAGTTCTGTAGACACACCGTTGCCTGCAGGCACCTGCACTCAAACATGATTTTCCTTCATTAAATTTTGGCATTGCTGCAGCTGACTCCTTATTTAAGAGATTCCACATCAAACACCAGAGTCTTTTTGTCTGAATTTCTCCTCTGTTATAATAACATGCAGTTGACCTTTGAAAATGTGGGGATTACGGGCACCCATTCCGCATAGTCAGAAATCCAACTTTTGACTCCTCAAAAACTTACCTACTAATAGTATACTGGTACCCTGAAACCTTACCAATAACATAAACAGTTACACATATTTTGTATGTTTTATATATATTGCATATTATATTTTTATAATACAGTAAGCTGGAGAAAAGAAAATGTTAAGAAAATTCTAAAGAGAAAATACATTTACAGTACTATATTGTATTTACTGAAAAAAATTGCATTAAAGTGGACCCGTGTGGTTCAAACTCATACTGTTCAAGGGTCAATTGTATAATAATGTAATCTCTTGTAAATATTACTTTCTGGAGGATCAGCTTATTTTTTAAAATGAACTTTGGGTGAATCAACCCAACATGTTTTAAGTAATACATTAAGTAATACATTAAACAAGAGAGACTCACGAAGTGCAACAGAAAACTTTAGCCCTTTCTGCCTACTCAAATCCGCTCTATGGAGTTTAGACAATATTAGGCAGATTCCTTTACTTTTCCAGTAACTCTTAGAAAGCAGAAGCCCTCTGGTCATGTTTAAGTCCCAAGAATAATCTCATTTCATTAATTAAAATGGCCAGTTCTCTAAAATAGTAAAAAACCTGAACTTTTAAAGTTTATCCTTCTTTTTTCCTGCAGGTCATCTGCTTCAGGAAAGAAGCCTGTAGTAGGCATGGGGAGCGTGTCTTCTTTCCCTCTATCCCACTTGCACTTCTACCTCCTCCAATTTTGCCAGTGTAGCATCTGACCTCTCTAGGATCAACGCTAGGAAAGGGAATTGAGATGAAGGGGTTGGGAAGGTATTACTTGAATAGTATTATGAGCAATCTCCAGGGCTTGGCAGGGGTTTGAATTTGACTTGCTGACTTTGGTTAGTGTGTTGCTTTATGGGACCTCTAGAGAAAAGCACTCCTCCCATCTCCCACCATACACACCATTGCCCAGGTCCTCTCAGCTGCTGGTCCCTTTATGAGGTCAAATGCATGTCTCCTAACTAGTTGCTCAAAATGCCTCTCAGTCCTTGGGCAGCTGGAAGTATACCTTCACTGTTCAGCTTCTAAGTAGCATTTCTGGGCAGGATCTGTGACACCCCACGTCAGCTCTCCTTCTCCTGACTACATCCAATTGAGGTGAAATGTGTACCTTTGGCTCATTATTGGTAGAAGGACAGTTTTCTGTATCACGGCCCACCACTCTGATGCTATCAAGCATGTCAGCAAGATTCTTGCTATTCTAACTGCTCATGTGTGAGGCACACACCAGTCTACTATGTCCCCCAAGCCTCAGCATATCAAGCTCTCCAAGCAGGATCTCTGAAGCCCCTCTTCCCTAGGCCCAGGTGAGAGGGAAGCCACCTCATTCTCCCCTATGGAAGGTCAAAAATCAAAAGGTGATTTCTACAGAGATTCTATTTCTAATCTAATTCTATTTCTAACTCCTTCCTAGGCTATAAATGGGGGACCAACTAAGAGTCATGGAGCCAGATCTTGACCTCCTCCTCTTAAGTCACACTTCAGAGTGGGATGACAGTGGGATTCTCCCCACTCTAGAAGCTTATTTTGGAACATGGAGATACAGCCCCAAAGAAAGACTGCATTTTAGCACCCAATTATATCTAAATAGAATAAAGAATCTAAACAAGGCTGAAAGAAGATAAGCTTCCATTTCCAAGATGTCCCTTCCCAACAGTTGTGAAAATAACTAGATTTGCACCTCAGCTAATGTGCTCACTTTTTTGCTTTGTCTGACTATTCCTGAAACAACCATCAAATGGTTCCCATGTGAAAGAGAAACCAATCGGTACCTTAGCATCTGAGGCTAGGTGCTCTCAGCCTCCGGTCCCTTTCCAAGGAAGGTATTGTTGAGTCTTTCCATCAGTCATAAGGAATCTTTTTTCTTTTTTTTTTTAAGATTTTATTTATTTATTTGACAGAGATCACAAGTAGGCAGAGAGGCAGGCAGAGAAAGAGGGGGAAGCAGGCTCACCACTGAGCAGAGAGCCCGATGTGGGGCCGATCCCAGGACCCTGGGATCATAACCTGAGCCGAAGGCAGAGGCTTTAACCCACTGAGCCACCTAGGCACCCCGGAATCTTTTTTCTATTAACTAAATTAGAGCTGTCTACTTCTCAGCAAATGGCCTGCATATTACAGTGTTTATGTGTGCCTCTAGATCTTCATAAAGCCCTCCTGTCATTTTCTCACCTCCTCCATTTGGTGATGCTCAGTATCCTTACTTTTTATATTATTTTTTTTAATAGATCAGGGATTAGAAATAGGAAAAAATTCCAGCCTAGTGAATGTGTCCAGGATTTCACTAGAAAGCTAGGAGAATGGACTCTGCAAAGAAGGCCATATGACCAAATGTCTTTTCACTAGGCCACAGAGAGAGAGGGGAAAGTTGAAAGGCAGCTGGGAAGAGAGGAAGAGGGAAAAGGGGAATGAAGCAGCCAAAAAATGGTGACGGGGGAAAGAGAGGAAAGGAAGAAAGAGAAAAAAGGCAGAGTGAAGAGGGAAGAAAAAGGAAGAAGGGAAAATAGGGAGTGAAGATTACTGGGGTTGAGAAATCATCAGACTAAGCCACTGAGAGGTTGCTGGAAGCTACTAGTCCTCTGGTTGCCCCTGGGATGGTTTGAGGTGAGCTCCTGAGGTTGATCTGGCTCCTTGTCATTTACCATTGAACATGGAGAGTCTTCTGGGGGTTTAGCACAGTTCTTCTACTCTGAATACAGTCAGATATGGAACTGAAGACAATAAAATATGCATCAGAACATGAAGGCAGGGGACAGATTATAACTTGGAACTGATCACTAAATACCACTAAGTACAGAAAAGATGCTGGTCCCATCTGCATGCATAGGAGTGTGGGTCAGTCAACCTTGTATCCTGGGGATTGAGAGAGAGTTCAGATATCAATGAACATTTCATGAATACATGAGGGCATGTATGAATGACTGAATGAATGATCAAACGAGGAAAAGGAGAGTTCTAGCCCAGTAGCTCCCAATATCAACGCTATGAACTGGTGGCATTAAAATCACCTGGGGAAAAATTTTAATGTGCCTACTATACTAAACCCTTCTCCTATTTTTTCATTTGACAGCAAACTTGAAGAATTGGTTCATTTCTTACAAGTCATGTATCCCAAACTGTGTCAGCACTGGCAAGTCATCTGGATGATGGCCACAGTGATGCTGGTCTTGACTGTTGTACTGGGACTCTACAGTTCCTATAACTCTTGTGTGGAGCAGGCTGATGGGCCCCTTGAGAGATCCACTTGCTCAGCAGCCCAGAGGGACTCATGGTGGAGCTCAGGACTCCAGCATGAGCAACCTGCAGAGCAGTAGGAAACCTGACACCCAGTCGGTGTCCTGCTCCAGCACACAGCTGACTGCCCTTTCCCCAAGCATAGTGTTTCAGGTCAGGTGTGGGTATGCTGCCACTAACCCATCAGGAAATGAGCAGGGTTCTTCCATACTCAGCACCCATGTGGGAGCTATGCATACACAAAAACTGATGTTCTCAGAAGATCAACCAAAATGCCCTCGTAAAGCATCTTGTGGATGAAGTCACCTTTACCAAGGAACTCGAACAGAAGGGAAAGTCGTGTGCCCCTAGCTCAGATGGCTGGGGAAAATAAAACACCTTCCCCGCAGGAGATAGTAAGAAGCTCACTCTCCCTCCCCTTTTTTCCTCTCTGTAGTCAGAAATCAAGAAGAATTAATTATGCCCACAGGCTAACACTCACCCTGATGATCAGACCTAGAATTTGGAGTCACAACATGACTATCATCCCATTTCCTATCTCATCCTCACTGACTCTCCTCCAGCCTCCCCTTCTCCCCTTTGGAACCAGAGTTTCTCTTTACAGAAGTAGGAAAGGTTTCTCAGAAAAAATATTTAGGCTGAATTTAGACCAGTGCTTAAAATGAAATGGGAAGATATGAATTAATATATATGCATCTGTATACACACACGACACATACATACGTACACACAGCAGGCATGTGCATGAAGCCAACAACCCTCCAAACGTGCGCTCAGTGTGTGTTCTGTATAAGGGCAACCCACAGAATTTTCACTAGGTGTGGGGCAGTCACTAGGCACCTGTTCAATGAGCTCTCCACATGGATTTAAGATGTTTGAAAAACACTGAAAACTCATGATTTCAACAGTGACCTTGCTGGTCTCCATTTCAAGTGCTAATTCTAAGTTGTTGTACAACACAGTCTATTCCCTATTTGTCCTCTCCTATTGAGAGCAGTGAACCCACCCTCTCAAGTGAAGAAGGAGACACGGTATGCTTTCAGCTCCTGTGTGCCCACATGCAAATGTGCAGTCGCACCTAAGTGCTTTGGTTCAAACGGGCTTTCCAACCCAAGAATATTTCAGAGCATTCCCAGTTGTTTAGCATAAAACTGAAGGAGCACATCCCATCTCCAGTTTGACTTCTTGCTCCACCTTTACAGCCATCGTTTTCATTCATCCCTCATCTGTTGTGTGTGTAGGGTGGGGGGGGGTGTTGGTTTCTTGTGGGGTTTTATTGTGGTTGTTCTGCTCTTGTTTTTGTTTTGTTGTTGATGTTGTTTTGTTGCTAACACTCACATAGAACTTACTGTGAGCCAAGCACTGTTCCAGGTACTATATAGGTATTAATTCATTTAATCCTCAAAAAAAAAAAAAAAAAAAAGGAAAAACGTAGAAGGTGGGTACTAATCTCCCATTTTCAGATAAGGAAATTGAACACAAAAACACAACTTGCCAAGTATATTCAGTTAGTAAATTATGGACCTGGAATTCAAATCCAAACAGACTGGCCCCTGCACAAAATTGCCTTTTCCATTGGTCTCCTAACTGCAGGCCTTACATTTCAGTCCCACTTACCCCAAGTAGCCCTCCAGCCACTCCAAATTATTTCTGGTTCCCAGACTAAATCATTTTCTCATAGTTCTGTTCCTCCACTCACCAGTATTTCTACTGCCATTCTCCTCTTTTCTACTGGTAACTCTTCAGAACCAAGTACAAAAATTATCCCCTCCATAAAGGCTTTGATTACCTCTCTCCAGCTCCCCACGGTACTCCACATAGTGGACCACACCCTATTTTCTGACACTTTTTAAACATCTTCATTATTGACAGTTGTGACAGTATATCACAATAACTCTGTGTGTGTGTCTATCTCCCTGACGATTTTTCCTCAAAGACAAGAACTGTATCTTACCCATTCTCTGGGGTAAGTACCTAGCATGGCGGCTGATACATGGGTGGGTATCAACACTGAATGTTGGCCAAAAGAACAAGTGAGAATTCAAGGTAGTAGAGAGCAGCCTAGAGACTGCTGACATTTTGCCCACTTCTCAGTCCCAGCACCACCACTGCTACTATCTCAATAAGAAAAATATCTTTATTAGCCTCAACTTACTCTATTATTTTTCGGCCTACACTGTGAAAGAGCAGAAATGAGACCTAATTGGCAACACCATTTCCAAGCTCAAGGACTGGGCTTGATGCAATCAGTCCTTTCAAAAAGACCCACCTAGATCAGCCCTTCTGTAAAACAGCGTGTTGTTTTAAGGTAGGTTGGGAGGCATCCTTTACAGTGGCTAGAAAACCACTGTGAAAGAAGCCCAAGTCAGGGTTGACCAAGAATGTGCCATTAAGGTAAAGAGGTACAGATCAAGGCAGAGGGACTTTGGGGTCCTGGAAGTGTGGTTTTCCCTGCTGTACCAAGGGGGACTGGACACACTGAAAAATCTTTTAGGCCTTCAGAGTCACAGGCAGGATGCAAGTGGGGCCCCAGAGACAAAAGCTGTGGGGCAAAACTTTATGCTAGCAATGTCCAGTCTCAGCCTCCCTTAAAGAAGGATCAGGCTGAGCTGGCCCACAGTCCACTTGGCCACAGGGTTCCCACCTTTGTTACCATTTAAAACAAAGGCCAGGAGAGCAGCTACAGTGAGCTCCTGAACCTCCAGCTGCTCCACAGAAAAGCCTGCAAGAGTACTTCCAGACATGGGCCCTCACCCAAAGTACACTATGAGTAAGAGACGTTGAAGAAAAGAACTGTAAGAGAAATCACATTTCCAAGGGCATTCCTGAAAAAAGTACTCTTTGGCATTTCTTTTCTGAAAAGCAAAATTAGATCAGAAGCAGGTGGAACGTTACCAAGGCTGCGGTGAAACGGAGAGAAATGGGCCCTGTCTTCCCACAGTGATATTGATCTAAAATAAAAGTTCCCCTCAAAATGCCTCTGGTCTGACGTTTCTGCTTAGCCTTGGATTCTGGTGCCTATCTTGACTTTCAGTGATGTGTAGTTTGTATCATTGTTGATATCACCTCCTAAAAGGCCTTCACCTTCTGGCTGCCACAAAATCCATATATATCATCCCATGTGTATAGGCTGGCAGAGTAAATGGAGAGGGAGATGCTGGATTTGTGTATCACTGGCTTAATCTTAATGTTGTTAAACCTCACACAGGTGTGTTAGCATTGAACTATATAGTGTCACATACCTGAGTTTGAAAATAAAAGCACATTTCCAAACCTCTGGCAGTAGCCAAATGCCTCCTCATTTTATGGAGCTAAGCCACAATCTTGCCCTAAACCTGAATTAGATCCCCTTAGATATTAGTGCTTCCCAGAACCAAGCCCAAAGTCCCCAGCCCTTGGGTCATTGCACTATAGGCTACCTCTTGGGGGTTGGATTGTTTCCTTTCTTTCTCCTTCACTCCTGATCTTAGTTTCCTATACCTCCTCAGCCTATAATTTTTTCCAGGTATACAATATAATGATTCAACAATTTTCTTTTTTTTTAGGATTTTTTTTTTAATTTTAGAGAGAGATTGAGCATGAGTGGGAGGGGCAAAAGGAGAGGGAGAGAGAACCTCAAGCAGACTCCCCGCTGAGCACAGAGCCCGATTCGGGGCTTGAGCTCACAATCTTAAGATCACAACCTAAGCCAGAACCAAGAGCATGATAGTCAACCCACTGCACCACCCAGATGCCCCTGATTCAACAATTATATAGATTTCTCAGTGCTCATCAAAATAGTGCCCTCTTAATCCCCTTGATCTATTTCACCCATCCCCCTACCCACCGTTCTAGTAACCACCAGTTTGTTTTCTGTATTTAAGTTTTTTGTCTCTTTGAATTTTTAAAATTAATACACTTTGCTGTGCTAGAGACTGCTGAAATTTTCACCAACACGATTTCCACAGCTAGACTATATTTTTCCATTTTTCTTGCAGCTAGATGTAGGGGAATGGAGACCCTTCAGTTGTAATGCCCTAAAGTAGACTCTCCTGCCCAATATTTCACACTGTCTTTATTTTCCCACTTCTTACCAAATTCAGAGGATTTAGTTGAGGACCTGAGCACTGAGAAGATGGCAGAACCACCAGATGGAAGCTGGATCTTTGAATGGGCACTCACAGAATACAGCTGTGCCATGAGCAAGAAATAAAATTTTAGTGTGTTAAGCTACTGAAATTGTTATATTTGTTATAGCAGTTAGCCTACTCTGATTAATGCATAGATTTAATGGGGTGCTTCAATAACAAGTTTTCAAAATATGAGGCACTGGCTTAGCAATCAGCAGCAGAAAACAAGAAAACTAATTTCAGGATCTAGAAATATGGTGACTCATGTGGTGAATAAAACAAAAAAACTTGGCAAAGTATTTCCTGTGATAACTTGAAAGGCAGCCCATGGGCAGCCTATAGTCCTAGGAGAAATGGCTGGAATAAATCCATATGAACCTTTATTGGCTACCTTTGGCACGTATTGTAAGAAAAAGAAGCACTTGGGAAAGAACTGGCTTTTTGGCAGTAGAAAGAAAAAAAATACAGAGGGTTCAGACTGAAGACTTAGAAAGCCTGACTATTTCTAAACTCTAAACAGAAAGAATAAAAAGAGATATCAGTGGGAAAGAACCAATAAAATTTTTCAGTTGAACTCAGATCAACTCAGCCTATGGGAAAACCAGATTAAGGACTTGCGTGATTTAAAATGAACTCAGTGTAGGCACCATTAAATTAGAGAAAGAGAGAGAAGAATGGAACTGAGAAAATAAAGAAATGCATCTTGATAATTATGACTGGGAAAGGATTTGGGGTATGATTATTGGCACATGGAATCAAATAGAAGAAAATAGTTCAGAAATCTAGGTTTGTGAGGGAATTGTATTTACAAAGAAACATAAGCCAAGGTGAAAAAGTTCAGCTGTTCAAATTAGAAAACAGCTCTTGGGATCTTCAGCTTTATACTAACAGAAGGTGGACTGCAAGAACATGCTACTCCCCAGGAGGGCATATTCCTTAATTCCTACTCCAAATGTGGACAAGAAGATTGTATACAATGAAGACCTACAGAGATCAGTGGACACATGGGACGTGGGAGTTTCTCCCAGGAAGCAGATTCAAGATCTAATCAAAGGTAAGTAATTGTAGTAGGAAGAATTTCTAAAATACATGCCTCCAAGATGTTCCACCCCAATCCCTGAAGCCTTTGAATATGAAATATTACTCCTGTTATATTGTACAGTAAAGTTGACCTTAAAATAGGGAAATCATCTCAGTGGGTCCTGTGTAATCAGCCCTTAAAAGCAGAGAGCTTTCTCTAGCTAATGATGGAAGTAGAAGTCAAAGAGATTAGAGGTATGACAAGGACCCAAAGTGTCACTGCTGCTTTGCAAATAGAGTGAGCCACATGAAAAGAAAAGCAGGCAGCCTTTTAGAGAAGAGAATAGACCCCAGTTGACAGCCAGCAAGAAAACAAGGACCTCATTCCTAGAGCCTCAAGAAAATGAATTCTGTCGGGGCGCCTGGGTGGCTCAGTGGATTAAGCCGCTGCCTTCGGCTCAGGTCATGATCTCAGGGTCCTGGGATCGAGCCCCGCATCGGGCTCTCTGCTCTGCAGGGAGACTGCTTCCTCCTCTCTCTCTGCCTGCCTCTCTGCCTACTTGTGATCTCTCTCTCTGTCAAATAAATAAATAAATCTTAAAAAAAAAAAAAAAAGACTTTAAAAAAAAAAAAAAGAAAAGAAAATGAATTCTGTCACTAACCTGAGTGAGCAAGAATGTGGGCCTTACCAGAACCTCCAGGTAAGAGCACACCACTGCCTACACATTGATTTTAATTTTGTGAGAACCACAGCAGAGAACCCAGTTGAGCCCAACCAGACTTCTGACCTACAGAACTCCAAGACAGTAAAAAGGTATTGTTCTTTGAGAAGAGCAACAAAATTAATAGATCATTAATAGCCAGACTTAGAGAGAGAGAAAGGACTCAAAATCAGAAACAAAAGAGGAAAAGTAATATGATTTCACTCATGTGGAATTTAAGAAACAAAACAGATGAACACAGGGGAGGGGGAAAAAGAGAGAGAGAGGGAAAAAACCATAAGAGACTCTTAATGATAGAGAACAAACTAAGGGTTGGTGGAGGGAGGTGCTAGGGGATGGGTTAAATGGGTGATGGGTATTAAGGAGGGCACATGTTATGATGAGCACTGGGTGTTATATGTAAGTGATGAATCGCTAAATTCTACTCCTGAAACCAATAGTACACTATATGCTAGGTAACTAGAATTTAAATCAAAAATTTTTTAAAAATAAACAAGATGGGATTGGGAGGGAGACAAACCATAAATGACTCTTAATCTCACAAAACAAACTGGGGGTTGCTGGGGGGAGGTGGGATTGGGAGAGGGGGAATGGGCTATGGACATTGGGGAGGGGAGGCGAACCATAAGAGACTATGGACTCTGAAAAACAACCTGAGGGTTTTGAAGGGTCAGGGGTGGGAGGTTGGGGCAACCTGAGGGTTTTGAAGGATCAGGGGTGGGAGGTTGGGGGAACAGGTGGTGGGTAATGGGGAGGGCATGTTTTGCATGGAGCACTAGGTGTTGTGCAAAAAGAATGAATACTGTTACGCTGAAAAAATAAATAAAATGGGAATAAAAAAAATGTAAAAAAAAATTTTTTAAAAGAAGAGAAATAACAACCAACACCTCAGAAATACAAAAGATTGTAAGAGAATATTATGAAAAATTATATGCCAATAAATTGGACAAATTAGAAGATAAATAAATTCCTAGAAAACTTATAACCTACCAAAACTAAATTAGGAAGAAATAGAAAATTTGAACAGATCAAATACCAGCAATGAAATTGAATCAGTAATCAAAATACTCCCAACAAAAAAAGTCCAGGACCAGATTTTCCCAAATTTCCCAAATTTCCAGAGGAAAATTCTACAAAACATTTAAAGAAAAGTTAACACCTTGTCTTCTCAAATTACTCCAAAAAAATAGAAGAGGAAGGAAAACTTCCAAATTCATTCTATAAGGCCAACATTACCCTGATACCAAAACCAGATAAAGATACCACAAAAAAAGAGAACTAACTACAGGCCAATCTCTGATAAATATAGATGCAAAAATCCTTAACAAAATTTTAGTAAACCAAATCCAACAATATATTAACAAAATCATTCCCCATAATCAAGTAGGATTTATTCCCAGGTGGTTCAATATTTGCAAATGAATCAATGTGATAAATCACATTAATAAAAGAAAAGATATAAACCATGTGACCATTTCAATAGATGCAGAAAAAGCATTTGACAAAGTAAACTTCATGATAAAAACCCTCAACAAGGTAGGTTTAGAGATAATATACTTCAACATGATAAAGGCCATGTTTGAAAAACCCACAGCTAACAACATAGTCAATTGTGAAAAACTGGAAGCTTTCCCCTAGGATCAGGAACAAGAAGAGGATGTCCTCTCTCAGCTCTTTTATTCAACATAGTACTGGAAGTCCTAGTCATAGCAATCAGACAAGAAAAAGACATAAAAGTCATTCAAATCAGTAAGGAAGAAGTAAAATTTTCACTGTTGTCAGGTGACATACTATATATAGAAAACCCTAAGAGTCCACCAAAAAACTACTAGAACTGATAAGTGAATTCAGTAAAGTAAAGGGGTACAAAATCAATATGCAGAAATCTGTTGCATTTTTATATACTAATAAGTAGCAGCAGAAAGAGAAATTAAGAAAACAATACCATTTACAATTGCACCAAAAATAATAAAACAGCTAGGAATAAGCATAATCAAGGAGGTGAAAGACCTGTAGTTTGAAAACCATAAAACAGTGATGAAAGAAATTGAAGATAATACAAGAAATTCAAAGACATTCTATGTTCGTGGATTGGGAGAATAAATATTGTCAAAATGTCCATACTACCTAAAGCAATCTACAGATTTAATGCAATCGCTATCAAAATACTAACAGCATTTTTCACAGAACTAGAACAAATAATCCTAAAATTTGTATGGACCCCTCCCCCACAAAGACCCCTAATAGCCAGCGTGATCTTGAAAAAGAAAAAAAAAAGTGGAGGTGTCATAATCCCAGATTTCAAGGTATACTACAAAGCTGTAGTAGTCAAAGCAGTATGGTACTGGCACAAAAATAGATACAATAAAACAGAATAGATCAATAGAACAGAATAGAGAGCCCAGAAATAAGCCCCCAATTATATGGTGAATTAATCTACAACAAAGGAGACAAGAATGTGCAATGGGGAAAAGACAGTCTTCGGTAAATGGTGTTAGGAAACTGGACTGCTACATGCAAAAGAATGAAATTAAACCACTTTTTTACACCATACAGAAAAATAAACTCAAAATGGATTAAAGACCTAAATGTGAGATTTGAAACAATAAAAATTGTTGAAGAGAACACAGGCAATACTTTTTTTTTTTACATTGGTGGTAGCAACATTTTTCTAGATATGCTTTCTGAGGCAAGGGAAATAAAAGCAAAAATAAACTATTGGGACTTCTTCAAAATATAAAGCTTCTGAACAGCAAAGGAAATAACCAACAAAACTAAAAGACAATCTACTTCTGTGGAATGGGAGAAGATACTTGCAAATGATATATCCAATAAATGGTTAGAAACCAAAGTATATAAAGAAGTTATGCAACTCGAAAACAAAACAAAATAATCCAATTAAATAATGGACAGAAGACATAAACAGATATTTCTCCAAAGAAGACATACAAATGATGAAGAAGTCTTAGAATATGAGTGAGGTTCAGTGGGGTGAGGTCCTGAGCCGATGACCAAGAAAGAATTCTTGAGACATCTTTGTGCAAAATGGTGGTTTATTAAAGCGCGGGGACAGAGCCTGTGGGCAGAAAGATCTGCTGCCCTGGGGCTGTGAGGAATGGTCTATTATATGCTTGCAAGTTGGGAGGGGGTCAGGGATGGCCTAAGTCTCTAAAGAATTTTGGAAGTAAGGTTTCCAGAATCTTGAGGGGCTAGCTGCTGTTGGGGAAAAGGTTATTCATTAATGATAATAAAACCTTTGTGGTGAGACCCTTTAAATGTATATCAGTGGGCCTTATGCTTGGGAATGACTGTTAACTGTATCTTGGAGGGTTTAGAGAAAGTTTCCAAACGAATTTTTTTTTAGTTTTAGTTTTTATTTGTTTATTTATTTTTTTTTAGATTTTTTTTATTTGTTTATTTTCAGCGTAACAGTGTTCATTGTTTTTGCACCACACCCAGTGCTCCATGCAGTATGTGCCCTCTCTATTACCCACCACCTGGTTCCTCAACCTCCCACCCCTGCCCCTTCAAAACCCTCTGGTTGTTTTTCAGAGTCCATAGTCTCTCATGGTTCATCTCCCCTTCGAGTTTCCCTCAACTCCCTTCACCTCTCCATCTCTCCATGTCCACCGTGTTCTTTGTTATGCTCCACAAATAAGTGAGACCATATGATACTTGACTCTCTCTGTTTGACTTATTTCGCTCAGCATTATCTCTTCCAGTCCCGTCCATGTTGCTACAAAAGTTGGGTATTCATCCTTTCTGATGGAGGCATAATACTCCATTGTGTATATGTACCACATCTTCCTTATCCATTCATCCATTGAAGGGCATCTTGGTTCTTTCCACAGTTTGGTGACTGTGGCCATTGCTGCAATAAACATTGGGGTACAGATGGCTCTTCTTTTCACTACATCTGTATCTTTGGGGTAAATACCCAGCAGTGCAATTGCAGGGTCATAGGGAAGCTCTCTTCTTAATTTCTTGAGGAATCTCCACACTGTTCTCCAAAGTGGCTGCACCAACTTGCATTAAAAAAATTTTTAAAGTAGACTTATGGGATCCTGGTTGGGGGTGTTAAGGTGGAGGCAGTTGAGTCTCCAGAAGAATGTCACTCCGCCTGTTTTAAAGACTTGTCAGTGAGTAAGGAAATTTAATAATTTTTCTTCTGCCTCTGTTTCCCACATCACAAAGATAGCCAACAGACACATGAAATATGCTCAACATCACTCATCATCAGGGAAATGCAAATCAAACGACCATGAGATATCACCTCGCTTCTGTCAGAATGCCTAAAACCAAAAACACAAGAAACAACAAGTGTTGGTGAGGATGGGGAGGGGGGAAAGGAACCCCCCTGCACTGCTGGTAGGAATGCAAACTGGTACAGCCACTCCAGAAAACAGTATGGGATTACTCAAAAAATTAAAAACAGAACTCCCTATAATTCAGTAATTACAGTAGTGGATTTACCCAAAGAATACAAAAACCCTAATTCAAAAGGATAAAAGCACATCTGTGTTTGCCACATTATTTACAATAGCCAAATTATGGAAGCAGCCCAAGTGTCCATCAATAGATGAATGGATAAAGATGATATGGCGTATCATTCAGCCATAAAAAGGAACAAAATCTTGTCGTTTGCCACAAAATGGATGGATCTAAAGGGTACAATGCTAAGTGAAATAAGTCAACCAGAGAAAGACACCATATGATTTCACTCATGTCTAATTTAAGAAGCAAAACAAATGAACAACAACAACAACAACAACAAAAGATAAAAAAATAAAAAAACAGACTCTTAAATATAGAGAACAAACTGATGGTTACTACAGGGGAGGTGGGTAGAGAATGGGTGAAATACATAATGGAGATTAAGAGGTACTTTTATCGTGATGAGCATTAAGTAATGCACGGAAGTGTTGAATCGCTATATTGTATATCTAAAACTAATATAACACTGTATACTATAGTGGAATTTTAAAAACAGATTAAAAAAAGAAAATGGGTCTGGATATTCTGTTTCCTACTCTCCTTTGCAACTTGATTGCTGTTCTCTTCATTTCCTGTAACTTTTCAAATTTCCCTTCTAATTCTACAAATTTTTTCTTTAATTGTTGATTCTCCTTGATTATACCGTGATCTATCATTTTATTTATTTATTTATTTTAGGGCAGATTGCTACTTTACTTTTTTCTTTTTCTAAATTTAAATTCAATTAATTAACATAGCATACTATAAGTTTCAGAGGTAGAGGTCAGTGATTCATCAGTTTTATATATACCCAGTGCTCATTACACCACATGCCCTCTTTAATGGACATTAAGCATAAGCTGTTATTTCAGAAGTGGATAGTGCTGCTGGGTTTTGTTTTGTTTTGTCTTGTTTTCCATGTCTTAAACACCGTTTCTCAAAACAGTGAAGAGAAATTAGCTGGCAATATTTTCTGTATAGCACTCCAGTTTAGCTTTTAGCTCCTGGTGACTAACTTCAGAAACTTGCCTGGAGTGAGAGGCCTACAACTGAAGTTTGAGAATATTCACATTTAACAGAGAGGCACATTCCAATCGTGGCTTAACTTCTTTCAATATGGATATCCGAAAAATAACCTACCAAAACAAGCAAGAAGAATTAGAAAATTTAAACAGATGAAATAAGATTCTTTCTTCTTCCAGAAACTCAACATTAAGCACCAGCACCATCATGCAGACTCCCTTTATCTAATAATTCCCCTTCTAGAAATTTGTTTCCAGAATTTAGGTCCTTGCCTTCCATGATTCATTTTTCCCTTCCTGTCTTCCTTTCTTCTTTCTTTTTGAAATACTTTAGCAAATGCTTAAAGGCTAACTTTCTTTTGGGCATGGTGCTAGGCTTTAAGGATAATGATGAAAAGACATGATTCCTGCCTTCTTGTCTACCTGGTTCCGTGGTGATAGATCACATATGTTTTTGAGCTACCTATAGCCTGCAGCTTGTGCTCACCCAAGTATTGAGGTCTACAGATATTTAAATAGTAGAGATATTTAAGAGTGATCTCCTGGTCTCTTGCAAGTTACCTAGATACAGAGCAAATTTCTTCTTTCATTATGAGTATTTTCTGTACAGATATCTAATTTTATGTCTGATACCACTTGTACAGAAAAGAAATTGTTGTCCATACACTATTCCTATAAATGACTTTCATTTTGGAGAAAACTCATAAGCCATTGTTCAAAGCATTATTCACAAGCCAGAATTCCAAAATTACCATGGCAGAAAAACCACTGTATATCCAGCTGGGAAAGAGAGTGCAGTCTGCTCATATATAGTACAGATAAACCTCACATTCATCAAAGAAGAAAGGGGAAATCTAAATTGAATTTTGGTCTATCAGAACACAAGAGAAGTTTTTTTTAAAAGGTTTTATTTTATTTATTTATTGGACAGAGAGAGATCACAAGTAGGCAGAGAGGCAGGCAGAGAGAGAGGAGGAAGCAGGCTCCCTGCCCAGCAGAGAACCCGATGCAGGGCTCGATCCCAGGACCCTGAGATAATGACCTGAGCCGAAGGCAGAGGCTTTAACACACTGAGCCACCCAGGCGCCCCACAAGAGAAGTTTTTAAGGAGAAAGTTATCATATAAAGGAGCTCTGTGGTGATTACTACTATAAAATCAAAAATCCTTTTGTAAAATGAAAAATGACTAAAATTTCATGAATTGTCCCCCAGCTGTGTTTTCTAAATATGAACTGTATGTCTTGTTTTTTGAAGAAAGAATCACTCACAGTGGTGTAGAAATTTCAAGTGTATAAAAGAAAAGAGAGGCATAAACACCCTGCACTCGGTATTTAAATGGGCATTTGCTTTCATGAGCCTTGGCATCATTCCTCCCCAGATCACAAAGATAAGCAGCTGGAGAAAAAAAAAAAAAAATCACTGACTGTGGGAAGAAAGGAAGCACAGCCCATGCTCAATCTCCTTTAGAGATGGACACTCCTAGGAGTATATAAATGAATAGGCTCCACAGGTAATAACAATGAATTATGTGAGAATGAGTTGGTGAGGGAAGTGGGAGGTGGCAGGGAATATGGGAATTGGGGAAACCTCCAGCAGTTCATGCCGTGCTATCTGCCTTCCTCATTTGTCTGTTTTCTGAGTCAGCATTAGCTAAATTTTCCAGAAAGCAATCCACAAAGTACAGCCTGGGCATTTAAGGGACGTCACTCATTTCCCCCAGTGACCAAGTCAGTAGCTTGAAAGCAGGGAAATCCGGATGTCTCAGTTATGAAGTGGAGCAGTGGGGCTCCAATATATTTCCAGAAGTCTCCATCCAGACTGGTGATTGTCTGCCTCCATTATAGCCACTGACCATCCAGAGTGTTCCTCTGGCTCGGAAAGCGTTGGCATAATGGCCAAATGCTTCAGCCTGGTGTTGCTTCTCGCCTCCATCTGGACAACAAGGCTCCTGGTCACATCTCTCCGTGTAGAAGGTACGTTTTCTACCAGATTTTCAACCTGAGGCAGGGCAAGATCTTGCAAATTGTCCTAAGCCTACCAAAATCTTAAGTGTGGAGTGCTGGGAGTAGGGGTTATCCTCAATGTCAATAGAAGATCGAATTGGTAAAATTGCTCTGCCAGAAATGTTTTCACCATATTGTTAGCTTCACCAAAATGATTCACATTTACCTTTATGTTATTTTGACTTTCATTTTTGGTTATGGACTCTTTTTTTAATGGGAATATCTTGAATCAAAACATTGAGGAAAGATCATTTGTTTTTTAAAAGTGTTTCACTGCAGAAACAAACCATGATTGTAATGAATTTTAAGCTTGGGGAAAATGGCCAACTTTCACTAAATATTGACTTGTTTTATATTTTTGGAAATGTCAGCAATAATTGTCCAAAATAATTGAAATTCAAATTAAATTCAAAATTCAAATTGAAATTCAAAATAATTGAAATTATTTTAATTTCAATTTTACTCTACTGCATATATGTTTTTAATATGAAATAAATAGCCAATTAACTGGAAAAAAAAAACTTGTGAAAATGTAGGTTTGAATATTAGTCATTAGCTCCCTACCAAAGGAAGGACTTCAAGTGATTTCTGGGCTTTTGAAATGCCCAACCACTAACCTCATTGTGCAATGTAGGCAAAAAAATTATAACCACAAATCACTCAATTACAGCTCCAGGCAAATGAAAATTTGAGCACTTTAAAAGGAAAATTGTGTGTTCCTATGCTGGCAGATGCTCTGTGATATAAAATATTTTGGAATCAGATATCCTGAGTTGCTTCATTTATTGCTGTATTTAATTTTTGAGAGGTTACAGTTATATAATTGATTTTTTTCAAATACCAGAACTGTTACTTTCAAGTTAGTTTTGTCCTCTTTGAAATTCCTCTGGAGATATTATTCACTTTTCCCCACAATGCTGCCATTACTCAAACTTTAAGTTTAAGTAGAACTCAAAATTGTTCTATGACAATGATTCCATTGCATTCTTTTTTTCTTTTTTAAATTATTTTTATTAACATATAATGTATTATTTGCCCCAGGGGTACATGTCTGTGAATCATCAGGCTTACACATTTCACAGCCCTCACCATAGCTCATACCCTCCCCAATCCATCGCATTCTTTAGACCATCTTTGATGATGGCAAAAATTTCCTAAAGAAATTAAACTATTTTATATTACATATATTGTATATAATTTTTATATATGTAATATATAAAATTTCATTTAATCTTCTAAGAAGACTTTTATTGGTGAAGAAACAGGCTCAAGTAAGGCCAAGTGACTTGCCTAATGCCATATCGATGGTAAATAATAAAGCTTGGGTTTGAATTCAGCTCTGTCTGATCCTAAGCATGGGTTATTTCTACTATGCCTGCTGTTTCCTAAAAAAATTTTAAGGGAAAAATAAAATTTTAAGGAGGGGCGCCTGGGTAGCTCAGTTAGTTAAGCAGTTGCCTGTGGCTCAGGTCATGATTCCACGGTCCTGGGATCAAGCCCCACATCAGGCTCCCTGCTCAGCAGTGAGCCTGCTTCTCCCTCTCCCTCTGCCTGCCACTCTGCCTACTTGTGCTCTCTCTCTATCTCTCTGTCAAATAAATAAAATATACATTTTTAAATCTTAAGGAAGAGATTAGTGGAGTAGCTCTTCGATTCCAGCTTCTTCTTTTTGTCTTTAAATTAAATAGGAAAGCATAAAAATGACCATTATTTGTTGACTAGCTATGATGGAGACCCTGCTAGGTATAAGTTATCTATTCTGACAAAAATTCTCTGAAGAAGATATAACCATCTCCATTTTATAGATGAGAACACTCCCTTGCCCAAGGTCCCAGAGCCAATTAATAACAGACAAAATAATCAAGGCTAGGTCTATTGCCCAGAATAGGTCTATCATTACTCTAAATGATAACTTTAAAGTAAAAATAAGTTTTGATGAGAAAATATCAAGACCACTTGATAGTGTAATTAATAAACCTTCTTTGCAGCCATGGGATTTGAGCAATAGCAACCTCGTGGACTAAATAAGCCAAGTTCCAGGGAAAATGTGTGTTTGGAGAGTCCAGTTCTAGTTGTATAGTGTGTGTGTGTGTGTGTGTGTGGGTGTGGGTGTGTGTCCATCTCCCCTATAATACAGCAGGAAACAGAATAGTGTCCTAGTTAAGAACTGCAGTTTTAGGGTCAGTCATAATTGGGTTTGTGCCCCCAATCTGTCCTATGTCTTTGGTGTATATATCCTTGGGCTTGGGAAAGTTACTTAATTTTCCTGAGCCTCCACTTTCTATTAAAGGACACAGGGTTTGGCACAGAGCAACATAAACAGATGACAGATGTTAGAATTAATACTAGCATTAGTATTAAGACCAGTATTGGTATAGGTATTAGTGTTAGTGCATAGTCATAAGAGGCTGTTTTGTCACAAACACTAATATGAGGTATTGGCACTCTAGTGTCTCTTTTCGCGAGAGCAAGGTCTGGAAGCAAATAAAGCCATCTGTAATTATTGTACATCATATACATATGCCCTCCTCCAGCCCCCTGCTCCAGAGCACTGCAAGGTCAGTGGAAGACTTAGAAATGTTCCTTTAACGTTTGCTAGAAGAAACTTTAAATACCAACCTAGAAGGTGGTCAAAGCATTTAACTGGGCATCCAATGCACAGATCTGTGTACAAGCAACTTCTTAGAAGATTGTAATGTCCTCTTACGGACTCTTGTGGATAAAGCCCAATAGGAATAATGTACCTGAATGTGATACAACTTTGCAGTTTCAGGTCTATGAATGTGATACAACTTTGCAATACAGGTCTATAAATCCCAGAATCAAGAAAGGGGATCAAAAGAATTCTTGGATTCATTAACTTTTGAGTAAAATATATTTACAACATATCTGTTCAACTGCCTCAGCTTCCCTAGGGAGATCAATCATAAGCTGACTAAAACCAGAAAGCTTTGAAGATAACCTAATGATGTTATTTATGATTTGCTGAGCATCTACTGTGCGGCAGGCACTATGCTAAACATTTTTATTTGAATTAACTCTTTCAACTCTCATTACCCTATGAAATAGATACTGTTACTTTCTCCATTTATCATTTTATCATAAATTTCTCAATTTATCTCAATTATCTCAAATAAATAAGGAAGCTGAGGCTCAAAGAGATGAAGTAACTAACCTAAGATCACAGAGCCAGCAAGTGACATAGGCCAGATTTAAATACAGGTCTAACTCTAAAACTCAGCTTTCTTAATTTAGTTTCCTCACCATGCAAGGTTTACTGCCCTGTTCCTCCAGGAACTTCAGAGTAAGCCTGCCCCCCAATGGTCAGAGAAGACCCGGGACTGAGAAGGCTCACATTCTGTTACACCAAGCGCAACATTTTTCAGCCCAACTCAGAAACAGCGGTATTCGCAAGCCACATTGGTTTGGAGTATTGTTAATTATTCTACTAACCAGAGCCCACATTCTATCTTTCTCAAAGTCTCAGACCTTCCATTTTATAGACTCCAAAAAGGTTTGCCACAACTGCATCACCTAGACCCAACCCCAGGAACTGGTAGCCAAAGCCTCCACATAAGGAACAAGGCAACTATGCAGTGGGGCATGATAGACTCCGATTTGATGAGAGGTATAGCTTGGACAAGAGCAAGGACCCAGCTAACCCAGCAGTAATTACCTTGTGGGAAATGCCTGGCTTATGTTCCATTATTTCTAAACTTCAGTCTCAGCCACAAGGGCTTCATTGCTATATCAAGACAATAATGCTCTACTAGGAAGAAGAGCTGGGAACAAGGACAGCAGCAAATTAAGGGTTTCTGTGATTCCTTTGCAGAACTTTCCACCTCAGGGCCATGCAGAATTATGGGGGTCACCCTTGTGAACAAAAGGGCAGCCCAGCAGCTGAATTTTGCAGAAGCCCAGGAGGCCTGTAAGCTGATGGGACTAACTTTGGCCAGTAAAGACCAGGTTGAAGCAGCATGGAGGTTTGGCTTTGAGACTTGCAGGTGAGAAACAATTAGATTCATAAACACTGCTGGAGATCTTTCAGCACTGTGTTCTTGGTGAGCAATAGAAATAAATGTATCCATTCAAATAATGTGTATTCTGTTATAGCTATGGATGGGTTGCAGATAAGTTCTTGGTCATCCCTCGGATTCTGCCGAACCCCAAGTGTGGGAAGAATGGGACAGGTGTCCTGATTTGGAGAAATTCAGTCAGCAAAAAGTTTTTGGCCTACTGTTACAACTCATCTGGTAAGTCAAATCTACAACCTCTGCATGTTTTCTCTAGCTCTATGATCTGTCTACAAAGAGTAACCCTGAACAGCACGGAAGAAATCATGGTGATGGTCATTTAATACTCCCAAGAATGCCTCGGTGAACAACCTAGAGGTGGTCATGTGCCCCTCAGAGGAAAAAGTTAGGGAACGTATGACTAAATGGCAATATAGGGGGAGGGTAACCTGGAGGCTCCATTACCCACGGCCCTCCATCTTATAAGGTAAGGAAATATCCACTATAGACAAAACAATGTACTGAGTTATCCACTGAAATTTGACAATCTTTCTCTAAAGTACACTTTGTCACCTCCATTTTGTAGAGGGGGACATTAAGCTCTGAGGACATAAGTACATTTTTCTAAGTTCTCACTACTACGAAGATTTTAACAGAGGTCTAACTCTCAAACCATGCTCTTTCTTTTAACCTTCATTTTTTTTAGAGAAGAAATTCAGATGGTACACCTGACATCTTCAAGGATTAAGATCATTTTATGAAGGAAGGAGTTAAAGCTAGAAAATAGAATTGGTTTACTCTTGGTCACACAGTTGTTCTTTTAACCTTGCTTGGAGACCACAACCATTTTAACCCAAGTGCTCTACCTAAGGAACAACTCAGAAAGTTTTTCCTTCACTAAATACTTGTTCTCAGCTTATCATAAGAACCTCTGATGATTTATTGCCCTTCACACCTACTCATAAATCTGACCTTCTAAAGGTCAGACAGCTAAGTGGTCACATACAAGGATAGATTCCAAAGTCATACTCTAAGATCCAAGAGATCTTATGAGCACTAGCAACATTATGTTGCACAAAGGCAACAATGGTTCCAAGCAGTTCTCTGAATCAGGAGGCTTGATCTAGAAAGGGACTCCAAAGACACTTTGTCCTCTTTCCTCACTTCATGTATGAAATGATAGCTCAGACTGGAGATCTGGCTTGTTCAGTTGGTGGCAGGGTCAAGACTGGAACATAAAGCTTCTTCCAACATTTGCTTCACCATTATCCTTCTCTCCTCTGCCTCTTCTGCCCACCACTTTTGGCTGGGGAACTGGTGGTTCACATGCCTGTATCACTCATAGCCAGCTCATGCCTGACAAATGACCTGGTGTTTTAACTCTCTTGCCTTCCTCCTACCTGTCAGTATGATGATATGATACCCAGTCCTCTGGACTTCACAAAATGGGGTCACAGGAAGAGGACTTGGATTTGAGTGTTTCCTCGTTTCATTTAACTTGTACTTCCATCTCCTATTTTTCCTGTATAGTTAAAGTTAGATCTGGAGGCTTGATTCAACTCTTGTTCAATATTTTTGATAAAAAGACTATATCAAAAAGTAATGACGAACTATATATTGGCTAACTGATAATAATTTTTAAAAAGACTTCATAGATGATACTGTGTACTTTAGATCACTTCTCAACAAAAGTCACTTAATACCAGTATGTCCCATTACTAATATGCTAACTTGGATCACTTGAAGAAGATGCTAGACCTCTCTAAATGAACTCATAACGATATGTTTTTTTCCCCTTGCAATGAGTAGGTAATCTACACTGATATTTTGGCACCATGCAAATATTCTGACCCCAACCATCTTGTACCTAGTAGTTTAAGCAGTTATTGGTAATTATTCCTGGAATCAGTTATTATATGTAGGGCCACAAGATGGTGATTTTCTAAATCTTCCTTCTACATTTGTTAGCTGGCATTCTTTGATAAAGAAGAATTTCTCTCTCTCTCTCTCTCTCTCACACACACACACACACACACACACACACACACACAGAGTTCCCTCCTCCTTATACTATTATGGACACATGACATTTTACTCATTCTGTTATAACTCAACATGTTATCAACTTTACAATTATTATCCTTTTATTCTTTCTGATGCTCAAATTGTCTCAAATTTGATGAGTAGGAGCCCCCTACCAGTTGACCTTTGTCAACTCATTTCATTAATATTATTATTAATATTAATGAAATATTACTATTTCATTAATATTAATATATGAAACTTCATTTTTCATTAATTGATGAGAATTAATTTTCATTTATATTAATGAAATATTAATATTTCATTAATATTAATATTAATATATGAAACTTCATTTCATTAGTATTGGAGCAATTCCTTTCTAACATAATAATAGCATGTTCCAGACCTACTTTGTACTTTCTCTGCCCTGGTGGAATCAGCCATTTATTTCTCCAAGAAGCCCAGGTTCTTTGTAATGGAAAATATTAAGTAGAAACCAAGATCTGAATTCAAGTAATTCTCATTACCAAAGGAGTTTTCATTGCTTCTCAGTATTTTTAGTGAATAACTATCCATATATTTACACATACATACATATATCTAAAAATTATGAATTTGTATTGGTATTTCCAACTCATATTTAACAATTCAAATTTTTCTTAGTTTGTTTTGCACCTGCATCTTTTTTTCTTACATAGAAGATCTTAGTTCCCAATAAATAAAAGTAATATACTTTCTTATCCTATAATAGGTTCAAAATTATAAAACAAACTTTATTAGGAATAATGAACCTATTGCGTGAAATTTGATATTTCTTTGCATTTCTCTCAGTCTCCAGAAGATAGCCCTCTAACAGTGTACTGTCGAAAAAACTATGTGCAAAAACAAAAACAAAAACAAGCAAACAACTATGTGCAAAAGTGACTAGAAAAATTCACAACTCTATGTGGTTATATTATTATTTTCAAATAAACTGGGCTCATCTGCTTCTGTTTGCCATCTTTGTGAGGGTCAGAGTTAACCTAACCCTTATCCTAACTCTACTCCTAAACTTACTCTATGTTTCTTTGTTTTTGTAACCTTTTTTTTCATAGCTATCTTGTGAGGTCTGGGGATTAAAATAAACCTAAACCTGACCCTACACCTTATCCTAATTGTCTTTTTTAATTGCTATCTTTGTAAGCTTTGGGAGACCAGACCAAAGTGCCTTGACAGCCCGGCATGCACCATCTGTTTCATGCTGTTCCTCTGCCACAATGCCCATCTTCCTCCCCACTTAGCTAACTGCTACTCTTTACTCAATTCTCAAATGCCAGCCTCTTCAAGAAGCCTTCCCATACCCCTTACTCCTATCTTTCCTCTTGGAGTCCAGCCACACTCTGTGTTTAATGTCAGTGTACTTGGCACATTTTAAAGAAATTATATTCATAGTTTGGAGGGAACGGAGAGCTAGGTCCTAACACTTCTAGGTGTGCCCTCAACCCAGTAGGGATCACAGGATCAGACTGTTGTTGCTCCCTCACACTGTGGCTCTCTGGGCTACATTTAATGAACAGAGAGGCAAAGGAAACGAATTCTTGGATAGAGCCTATCATGCCCATACATTATGCTAGGCCCCACACATTTATTATCTCATTAATCCTCAGTGAAATGACACAAATGTATCATTTATATTTTCCAGGAGAAATAACTGAGCCTTAGCACGTATTTTGCTATGGTCATAGTCAATAATGGAAAGAACCAGGATTTAAACCTTGAGTCATACTACTTCCACATAGCACCGGCCAAGGTGACGACTATACGTCAGTAACATACCAGGCCCAGGTTGGGTTCTAGGCATCAGTGTTTTTTAAAAGCTCCACAGATGATTCCAACGTATAGCCAGAGTTCAAAATCACTCTTTCCTAGGAGATCTCTAAGATCTAAGTTTTAGGATTCCAGGTACTTCTAGATTCCTCTAGTTCTTTGCAATTGCAATAATCTCCCTTCTTGTTCCCGGACTGTACTCTCTCCCCACTGCATTTCATCCTCCACATGCCTCCACTGATAATTACATTACTCCTCTGCTCCATAGCCCTTGGGTGACTTCTTATTTGAGAATATGATGTAAATTATGAAGCCTTTTACACATAAAAGTGAGCATGTATGAGAACTCCTATATATTAGTTGGGAGATTTGTGGACCCAGTTGAAAATTCCATCTCCTACAAAATACATTCCAAATGCTTTAACACGGCAATTATGAATCTCAAAACTCTGGCTCCAGCCTATCTTACCAATCGTCTCCTGCTTGCTGTCTTTCATGCTCCCAATCATACACACACCCTACTCTCCAACCACACTGTACTCCTTGTCATTATTTGGTATGACTACATTTTCAAACTTCTGGATTCTTGCATCATGCTATTCCTTTGACTGGAATGTTCTATTTCTTCTTCCATACTAGATGAGCTACTGCTGTGTTCCAGCCATAGTGGTCTTTTATTCATCAAACACACTGAGTTCATTCAACTTTGGGCTCTTGAACATCCTGTTCTCTTTACTTGGAATGCTTTTGCCTTAGATCTTCAATGACTGGCTACTTTTTATCATTTAGGTCTCAGCTTAAGTATCACCTCTCCACTTTCTCTCATCATCCTAGTCGAAGCATCCATCTCATATTCCCCACCCCGACCGGTTTAATCTTTACCCTGTTTTAATTTCTTCTTAATATTTATCACCCTCTAAAATTTCTGACTTTTTTTTTCTTTTTAGGAGAGATGAAGAGGGTCAGGGGATGGTGCAGAAGGAGAGGGAGAGAGAGAATCCTAAGCAGGCTCCATGCCTGGCATGGAGCAATCTCAAAACTCTGAGATCATGACCTGAGCAGAAATCAAGAGTTAGACACTTAACTGAGCCACCAAGGCATCCTGGCCTTTTTTTTTTTTTTTTTTTTTTTTTTTTGTAGTATATCCTTCCATTAGCATATAGGCCCCTTAAAAGTAAGGACTCTGTCTTCTTTGTACCATGACCTTAGCACTTAGAACAGTGTTTGGCACATAGTTGGGGCTCAATAAATATTTGTTGAACAAACATATTAACCCTCCATACCATCACCTCTGTGAATCCCCAGTGATTTCCTCTTACCTTTATCAAAATACGTCTGTCCTGGAAATTGAAACTTTACTGTATGTCTCTGTATTTTTAGTTCCCAATGTGGTCTATTGTATTCAGTATTTCTTTCCCCTGATATTACAAAATTTTCATCTTCTGAAGCATGTGCTCAAGAATAAGAAATGTAACTAAAAGTTTAAGGCAAAAGTCAAGGATGATATGTGTTTGAATAGAGATGTTTTCAAAGTAAAATAAACATTATAAAATTCTGAATGTGTGCAGTCAAAATGTTTTATCAGTAGTATCCATGACCTTGATTGGTAATTTATTGTATTTTTCAAAAATGAATGGAATAACTTTTTCTTCTTAACTAACAGTCCAGCTGATGCTACCTACTGCCAGAAATAAGTAGGAATTTAAAATAGATGCAAACTCATACTATAATATATTACATGACTCTGTCATTTATCAGCTATGTGAATTTGGGCAAGTAATTCAGTTTCACTAAATTTCAGTCTCCTCCTATAAAATGAGAGCTGAATAAAATTGTTAAATGAAGTTGTCATGATCGACTGAGATAAGATGCTCAAAAAATGTTTCCTCTCTATCACATTCAACAGATTGGAAAGCAAATCTATATCCCTCCACTGCTCCCCTCCTTAAAAATTTTTTTATTTTGAAGAGCACAGAGAAATCAGGTTTTTTTTTAATCTTTGTCCTGAAGTGTATATTGTCATGTGTGTATATTCGGTGTCCTCATTTACTCCTTCCATCCTGTTGCTTCTCCATCCTTTCTTTTTTTTTTTTTTAATATTTTATTTATTTAACAGAGAGAAATCACAACTAGGCAGAGAGGCAGGCAGAGAGAGAGGAGGAAGCAGGCTCCCTGCGGAGCAGAGAGCCTGACGTGGGGCTCGATCCCAGGACCCTGAGATCATGACCTGAGCCGAAGGCAGTGGCTTAATCCACTGAGCCACCCAGGTGCCCCTCCATCCTTTCTTTATTCATTAAATATTGATTGAGCATGAACTCTGTGCTAGGCACAGAAAGCATAACATGATGACTAAGACAGGCAGAGATCCTGCTTCCGGGGAGCTCAGTCCAGTATGGAGCAGTGCAATGAGAACCTTGACAAGGGAAGTATAAAGAGGTATAAAAACATGCCTAGGGACACAATCTAGTCATCAAATCTGCCTAATAAAGAGACATTCAATCTGAGACTTGAAGGATAAGTAAGAGCTAAGTAAAGAAGGGGAAAAAAGACACAGGTAAAGAAAGCATCATGGTCAAAGCCTTGGATATGAAAGAAAGAGTATCAAAGAACAGAAGAAATCTGAGAAGGTAGGAAGAAAGACACACTGATCAAAGGCTAGCCATGTCAGCAGGGGACAGATCACAGGGGGCGTTAGAGGCCATGCAATAGAGGCAGTCATTGAAGAATTTTAAGGAAGGAAGTGATATGATTAGATCTGTATTTTTGTAAGATAATTCTGGCTGCACTGTAAGAGGATTAGAGAGGAGTAAGACTAGAGGCAGGAATAAAAATTAGGTGACTGTTTTAATACTTACTTGTTACCTTATTTTTCCGTCCCCCAACAGATATTTGGATTAACTCATGCCTTCCAGAAATTATCACCACCAACGATCCCATATTCAATAGTGAAGAGGCAACATACACAACAGAAACTGTCAGTGACAGTGCATACTCAGCTTCAGCTACTGATGTGCCTTACTCTGCTACACCTACTCTTGCTCCTACTTCTGCTCGGGCTTCTACTTCTCCTAAACGGAGAAGAAAATTGATTTGTGTAACGGAAGGTTTTGTGGAAACTAGCACCGTATCTACAGCAATAGAAACTGAGTCATATATCGAAAATAAAGCAGCATTCAAGAATGGGGCCACTGGGTTTGGAGGTAAAAGCTTTCTATGTTTGCACTGCATGTGTGTGTTTGTGTGTTTATGTATGACAGACAGTACATAAAAACGATGTTGTCTCCAGAGTAGGCACTCAGGACCTGCCAAATACAAGTAAAACCTTAATGCAAACTCAATTTTCATAAAGTTGTAGAACTTGAGGGCTCTAAAAAACATTAATGATTAAACAAAAAATCGTGAGTATAAAATAGTTTCACTTTTTTGTTGTTCACATATAATGTATTATTTGCCCCAGAGGTACAAGTCTGTGAAACATCAGGCTTACACATTTCACACCACTCACCACAGCACATACCCTCCCCAGTGTCCATAACCCAGCCACCCTATCCCTACACCCCCACCCCCCGAAGCAACCCTCAGTTTGCTTCCTGAGATTAAGAGTCTCTTATGGTTTGTCTCTCTCCCGATCCCTTCTTGTTTCATTTTTTCCTTCTCTACCCCCCACAACCCCTTCACCCTGCCTCTCAAATTCTTCATATCAGAGAGATCGTATGATAATTGTCTTTCTCTGATTGACTCATTTCTCTCAGCATAATATCCTCTAGTTCCATCCACGTCATTGCAAATGGCAAGATCTCATTTCTTTTGATGGCTGCATAGTATGAAATAGCTTCACCTTTAAAAACTCAAAGCCTTTTAAAAATAAATCACTATCTATTAATACATCAAAGTTCTTTTAAAAATGTATACCTTAAATGCCTATGATTTAAATGTTTGTCTTATTTAAAAGGAAAGGTTTACACTCAGTTAGCTCCAACATATCATCTTAAGGCCACAGAGAGGAAATGGACTCCGTCATATTGCAATTTATAGAATAGAGAGAGGATGCAAGGAAAGGCCAAGGATTTCTATAGGCAAGAAGCAAGGAAGCAGATGTGAGCCCAACATTCTAAGTAGCCCCTCTGTGGTCACAGAGAAGGATTTTCTCCTGCATTATCTGTTGTCTGGATCTGTATAAAGAATCATTAGAAGAGCAACACAAAGAAATGGAAAAACATTCCATGCTCATGGACTGGAAGAACAGGTATTGTGAAAATGTCTATGCCACCTAGAGCAATCTATACATTTAGAGCAATCCCTATCAAAATACCATCAACTTTATTCACAGAAATGGAACAAATAATCCTAAAATTTGTATGGAACCAGAAAAGACCCTGAATAGTCAGAGGAATGTTGAAAAACAAAACCAAAGCTGGTGGCTTCATTACCCTGGACTTGAAGCTCTATTACAAAGCTGTCATCATCAAGTCAGCATGGTACTGGCACATAGTTCAATGACACATAGATCAATGACACAGACACATAGATCAATGGAACAGAATAGAGAGCCCAGAAATGGGCCCTCAACTCTATGGTCAACTCATCTTTGACAAAGCAGGAAAGAATGTCCAATGGAAAAAAGACAGTCTCTTCAATAAATGGTGTTGAGAAAATTGGACAACCACATGCAGAAGAATGAAACTGGACCATTTCCTTATATCACAAACAAAAATAGACTCAAAATGGATGAAAGACCTAAATGTGTGACAGGAATCCATCAAAATCCTCAAATCCTTAAGGAAGAGGCAGCAACCTCTTTGACCTCAGCCGCAGCAACTTCTTCCTAGAAACATCACCAAAGGCAAGGGAAGCAAGGGCAAAAATGAACTATTGGAACTTCATCAAGATAAAAAGCTTTTTGCACAGCAAAAAAAACCAGAACAAAACCAAAAGACAAACGACAGAATGGGAGAAGATATTTGCAAATGACATATCAGATAAAGGGCTAGTACCCAAAATCTACAAAGAACTTAACAAACTCAACACCCAAAGAACAAATAATGCAGTCAAAAAATGGGCAGAAGACATGAACAGACATTTCTCCAAAGAAGACATCCAAATGGCCAACAGACATAAGTAAAAGTACTCAACATCACTCAATATCAGGGAAATACAAATCAAAACCACAAGGATGGCAAGGATGCGGAGGGAGGGGAACCCTCCTACACTATTGCTGGGAATGCAAGCTGGTGCAGCCACTCTGGAAAACAGCGTGGAGGTTCCTCAAAAAGTTGAAAATAGAGCTACTCTATAACCCAGCAATTGCACTACTGGGTATTTACCCTAAAGATACAAATGTAGTGATCTGACGGGGCATGTGCACCTGAAAGTTTATAGCAGTAATGTCCACAATAGCCAAGCTTTGGAAAGAGCCTAGATGTCCATCAACAGATGAACGGATAAAGAAGATGTGGCATATATCTACAATGGAATACTATGCAGCCATCAAAATTAAAATCTTGCCATTTGGAACAACATGGATGGAAGTAGAGGGTATTATGCTAAGTGAAATAGGTCAATCAGAGAAAGACAATAATATGATCTCATTTATGTGGAATTTGAGAAGCAAGGCAGAGGATCATAGGGGGAAAGTGGGAAAAAATGAAACAAGATGAAAGCAGAGAGGGAGGCAAACCATAAGAGATCCTTAATTTTACAGAACAAACTGAGGGTTGCTGGAGGGGAGTGGAGTGGTAGGAATGGGGTGGCTGGATGATGGACATTGGGAGGATATGTGCTATGGTGAGCACTGTGAATTGTGTAAGACTGATGAATCACAGACCTGTACCCCTGAAACAAATAATATATTTTATGTAAATAAAAAATTTTAAAATTAAAAAGAAGAAGAAGAGCAACACAAAACAATGCATAAGCGAAGGACCAATAGGCCATGTGTCTGTTTCCTCCAGGTGTCCCTACGGCTCTGCTAGTGCTTGCACTCCTCTTCTTTGCAGCTGCAGCTGGTCTGGCAATTTGCTATGTCAAAAGGTGGGTTTATTGGCACATTGTTGGTCTTATAATCTATGTCACATCCCTATCTCGTGTTTTTCTAAGGTTGTTGTTAGCATTTTCTTGGTCAAAACAGAAATGATAGTCTCCTTATATTATAAATTTTCTCCCTCATCTCACCTTTCCTCCCACCACCCAATCTTTCCTACTATTTCAGCTCATGCATGTCACCCAGCCTTTACAAACAGGTCAGTGCAATCCCTTTGAAAAATCAAGAGATAAAAAGAACAGACTGACATCTAGAGGAAAAATATAGGTTTTATTTTGATTCTCAATTCTTTGTTTTCGGTGGGAGGGTTATGAGGCCAGCCTCAAGTATAGCCTGCAAACTTACCGTCTCATCTAAATGAATCCACTAAAGTGGGGATGCATTAACGTATTTGAGTGTGCATGTGTTCGAATCTCTCTGAAATAAAGGTATCCAGTGTACTGTGCTAATACGGACTATCACAAAGTGTTATCTATTGCCATATGTGTTACATATAAATGTCTCACTTTAATTTTATAATTATGCCTATAGGTATGTGAAGAACTTTCCTTTTACAAACAAGAATCAGCAGAAGGAAATGATTGAAACCAAAGTAGTAAAGGAGGAGAAGGCTGATGACAGCAACTCTAATGAGGAATCAAAGAAAACTGATAAAAAGCCAGAAGAGCCCAAGAGTCCACCCAAAACTACAGTACGATGCCTGGAAGCTGAAGTTTAGAAGAGAAAGAAATGAGAGGACACACCAAGGCTGATTTCTTTCCTGATACATATCCTGGCCCCAGATGAGGAAACTTAAAGGGCTGAAGAACCAAACAAGAAAGTCCACCCTTGGTTCCTAAATGGAATCAACTCAGGGCTACCTTTGGACTATGGAATTCACCAAATGAAATTCCCTTTTTCTTACTGCAATCCTTTCTGGATCCTATCCTCCTACCTCCAAAGCTTCTGACAGCCTTTCTAGCCTGGCTATGTCCTAATAATATCTCTGTGGGAGAAAGGAGCTTCGCAAAGCACAGGGACCTAAAACAGCTAATCAGAACACATTAATAAAGAGGCTTCTTGGTTGGCTGAGAATAGGTAAGTTGAAAACCAAGAAACCACCGAGACCAAGGCTTTCCTCTATCGATTCCACAGGCCAGATCATTTCTTCACTCTGGAAACATAATACACATCATCGGGCATGCCCTTCTGAGCCAGGCAAGAACAAAAGAAGGAAAGAAAAGTTCAGCAGCTGAAGGCCAGGGAGATTCCCATGACTTGAGACCTGATCTCTGTAAAGCCAAAATAAGTAGAGAAAAAAGAATGAGGCCAAGGATGTTGCCAGCATATTGTCAGCAGGGACTATAACTACAGATAGGGTCAAAGTAGTCATCTTTAAATAATCGGAGTTGGAATCACTTTTTAGAATACACACACACTTTTCTTTTCTTTTTCTTGCTGCTATTTCCTCTAGAAGTATACACTTTTATAAGGAACCAAAACGAATCTATTACAACTTTTTACTTTTATCAAGTTTTATCTGAGAAATTACTGAGGAAAATTACTGTGTTAAAAAGCAGTAAAATTTGACAAACATTTATTGAATATGTCAGGTGCTGGGTAAGGTATTACATTCTATAACTGAATGTTATTTATCGAAAACTTGTATACAGTAAAATGTATGAAGCTAATTTTTTCAGTTTTGATACCCCTAGCTTATCTTCTTGCAAAACTAATTTTTTACTAAGACTAATCTATTCATTATTTTCTCTACCATGGCAGCCATTATAACCTTAATTTATTATTAACATACCTAAAAAGTACATTATTACCTCTATACACTGAAGCACATTTTTTAAATGTCATTAACAAATGTATCACCAGTTCTCCTTTTTCAGCAAAAAAATGCCCAAGAGATACAGAGATATTTGTGTCAAAAAAATAAAAGTATTCAGAAAAGTTCTTTGCTCTCTTATTTACATAGATACATTATACGTTTCACACAAAATTGAAGTAATCTGTTTTTTGCAAGACAAAAGAGGGACTATTTTGGTTGTTGAAAAACAAACATTTGTAAACCACGAAGTATATATATCACCATATGGGGCTATTCTTGCTTCAGGTGGTCTTATTTTAAGTCAGTCAAGTATACACACATAAACAGTCCTTTACTCAGGATTTGGGTCCTACATTACAATCCATTTCAGAGTTCACAGGGAGATGCGGGTGCAGGATTGTTATTTGTCCTATTTCTCTAGCTTTCTCTTTCCCTCTCTCTGGTTTTCCCTTTTGGACCACTAACATCATCTTCCCCTCACCAGTGATGACACCACAGCTAGCTAGCCCCATGATCCTTTCAGCTCACAGGCCATGAACTGCTGGCACAGTCTTTTGCAGTTGGCCCACAGAGTATTATCTTAAATTTTGGTTTGGTTGCCAAGAATGAAAAAATCAAAGGGTGCCTGTCTGGCTCAATCAGTAGAGCATGTGACTCTTGATCTTGGGGTTGTGAGTTCAAGCCCCTCGTTGGGTGTAGAGATTACTTAAAAATAAAATCTTTTTAAAAAGTCAAGAGTTTTCACATATTTGTACTCCTGGTTCCCTCGAAAAAAATGGGAAGATCTGGAGATAGAGAGCCCATATTCCCCCACAGCGATAATTATCTCAGACTAAGCAGTGGCTGTCCCCTTTAAGAGGGTTCCACTTGCTTCAGTTTACCACCGTCTTCCTCATTCTATTGCATCTTCATGCCAAACTAAAGGTGCCCTGTGGATCTCCTAATACTATTCCCTTTTCCTTCACATCCAGCCCATTTCACTCATTCACAGTCTTCCTGGCACTGAGGTCTCTGAGTCTGAAATTCTGGTTTGTCATTCCTTAAGTTTTATCAGCCTCATCTAGTTCTTAGGGAGTGAAGAAAAAAAAAAAGCAGAAAGAGCCTAAGTAACGGCCTTCCTCCTATGTGTGTTAGCTGAAGAATAATCAGATCTCCCACACTAGATCTGCCATCTTGTGGACATCTACTACATGTTAGGATATCATCATCTACTATTAATTTAGACAGGTATATGCCCTGCTCAGGAGGAGGAAGAGGGAAGGAGAAAAACCTCACCTATCCACGAGATAGCCCAGGTGCCTATTGCAAACATACTGATGAAATGTAATTGTCATTATTATGGAAGAAAGGAAAGGAGAAAAGAAGGAGAGGAAGAGGGGTATCTGGGTGGCTCAGTGGGTTAAAGCCTCTGCCTTAGCCCCACATCAGGCTCTCTGTTCAGCAGGGAGCCTGCTTCCCCTCTCTCTCTGCCTACTTGTGATTTCCGTCTGTCAAATAAAAAAATAAAATCTTCAAAAAAAAAAAAAAGGAGAGGAAGGAAGAGAAGGAGGAAGGAAAGAAAGGAAAAACGTTTACTGAGTACCTACTAAGTGGTAGTCATTTTCTTTTTTTTTTTTTTTAAGATTTTATTTACTTATTTGACAGAGCAAGGGAGCACAAGCAGGGGGAACTGTAGAGGAAAAGGAAGAAACAGACTCCCCGTTGAGCGGGGAGACTGATGCAGCGCTTGATCCCAGAAACCCTGGGATCATGACCTGAGCCAAAGGCAGATGCTTAACCATCTGAGCCACCCAAGCACCCCATGGGAGTCATTTTCACATGTTGTCCTATTTAATCACTACGTTTCCCTGAGAAGAATTATTACTGTCATTTTATTTTATTAGTTAGAAATTGGATTTAGAGGAGTTAAATCACTTTTCTTTGGTCACAGGTCCACTTAAGTGCCAAAAGGTAGGATTTAATCCCAAGTCAGAATGACCACAGAGCCCATTCTCCTTTCTCTACAGCACAACACTTCTTCTGTAAATGGCAATATAGAGATGTCAGTTATTCCAGTACATAAGCTTGAAATCAGTCACATGCCAAAAACAAATAAGAAAAATAACTCAGGACTCCCATCCCAACTTCAGGGAATTTTTCTTAAATCCATTTGCAATAACAAGGAAAAAGGGAGAACCACTGAAAACCTTTAAGAACTGTTCCCTCGGGGCACCTGGATGGCTCAGTGGGTTAAAGCCTCTGCCTTCCGCTCAGGTCATGATCCCACGGTCCTGGGATCAAGCCCCACATCGGGCTGTCTGCTCTGTGGGGAGCCTGCTTCCTCCTCTCTCTCTGCCTGCCTCTCTGTCTACTTGTGATCTCCGTCAAATAAATAAATAAAAATCTTTAAAAAAAATTTAAAAAATAACTGTTCCCTCATTGATGTAGTCACCAACTTCAGCAAAGACTTACCTGGTCCAGCTCATGTGGTCAGAAAATATAAGTCTCACAAGGGTCAAAGATAAGTTTCTCAAAATTCTTCACAAAGTTTAAAAAAATGAAGTTAAATGTCATAGATAGCTATAAGTACAGCCTGGTTGAAAAGTCTCCTTCTTCCTAATCGAATTCACTTTATTCTCCATTGAACAAAGAAAAATTGTTACTGGGCCCTCTCCCAGACATCCAGGCAATAGTAGGCCCAGTAGTTTCTAATCTCATAGACCAATGATTCTTTTTTAAAGTTAGGGGTCAAAATAGGCTTTTTAACTTTTTAATGTTTTCAGATAAAGACATTGAAAATTATACTTCCATTTCTATCATTTTACAAAATGTAGCAAAGAGCAAGGATATAAAAATCAGAATAAAGAAGTCACTAAGTAAGTCTAATTTCTAAAAAAAGCTGACTACATGGACCTTATTTTCCTCATTTTACCAGTGACGATTTACTCATGGATAAATATCAATCAAAGGAGTGCCCTTTACCAATCGACTAGAGAAAATAATTCTCTGAGCCGTACTTAAGATAAACTTCTAGGATAAAGTAGACATGCTGAGAGCAAGTAAACAAGTCCTATGATTGGGATCTGAATCCTTCTACCCTCCCAATTGTCTCTCCTTCCACATTCCATCCCCCTACCCCAGCCTTGCCCACTACATACACATACCATTACCATTAAGCAAAGAAAGAGTTCCAAATCTGGTAGGAAAGAGAGACAATTTGCAACTCACAGTACTTTGAACCTAACTATACTAAACGCCATAATTTAGGCCCAGATAACTAGTTGTGTATTATGGCAGCGGGTTAAGGTTTCACGGTAATAGGGAAGAGATGGGGGGAAAAATGAAGCTGGGAAGGCATGCAAGTGACCAGTACTGCAGTGTTTTCATTCCTAGGCTCCTGATGGGCAAAGGAAAATATCATGGCATTAGAGTCATCAGAGACAGAATACGATTTGGGGGATTCTGAAATGATTCTAGCAGTAGTGACGTAAAATATGGACTAAAAAAATTAAGGCACACCAAGACCTAGCTGATCATCAAACAATGGAGATTTGTAAAAGCTCAAAATCATGGGCCCCAACCCAGCCCAAAAGAATCAATGTTTTTTTTTTTTCACGTTTAGGACCTAGAGAGCTGTACTGAAGCAAACAAATAAACAAAAGCAGAAAAAATCCCAGAGACTCTGATCTAGCTGGCCCCAGGATCAGTGAATGGGAATTGCTGAACTACAGAAAAGAGGGATTAGAGACAGTAAGACAAAGCATGCCAATGTGAAATGATAAGGGTTTGGACTATGGCAACTGCAGATAGGACAGAAAATGGATTCCAGAGATATTTCAGAGACTCGCCAGAAATACTGGCTCATTGATGAGATACCAAAATAACTCAAAAATGACAGTGGAGTTGTCAACTTGGGCAACTACACGAATAGTTATTTCACTAGCCTAGTTAGGGTATGAGGAGAAAGAAAGCATATTTGAGATTAAAAGATAATAATCTTGGCTTGAGAGTGTGTTGTTTCTGGTACAGAAACAGAATATCTGGGTGGAAGTATCTAGAAGACAGGTAAATTTTTAGATTTGGGGAAAGGCAGGACTAAAGATAAAAGTTTTTTAAGGCATTAGGGGCGCCTGGGTGGCTCAGTGGATTAAGCCGCTGCCTTCGGCTCAGGTCAGGATCTCAGGGTCCTGGGATCGAGCCCCGCATCGGGCTCTCTGCTCCGCAGGGAGCCTGCTTCCTCCTCTCTCTCTCTGCCTGCCTCTCTGCCTACTTGTGATCTCTCTCTCTCTGTGAAATAATAAATAAATAAAATCTTTAAAAAAAAAGTTTTTTAAGGCATTAACATGCAAGTGTTTTGGTAGGAAATAAGGAGAAATTAGTTTGGAGGTTAAAAAAAAAAGATGAAAAATACCTAATAGTTGACAGTGAAAACTGTGGCAAGACAAACACTAACATGCAAACTTTACTTCTCCAATTGCCAGTCTAATTTTCCCTGCATCTCCTCCTCAAAAAAGGAAAGGCTTACTTTGCTGGAGAGATCTAAATTAACCTTAGGAACGACGAGGAGGCAGGGATAAAAGGGAAATGAGGTACAGAAAGAATCACAGGGGGGTAGACGTCAAGAAAGATTGCGGGGATTTATGGAAGGTAATGCCCCAGAGTCGTTGGGGGCATGGTGGAAGTAGATAGGGTCGGAAGGAAATTATTACAAACTTTGCTGTGGCATATGTATGATCATAGTTTTTGAGAAACGGGAAAAAGGGGATTTTTTTTAAGTTAATTTTGGTTGTTGTGCTGTATTTCTTTCACTTCAGCATCACTCCAAGCCTGAATCATGGAGACCTAAACTTAATAAAGGATAAAGAATTATTAGATTTGATAATACAGTAAGAAAGTATTATTCCTGGAGTACTATCATTACATTTAAAAAAAATCCCTAGAGTAGTATCACTCAGCGTACATGAATTAAAGGACAGAGTTTAAATGGTGACATTAGATATTAACTGTATTGGAATGAATTCAATTTATTTTGTCTTACACATTCTCTGACCTCTCCTTGCTATTTCCCAAACTGAGTTCAAGCTCTTACCACTTTTCTTCTATACCCTTGCTCTGTTTCCAGTCTCAGCAAGCTGTCACACCTACAGTCCACCCTCTTATACTACATAAATGAATTTTCTCAGAGGCAGAACTTACTATGCCATTCCTTGGACCTTTGAGGACTCCCCATTTTTTTTCCAGAAGCAAATCCAAACACATTACTATACTAAGGAGATGTGGTGAGTTGACATTCAGCATCCATTTTAAGTGTGTGCCTTCCTAAACTGGAGAGGATGAAAAACTGAAACTACTCTTCCCAGACTGTCTATAGCTGGACTTTGGAAATCGAATAAGTTCTACCAAATAATGCACGACCACATGAGCAAGAAGACAGTAGAACCAACTTTCTGCTACTTCAGCCACTGCTACAGGTAAGCATGATCATGGAGATACTGGGCTTTTCTGCAGCAAAGTTCCAGAATCTAGCCTCACAGAGTTGCAATCAAAATATTGGCCAGGGCTATATTCATCTCAAGGATCTATTTGAAAGGAATCAATTCCAAGTTCATTCATATTACTGTTGGCAAGATTTAGTTCTTTTTTTACTCTTGGCCAGAGTTTGCCCTCAGTACTTTCCCATGTGGAACTCTCCATTGGGGCAGCTCAGAAAATGCCAATTTCCTTCATCAAAGCCAGCTAGAGAAAGAGCCAAAGATAGAGGGTAACAGGAAGAAGGAAATCATATTTTAGACCTAATCTTGGATGTGACATCCCATTACTTTAGCGATTATTCTATTCATTACAAGCTGTACTACATTCAGACCACACTTAAGGGGAGGAGATTATGCAGGACCATAAATCCCAGAAGGCAGGGATCGCTGGGAGCCATTTTAGAAGGCTGCATCCCACCACATTAATGGATCTTTCTCATTCCTTTTCTTTGCAATTTACATTGTATTATTGTAAGTTGTATACATATTTTATTTTTTCCTCTTATCTCTAGCATTTGTGTAGTACATGCTCAGCTAGCACATACTTAGTTGGCTCTCAGTGAAAGTTGTTAAATGAATGAATGCATATATTCTTTGAGATTTCATGAGTTCTGAGTCTTAACCTTTATCCAGCTATCTATACTAAGTGTTAAGATCATTCACTATAGGGCCAACTGTTTCTGTCTACCTAAATATTGTTCATCTTGATGCTTTACCTTTAGTATAGAATATAGTATAGAATGCAGTTGTGAACAAACCAAAAGAATACATAAAGGTGATTGTATTTGAACTTTACTCTGAGTAGGCTACTGACTCATTGCTATGAGCAACGTCATTTAGTATTTTTTTAAGATTTTTTTTATTTATTTGGCAGAGATCACAAGTAGGCAGAGAGGCAGGCAGAGAGAGAGAGGAGAAAGCAGGCTCCCTGCGAGCAGAGAGCCCGATGCGGGGCTCGATCCCAGGACCCGGGGATCATGACCTGAGCTGAAGGCAGAGGCTTTAATCCACTAAGCCACCCAGGCACCCCGTCATTTAGTATTTAACAATTAAACTGCAATGTGTTTTGCACCGTGGTCAAGTCAAAGAAAGTTGAGGTGCCTCAGCAACCACAAAGCCAATAAATATTGACAAAAAACTGGTTTCCTGATCTCTAGATTTTTATTTTAGTCTTTGAAATCTAGGATGTTTTCCTGGCAATCTGGAATTCTACATACTTAATACAATCATTTTCTAGAAGTTAGATCCCCTTTGGAATATTTCCACACTTTTATTTTTTACTACTCCAATTGTGTTCTTATTTTTTTGGATTTGGTCTTTAGCTAAGTTGAAGACATTCTGATCAATTTTTTTCTTTTGTTATGATAAAAAAAGAAAAAATCAATTAAAAGTAAAAATCTCTGTGAATATGAAAAGACCCAATAGAACAGTCCACTTACATATTCTTTTATCAATAAAGGTCATCATTTCAGCAAAAGTCAACATCATAAATCATAATAGTAATAGCAAAGACTTAGATATTACAAACTGCATAAAACTCCTGCATCATAACAAAATATCTTAAAATCATATTATATTAATCTCCATTAGTATGTTTTTTAAAAGAATCTATCAAAAAGAAGCAAGAGAAAAGAAGACAGTTATATACAAGGGGAAATATCTATAAGGCTATCTGCAAATTTTTCAGCAGAAACTTTGAAGGCCAGAAGGGAGTAGTAGCAAGACATAGTCAAGGTGCTGCAGCCAAGAATACTCTATCCAGCAAGGTTATCAGTCAGAATGCAAGGAAAAATAAAGAGTTTCCCAGACAAAGAAGAGCTAAAGGAGTTTATGACCACTAAACCAGTCCTATAAGAAATATTAACAGGGACTTTGAGTGGAAAATAAAGACCGTAAGTGAGAGTATGAGATGTAAAAAACACAAAAGCAGTAAGAACAAATATATATATATATAAATCAGTCAAGGGATTCATAAAATAAAATGATGCAAAATATGACACCAGATACCTAAAACATGGGGAGGAGAGGAGTAAAAAATGGGTTCGAACTTAAGCAACCATCAACTTAATATATACTGTTATATGCAGATGTTTTATACAAACCAAATGGTAACCACAAATCAAAAACCAGTAATAGATATGCAAAAAAATAAAGAGAAAAGAAACCAAGTATATCACTAAAGAAAGCCAACAAACCAAGGAGAGCAAGAAAGTATCACACACACACACACACACACACACACAAACTAGAAAAACAACCACAAAACAAGTAACAAAATGACAATAAATATATGTCTATCAACAGTTACTTTGAATGTAAATGGGCTAAATGCTCCAATCAAAAAACACAGGGTGGCAGAGTGGACAAAAAAAAAAAAAAAAAAAAAAGACCCATTATATATTGTCTACAAGAGATTCATTTTAGACCTAAAGACACCTGAAGACTGAAAGTGAGGGGATGGAGAAACATTTATCAAGCAAACGGATGAAAAGAAAGCCAGAGTAGCAATACTTAAACTGGATAAAACAGATTTTTTTTTTTAAGATTTTATTTATTTATTTGACAGAAAGAGAGATCACAAGTAGGCAGAGAGGCAGGCAGGGAGAGAGGAGGAAGCAGGCTCCCTGCTGAGCAGAGAGCCTGGTGCAGGGCTGGATCCCAGGACCCTGAGATCATGACCTGAGCTGAAGGCAGAAGCTTAACCCACTGAGCCACCCAGGCAACCTCCCAAAACAGACTTTAAAACAAAGACTTGCCTGAATGGCTCAGTAAGTTGAACAACCAATTCTTGATTTTGGCTTAGGTCATGATCTCAGGGTCATCAGATGGGGCCTCTTATTGGGTTCTGCACTAAGCATGGAAGATGCTTAAAATTCTCTCCCCCTTTCCTGCTGCTTCTCACCCCCTCAAACAAATAAACAAACAAATAAATAAAACAAAGATTTAACAAGAGACAAAGAAAGAAACCATATAATAATAAAGGGCATAATCCAACAAGAAGATATAACAATTATAAATATTCATGTACCTAATTGGGAGCACTCAAACAAAAAAGAGTTAATAACAAACATTAAGGAACTATCGATTGCAACACAATAATAGTAGGGAACTTTAATACACCATTTACATCAATGGACAGATCATCCAAACAAAATCAACAAGGAAACAATGGCTTTGAATGACACACTGGACCAGATGAATTTAACAAATATATTTAGAACATGACATACTAAAACAGCAGAATACAATTATCAAGTGCACATGGAACATTTTTCAGAACAGATTACATATTAGGCCACAAAATAAACCTCAACAAATTAAAAAATATTAAGTCATTCCATGCATCTTTTCTGACCAAAACACCATGAAACTAGATATCAATATAAGAAAAAAATCTGGAAGAAGCACAAGTACATGCAGGTTAAATAACATACAACTTCCTAAACAATGAATTGGTCAACCAAGAAATCAAAAAAGAAATTAAAAAAAATTACATGCAGACAAACGAAAATGAAAACACAACAGTCCAAAATCTTTGGCATACAGCAAAAGTAGTTCTAAGAGGGAAGTTTATACCAATACAGGCCTACTTCAAGAAAAAGAAAAATCTCAAATAAACAACCTAACTCTACACCTGAAACATCTAGAATCAGAAAAATAAACAAAACCCAAAACCAACAGAAGAAAGGAAATGATAAAGACTAGAGCAGAAATAAATTATATAGAAACTAAAATAAATAAACAAATATAAAAGATCAATGAAACCAGAAATTGATTCTTTGAAAAGATCAACAAAACTGATAAACCTCTAGCCAGACTCATAAAAGAGAGAGAGAGGACCCAAACAAACAAAATCAGAAATGAAAGAAGAGAAATAACAATCAACATCACAGAAATACAAAGTATTATAAGAGAATATTATGAAAAATTATATGCCAAAAAATTGGACAAACTAGAAGAAATGGATAAATTCCTAGAAACATATAACCTATCCAAATTGAAGCAAGAAGACATTGAAAATTTGAACAGATTAAATACCACCAATGAAACGAATCAGTAATCATAACGGCTTCACAGGTAAATTTGACAAGACATTTAAAGAAGAGTTAATAATTCTTCTCAAACTATTCCAAAAGATAAAAGAGGAAGGAAAACTTCCAAAATCATTCTATAAGGTCGGCATTACTCTGATTCCAAAACCAAATAAAGACATCACCAAAAAAGAGAACTACAGGCCAATATCTCTGATAAATATAGATGCAAAAATCCTTGACAAAATATTAGCAAACCAAATCCAATCATACATTGACAAAATCATTCACCACAATCAAATAGGATTTATTCCTGGGATGTAAGGTAGTTCAGTATTCACAAATCAGCGTTGCCTGGGTGGCTGAGGTTGCTAAGCGTCTAACTCTATATTTTAGCTGAGGTCATGATCTCAGGGCTATGAGATCAAGCCCCATGTAGAGTTCCATACTGGGCGACGTGTCTGCTTAAGATTCTCTCTCTCCCTCTCCCTTGCCCCTCCCCACTCTCTCTCTAAAATATTTGTCTGCATGTAATTTTTTTAAATTTCTTTTTTTATTTCTTGGTTGACCAATTCATTGTTTAGGAAGTTGTATGTTATTTAACCTGCATGTACTTGTGCTTCTTCCAGATTTTTTTCTTATGTTGATATCTAGTTTCATGGTGTTTTGGTCAGAAAAGATGCATGGAATGACTTAATATTTTTTAATTTGTTGAGGTTTATTTTGTGGCCTAATATGTGATCTGTTCTGGAAAATGTTCCATTGATTTGCAGATATATACTTATATATCTGTATATATACATATACATATACATATGTATATAAGTACATATATATGTATATGTATATATAAGTACTTATATACATATGTATATGTATATATAAATATATATATACATATTTACTTATATACATAAGTATATATATATACTTATATACATAAGTATATATATATACTTATATACCTGCAAATCAACCACTATGATACATCACACCCATAAGAGAAAGAATACAAACCATATAATCATTGCAATAGATGCAAAAAAAAAAAGCATTTAACAAAGTACAACATACATTCATGATAAAAGCACTCAATAAAGCAGGTTTAGAGGGACTATACCTCAACACAATAAAGGTCTTTTATGTAAACCCATAGCTAACATCATATTCAATGGGGAAAAACTAAGAGCTTTTCCCATAAGGTCAGGAACAAGACAAGGACATCATTCTTATTCAACACAGTGCTGGAGTTCCAGCCACAGCAATCAGACAAGAAAAATAAATAAAAGGCATCTAAATTGGTAATAAAGAGGTAAAACTTTCACTATCTACAGATGATATACTATATATAGAAAACCCTAAATACTCCACCAAAAGACTACTGAAACTGATAAGTGAATTCAGTGAAGTCACAGGATACAAAATCATTGTAGAGAAATCTGTTGCATTCCTACACCCTAATAATGAAGCAGCAAAAAGTGAAATTAAAATAACAATCCCAGCTACAATTTCACTGAAACCAGTAAAATATCTAGGGATAAACTTAACTAAGGAGGTAAAAGCCCTGTACTCTGAAAACTATAAAACAATGATGAAATTCAAGATGACACAAAGAAAGGGAAAAATATTCCATGCTCATGGGTTAGAAGAACAAATATTGTTAAGATGTCTATATTACCCAAAGGAATCTACACAATAAATATAATCCCTATCAAAATACCAATAGCATTTTTCACAGAATTAGAACAAACAATCCTAAAATTTGTATGGAACCGGAAAGACCCTGAATAGCTAAAATAATCTTAGAAAAACAAAACCAGAGATATCATAATTCCACTCTTCTTTAAATTATATTACAAAGCTGTAACAATCAAAACAGTACAGTCCTTGAATAAAAATAGACACATAGATGGGGTGCCTGGGTGGCTCAGTGGGTTAAAGCCTCTGCCTTCAGCTCAGGTCATGATCCCAGGGTTGTGGGATCGAGCCCCGCATCGGGCTCTCTGCTCTGCGGACAGCCTGCTTCCTCCTCTCTCTCTCTCTCTGCCTGCCTCTCTGCCTACTTGTGATCTCTGTCTGTCAAATAAATAAATAAAATCTTTAAAAAAAAATAGACACATAGATCAATGGAGCAGAACAGGAAATTCAGAAATAAACCCACAGTTATATGGCCAATTAATCTTTGACAAAGGAGGAAAGAATACACAATGGGAAAAAGACAGTCTCTTCAATAAATGGTATTGGAAAAACAGGAGAGCTACATGCAAAAGAATGAAACTGGACCACTTTCTCACCATACACAAAAATAAGTGCAAAATGGATTAAAGACCTAAATGTGAGGGCGCCTAGGTGGCTCAGTCAGTTAAGTGTCTGCCTTCGACTCAGGTCATGATCCCAGGGTCCTGGGATCAAGTACCACATGGGAATCTGACCAGAAGCCTACTTCTCCCTCTGCCTGCTTCTCCCTCTGCTTGGGCGCTCTTTCTCTTTTTTTCTCTCTGACAAACAAATAAAATCTTAAAAAAAAAAAAAAAAAAAGACCTAAGTGAGAACTGAAACCATTAAATCCTATAAGAGAGTACAGGCAGCACTTTCTCTAATTGGCCATAGCAACAATTTTCTAGATATGTCTCCTGAGGCAAGGGGGAAAAAAGCAAAAATAAATTATTGGGACTACATCAGAATAAAAAGTCTCTGCACAGAGAAGGAAAAAAATCAATAGAACTAAAATGCAACCTACTAAATGGGAGAAGATATTTACAAATGACATATCAGTAAACAGTTAGTATCCAAAATATATAAAGAACTTATAAAACTCAACAACAAAGTCCCCCCCCCCCAAATAATCCAATTTAAAAATGGGCAGGGGGCACCTGGGTGGTTCAGTGGGTTAAAGCCTCTGTCTTCGGCTGGGGTCATGATCTCAGGGTCCTGGGATGGAGCCCTGCATTGGGCTCTCTGCTCAGCAGGGAGCCTACTTCCTCTCCTCTCTCTGCCTGCCTCTCTGTCTACTTGTGATCTCTGTCTGTCAAATAAAGAAAGTCTTTTAAAAAATAAAATAAAGGGACGCCTGGGTGGCTCAGTTGGTTAAGCGGCTGCCTTCGGCTCAGGTCATGATCCCAGCGTGCTGGGATCGAGTCCCACATCGGGCTCCCTGCTCAGCAGGGAGCCTGCTTCTCCTTCTGCCTCTGCCTGCCACTCTGTCTGCCAGTGCTTGCTCACTCTCTCTCCCTTTCTCTCTCTGACAAATAAATAAATAAAATCTTAAAAAAAAAAAAAGATAGAAGGTGCCTATTTAAAAAAAAAAATAAAATAAAATAAAAATGGGCAGAAGACACACACAGATATTTCTCTGAAAGAGACATACAGATGGCCAATAGACACATGAAAAGATGCTCAACAGCCCTCATCGTCAGGGAAATGTAAATCAAAACTACAATGAGGTATCACCTCACACCTGTCAGAATGGCTAAAATCAAAAACGCAAGAAATGCAAGTATTGGCAAGGATGTGGATAAAAAGGAGCCCTTGGGAACTGCTGGGAATGTAAACTGGTGCAGTCACTGTGGAAAACAGTATGGAGATTCCTCAAAAAGTTAAAAATACCCAGTAATCACATGACTGGTATTTACTCAAAAATACAAAAAACACTACTCAGGAGATATCTACGCCATCCCTATTTTTTAAAAGATTTTTATGTATTTGTTTGATAGAGAGACACACAGTGAAAGAGGGACCACAACCAGGGGGAGTGGGAGAAGGAGAAACAGGTTTCCTACCGAGCAGGGAGCCCAATGCGGGGATCAATCCCAGGACCCTGGGATCATGACCTGAGCTGAAGGGAGATGTTTAATGACTGAGCCACCCAAGCACCCTGCACCATCCCTATTTTTTATAGCATTATTTACAATAGCCAAATCATGGAAGCAGCCCAAGTGTCCCTCAATAGATGAATGGATAAAGAAGATACGGTGTACGTGTGTGTGTGTGTGTGTGTGTGTTAGAATATTTTTCAGCCATAAAAAAGAATGAAATCTTGTCATTTACAACAACATGGTTGGATATGGAGGGTATAACACTAAGTGAAAATGCCAGTCAGAAAGATAAATACCGTAATATTTCACTCATATGTGGAATTTAAGAAACAAAGCAAATGACCAAAGGAAAAAGAGAGAGAGAGAGAGAGAGACCAAGAAACAGACTCTTAACTACAGAGAACAAACTGATGGTGACCATCAGTTTGCCACCAGGAGAGGTGGGCAGGGGGATGGGTGGAATAGGAGATGGAGATTAAAGAGTACACTTATCATGATGAGCACTGAGCAATGTATAGAATTGCTGAATCCTATATTCTACCCCTGAAACTAATATAACACTGAATGTTAACTATACTAGAATTAAAATTCTGAATTTAATTTAAAAAACATAAACAAAATCTATTAAAGATATACTATCAAGTGGAAAAACGTAACAGAAATTTCTACGTAGTAGAGCTATGGGCAGGCGATGTCTCAATCTAATTGGATCAAGTCGGAAAATATGTTTGGGTTGTAAATCTAGAGAGGATGGCACAAGGTGTATGCTGTTAGTAGACAACAGAGACCATGTGAACTTACCGTGGGTATTGACTAGTATCTGAAGAAGCAAACCTGATCCCAATTTGGACTGAAACATGGCTTTGCCTGTGGGGGATCTTGCCCTGTTTCTGACACCCCAGTGCAGGTAGGTCAAAGTATCAAAATACTCCGTCAAATTTCACTTTAATAACACTTAGAGTAAGTTGGGTCCCCTGCATCTACGAGAGGAAAAAGTCATGTGGTGGCAACCAGAGTTGGTGAACAATTCAATCTTTAATATAAGCAAGAGAATATTCCCATCCTTGCTCCCACTTCTATATGTCCCCTTCTTAATACCACTCCCCCATAGGAAAGGGAGGTACTAACCCAATTAGTAATAGCCAAGATCTCTTCTGGGTCACATTTCACTGGTAGGTAGAGTTATTTTGCTTTAAAGCCCAGTACTATCCCTAGCACTCAATGGTCTGCTTTCTGTCTCAGACCCTGGCAGGGCCTGGTCCCTAGAGGCCAGGTATCCATCCCCGTCTATCACTTCCACTTTATTTTTGTGGTTAGATAAGTGGACTTGTGGTTCTTGTTGTGTCCTTCTCTTTCGGGATCCTACTTAAACCTCCAGGTTTAAAGCCCTATGCTCAAAAGTTCTGCAGAGAGCCCTGAACTGGAGGTTATTGGCTGATATCAACCAAGTCTGGGTAGGGTCAAACATAATTACCCTTATTACAATGCCTATATTTCCTTTATTTTCTTTTACCAGAATGAAGACTTGGGAAGCACCAATGTAACCTGCATTTCTCTAGGTCTGTTAAAGCAGAATCCTGCTTCTTGAAAAAAAAGTAACTCTCTGAGTTATTCCAGAAGTAGGACACTCAGATGGGCTCACAAGCAACTATGGTCACCTTTTACATGGCATTAAGTGTCTTCCCACTGCTCTTGGCCTAATTACACTCCAGTGAGTACTATCCTATCTTCCTCTAGATGCATTCACCTCTTTTGCTTGTTACTTTCTTTCCCACCAAACATCATGACTATCTCCTCTAGGTATCACCGCAGCTACCAGGTACCACTGCCTCTGCTAAGCCCCGCTTCTATACCCTCTGGGAACTGCCACACTCACAAGGAACCACCGACTATGCCAAATTCTTCTGCTGTTTCCCTGCTTATATTCTAGGTCGCGCTTACCAAGTAACAATGCTGCTTCACCAGATGATGACTTGTCTGCTAGAGACTGCTGCCTTTCCCTTCAGTTACCACAAAAACCTTCAGGCACTGCCCTCTCTGCCAGGTATTGCTGTAGTTACCACTGCCTGACATTAGTGCCGATGCACTGGAATCCTTGAGTTCCCGAAGTTAAGAAATGTGTCTAGATAGGTTTGTGGGATTTAGCAAAATAAATACCAGAAAAATCCAATTAAGTCTGAATTTCAGTCAATAACAAATAATATTTTGTTGCAAGTATGTCCCATATACATGTGTGACGTAATATTGGAGGCATACTTACACTAAAAAATTATTTATTGTTTACCTGAAATTCAAATTTAACTGAATGTCATGTATTTTATCTACGAATCCTAGTGTATGACAAGATAAGAATTAGTACTTCTTGTTCCATTTGTACTTAACTCCATTAGAAATGGACACAGCCGGGGTGCCTGGGTGGCTCAGTTGATTATGTGGCTAATTCTTGGTTTGGGCTCAGGTCATGACCTCAGGGTCCTGGGATCCAGCCCCGCCTTGGACTATAGCAGTACTTACCATAAGCTAACGCACTGTCATTTTAGTGCAGACAGCTTTGCAGTTTTTACGAGCATCCCTCTATAAATCTGTGACTTAGATTTAGTTTCATGGGAATTGGTTCATGGACAAAATTTACTCAAAATTGCCTTGTTCCATCTAACTCATCTAAGGATTTACTCCCCATCTAAGGCTTTATTACATGGTCATTCATAACGGCCTGACTCCCTTTTCCCTTCAGATGAACTCTTTTCCAAGGAGGAAAAAAAAAAAAAAAAAGAGCAATAGAGGGGGAAGTTATCCCTATGAGATATTAAAACATATTATAAAATATCTATAATCAAAACAAGTACACTAACACAAGTGCATGAAAAGACCAGTATACAGAATAGACGTCTCACAAATAGACGTAAATTTGTATAAGAATGTAATAGGTGGTTTTAATTTCATTTTTTAAAGATTTTATTTATTTGTCAGAGAAAGAGAGAGAGAGCACAAGCAGGGGGAGCGGTAGGCGGGGGGGAAGTAGGCTCCCCGCTGAGCAAGGATCCTGACATGGGACTTGATCCCCAGACCCTGAGATCATGACCCGAGTCAAAGGAAGAAGCCTAACCAATTGGGCCACCCAATATATGGTTTTTAAAAGGGGACAAATAAGATAGGAGGGGGAAAGTTGGACTAAGTTGTATTGGAACAAATGGAGAATCGCTTAGTAAAAAGGATAAAACCAGATTTACCTTTCACATAGTATGCCAGGATAAATCCCAGATAGGTAAAAGATTTAAATGTAATAAATGAGGGACGCCTGGGTGGCTCAGTCGGTTAAGCCACTGCCTTTGGCTTGGGTCATGGTCCTGGGGTCCTGGGATTGATTCCCGCATTGGGCTCCTTGCTCAGTGGGGAGTCTGCCTCTCTCTATGCCTCTCCCTGCCACTCTGCCTGCTTGTGCTCTCTGTCTCTCTCCCTCTGACAATAAATGAATAAATAAGATCTTTTTAAAAATATATGTAATAAATGAAACCTTATAACTACTAGAAGAAAATAAGGGTGCATTCCTTTATAATCTAGAAGAAAAGAAAATCTTCCTAACTATCATGCAAAATCCAGAAGCAATAAGGACATGATTGGTATCTTTATGAAGCCTAGACTATATATATATATTTTGAAAAATCTGACCACATAAAAATAAAAAAGTTTGCACGGCCCCAAATCCCAAAGTCAAAAGACAAGTGATAAAGTGGGGAAAGGTACCTGCAATTTAAAACATAGAAAAGGGCTAATATATTTAATACATGAAGAGCTCTTAAACTCACACAAAAAATTAACCCACTGTGGAAAATAGACAAAAGAATAGATAATTCACAACAAAAATGAAAATGGTTCTTAAATATAAGAAATCAGCTCACTATCACTCATAATAAGAAAAAAGAAAATTAAAACTAATTCCTGCTATACCATTTCTACAGATTGGCACAAATTCAAAAATGTGACAGAATATTCTTCTGACCCAGCTGCACAGAGTACTCTCATACATTGCTGCTGAAAATTTTTCCCGTAGGGAGAGGACTTTGGTAATACCTGGCCAAAAAAAGTGAAATTACTTACATAAAAGATCATTCACTGTTCAACTCAAGGGGTAAAATCAATCATGTCCATCAAAAAGGGTTTAGTTGAAGAAACTATGATAAATCCATATGTTGGAATTCTATGTAGTTGTCAAAAGGTGATAAATCGGGCGCCTGGGTGGCTCAGTGGGTTAAAGCCTCTGCCTTCGGCTCAGGTCATGATCCCAGGGTCCTGGGATCGAGCCCCGCATTGGGCTCTCTGCTCAGCAGGGAGCCTGCTTCCTCCTCTCTCTCTCTGCCTGCCTCTCTGCCTACTTGTAATTTCTGTCTTTCAAATAAATAAATAAAATCTTTAAAAAAAAAAAAGGTGATAAATCTCTAAAATATCTATTCTTTAATTACTCTAATTACTAAGTGATCTTCAGGATATATCACTAAGTGAAAAAAAAAAAAGAAGTCACCAAACACTATACTTTCTGTAGGAATGGTGTGGAAAACACAGACATATTTTTACTTCCATTTTTATTTGTGTGTGTATGCATTTGTTTATATTTGCAAAAATCTTGTAAAGAAAGACCAAAATGTTTAATAGGAAAATATTTAGGGTAGAGGACTGGAAATAGGCATGATACTTCTCCAAATATGCCTTATTATGTAGTTCTAACTTTGGAAACAGTGAAAACTTTAACATTTCAAAAGTGAAGTTAAACTTAAGAAGCAATTTCTAAAAATAAAAAAACAAACTGAGGAACCACTAAAAAAAGAATTATTCCAAGGGCCTAGAACACAGTTATTTTTACTCTATATTTTAGCAATACATATTTTAAGGACAAATAGAGCAGTAAGTACATGTAACCTTTACTCAGTAACCAAATAGTCAGTAGTAATACTGTTATTTTTATTTTGAATCTATTTTCTACACCTTATAATATAAATAATTACTTAATGTTATTAGGTAATAATATTTTCAATGTGAGATTAAAGAGATAAAACTATTAAAATCAGTGCTATATTTAAAACCCTGTAATACTAAATTTAATTTAGGAGTAACAGTATGAACTCTAAATTATTATTTTCTTTTCAAACATATATATTCCCAAAAAACAAACAAACAAATAAAAAATATATATTCCCTAGCTCTGTCCTTCAAAAAGGACTAGAAGTAATGACAATCTAATAACTATGTAATACATCTAGAAACCAGAGTGTAGTCTCTAAATATCATTCCTCATTGAAAGGATCCAGAACTCCTTGGCGGAATGGCTCATTCCAGGTCTAGAAGATAGAGGATAAGCCAGGGAGGGACTAGAATGCAAGAAAGTTGTCTTGTCAAAAAGATAATATGATATGATTACAGTTGGCTAAAGATGGAACTACACAACAAAAGTAATACTAAATGTAATTGATCAAGTATATAAAACCCACAAATTTGTAGTTGTACTAAAAAAAATTCAAATTCCACACATTGGACATGATTGCTAGTAATTAGGTACCAAGTCCTTAAAAGTAAAGAATTTGGCATTTTTCTTGACTTTCCTGTATGGACAGTATTTCAAGGTAACCAAATAGTCCTAGTTCATTGAAAAGTTTTTTTTTTTTTTAACAGAAATGACACTGATAAATAAATTAGAGAGTCACCATTTTGTAATCCCTAATAAAATGGATTCAGACTACCATCCTAATAGATACAATTATTAGATAAAATATTAATGAGAACCCCACTGATCAGTCTTAAAGTGGGACAAGCAGATATCGTGGGCTTCCTGATGTAACATGAAGCACACAGTAGCGCCTATACAGTATTTTTGCAAGAAGAGTCTGATGGAGTCTGGATCTAATCAAACCTCTAAAGCCAAACTTCATTTATAGAAAATGGGGCGGGGTGGGGGGGGCAAAGCAAATGGCACTACAAGGAAGAAAACACATAAATCCAGAATGTAGGAATAGTCTATACAACAACTGACTTAATGTGATAGTCTGTACATGTCAATGTGGCTAGACTTTAGTCCCTAGTTATTTCAAGCAAACACTAATCTAAGTATTGCTGTGAAGGTATTTTGCCTATGCAATGAAGTCCATAGTCAAGTGACCTTAAGTAAGGGAGATTATCCTACATAATCTGGATGGGTCTGATTCATCAGTTGAAGGAATTTAAGAGCAGAACGGAGGCTGTTCAGAAAAATTCTGTGCATAGTGGTTTCAGCTCATGCCCACGAGTTCCATTTCTATCTTGTCTTACCAGCTCTCACAACTGAGTAAGCCAATTCTTTGCAATAAATCTCTTAGTATATATCTCCTACTTATTCTGTTTCTCTGGTGAACCCCAATACACCCAGTTTCTGCAATAAGGTATTAGTATGAAAAAAGGAGAGGGACGAGAACTATTCTCAATGAAAAGAAATTTCAACTATAACAATCAAAAAGTAGTGAGAGTACAAATTTTCTACATGTAAAGGACATATTTTAGATAACCTAGGAAATATAATTATGAACTTGTTGCTTCTAGTCCTTATTTTCCATGTAGCAGAGTGATAAACTGACCCGGGTTTTTGTCTCTGGGAGAAAACTTTGTCATTTCCCATTGTCTGTGACAACAAGGACCCAAAAGACCAAGGTGGATCACTCTCAGGCTTGGAGCAAATATTCTCTTTGTTGTTCTTGAACTTTCTGACTTCATTTCCCCTGGCCCTGTCAGTATACATTGGCTTGATCTTTCCTTGCGTTATACATGATAAAGGTAAGGTTTGAGTTTTGCACTTGCAGAAGGAGAAACATGACTTCTTTGCTCTGCAGTTATTAGGCCACCTGGCTTAGGGAAAAAACAAACAAACAAACAAAAAACCAGACTTCCAGCTAGAAGATTTTAAAGGAGAGAGGTGGCCGATTGATAGTATTAAAACACTGATGTGACAGCTAGGGAAGAGAATGTTAACTTGTCTCCTAGCCAAAAAAGGTTGTCAGAGAAGTAGATTCCTCTGATTTCAGTAAGTCAGGAAGTGTTCAAAGGAAAAGCAAGTAAAGACAGAGGAGTTGTTGGCAGGAGAACGGGAATTCCTGAGGTCAAACTGAGGTAGCTAAGGGAGAGAGGAAGCTAGTCTGGAGTGAGTGAAGATGAGGTATGCCAAAGGAGAGTGAACTATAGAGTTGCAGAGATCAGTTACTGTAGGCCATAGCAATGAAGGATTGTGGGGGAGAGTGTTAGGAGGTGGTTTGAAATGACATGGTAACAACGGGGGTAGGCAGTATATAGAATGACTGTCCTCAAGATCCAGGTAGATCTTTGAGGCAATGGGATGGTAAAATCATCCATTTAAAATAAGTTCCCAAACACTGGGTTCCATTTTCTTGATATGTTCTAGCCTGAACACCAGCACCTTTATGGTATAGACTCAATAAAGACAATGTTTTAAGTTGCTTAGTTTGGCAGCAAGATACAAGATGGACCGAATAAATATGTTTCAGAATAAGTTGATTCTGATCCTTGCGTTATACATGATAAAGGTAAGGTTTGAGTTTTGCACTTGCATAAGGAGAAACATGACTAAGATGTTTGGCTAAGATGTTGTTCTACTAATCTATCTCTCTAATCTATCTGTCAGATACCAAGGAACATATATTGGGATGGTAATATGGAATGGGTTAAGCTCAATAGTAGAAATATAATGAAGTAGCTAAAACTTGTGGTTCTGAAATCAGATAGTGGATTTGAATCCCTGCTCTACCATTTATTAACTATGTGACCTTGGGCAATTTATTTAACCTTTGTAGGACTGTTTTCTATAAAATTGGGATGATATTGATATCTATCTTTTAGGGCTATTGTGAGGCTTACATGAGATAATACACATAGAATACTTTTGGTACCTGGCACACACTAAGAACTCAAAAAAAAGGATAAAAAAGTAAAACTAGAAGAAATTATAATGAAAGTACAGGACAGCATGACAGAATGCTTTAGGAGACAGAAAGAAATCACTTCATGAGTTTTAGCCTGGGAGACCAGAAGGAATACTGAAGCTCCTTTGATAAGGAGATGGTTGAATTCAGGTGCCCGTTACTGTAGTATATTCATTCCTCGGGGAGATACTCTATATAAATACAGAAATACGGGATTAAAACACTGATGAAGGATAACGGGCAATGTTGATTAGGAAATTATCTGAATACAGACGATAATTGAAGTTATGAGTGCCTAAGTTCCTCAAATTTTCAAAAATAAAAGCAGAAAAGGGAGGACAGAGCTTGAGAAGAAACAACCAGAAAAGACATAAAAACCTCAAAAGGGGGGCACCTGGGTGGCTCAGTGGGTTAAGCCTCTGCCTTCAGCTCAGGTCATGATCTCAGGGTCCTGGGATCGAGCCCCGCATCGGGCTCTCTGCTCAGAGGGGGAGCCTGCTTCCCCCTCCCTCTCTGCCTGCCTCTCTGCCTACTTCTGATCTCTCTCTCTCTCTCTGTGTCAAATAAATAAGATCTTTTAAAAAATAAATAAATAAAAAATTTTTAAAAGCTCAAAATGCATCATCCTAGAAGATGATGAAGCTCTAATCTTAATTATAGGTAGCCAGTTGCTCCTCTGTTCTCTATCTATACTAATATAATTAAAAGCAGTAATGTGGGGGCACCTGGGTGGCTCAGTGGATTAAGCCGCTGCCTTCGGCTCAGGTCATGATCTCAGGGTCCTGGGATCAAGCCCCACATCGGGCTCTCTGCTCCGCAGGGAGCCTGCTTCCTCCTCTCTCTCTGCCTGCTTCTCTGCCTACTTGTGATCTCTGCCTGTTAAATAAATAAAATCTTTAAAAAAAAAAAAAAAGCAATAATGTGTTGGGGCGCCTGGGTGGCTCAGTGGGTTAAGCCTCTGCCTTCGGCTCAGGTCATGATCTAAGGGTCCTGGGATCGAGCCCCACATCGGGTTCTCTGCTCAGCGGGGAGCCTGCTTCCCTTCCTCTCTCTCTGCTTGCCTCTCTGCCTGCTTGTGATTTCTCTCTGTCAAATAAATAAATAAAATCTTTAAAAAAAAGCAGTAATGTATTGAGGAAAAGCACTACAGTAGTGGCCAGGAAATCTGGATTCTAATCCAGTTTAGTTAATTTGCTCTGTGCTCCTTAGGTGAATCACTTGTCATCTTTGGAGCTCAGTTTCCTCATCTACAAAGGAAGAATGTTGGACTAAATGATGTATTAGTTCTTTTAACTTCATGATTTTATGAATAAATATAGGAAGTTAAAAATGTTTATAATTCAAAATCACTCAGGGCCTTCCTCATATTTTCCCATGGTCCTGTCACAGATGTTTAATAACCTTACAAAAAAGCAGGAAGCACTCAACATAGTTTCCTAGAAAAAGAGTTTCAAAAGTCTCTCAAATTTTCCTGGTCTTCACTACAGGGCTGTGTTTACTACAATTTTATTGAAGCCTCTGCATTTTTTTAAAGGTTTTGTTTATTTATTTGACAGAGAAAGAGCACAAGCAGAGGGAGCAGCAGGCACAGGGAGAGAGAGCAGCAGGCACAGGGAGAGGGAGAAACAGGCTTTCCACTGAGCAGAGAGCCTAATGCAGGACTTGATCCCAGAACCCTGGGATCATGATCTGAGCCGAAGGCAGCCACTTAGCCAACTGAGCCACCGAGGCGTCCTGAAGCCTCTGTATTTTAATGGATAAATACCTATGTAAGATATGAAAATCTGAATACATATTACAAATTATAAGATTCATCACAAAAGGATCCATTCCTCTTATAAAAGAATTAACTTGGTGGTTTCCTCTTCCATAACTCTTGCTATTTATATTTACAGTTCCCTACAAACACTTTCCTACACCTTTTTTTATATGTAGGAAAAATAAAGGTCTCCTTAGCCTGCTACAAAATGACTTCGTAATTCCTATCTCAGAATTTCTAATCTCTTCTATTACAATGTTTAAGATAATCCTTATTACTGTCTTAAGGTTTTACTATTTTAGTTAAATCATTATGCTTTGGCAAATTCAGGGAAAAAAGCTCTTATGATGAGAAGAAATTATCTAGAGATGTTAATAATAATACTAATTTTAAAATATTTTAATCTTATAATCTCTCCTGTAGTGCAATCTTCACTACACTCTCTATGAAATATAAAAAGGACTACTTGAATTTAATAAAATGAAAGCAATGCAGGGATTTTCTGACTCCCAGGCTCAGATTAGGCTGTAATATAAAGCCTTTTAAAATTTATTTTTTTTTTTAATTAAAATTTAATTAGGTTGTTTTTCCCTCCCAAATTTATGAGGTATAATTTGCATATAATAAACTGCGTGTGATAAAAATATACAATTTGAGAAGTTCTGACATATATATTCATCTGTGAAACCATCACTACAATCAAGAAAATTAACATGTCCATCATTACAAAATGTTTTCCCTTTGTGACACTGCCCTCCCACCCATCTCAACACCTCATTTTTCATCCCTTCCATCCCACTGATCTCCTTTTATCACTATTCATTGGATTTTCTAGAATTTTAAATCAATGGAATGACACAACATGTATTCTTTTTTGTCTGGCTTCTTTCACTCAGAAATCTATTCTGAGTCTATCATTTGTTCATTCCTTCTTATTGTCAAGTAGTATTCCATTGTATAGATATACCACAATTTGTTTCCATTCACCAGTTGATGGGTATTTGGGTTGTTTCTATGTTTGGGCCTATCACAAATAATGCTGAAATGAGTATTTATAGTCTTTGTGGGTAAATACCTAGGAGTGGAATGGCTGTATCATATGGTAAGTGTTATGTTTAGCTTTTAAAGAAATGGCCAATTTCCACTTTAAGAAATGGTCCAAGTTTCCAAAATAGTTACATAATTTTATATTCCCAAAACGCAGTATATAAAAATTCCAATTGTTCCACATCCTTGTCAACAATTTGTGTGATCAGCCTTTTTAATTTTAGCCATTCTGTGACTAGGGTGCATGGTGATACCTCATGGTACTTCTATTTTGCATTTCCCTGATGACTAATGATGCTAAGCATCTTCTCATGTGTTTGTCATCAATATATCTTCATCAATGAGGTGTCTTTTTTTTAAAGATTTTATTTATCTATTTACAGACAGATATCACAAGTAGGCAGAGAGGCAGGCAGAGAGAGAGGGGGGGAAGCAGGCTCCCTGCCGAGCAGAGAGCCTAGTGCGGGGTTTGATCCCAGGACCCCGGGACCACGACCCAAGCTGAAAGCAGAGGTTTTTGTTTTGTTTTGTTTTGTTTTGTTTTGTTTTTTCTCAGTTCAAGTTTAATAGAAACAACAGAAAATCAAAAGTGTTGCCCTACTACTGTACATCACAGTTGGCCTGCCCTGTAACACAGTTCAGGCCATTCTCTCCAGAGGAAGAAAGGCTGGTCTCCCCAACCCCTGCAGGAAAGGCCTGTCCCATCCCATAACACATCTGCACAGTCTAAGTCTTGTGTTTTAAGCATAACAATAGTACAAAAGAGATTTTGTTTTCATGGCCACCCACTGCAGCCCAGCCCTAAAATGGCCCGGCGCTCACTTCTGCTTAGAGAAATATTCTTTGCTCTTCTGGACATCAGGCTTGATGGTATCACTGCCAGGCTTCCAGCCAGCTGGGCACACTTCCCCATGCTTGTCAGTAAACTGGAAGGCCTGAACCAGTCACAGAGTCTCATCCACAGAGCGGCCAACAGGTAGGTCATTTACGGTTATCTGCCTAAGGATGCCTTTATCATCAATGATAAAGAGGCCCCTGAACGAGATGCCTTCATCAGCCTTTAAGATTCCATAGTCCTGAGCAATAGTATGCTTGGGGTCTGATACCAAGGGAATGTTCATGGGTCCCAGTCCTCCTTGTTTCTTGGGTGTGTTGATCCATGCCAGGTGACAGAAATGAGAATCCACAGAAGCACCAATCACTTGACAGTTGAGTTTCTTAAATTCTTCTGCCCTGTCACTGAAAGCAATGATCTCTGTGGGACACACAAAGGTGAAGTCAAGAGGGTAAAAGAAGAACACAACATATTTTCCTTTGTAGTCAGATAGGCTGAGGTCTTTGAACTGGCCATCTGGCATAACAGCCGTGGCTTTGGAGTTGGGGGCAGGATGTCCAATTTTGGCATTTCCTGAAGACATCTTGCTGTTGGCCGTTCTACGAACAGAAACGCCCAAGACAAGTCAGGAAGAAGACGCCGAAAGCAGAGGTTTTAACCCACTGAGCCATCCAGGTGAGGTGACCCAATGAGGTGTCTTGTTTAAATTTGATGGCCAATTTTTGAAATTTGGTTCTTTGCTTACTGACTTGTAATTACAAGTTCTTTATATATTCTGATAGAAGTCATCAAATATATGCTTTGCAAATACCTTCTCCCACTCTATGGCTTGCCTTTTTACTTAAGCATGTTTTGAGAAGAAGTTTTAATTCTGATAAAGTAAAATTTGTTAATTTTACCTTCTACAATTTATGCTTTTTGTGCCGTATTTAAGAAATCTTCGCCAAATCCAAAGTAACTGAGTTTTTTTTCTTATACTGTCGTCTATGAGTTTTAGAATTCGGAGAATTTAATTGATTTTCCTGTTTCTTCAACTGTAAAATGAAAGTATTAATAATACCTACCTCATAGGAGTGCTATAAGGTTTAAATTAATACCTTCAAAGTACTTAGAATAGGTCTTGTTCTAATGATCAATAAATATTATCCATTATTAGAGGGCAAGATTAATTCTTCACAGGATAAATCTACAAATGACTGAAGGACAAGTGCCCAAACATTAAGAATTATGAATAGCTTAAATTAGCTGCTAAGTAGCTTAATTTCGTTTAATCTACCATAAGTAGTTTAAATCTGAGTTTAAATCCTTGCTTTGCTGTTTACTGGCTATGTAACTTTGAGCAAACTACTTAAACAAGAGCAATGCCTGGAAGGTGACCTAGTATATAGTATGTGGCCCACAACATACTATATGTGTGTGTGTGTATACATATATATGTATGTATGTGTGTGTGTGTGTGTGTATATATATATACATATATATATATATATACACTATACTATACTATACTATACTATACAGACAGCGCCAGTATCACCAGCATGTGTTCATAATAATCGCTGCCATCTATGAGATGCCATCTATGAGATGGGGACCCTGTGCTAATTACTTCCCATACAGTCTTCCACTGTATAAATTGGATTTTCTAGAATTTTAATTTTTTCTAGTCTTCTACGCTTCTTAACTCCAGCTAGGTGAGTATAATCGGCCCACTCTGGGTAAAGTAACAAGATTACCTTTGTGTAGCTATGACCAGTGGGAGGTTGGAGGCCTAATAAGGCGGGTTTGGACTCCAACCCCGGACCAAACCCGGGATTTACAGTGCGGCCTTTGTCAACAGCGGAGCCCTCGACAGCTGCTGGGGAGATGTCTCCAGGAGAGGCGGCAGCTGGCCAGGTCAGAGCCTAGTCCACCTCACAGGGCTGCGCCTCAAGAAGCCTGCCAGGCGAGGCTTCACCCGCCGCCTCTGGGCACTGCCCCCTCCTGGGCGGCCACCCAACCCACTCAGACGGTCTCCAGGGCTGGGGGCGGGGCGGGGGGGGGTCGAAGGTTCTCAGACAACGCGGCACGAGAGAGCGGGGAGCAAAGGACTGCTGTGAGAGGTTGGCCACCGTTTCCAGGCAACACACTGAGGGGGCGGGAGCAGAGCTGCTGCGTCACTGAGGTGCGACCCGGTCTCAGGCCAAGGCGGTGTCGGCGCCGCCTGCGGGTCTGAGCGGCGGGCTGAGGCGGAGCTGCCACTGCCGGAAGCGCGATGCCTTGAACCTGGGGTGAGCTGCCAGGTGCCGTCCTTTTCGCTATTTCCCTTCCTTGTTGCTCCAAGACCCTAGGGCTGGGAGGAGAGACACCCGCCAGTCCTCAGCTGCCGAGAGGCGCTTCACTGGGCAAACAGGCCTGGCCCCGCCACCCTTCCTAGGCCTCGGCTTAGGGCGCAGTCCTGGCTTAGGAGGCCCTTCCGTGGACGCTGTCTCCCCAACCAGTTTCCAGTGACCGGGGCTGCAGATGTCTTGGCCGGTAGGAAGGGTGATTCTGGGGAACCAGGAGAGAGTGTGTCCTCCTCGAGCCGGGAACCGCTTTTGAATATTGCCGCCGGCGCAGTCAGTGGGCCAGCGGATGTAGCTGTTGGTTAAAAGTGCAGGTGCGCTTAAGGAGGGGCACAGGCGGCTAGGATGGCCAGAGGGTGGCGGGTGTGCTTAGCAAACACACAGATGCTGCAGAAACCTGTGTGCCCCTGCCGCACTCGACACCCCAGAGTAGAAATCCTTGCCTCGGGCGATAGTTCAGAAATGGCCAAGTGGGTCTGCTTAGCCGGCCCCCGGTTGCTAAATTACCTTACTCTGCCCGTCCTCCCAAAGGACTTGCCTCGAACCGGCTACCTTGGCCCGATCGGAGACAAAAAGTTATCTTGCTAATAACTGTAGTAACTATTCTTGGAAAGGAAGCCTTCTGCGTTAGCGTTTGCAGTGATTTATTCTTTTATGTGTATTGTGTTACCAAATGTGGATTTACTGCTGTTATTCAAATTTATCCCCTGGCCCTTTTATTAAATTTCAGTTTAAGTTCATATTCCAGCCCTGTCCTATTTCATGTTGCCAAATGATTTAGTTCTTTCCTCTGGTATATTTATAAAGCTGCCTTAACAGCACTTACTATGGTTTGAAAGTCTTAGATCTTCTGCATAAAGTTATTTTTCAGCTCTTCTCTGTCCATTCAGAATTTTTTCTGGGCTATGAGGTGCCATGGATCAACAATCCTAAATCAGTAACCTCTATACTGAAGTCTCTCCTAAGAAATGATGCTTTCTGAATTGAGAGCTCAAAAGTAGTATGGATTTTTGTCCTTCCCTTTGATTCTCCCTGACTGCAGTTTCTAAGTGGTTTCCTCCAGAATATGATCCTAGGTTTCAAAATGTGTTCTTTGTCATTTGGTGTAAGTGAACTGTGTAGCTTGATCCTTCCTACTTCATGTCTAAACACTTAACACACTTCTGTCCCCCTTCTCCCAAAAAGACAGGGGAGGTCCAGAGAGAGTTCTTACAAGTCTAGTTAGTGTGTTTTTCTATATATGAAATGTATTTAGCAAGCTCAGCAGTGCGATCAGAAATCCATAGTCTTAATCTCAAGTACTCTCTTTTCGTAGTTTTTCTTTCTTTAATTTTTTTTTTCTTAAGATCTTTGAGGGGCACCTGGGTGGCTCAGTGGGTTAAGCCTCTGCCTTCGGCTCGGGTCATGATCTCGGGGTCCTGGGATCGAGCCCCGCATCGGGCTCTCTGCTCAGCGGGGAGACTGTTTCCCCATCTCTCTGCCTGCCTCTCTGCCTACTTGTGATCTCTCTCTCTGTCAAATAAATAAATAAAATCTTAAAAAAAAAAAAAAAAAAGATCTTTGAGCCCAGAATAAGTATTCCAGCTCCTTTAGTAACTGGTCTAATTTCCTTTAGTAACTGGTCATAATTTCCTTATGAACCTGTTAATAGCTTCTATTAATTTCTTGTCTTGCAGACCAGCTGATATCTGGTCACAGATCTAGAATTTGATTAAGCAGTGAGTAGTAAAATAAATAGTACCTTTAAGGATCTAGTTTTTAGAACTTGGTTTTTACCACTGATGTTAAAGCTAACTTAACAATGAATGTAGTTGATGATTATTTCAATTATAAATATCATTTTTGTAAATAAAGAGATACAAAAATTCATGGAGAACAGCTTTCAGAGAGGTTTTCTAAATACTACAGTACTTGTCACCTAGTCATTTTACTGTACTTTCAGACTTCTTAGCTTTGCTTTAATCCTTTTATGAATGGATATGGTTTAAACATTCATGGAGCTTTTTGCTTTGTTCGTTTTTTTTTTTTTGTTTTGCCAGTTACCCATGATCTGATTTTTATATCTTTGTAATGAATATTTGAACTACAACAATTCATTTGTTAGAAAAAGAAGTGATCAAGTGTATCTTACCACACACTAGAGAATGTGGCATTTTTGGAATTCTTGATATTCTTATGAGTTTCAAAATAACATTTATTCTTTACTTAAAAAATCCTTCAATCCTGGTTTTTTGAAAGCACATTACAGGCATACCTTGGAGATTCAATACCTTGGAGGTTCAGTCACAGACCACCACAGTAGAGCAAATATTGCAGTAAAGTGAGTCAAATGAATTTTTTGGTTTCCCAGTGCATATACAAGTTACGTTTATGCTATACTGTAGTCTATTAAGTGCAACAGCATTATGTCTAAAAAAAAAGTGTATGCCTTAATTTAAAAAATACTTTATTGCTAAAAAACGCTAACCATCATCTGAGCTTCCAGCAAGTGATAATTTTTTTTTTTCCGCTGATAGAAGGTCTTATGTCAGTGTTGATGGCGGTTGATAGATCAAAGTGATGGTTGAAGGTTGGAGTGGCTATGGCAATTTCTTAAACTAAGACAGTAATGAAGTTCGCCTCATTGATTGACTCTTGTTTTCATGAATGATTTCTCTCTAGCATGTAATGTTATCAAAATTGGAGTCAGTTTTCAATTGATTTCTCAAATCCTACCATTGCTTTACCAACTAAGTTTATGTAATATTCTAAATCCTTTGTATTCATTTAAACAGTCTTCACAACATCTTCACCAGAAATAGATTCTATCTCAGGAAACCACTTTCTTTGTTCATCCATGAGAAGCAACTCCTCATCCATTGACGTTTTGTCGTGAGATTGCAGCAATTCAGTCACATCTTCAGGCTCTACTTCTAATTCTCGTTCTGTTGTTGCTCTTTCCACCACATCTGCGTTATCTCCTCCACTAAAGGCTTGAACCCCTCAAAATCATCCATGGCCTTTAGAATCAATTTCTTGCAAACTGCTGTTCACATTGATATTTTTATCTCTTCCTATGTATCATGAATGTTCTTAATGGCATCTGGAATGGTGAATCATTTCCAGAAGGTTTTCATTTGACTTTGCCCAGATCCATCAGAGGAATTGCTGTCTCGTGGTGGTTATAGCCTCACAAAATGTTAACAAATAAGACTTGAAATTACTATTTGATCCATGAGCTATAGAATGGATGTTGTGTCAGCAGGCATGAAAACAATATTCATCTCACTGCACATCTCCATCAGAGCTCTTGGGTGACCAGGTGCTTTGTCAGTGAGCAGTAATAATTTGAAAGGAATCTTTTTTTCTGAGCAGTACCTCTCTACAGTGGGCTTAAAATATTCAGTAAGCCATATTGTAAACAGATGTGCTGTCATCCAGACTTTATTGTTCCATTTTTAGAGCATAGGCAGAGTAGATTGAGCATAATTCTTAAGGGTTATAGGATGACTGAAATGGTAAATGAGCACTGGCTTCAATTTAAAGTCACCAACTACAGGGCTCCTGGATGGCTCAGTTGGTTAACCGTTTGCCTTCCACTCAGATCATGATACCAGGGTCCTGGGATTGACTTTCTCCCTCTCCCTCTGCCAGCTGCACTTGCTTGCACTCTTTCTCTCTCAAATAAATAAATAAAATCTTTTAAAAAAAATAAATTCACTAACTGCATTAGCCCCTAATAAGAGAGTCAGCCTGTCCTTTGAAGCTTTGAAGCCAGGCATGGACTTCTCCTCTCTAGCTATGAAAGGCCTAGCTGACATCTTCCAGGAGAAGGCTGTTTCATCTACACTGGACGTCTGTTGTTTAGTGCCCCACCTGCATGACTTATCTGAGATCTTCTGGATAACTCCCTGCAGCTTCTGTGTCAGCACTTGCTGCTTTACCCTTGCACTTGAATGTTACAGAGATGACTTCTTTCCTTAACCCTCACGAACCAACCTCTGCTAACTTCAGACTTTTCTTCTGCCACTTCTTCACCACACACAGCCTTCTTCGTAGAATTGAAGGGGGTTAGGACTGTGCTCTGGATTAGGCTCTGGCTTAAGGGAATGGTGTGGCTGGTTCAATCCTCTATCTAGACCACTTAAACTTTCTCTGTATCAGCAGTGAGGCTGTTTCACTTTCTTATTGTTTGTGTTTTCCCTGGAGTAGCACTTTTAATTTCTTTCAAGAACATTTCTTTTGCATTCATAACTTGGTTAACTAGTACAAGAGGCCTAGCTTTTGGCCTATTTCAGCTTTTGGCATACCTTCTTTACTAAGCTTAATCAGTTCTAGCTTTTGACTTAAAAGTGAGACGAGTGACTCTTCCTTTCACTTAAACACTAAACCTAGGCCTAATTTCAATATTGTTGTGTCTCAGGGAATAGGGAGGCTAATGTAGAAGGGAAGAGATGCGGGAACAGCTAGTTTGTGGAGCAGTCTGAATATATATAACATTTATCAATTAAGTTTGCTATCTTATATGGGTGCAGTTCATGGCACCCAAAAACAATCACAATAGTAACTTCAAAGATCACTGATCACAGATTATCATAACAAATATAATAATAATGAAAAAATTGGAAATATTGCAAGAATTACTAAAATGTTACAAGAAGTGAAGTGAGCAAATGCTTTTGCTCTGAATAGATTTGCTCCATGCAGCGTTGCCACACACCTTCAACTTGAGGGTGGGGGGTAAGCGGCAATATTTGTGAAACACAGTAAAGCCATGTGCGGTAAAGCAAGGTGTGCTTTTATATCCTGCCAGAAAGGACAAAATTATAGGTAGCATAGTAGTATGAGACCTGCTAGTTCTTTGAATCTTTTTACTGGAGATTTATCTTCTGCTGAATTCTATGTCAGTAATTGGCAAATTATATTCCTATGCTATACTACTACTGCATGATCTAGAGGTAATTATTTGATAATACCAAATAATGAATATTTCTCAATTTATATACTGTTAATTTAGTGATACATTTTTTCAATTTTGTATTTTTCTTATATTTTTAAAATTTCCACTTCTCTCCAAGTGATTAGTAGATGAATGAACACATTAGCAAGTCAAAAGAATACTAAGTGAACAATAATAAAAAAACTGTCAACAATATTTATTGTATCCGTTCATAAACATATATGGGGTTTTTTTTTTAAGATTTTATTTACTTATTTGACAGACAGCGATCACAAGTAGGCAGAGAGGCAGGCAGAGAGAGAGGAGGAAGCAGGCTCCCCGCTGAGCAGAGAGCCCAATGTGGGGCTTGATTCCAGGACCCTGGGATCATGACCTGAGCTGAAGGCAGAGGCTTTAACCCACTGAGCCACCCAGGCGCCCCACATTTATTATATGTTTATGTATCTACCAGAAGAGAGAACACAGCTTCTGTCCTCAGGAAGCCCACAGAGAGGGATGGTCAAGTGACCTAACTGATGATATGTGCTATTTTATAGAAGAATGTGCTGAGTCACCAAAGAGGGACACTGAAAAACCTGTGGCGGGTGGCTAGATGGTGGCCACAACAGACTGTTTTTGTGAACATACCCCTTGGTTTGTTTTTATAATGCATATAGATCACAGAGCCATATTTTTATGCTAGTGATGCATATTAAAATTAATCATTATCATTATTCTATGGTATTCAAAATGAACTGTAAATTCCAGACCCTATCCACTGAAGCAGGTTAAGAACCACTGCCCAGGCTCTCTTATTGTCTAAATAGTGTCACCTTTTAATCAAAGGAGTTAGTGATTAGGTTTCCCAGATACCAACTACAATTACAGGATAAAAAGTTAATATGCTGCCTCAAATTATAAACCTTATTCAAAGTTAGACCATTAGATCAAAACAATGCAGAAACAATTGCACTGCTGCGTATTTACCCCAAAGATACAGATGTAGTGTAAAGAAGAGCCATCTGGGGGCGCCTGGGTGGCTCAGTGGTTTAAGCCTCTGCCTTCGGCTCAGGTCATGATCTCAGGGTCCTGGGATCGAGCCCCGCATCGGGCTCTCTGCTCAGTGGGGAGCCTGTTTCTCCCTCTCTCTCTGCCTGCTTCTCTGCCTACTTGTGACCTCTCTCTGTCAAATAAATAAATAAAATATTTAAAAAAAAAAAATAAAGAAGAGCCATCTGTACCCCAATGTTTATAGTAGCAATGGCCATGGTCGCCAAACTGGAAAGAACCAAGATGCCCTTCAACGGACGAATGGATAAGGAAGATGTGGTACATATACACGATGGAGTATTATGCCTCCATCAGAAAGGATGAATACCCAACTTTTGTAGCAACAAGGATGGAACTGGAAGAGATTATGCTGAGCGAAATAAGTCAAGCAGAGAGAGTCAAGTATCATATGGTTTCACTTATTTGTGGAGCATAACAAAGAACATGGAGGACATGGGGAGATGGAGAGGAGAAGGGAGTTGAGGGAAATTGGAAGGGGAGATGAACCATGAGAGACTATGGACTCTGAAAAACAACCTGAGGGTTTTGAAGGGGCGGGGAGGGGGAGGTTGGGGAACCAGGTGGAGGGTAATAGAGAGGGCATGTATTGCATGGATCACTGGGTGTGGTGCAAAAACAATGAGTACTGTTAACGCTGAAAATAAATAAATAAATAAGTAAAAAATAAAAATTAAAAAAAAAACAATTCAGAAGCAAAGGGGCCATTTTCTAACTCAATAAATAAGTGACTGTGGCTTCTTTTTAAATATCTGTCTGGTAGGCACATTGGTTAAATTATTACATGTTTTCTTAAATATTAAGATCATGTATTTCAAGTTTAATTTTTTTCTTTGTTAAGTGTGTAGGTGTAATTTAAAATTTTCGGTCTAGTTAGTTAGAATTTTTTACAGCATTTGGATTGGATTTGTACATGAAAACTAGAGGGAATTTAGGTTTCACTCTGGGAATGAAATACTAGGTTAGAAGTCACCTACTCTATTTCTCACCCAAGCAAAAATCTTCTCTAAAACTTACTTATTAGATGAACTTCTAATCTTTAAACACCTCCACACTTCCAAAGAAAACAAACTGACATACAAGAGGGCCCTTAATACCTTTGGATAATTGTGGATGATAGGAACTTTTTATTTGACCTGAATTTGCCTAATTCACACTTACTGGCCATTCTTTTCACTGTAACTATATAAAATAAATCTTTCTTCCTCTTCTACATGAAATATCTCCAAATATTAGAACAAACCTGTTGGTTGTTACTGAATTATTATCTAGAATAAGTCACTTTTTTCCCCCTTTTCTAGATCCATAACATCTTGTATACTCTTCCAGTTATGTTAAAATGATTAACACCCTTTAAAAATGTGACTGCCTAAGGGTGCCTGGGGTGGCCCAGTCGGCCAACTCTTTATTTCAGCTCAGGTCATGATCTCAGGTTTGTGAGATCAAGCCCTGCACCAGGCTCTGGACTGGGCATGGAACCTGCTTGAGATTTTCCCTCCTCTTCTGTCCCTCCCTCACCTGCCCCTGCCTTTAAAATATAAATAAATAAATAAAGTTTTAACTGCCTAGGGCTGATTACAGTACTTCAGTGTGGTAGACCCATTACAGAGCACAATAGGACTAGGGTCTTGATCTGGACATCTACTTCTAGCAGGAGTTTAGGACTATTTAACATCATCTTGTCCTTATTTTACTGCTGACTTATTTTGACTGAAACCTTCAGACTTTATGTTTTAATTGCTTTTAAGCACATCTTATCTGTGTGTTTTTGTGCAGTTGACTTTTCCAAAACATTCAGGGTTTAACTTTTAGTCATACATGACACAACTTATTTCATTTCAGAAAATCATTATCAGTTTCAATCTTGATCCTAGGACTCAGTGGACACTATTCATTCAGACCAATTTTAGCCATCCACTTCGATGGGCAGCCTTGCAGGCTTGTTTCAGGTCATCAGTAAAATGGTAAACAAACCATCTCTTGGTACTGGTCTCCCTCTCCCTCTGCTTTAGTCACTCTGACCTTTTTTATTAACTCTCAGGCATCATGCTCCTTCATACATTAGACTTCTGCCTATAACCTCTGCCGAAAATGTCCTTTCCTCTCCATGCCTTTGCCCCTATTTGGCTAACTGATCTCAAGTAAAATGTTTGCCTAAGGATTTCCCTGACACAACACTAGGTCAGACCTCCCTTTTATAGGCTTTTGTAGCACCCTGTACTTGTTTGGCTTAGCTTTTTTCATCTTATAATGTATTTATTGGTGTGATTGTTGTCTCTTCCCTGCTTTATCATATGCTCCATGATGGCAAGAACCATGGTTTTTGTTTTTGTTTTTCTCACTATTGTATCTCCATGACATTAAAAAGCCCATTTACCAACACCAGTTTACAACCCCAACTCCTGATGATGTTTTTACACATTTTATACATTTATGTTTTATACATTTGAATCAGAACAAGAAAAATAAGGACAGAATGTACATGTATATGTGTGGTATATGTCAGTGTGAAGTTACTGCCTTCTTGGGAAAGACTTATTTTAACATTCTTCTACTTTCCAAATTATAAATGGTTCTTTTTAAGTTTTTTGTTAAGTTTTGAGGTATTTTGTCTATTTTTGGAAACTGTCTTTACTGAGAATAAAAATAAATGTGTAAACCATGGGACTTGGATATTTTACTAGACTATGAAACCAGAAATTAATGTTGAATACCCTAGAGACCATCTCTAAACTAAGATCTTTCTCTTTGGATACAGTTGCTATGAATCCACTTGACTATATTTAAAATACATAATTTCGCCTTCGGAGATTTTTTTGGTGACATGGGTCTTCCTCAGTGACTTCCTTTCATTTATCTCTGTAATGTAATATTTATTGTTGCCAAGTAGGTTCAGATTCAAAACAGTAATTGTTGGGTTTTCTTTTTTAGGTATAATTTTACTTTTCCTTTATTTAATGTGACTAAAAGAATAAATCTCAAGAACAGTAACTTAAATTTTAATACCAAAAGCAAATTTACATATTTATGGTTACTGAAAACTCTTATTGTAAATGGTTTTATATTTTAGAGTTAAACATATTTCATAAATATAAAAATATATATAAATAAATAAATTTTATTTACTTATTGTAACTAAATAAAATATAAATAAAAATATAAATCAATAAAATATGAATAGGTATTAAAAAGAGTTAGACCTTTATTATTTTTTAATTAAATAATAACATATTTCCTGGCAAACTTTTCCTATAAAATTGTTACTATTTAACCTGCTTTATATGAGCGTTAATTTGTGTGCAATAAAAATGATAGTTTTTGGTGAGTAGATAAATTGGAATTTCTTGGGGAGGGGAATCAGATAATTTTAATTGTAATTCTTTTCTCTTCTCTTTTTTAAAATACTTATTTATTTATTTTAGAGAGATAATGCACATGCGAACACGTACCCTCACATGCAGGGGTGGGGGGCAGAGGGAGAGAGAATCTCAAGCAGAGTCCCCTCTGGGGAGCAAGGCTGATCTCACCACTCTGAGAAAATGACCCCAACCGAAATCAATCGACTGAGCCACCCAGACACTCCTGCTTTTTTCTTCTTCTTACTTTATATTACAAAAAAAAGTATCAGCTATGTGACTTTGTTATTTTAACCTCTCTGTGCTTGTTTCCTTAACTATCCTGTTTCTTCATCTATGAAATGGTAATTATGGGGATTTGAATGACTGTCCACGAATACATGTAAAGTGCTTAGAAGATTGTCTCTTCAGGAGATCACAATGGGAGTGATCAAAAGTATTAGCTGCTTTTACTATTAGTAGTAGTATTTGTGATGAACAGGGATTTTCAAATTAAGTTACAGAATAAGTCAGCATAGACAAAAATATTAAACTTTATTTTCTATTTTATTCATATTCTCAATAGTTAAGGTATTCTGATAAATCATTATTTACCAAAGGAGAAAACTTTGTAGAATAAACACATTCAGTTCTTCTCTAGCCACAATTTATAGACTTACATCTTTCAAGACTTTAGTTGTTCAATAAATGTTTTGTGATTACTTTTTTTAAGTCAATTCAACAACTTATTGATCTATATTGATAGTAGATTATTAAAGTAGTAATCTAGCCTTTTAACTAGAATATCACCTTCATACTTAGAAAACAAATTTTATAAACTCTAAGTTTAAAACACCTGGAGAAGTTGAAAAGCAAAAATGCTGTCTTTTTTTCTTTCCTAAGCAGAAAATGGGAGGTGGTTAAATTACCTAATATTTTAATTTTCTTAGGTTTTCAAACCAAAAACCTGTTTAATTTGCATATATTTTACAATCAAAAGTAAGCTGCACATTTACAAATAAAGTAATTCAACAACAAATGTTATCTGGCTGATGTAATTATATCATGATTATATATCTTCATATATCATAGTGGTCAAGAATATGAACAGTATACCCTATGACCCAGCAATTGCACTACTGGGTATTTACCCCAAAGATATAAATGTAGTGATCTGAAAGGGCATGTGCACCCCAATGTTTATAGCAGCGATGTCCACAATAGCCAAACTATGGAAAGAGCCTAGATGTCCATCAACAGAAGAATGGATAAAGAAGATGTGGTAAATATACACAATGGAATGCTATGCAGCCATCAAAAGAAACGAAATCTTGCCATTTGCAATGATGTGGATGAAACTAGAGGGTATTATGCTGAGCAAAATAAGTCAGTCAGAGAAAGACAATTGTGATCTCTCAGATATGAGATCTCATATCTCACAGATATGAGAAACAAGATAGAGGATCATAGAGGAAGGGAGGGAGAAATGAAACAAGATGGGACCAGCAAGGGAGACAAATCATAAGAGGCTTTTAATCTCAGGAAACAAACTGAGGGTTGCTGGAGTGGAGGGGGGTGGGAGGGATGGGGTGTCTGGGCGATGGACATTGGGGAGGGTATGTGCTGTGGTGAGGGCTGTGAAATGTGTAAGACTGATGAATCACAGACCTGTACTTCTGAAATAAATAATACATTATATATGTTAATTAAAAATATATATATGTATTTTTTTTTTAATATATATATAGTCATTTAGGGACACCTGGGTGGCTCAGTCCGATAAGTGTCTGCCTTCTGCTCAGGTCATAATCCCAGGATCCTTGGATCAAGCCCCAGAGGGAGGCCTGGGGCGAGGTGGGGATGGAGGGGGTTTTGGGGGGTGATCTCTTTAAAACAACAGTGGCTATGAGGTTAGACCTGGGGCACCTGCTTTCAGAGCTGCCTCTCCCTTTATCCCCAGGAGACAGGAAGTCCCCGTGCCTGCAGGTGTCTGAAGATACCTCCTTTATTCTTTTCTTGGAGTGGGGAAAGAGCTTCCCCCGCCCCCGCCCCCCCAAGCCAGTTCCTCGCCAATGCAAGGTGCTCCCTTGTCTGGGTGCCTAGAGGTCCATCAACAGATGAATGGATGCACAGAGTTCCTGCTGTGCCACTTCCTCTCTGCAGCTCTGGGTGGGTTTCCTACACTCTATGCCCAGTTCTTCACATTTAGAGGGATAGCATCTACCTCTCAGGGTGGCTGCGAGGGCTGCCTTGGTACACGGCAAGTGTTCAATAAACACTGGTTGTGGTCATTAGTGTTCAAGCCAAAAAAAAAAGAGAAAGAAGCCTGCTTCTCCTCCCTCTGCCAGTCCCCTTGCTTGTGCTTGTACTCTCTCTTTCTCTGTCAAACAAGTAAATAAAAAATTTTTTTTAAATCATTAAAAAATAAATATATAGTCATTTAAATAAATTCCACCTTAGACACATTTAAGTCTACTGAACTCTCACTTAAAGGTATTCCTAGTTTTTCTTATTTTCTTGAAGTGATGAGTATATTGCTGTTTTTATAGTGTATATAAAAGTAACTTTTGTATATATTTGACAGATAACTATGTGAAGCAACATTGTTTCTGGATTTCAAGACATCCTTTCATCATGGGACAGCAATTTTCAGATCAGACACAGTTGGTTCTTAACAAGTTACCAGAAAAAGTAGCAAAACATGTCATATTGGTTCGAGAAAGTGGCTCCTTAACTTATGAAGAATTTCTTGGGAGAGTAGCAGAACTTAATGATATGTAAGGCTTGCTCTTTTTCATTTTATTTTTTCTACCTGACATATGCCCCACATGATATGACTGTGTAAGAGGTAACCAGAAATAGTGATTGGTAAGACTGAGTGTTTCAGCAGCAGCGAGCAAATATATATTGAGTACCTACTGTAAGACCTGCTATATGGCTATTTTAAGACATATATAGGAACAAAGAACCAAACAAACTTAAAATTGAATTTTAAATACAGGCTTATAAATCGATTCTTATTTGAAAGCACTAGAGGTATGCAGAATAGAAGAGAATAAGCCAATTAGCCATAGAAAAAGCTTCCAGGTATAGTCAAAGGGCACTCAGGTTTCTATACATCAGCCAATTCATCTAGTTAATAAATAAATCTTCTGTGTTTGTTCACTGAGCATTATTTTTGCCAGAGAAACACATAAGTAGTAATAATTCATTTGTCACCACCAAGGAATAAGGTATTTTTAATTAATATTTTCTAATTAGCTATACCATCTTCAAATCTCTTTAACACTTAAATAGATTTCTAAGATGGAATTTAAATTTCTCTGCCTTCTAAAAGTACATATATAAGAGAACTGTGCCTTTTCTTTGTGAATTTTTCCTTTATTATATCAGTTTTTATACTGATCTCTATAGAAGCTATTAAAATAGAATCTACTGTTACTGTCCAGTCATGAAGAATAAAGAATGTCTTAAAAGCTAGTTATGTTAGAATATAGTTTCTTTTAGAAACATCAGATTTCCTCTGAAACTAATAACACATTAATGTTAATTAATTGAATTTAAATTTTTTTAAAAAGAATTTGAAAAATAAAAAGAAACAGTGGATATCATTCATTTAAAAAAAAAAAAAGAGAAAGAAAGAAATCCTGTATGGCTATATGGATGGATCCTGTATGAATATACATATAAATTCATAGAAAATGAACTGTAAGTATACACTAAGTTTCTGGGAAATTGGTGAAAAGGGAGGCAGGAAAGGGAGATTGTACATTTTACTGTGTATAATTATGTATTGTCTGATCTTTTATAATAAAAATATAGTCATAACACTCTGGCATTTTATTTATTTATCTATTAAATTATCCAAATGGTAATATTTGAGGCATTACTTCTGGGACCATATTCTTAAGGAGTAAAAATGGATTAAGAATTTAATAGTATCATGAATGGAATGCTTTTTTAAGTTTATTGTTTTGATTCTGATGAAGAGTAGTCAATGACATTTGCCATCCCTTTAGAGTCTTGGAACTTATATACGTAAACCATCTGTTCTTTAAATTTTTGCCTTTTGGCTTTAGATGCCAGATAAGTATGTCATGTAAAAGGATACACAAGCTAAGCTTACTGTGTAGTACAAAAATGATGGTAAAGAATATCTTCCTTTTATTTATTTAGCATAGGACGTTGACTGGATTTAGTTCTTAAAACTGATTTCCATGGGTCAGATTTGGGCATTTCACAAGGGCAGTGCTGCCTGAGAATTATAAAGTTAAATCTATACAGAAGAAGCGTGGCTTGATAGCTAGAAATCAGCTGGGTACTGGGGCAGATAAATTTCTTTCACTGGCAGACTTTGCTACCTAGGGCTAGTTGCTTCATTGTAAGTGGCCTCTAGTTAGCTGTACATCGTTTAGTTCAAAGGTTTTAGCTCAAAGAGAAATGTGACTAATGATAAAAGGGAGCCATAATACTTAAGTATATCTTTGATCTAATTTAAATTGGCATTAATAAGAAGATATTGAATCATCTTCTAAAAGTTATATTTTTATGCTAGAATCCTATGGCTCTCTAAATTAAAATTACTGTGCTAGAGGAAAACAGCAAAGCTGTATTTAAGGTGTCTCAAAATCATTTGCTTTGATCCAGTCCCAAATTGTAAAAAAAAAATTTTCAGAGTGATGTGTGTTGTTGTTTAAATTAGGACTCAACCAAGAGCAAGATTTTTTCACACTTTATACATCTAAGGCAATAGTCAAAATGTAGATAAGTGAAACTAGCTAAATTTCTTCTTTAAGTACCTGATTCCTTGGGCATGTTTTTTCTTGATGTCTTTGTTAAATATTTAAAAGCCGTTGAGAGAGGCACCTGGGTGGCTTAGTTGGTTGAGCGACTGCCTATGGCTCAGGTTGTGATCCTGGAGTCCTGGGATCGAGTCCCACATTGGCCTCCTGCTCAACAGGGAGTCTGCTTCTCCCTCTGACCCTACCCAGTGTCATGCTCTCTCTCTCATTCTCTCTCTTTCAAATAAATAAAATCTTAAATAATAATAATTAATAATAAATCAAGTAAAAATCATTGAGAAAGGGCATAAAAAGATTTGTAAACATACTGTCAGCTATTCTGTTGATGTTAAAAACTTAGTTGTATGTTTATAATCAAAACATTTCCATCCCAGTGTTTAAGAATCTACTATGATCATTATTTTATCTGTCTCTGTATTTTCTTCAAATTTTTTTCTCTGTTTTAAAGTGTTTCTTGAATCTGGTTTCATAGCTCCATTATTTTTTTATAAGACTTTTCATAAAATTAGCAACTGTGTTTTCTCTTTGCAGAACTGCTAAAGTGGCTTCTGGCCAGGAAAAACATCTTCTCTTTGAGGTACAACCTGGGTCTGATTCCTCTGCCTTTTGGAAAGTCGTTGTACGTGTGGTCTGTACCAAGGTGAGAATGATAGAGACTTCCAACTCTGAACTTAAATTCTTTTGGTGATTAGAACCACATTTAATAGTGTAGTATAATGGAAATAAATGTTAATGATTTATTGATTATTATTAATATTTATTTTATTTATTATTAATTTATTAATTATTAATAATTATAATTAATAAATTATTAACATTTATTTGTGAAACTATAAAACACTAACAAAGTGTTATTGCCTTCCCAGTTAACTGTTTGAATCTCGTTGGTTATATAGTTGCCATATAGCAGAGATTTTTATAATCAAAGGAGGTGGTAGTAACCTCTTACCCTTCTATGTCTCTTTTCGGATTTTAGCTGGCTGTGGAATCCTAAGGTCATACCCTACTTAGCTCTAAGATGACTCCTTAAAAATTAAAGTTACCTTAGGAGATCATTTCTTTTAAGAAGAATAGCTTCATTCATTTTAAAAATCCATTAGAAAGATTTGGGCATTTTTAGGTTTTGTGTTTTGGTTTTTGTGTGATTTTTCATTTCTGTTTTTAGAAATTTTTAGTTACAGACTGGATTTTTCACCATCAGTGTACTGTCTTTTAGTTGGTTTTTAAATCTTAGGTAATTGAGTATTGCTAAAAAATGTAATAGCAGCTGTCGTAGAGTATGAGTAAGACTCATCCACCAATGGGTAGATTAGAGAGGTGGTAATTAATCTTTTTGAGGCCATAAACCTTTTGTTGAAAATGAAGGAATGCATTTTATTAGGCCTTCTCCTACCCCAACTTCTGCCCTAAAACAAACAATAAAACCATCCATATGCATGTAAATAATAAATTGAGCATTCATGAATTCCCTGAATTCCATTCCTGATCAATCTGTAAAGAACTACTGGGTAAGAACATTTTTTTCTTTAGTGTCATGGACCCTGGAGGTTACCCAAATAATATGCCATGTTTTCCCAGTGGGTCGATTGCCAATACTATGCTTTAAGTGTAGAAGGATTGATTATGGATATTTGATCAAATTAGATGTTCTAATCAACTTAAGTAGTAAAAAAAACTTTAAAGAGTTTAGAGAAGCAAAGACAGAGAGATGATAATTCCATACTTGGCTAAGTGCCTGAAGGTGAATGGCACTTGTTAAAGTTTACAGTTGATTTAGAGAGAATATACAACATAGTTTAATACCATTTAGCTCGGTCTATCCACAGTAAACATTTACTTATGTTGATTATTTTTTATAAACATATAATGTATTATTAGCCACAGGGGTACAGGTCTGTGAATCGCCAGGTTTACACACTTCACAGCACTCACCATAGCACATACCCTCCCCAATGTCCATAACCCCACCACCCTCTCCATAGCCCCCTCCCCCCAGCAACCCTCAGTTTGTTTTGTGAGATTAAGAGTCTCCAGTGGTTTGTCTCCCTCCTGATCCCATCTTGTTTCATTTATTCTTTTCCTACCCCCCAGACCCCCCACGTTGCATCTCCACTTCCTCATATCAGGGAGATCATATAATAGTTGTCTTTCTCTGATTGACTTACTTCGCTAAGCATAATACCCTCTTGTTCCATCCATGTCATCGCAGATGGCAAGATTTCATTTCTTTTGATGGCTGCATAGTATTCCATTGTATATATATACCACATCTTCTTTATCCTTTCATCTGTTGATGGACATCGAGGTTCTTTCCATAGTTTAGCTATTGTGGACATTACTGCTATAACCATTCTGGTGCCCGTGCCCCTTTGGATCACTACATTTGTATCTTTAGGGTAAATACCCAGTAGTGCAATTGCTGGGTCATAGGGTAGCTCTATTTTCAACTTTCTGAGGAACTGCCATGCTGTTTTCCTTATGTTGATTATTTTTAAAATCCAAATGTTGAAGAGCAATATGATAGCTGTCAGAGAACCATCATTAAAAATTTTTGTATTATTTATTACAGAGGTAGCTAATGTGGTACTAGTGTGGGCAGCAGTGTAACTTTATACAGTGTATAATATGTTACAAATCATAGTAACAGAACTAGCATTGAAATACCAACAACTTGATCCAACATCCCGTTTGCTATTTATACTTGGATTCCTAGACTCAAAACTTGTATACCAACCATATATTTTGTCCATTTTCTGGGGTTTTTTGCTTGTTTTTTTATTGGGTTTATATTATATTTATGTTAAATTCATTAGGGTTTTTTCTTTTTACAGTGTTATTAATGCACATACTCTCTAAAGAACTCTGGGAATCCTCAGCTTTTGACTTTGCAAAGGAATAAAGTAAAGAAGAAATGAAGCACTGAGCTAAAAACCTGTAAAATATATTCAGACAGGCTCAGTACCTCCCATACTCCCACCATCCCACAGCTGCAAATTTACACTGCACATAATGTTCAGGATTATATGAAAGCCAACTTCAAAGAACACAAGGGTGAATTTATAAGAACTCTAGCCATAAAGGTTGTTTCTGAAAAACAAACATTCTGGCTCCTTTTCTTGCCTTCTCCACGGTAATTAGCTCTCTGATCTTGTCAGATTTCTCTCCACCGGGTTTCACTTTCAGTTTATCCATAAGACAGATTCCATGCCCTGTAGGGGACTGTAACTATAGTTCAGGCTTCTCTTCTCATCCAGATTACCTTAGATTCTGTGATTAATCACCAGACTTCCAGACTCTTCTCTTAATTCTAAGATAACCTTTCTAAAGCACAGCTCTCATCAGATCACTTTCCTGGCTAAAACTCAGCAACAATTCTTCATTGGCAACAAAATAGTCCCAGTTTGTTGACCTGACATTCAAGGTCCTGAACAATCTACCAACCTAGACTATTTTTTCTGTTTCAGTTACCACTATCACCTTTTGCACTCCAGTCTCACCAGGGTTAACTAATTGAGGGCTGTATAGCTGTTACTTTCCCACCCGGTGGGAAATGAGCCTCTGCTCATTGGTTCCTTCAGCTAGAATGTCCATTCCTCTGTCATTTAAATTGCTATCAGTTACAAGTCAGAAAACTCCTGTTACACTAGTTTAAGGAAGAACACTATGTATTTTCTCACTTTTTAAGAAATCCTGATACAAAGTGGCTCGCAGATTGGTTAATTCAAAGACCTAGCAGATCCCTTTTCTCAGTTCATTGGATCACTATCAGCTCATGATCTCTTCTTATACATTGACCAGAGGGCTACGATTACCATGATTGGTTTAGGTTAGACTAACCAGGACTGACTCTCGAGTCATTTCAGAGACTGAGAGACACAAAAACAAAATCAGGGCTCTGCTGGCAATGAAAAGTGGGAATGGCGTGTGGGTAATCAGGTGATAGTTTCTCCCACATCTTTTTATTCCTGCATGGTTAGACTTAATGTCTCTAAAGGTCTGACTCAAATACCATCTCATCCATAAAGTCTTCCTTAATAGAAATTCTCTTGCCTCTTCCAAACTCCAATAGCATTTTATTTATACTTCGTAAACTAAATTCTATATTAAGAATAAAATTATTTAGGTTCTAAGCTCCCCTAGTAACTAGGAAGCTCCCGAGGGCAGGAGCTCTGTCTAGATTTATCCTTTTATCTCTTATGGCCTGTACTGCTTTGCATCTGGTAGGAACTCAGTATATGTTGAGTGAACAAAAATCTGTAGAAGTACTCTCATTTTAAATGACTGGGATAGGCTGAAGTTTCCCTTGTTGATTGATACAGTATAATACCTAAATTACATTCTCTCTCTATCTTTACCTCGTAAAGTACTCAGCTCATGTTGAAGATGCCAGTATAAATTGTAGAGAGCTGTGGGAATATGAACATCAGGCTTCCGATCCCTTGGTATTCTGTTGCTCCTTTTTGGCAAACATAGAATTAATGTTTAAGATGTTAATTTACTGTTAGTCAAATTCTTTTCACCTCAGTATCTCTAACCATTACATCTGTATGCACTTAAACATCTTCCCTAAGATTCTAAATAGAAAAGCACAAATATTAAAGACCCATACAGGGGTGCCTGGGTGGCTCTGTCAGTTAAGCAGCTGACTCTTGATTTCAGCTCAGGTTATGATCTCAGGGTCATGGGATCATGCCCGGTGTCAGGCTCCAGGCTCACAGAGTGTACTTGAGATTCTCTCTCCCTCAGTAGACAGGCAGAGTTCTCATTTGTATAATTTTTCTTGATTTTTAGATCTACTCCAAAGAAATGTTTTATTTGCATTCCCTAGGTTCTTACTGAAAGAATCTATGAGAAGTCAGACATTAGAAAAAAAATTGAAATCCTATATGAAAACCTGATTGAGAGGAAATTTCTAATTTCTTAATCTTAAGCAACTAAACAATTGTACTATAACCTTCTGTATTTATAAAAAGACCTTTTCTTGACTGTCATAGGCTATCATTATGACCCTCAAACAATATTTAATTCATTATAAAAAATAATCTAAATGATGTTTGAATGAAATATTTTGTGGGAATAATATTAGAAAAATTAATGGGTTAATTAAAATTATAGACTAAGATGGCTATTAAGAAACTTCATAAATTGTATTATTTTCATCCATCTTGTTACTTAGACCAAAACCTTGGCGCCAACCATCCTTGTCTTCTCTTTTTTTCTCCTATCCCACAGTTAATCCATAAATGAATCCTGATGGGTTTCTCTTCAAAATATATTCAGAATCCAGCCAGTGTCACTATCTCCACTACTACTACCCTATTCTTAGCGACCATCATCTCTCACAAGGCTTATGCTAATAACCCCCTAACTGGTCTCCCTGCCTCTGCCCCTGCCCCCATAGTTCTGTCTAGTCTCAGCATAGCAACCAGTCTGTTCCACATAAAATCTGAAATGAAATCAAATCGTATTAGTCCTTGGCTCAGAACTTTCCAGTGGCTTTCCATGCACTCATAATAAAAACCAAAGTTATTACTATGATTAGCGAAGTCCTATATGTTCTGTCTCACCTCGTCCCCCCACCCTTATCCTCTACCACTCTCATTCCCTCTCTCATTCTAGTCCAGCCCCCCTGCACTCCTGACTGGACTCGTCGTGTTCCTCACCCAGTGCACTTCTGTGTGACAGCCTTCACACTTCGTATTCTTCCAACCTGTAATGATCTCTCCCCCGATACTCAAATGACTCACTCCTGCTCCTTTTCCAGTCTTAAATATCATCTTCTCTGTGAGACCTTCCCTACAACCTTTCAGTATATCTTCTTCTCCATTTAGTCTCCTCCATGACACTTATTTCCATTTCACCTGATCTGTACTTTGTCTCTCCTGCCTATAGTGTAACCTCCGTGAGGGCAGGGATGTTGTTTACACACTAGGTCACCAGTGCCTAGAACGGTGCACACAGTACATAGTTATGTGCATAATATCCATATAGTGGGTACTCAGTAAATATTTGTTGCATGAATCCTATGATTATAGTAGCTTATTTTGGTCAATCTTGCTATTAAATACCAAGTTTATAGGAATTACTCACTTATTTCTTCCAAACTCTGCAGTTCCAAAGGAAGTCTTTTTCTAGTTTCCTCAGCTCTGAAAGTCTGTTGTAATGGCCTCTATGAATTCCTGTCACCTTTGATTCTATATTTTTGTCCTCTATCTCACATATAATCTTTTATTACAAAGAATCATACATATTTGCATCTTCGTTTAGATTTTACCTTCCCAAAATGTCATCAGTTTTAGAGATTGTTCCATTATCTTCACAGTACAGAATCTGATTCATAATTGATTCTTAGTTTTTTCTCACTGCCTTCTCAAATAATAAACAGGTGATACATGTTAGTTACAACTATTATTATTTTCATTCCAAATTGAAATGTTGATATAATAATTTTTTTAATATGTAACCTATCTACTTCACCTTCCCATATGCCCAGTTCCATGAACACATTTCAGAACCTACTCTGCACAATTTTAAGGCTTTTTCTCCCTCTTCTTGCATTCATTTCTTTGTAAAGTTTTCTGATATTGTTTGTTCTGTTAACTTTGATATGTACTTAGTAGATTTCATTGCTTCTGTTCCCATAGTCTTCCTTACCATCCCCTGTGCTAAAAAAACAAAGTCTTTCACATTGCTAGTCTGTCACTGATTACTTCAGGTTCTTCCAAGAACAGTACCCTTTCAACCCTATTTACTTTGATCACTTCAAAAGAAAATATATGACCCACTCTACAACTCCCTAAGTCTTATGAAAACAATATTTTCTCTCCTTATCTCTTACCTCACACTTGCCCCAAATATCTCCTCACATTAAGAATGTAAGCTCCAGGGATTTGCCTGGGTGGCTCAGTTGGTTGAGTGTCTGCCTTCAGTTCAGGTCCCAGGGGCCTGGGATTGAGTCCTGCATTGGGCTCCTTGCTCAGCGGGGAGCCTGCCTCTCTCTCTCCCTCTGCCATTCCCCCGGCTTATGTCCTCTGACTCTATCTCTCTGTCAAATAAAAACAATCTTTAAAAAAAAAAAAAAAAGAATGTAAGCTCAAGTGAGGAGAGGTACAATCTGTAGGCCACTGGTTCCACTTCATATTAAATGAATTTTTTGCCAAAACAAAGAGGGGTGCTTGCCAAAATGCAAAACAGCCTCCTGGTAAGAATTCAACTGCTTTTTGTTAGCATTTACTTTAATGTAACTTTCTTGCTTTAGTTTGGAAATTCTGGCAAAAACTAGAACTTAAGATATTCAAGAAAATAAGCAGTTGTTTCCGGTATAGTAGAATGGCATGTGGGTGTTGGATTCAAATAAATCTTTTAGTTAAATTCTTTAAGAAATTAAAAAGAATTGTCAATACTGATCTCTAAAATTCATTTTTTAGGTCTGGGAGAGTTATCTGACCTCATCAACTCTAAACAGGGTGATGCCTAATCAACCCTATAGGGTTATTTTGAGTATCAAATGAGATAAATGTGTGCAAGTACTTTGAACTCCACTTCATTTGCTCAGACTCTTTCTCTTGTTAGGTAATTTGCAAATTTGAAAACTTTTCTTTCCTATGATGTTTGACTAAATATTTGTTCCCCCTTTTTGGGAAAAATTGACCAGAGAAGAGGAATGGGTGAAATAGGTGATGGAGATTAAAGAAGACACTTGTGATAAGCACTAGGTGTTGTATGCAGTAAATTCTACACCTGACACTAATATTTCACTGTATGCTCACTAACTGGAATTTAAATAAAAACTTTTAAAAAATGGCCAGAGAAATTATGAACTTTTTTTTCTTTCTTTCCTTTTTTGTTTTTTAATTTTATTTTTAGATCAACAAAAGCACTGGCATTGTAGAAGCATCACGGATCATGAATTTGTACCAGTTTATTCAGCTTTATAAAGACATCACAAGTCAAGCATCAGGAGTATTGGCCCAGAGCTCCACTTCTGAAGACCAAGATGAAAACTCATCATCTGTAACATCTTGTCAGGCTAGTCTTTGGATGGGAAGGTATAGAATGCATAAGAACCATATTTCTCTTGTTTTCTAATATACAAGCCACTGAAATTGCAGTAATACTTTTGCTGGTCCCCTTGTGATTTCTGAATCACATTTCTTTTTATCTCAGTTGTATTGTATCCCAGGTAAGTTTTTGGATCATTCTGTGCTTCAGGATGTTGTTAGAGTGCTAAGTTAAAGAAAAATTAAAGTGGCTCACATCAGCTAATGTTTCAACCCAGTTTCCATGAATGCACTCTCCACTCTACATGCTTGCATTTAATAACAAAGGATATTAATATCTCTCTTATAACAGGTATTTATGTTATTAGACAGTCAAAGCCCTTCAGGGAATTAGGTCTAAGAATCTGGCAAAATCATTCCAGTTTTCCTTTAAAATATCTGACTAATTGGAGCATTAAAAATTATAAATATTGGCAGACCATTCAGGAATGAAAAAGTAGTTGGTGTACGAACTGCATATACTGAGTTACCAGAAGGAAATGAAGTCAGCCAGAGTTTTCTTTGATGGCGCTTGTTTACTCAGGCCTAATGTATTATTGTTCTATCTAAACTTTCTTTTCCTTCTCTGTAATGCTCTTGGCATGTGAAAGCTTCCACCTGTTGCCATTTGACAACCATGACCATAATTTAAATTTGTAAATGCCTCATTGGAAAAGTCTTACATGGGTCCAGACATATTGACATCCTGTCTTATTGTCATACTGAATGGACGTGGTCCATTCTTAACCAACTGGTTTCCAAAACTATATTGTGGTAAATCTGTATCTCCATTTGTCATTTTCTGTTTATCATTGTAGGATTGTTTGGTTTTCTGGGTTTGGGCTGTACAAGTGGTACTGAAATGCCAAGTGAGTTTTAGAACGTGATAGGCAGTGTTTAGGGTTTTCTTTTCTGTATTTTGTAAAGTTAATCTTTCACAGACAGGTGCCTGATTTTCTGCTTTTCTTCCTCTCCCTGTTCAGAATGGCAGTTTTGTTGTTGTTATTGTTGTTATTGTTTTGTTTTGTTTTAAGGATCTTGAAAGCTGAGAATAGGACTTACTAGGATATTTAAACTGTGTGGTATCAAATGAAAGTAATACTTCTTCTTGTTGTAGTCATCTCAATGAAAGAGGTAAGGGTGTTATCCCTGGAAACTCAGTGCCTCATTGGTAGATTAGGGCTGCTTCTTGCCTTTGTATGTTTTTTGGTTTTTGAGTTCTGCCCTGATACTCTACTTCATAGAAAAGCAGACTTTTCAAGTTGAAGGTGTTTTAAAGGATATTTATTTGGTTTAGTCTTATATCTGATACATGTTTTTGTTAATGGTTTACATTTATTGAGTACTTACAGTGTATTAAGCATTTTGATGAGTGCTTTACATATAAACTCATTAAATCCTCACAACAACCCCATGGGGATAAAATTACTGGTCCATTTCAGAAAATCTGAGGTTTAGACAAATGAATGACATGGCTAAAAATTAGCCTAGCCGAGATTCACATTCAGATGAGGCTGGCAATACAACCATGCCCCTAACCTCTTCATTATTACTCTCTAATGAGTAAAGATCTGTACCACAGTGCTTCTTAAACTTTGTAGTCAGTGGTTTCGAGGAGGAACTTGAGAGTCTGTCAAGCTCCCACATGGAGTCACTGCTGCTGATCCACTAGTAAGACTTTGAGTAGTAGTCTTGTCACATTTTGTCCAGCTTATACTTGAACATCTGAAGGTATATGGGACTCAGTGCCACACAGACACAAGCCTTTTGTTACACAGATGGCTCTAATCACTGTGAAATGTTCCCTTTCGCATTGTATTCTTCAGGACAGTCAAAATCTGACTCTCTTGAGGCAGCATAGCACAGACTGTAGAATGAAATTGCCAGTGTTCAAATCCTGACTCTACTCCTAACTGTGTGACTTTGGACAAGTTATTAAACTACTTTTCCTCTTTTCCCTCATTTTTTTAAGAGAGGATGATAACAATAGTATCTGCTTCATAGGATTCTTGAGAGAACCAAGTGAGTCAAGATATGTAAAATGCTTACAACAGGGCCTGGCATGTAATAATATGTAAGAGTTCTCTGTTATTATTTTTTTTTTCGTTATTTTAAATTTACTACTGTATTCTACTTATTTCAGTGGCAGTGCCCTCTGTATCCCACCAAACAAATCTGTTCTTTCTTCAGCCCTTCAAATATTTGAAAACATTAATCAAATTCTCACTGGTCCTCTGTTCTGCAGGATGAGCATCCCCACTTCCTTTGGCCTTTGTTCTATGGGTATCTTCCCTATCCCAGAGGCTTTCCTGGAAAATCCTTTATCTGTCAATATATCTTTCAGGGTAGAGGGCATAGAACTCAATATTCCAGTCTACAAGTGGTGTAACAAGGACTAGAGCAAGACCCTTTCTCCTTCCTTCTTCTGGTTAGTGTACTGCTAGGAAGATAGCAAGAAATCAAGTGAACATTGTACAGCTTACGCTAGCTGCTTCTGTGTTTCCTGTGCTTTCTTTTACTTCTGTCCAGAGCAGTGCTCTTCTTCACAGCCTTCTAACCTTCAGAACTCTGTCTCTCATTTTGGATTCAGTTAAGTCTCTGCTATTGACACATCCTTAGACAAATTGTAAACTGCTCAAAAGCAGAGACCCCAGTTCATCTGGGTCTGGTCCAGAATGTAGCACCTACAAGATGCGGAAACATTGAACTGAATATATCTAGAAAATGAGATGCGTGTCCATCTACATTTCATTCAGTTTCTCCACTTTGATTCAGTGTCTTCCTTCTTTTGCCCATAGGTTTAACCTATTACCCATATCCTGATGATTTGTCTTTTGTAATATCCCTTTACTGGGCCCTATCTCCCAAGTGAATTGCTGAAGTAAGGATCTGATTGATTTTCCTCCCTCTAGAATGTCCCATACTGCATTCCCAATTAGTCTTCCTAAATACTATTTCAATGGGGATTCACTTTTCTTTTGATCAAATTCTGATTCTAGTTTGCCAATCAGAATAAGTTTAAACATTTTTTTATTTAAATTTTTTTATTTATTTCTTATTTTTTCTATAAACATATAATGTATTTTTATCCCCAGGGGTACAGGTCTGTGAATCGCCAGGTTTACACACCTCACAGCACTCACCAAAGCACATACCCTCCCCAATATCCATAACCTCCCTCCCCCTCTCCCAACCCCACCTCCCCCGAGCAACCCCTAGTTTGTTTTGTGAAATTAAGAGTCACTTATGGTTTGTCTCCCTCCCAATCCCATCTTGTTTCATTTATTCTTCTCCTATTCCCCTAACCCCCCATGTTGCATCTCCACGTCCTCATATCAGGGAGATCATATGATAGTTGTCTTTCTCCGATTGACTTATTTCACTAAGCATGATACCCTCTAGTTCCATCCACGTTGTCGCAAATGGCAAGATTTCATTTCTTTTGATGGCTGCATAGTATTCCATTGTGTATATATACCACATCTTCTTTACCCATTCATCTGTTGATGGACATCTAGGTTCTTTCCATAGTTTGGCTATTGTAGACATTGCTGCTATAAACACTCGGGTGCACGTGCCCCTTCGGATCACTACGTTTGTATCTTTAGGGTAAATACCCAGTCGTGCAATTGCTGGGTCATAGGGTAGTTCTATTTTCAACATTTTGAGGAACCTCCATGCTGTTTTCCAGAGTGGTTGCACCAACTTACATTCCCACCAACAGTGTAGGAGGGTTCCCCTTTCTCCGCATCCTTGCCAGCATCTGTCATTTCCTGACTTGTCATTTTAGCCATTCTGACTGGTGTGAGGTGATATCTCATTGTGGTTTTGATTTGTATTTCCCTGATGCCAAGTGATGTGGAGCACTTTTTCATGTGTCTGTTGGCCATCTGGATGTCTTCTTTGCAGAAATGTCTGTTCATGTCCTCTGCCCATTTCTTGATTGGATTGTTTGTTCTTTGGGTGTTGAGTTTGCTAAGTTCCTTATAGATTTTGGACACTAGCCCTTTATCTGATATATCGTTTGTAAATATCTTCTCCCATTCTGTCAGTTGTCTTTTGGTTTTGTTAACTGTTTCCTTTGCTGGCAAAAGCTTTTGATCTTGATGAAATCCCAATAGTTCATTTTTGCCCTTGCTTCCCTTGCCTTTGCCGATGTTCCTAGGAAGATGTTGCTGCGGCTGAGGTCGAAGACGTTGCTGCCTGCGTTCTCCTCAAGGATTTTGATGGATTCCTTTCTCACATTGAAGTCCTTCATCCATTTTGAGTCTATTTTCGTGTGCGGTGTAAGGAAGTGGTCCAATTTCATTTTTCTGCATGTGGCTGTCCAATTTTCCCAGCACCATTTATTGAAGAGGCTGTCTTTTTTCCATTGGACATTCTTTCCTGCTTTGTCGAAGATTAGTTGACCATAGAGTTGAGAGTATACTTCTGGGCTCTCTATTCTGTTTCATTTGTCTATATGTCTGTTTTTTGCCAGTACCATGCTGTCTTGATGATGACAGCTTTGTAATAGAGCTTGAAGTCCGGAATTGTGAAGCCACCAACTTTGGCTTTCTTTTTCAATATTCCTTTGGCTGTTCGAGGTCTTTTCTGGTTCCATATAAATTTTAGGATTATTTGTTCCATTTGTTTGAAAAAAATGGATGGTATTTTGATAGGGATTGCATTAAATGTGTAGATTGCTTTAGGTAGCATAGACATTTTCACAATATTTATTCTTCCAATCAAGGAGCATGGAACATTTTTCCATTTCTTTCTGTCTTCCTAATTTCTTTCATGAGTACTTTATAGTTTTCTGCATATAGATTCTTAGCCTCTTTGGTTAGGTTTATTCCTAGGTATCTTATAGTTTTGGGTGCAATTGTAAATGGGATTGACTCCTTAATTTCTCTTTCTTCTGTCTTGTTGGTGTACAGAAATGCAACTGATTTCTGTGCATTGATTTTATTTATTTATTTATTTATTTATTTATTTATTTTTTTTCTGTGTGCATTAGATTTTATATCCTGACACTTTACTGAATTCCTGTACAAGTTCTAGCAGTTTTGGAGTGGAGTCTTTTGGGTTTTCCATATATAGTATCATATCATCTGCGAAGAGTGATAGTTTGACTTCTTCTTTGCCGATTTGGATGCCTTTAATTTCTTTTTGTTGTCTGATTGCTGAGGCTAGGACTTCTAGTACTATGTGGAATAGCAGTGGTGATAATGGACATCCCTGCCGTGTTCCTGACCTTAACGGAAAAGCTTTCAGTTTTTCTCCATTGAGAATGATATTTACGGTAGGTTTTTCATAGATGGCTTTGATAATATTGAGGTATGTGCCCTCTATCCCTACACTTTGAAGAGTTTTGATTAGGAAGGGATGCTGTACTTTGTCAAATGCTTTTTCAGCATCTATTGAGAGTATCATATGGTTCTTGTTCTTTCTTTTATTAATGTGTTCTATCACATTGATTGATTTGCGGATGTTGAACCAACCTTGCAGTCCTGGAATAAATCCCACTTGGTCGTGGTGAATAATCCTTTTAATGTACTGCTGAATCCTATTGGCTAGTATTTTGGTGAGAATTTTTGCATCTGTGTTCATCAAGGATATTGGTCTGTAGTTCTCTTTTTTGATGGGATCTTTGTCTGTTTTGGGGATCAAGGTGATGCTGGCCTCATAAAATGAGTTTGGAAGTTTTCCTTCCATTTCTATTTTTTGGAACAGTTTCAGGAGAATAGGAATTAGTTCTTCTTTTTTTTTTTTTTTTTAATATTTTATTTATTTGACAGAGAGAAATCACAACTAGGCAGAGAGGCAGGCAGAGAGAGAGAGGAAGCAGGCTCCCTGCAGAGCTGAGCGCCCGATGCGGGGCTCGGTCCCGGGACCCTGAGATCATGACCTGAGCCGAAGGCAGAGGCTTTAACCCACTGAGCCACCCAGGTGCCCCAGAATTAGTTCTTCTTTAAATATTTGGTAGAATTCCCCTGGGAAGCCGTCTGGCCCTGGGCTTTTGTTTGTTTGGAGATTTTTGATGACTGTTTCAATCTCCTTACTGGTTATGGGCCTGTTCAGGTTTTCTATTTCTTCCTGGTTCAGTTGTGGTAGTTTATATGTCTCTAGGAATGCATTCATTTCTTCCAGATTGTCAAATTTGTTGGTGTAGAGTTGCTCATAGTATGTTCTTATAATTGTCTGTATTTCTTTGGTGTTAGTTGTGATCTCTCCTCTTTCATTCATGATTTTATTTATTTGGGTTCTTTCTTTTTTCTTTTTGATGAGTCTGGCCAGGGGTTTATCAATCTTATTGATTCTTTCAAAGAACCAGCTCCTAGTTTCATTGATTTGTTCTATTGTTCTTTTGGTTTCTATTTCATTGATTTCTGCTCTGATCTTTATGATTTCTCTTCTCCTGCTGGGTTTAGGGTTTCTTTCTTGTTCTTTCTCCAGCTCCTTTAGGTGTAGGGTTAGGTCGTGTACTTGAGACCTTTCTTGTTTCTTGCGAAAGGCTTGTACCGCTATATATTTTTCTCTCAGGACTGCCTTTGCTGTGTCCCACACATTTTGAACCGTTGTGTTTTCATTATCATTTGTTTCCATGAATTTTTTCAATTCTTCTTTAATTTCCTGGTTGACCCATTCATTCTTTAGAAGGATGCTGTTTAGTCTCCATGTATTTAGGTTCTTTCCAGCTTTCCTCTCGTGATTGAGTTCTAGCTTCAGAGCATTGTGGTCTGAAAATATGCAGGGAATGATCCTAATCTTTTGATACCGGTTGAGACCTCATTTGTGACCCAGGATGTGATCTATTCTGGAGACTGTTCCATGTGCACTAGAGAAGAATGTGTATTCTGTTGCTTTGGGATGAAATGTTCTGAATATATCTGTGATGTCCATCTGGTCCAGTGTGTCATTTAAGGCCTTTATTTCCTTATTGATCTTTTGCTTGGATGATCTGTCCATTTCAGTGAGGGGAGTGTTAAAGTCCCCTACTATTATTGTATTATTATCGATGTGTTTCTTTGATTTTGTTATTAATTGGTTTATATAGTTGACTGCTCCCACGTTAGGGGCATAGATGTTTAAAATTGTTAGATCTTCTTGTTGGACAGACCCTTTGAGTAGGATATAGTGTCCTTCCTCATCTCTTATTATAGTCTTTGGCTTAAAATCTAATTGATCTGATATAAGGATTGCCACCCCAGCTTTCTTCTGATGTCCATTAGCATGGTAAATTGTTTTCCACCCCCTCACTTTAAATCTGGAGGTGTCTCCGCGTCTAAAATGAGTTTCTTGTAGGCAACATATTGATGGGTTTTGTTTGTTTATCCATTCTGATACCCTGTGTCTTTTGATTGGGGCATTTAGACCATTAACATTCAGGGTAACTATTGAGAGATATGACTTTAGTGCCATTATTAGCCTGTAAGGTGATTGTTATTGTATATTGTCTCTGTACCTTTCTGATCTACTACTTTTAGGCTCTCTCTTTGCTTAGAGGACCCCTTTCAATATTTCCTGTAGAGCTGGTTTGGTGTTTGCAAATTCTTTTAGTTTTTGTTTGTCCTGGAAGCTTTTTATCTCTCCTTCTATTTTCAATGATAGCCTAGCTGGATAGAGTATTCTTGGCTGCATGTTTTTCTCGTTTAGTGCTCTGAATATATCATGCCAGCTCTTTCTGGCCTGTCAGGTCTCTGTGGATAAGTCTGCTGCCAATCTAATATTTTTACCATTGTATGTTACAGACTTCTTGTCCTGGGCTGCTTTCAGGATTTTCTCTTTGTCACTAAGACTTGTCAATTTTACTATTAGGTGACGGGGTGTGGACCTATTCTTGTTGACTTTGAGGGGGGTTCTCTGCCCCTCCTGGATTTTGATGCTTGTTCCCTTTGCCATATTAGGGAAATTCTCTCCAATAATTCTCTCCAATAGACCTTCTGCTCCCCTCTCTCTTTCTTCTTCTTCTGGAATCCCAATTATTCTAATGTTGTTTCATCTTATGGTGTCACTTATCTCTCGAATTCTCCCCTCGTGGTCCAGTAGCTGTTTGTCCCTCTTTTGCTCGGCTTCTTTATTCTCTGTCATTTGGTCTTCTATATCACTAATTCTTTCTTCTGCCTCATTTATCCTAGCAGTGAGAGCCTCCATTTTTGATTGCACCTCATTAATAGCTTTTTTTATTTCAACTTGGTTAGATTTTAGTTCTTTAATTTCTCCAGAAAGGGCTTTTGTATCTCCAGAGAGGGTTTCTCTAATATCTTCCATACCTTTTTCGAGCCCGGCTAGAACGTTCAGAATCGTCATTCTGAACTCTTGATCTTACATATTACCAATGTCTGTGTTGATTAGGTCCCTAGCCTTTGGGACTGCCTCTTGTCCTTTTGTTTGTGGTGATTTTTTCCGCCTTGTCATTTTGTCCAGATGAGAGGATATGAAGGATCAAATAAACTACTAAAAGGGTGGCAAAGACCCCAGAAAAATGCGCTGTAACCAAATCAAAAGAGACCCCAAATTGTGTGGGGGGGGGGGGGATAAAAGGAGGTTCAGAAAAAAAAAAGAAAAAAATTTAAAAAAATAAAACAAATAAAGAAAAAATGTAAAAAAGAAAGAAAAAATATATATTTTAGATAAACTAGTCAAAAGTTTAAAAAGAAAAGGGTAAAAGTTTTAAAATTTTAGCAGAAGAAGAAAAAAGAAAAAAAATTGAAAAAAAATTGAATTAACTGCAAGACTAAAGAATCATGGGGAGAAAGCCATGACTTCTATGCTTTGCTTTCTCTTCCTCTGGAATCTGCTGCTGTCCTAGGTATTGAACCTGCTTTCCTTGATAGATGAACTTCGTCCTGGCTGGATATTTTGTTGATCTTCTGGGGGAGGGGTCTGTTGTAGTGACTCTCAAGTGTCTTTGCCCGAGGCAGAACTGCACCGCCCTTACTGGGGGCGGACTAAGTAATCCGCTCGGGTTCATTTTTGGGAGCTTCTGTTCCCTGAACGCTTTCCGTAGAGTTCTGGAGGACAGGAATGAAAATGGCAGCCTCCCAGTCTCCAGCCCGGAGGAGCCGAGAGCCCGGGGCCCCACTCCTCAGTGTGCCCCCAGAGGACAGCACCCAATCATTCCCGTATCCCCAGCCTCCAGTCGCGCTCCAAGCTCACCCAGCCCGCAACCGGTTCAAGGTAACCCCAAGCTGAGAGTTCAGTCCTCGGCTCTGTCTCTGTAGCTGGCTTCTCCGTTCTAACACCTGCGAGCTCTGCGACACTCCGACACCCCCGATCCTTCTGTGACCCTGCGGGACCTGGGGCCACGCTGACCCCGTGTGGACTTCACCCCGGTTTAGCCTCTGGAGCAATGTCCCTTAGTGGAACAGACTTTTAAAAGTCCTGATTTTGTGCTCCGTTGCTCCGCCGCTTGCCGGTAGCCGGCCCCTCCCCCCGCGGTCTATCTTCCCGTCCTTTTGGATTCACTTCTCCGCCAGTCCTACCTTTCAGAAAGTGGTTGATTTTCTGTTTCTAGAATTGCTGTTCTTCTTCTCTTCCATCTCCCGTTGGATTTGTAGGTGTTTGCAATGTTTAGATAAGCTATCAAGCTGATCTCCTGCTCCCTGATGTAGTCTCAGCCTGCTACTTCTCCGCCATCTTGACTCCGCTCTAGTTTAAACATATTTTGACATTCAGGGATCAGATTGTTACATACACACTCCAGAAGTATTTTTTTTCCTACCTCAACAACTTTGTTTATTCACCTACAATGTCCTCTGTCAAAGGATGTCACTTTTCAACCTCAACTTTCCAACAGATTTGAAATACTCATTAATACTCATTTGTTCCTTCTTAGCACTTACTACTTGCATATTTGACATTTGCTTATATTCTTTTTTATGTTCAAATTGACAAATTTTAAAGTATTTCCTGTGTGTGTGTGTATATACCATTGTATAGTACATCATTAGCTTTTGATGTAGTGTTAGTGATTCATCAGTTAAGTTTAATACCCAGTGCTCCTCATAGCACGTGCCCTCCTCAATCACCCCATCACCCTGTTATCCCCTTCCCCAACCTTCCTCTCCTCTGAAACTCTCAGATAGTTTCTCAGGGTCAATAGTCTATCATAGTTCATCTCCCTCTCTGATACCACCCCCCGCTTTGGATTTCCCTCCCTTCCGCTGTGGTCCTCTGTGCTATTGGTTATGTTCCATGTGTGATTGAAACCACACGATAATTGTCTTTCTCTGCTTGACTTACTTCACTTAATATAATCCTGTCCAGTTCCATCTGTGTCGATACAAATGGTAGGTATTCATCCTTTCTTTTTTTTTTTTTTTAAGATTTTTTTTATTTATTTATTTGACAGAGAGAGATCACAAGTAGGCAAAGAGGCAGGCAGAGAGAGAGAGGGAAGCAGGCTCCCCGCTGAGCAGAGAGCCCGATGTGGGACTCGATCCCAGGACCCTGAGATCATGACCTGAGCCGAAGGCAGCGGCTTAATCCACTGAGCCACCCAGGCGCCCCGGTATTCATCCTTTCTGATGGCTGAATAATATTCCATTGTATATATGGACTACCTCTTTATCCATTCATCTGTTGAAGGGCATCTTGGCTCCTTCCACAGTTTGTCTATTGTGGACATTGCTGCTATGAACATTGGGGTGCCTGTGCCCCTTCTTTAAACCACCTCTGTATCTTTGGGGTAAATACCTAGTAGTGCAATTGCTGGATCGTAGGGTAGCTCTATTCTTATCATCTTGAGGAACCTCCATACTGTTTTCCGGAGTGGCTGTACCAGCTTGCATTCCCACCAACTACAGTGGTATTTCAATGTCTTGTATATAGTAGTACAAGCACAGCAAGGAATAAAAACATGTCTGCCTTTAAGAAGTTTATAGTCTAGTGATTATACTTTGAAGCATTTCATTTTTGCATAATTATGAAGGTGATACATGCTTGATAAAGAAAACCTAAAAACTGTAGAACAGCATGAAGGATAAAAGCAAATTAAAATCACTTTAAGAAACATTTATTGAGAACCTAAGACAAACTGCCTGTATTCAAAGAACTTTGAATTTGTAGCTAGACCAATTAGCAGCCAATTGAAATGCAATATATTTTTTAATGCACTATTTTAAAATCCTTTAATTGAGGCAAATACTGGTTTTGAGAGCGGAGAGAAGATATTCTGAGCTGAGTTACTAGGGTTAGAGTTTACCAGACTCACAGGGATATTCCAGGAAAAGAAAATACCACATGCAAAGGCACTTCACTGACTTGGAGGTGCCGTACACTGGGGCTGGAGTAGAAGGTTCAATATCTCTTCCCAAGATGAAAGAGCTCCTTAAGGACAGAGAAAGATAGGAAGCAAACTTCCAATCTTTTGTATTTCCTATACCACCTGATTATTAAGACTAAGTTATTCTTTCATGTATATGCCCATTATCAGCATCAGCATGGTAATGTCCAAGGGCAAGGTCCATATTTTAGAGAGCTTTGTATCCTGCATGGCAAGTAAATCTTCTCTCAGTTGAGTTCATTTATATAAATGTGATATGATTAAGATGGACCATTATTTTCAGAAAGATTTGAGTATTTCCAGTTTTTATTTGTATATTCTTTTTGATCTTCACAGTATATATCTATTACCCAGCCTTTCTTTATTAAATTTGTCCCTCTTAGTACTTCTTCCCTAAATATATTTGCTATCCCTAAAATTTAGTCTGATTTTACATGAATCATGTTTTGCTTTATATTGAGGATACATTGGTTTTTGGTAATGCTTTCTAAGGCAATGGAGACAAAGTTAAAGCATAATGACAACAGAGAAGATTTATGCTCCAGCTCAGTTTCACATTGCAGGGTGAAGCAGCTGACTGATGAGGAGGAGTGTTGTATCTGCATGGATGGTCGAGCTGACCTCATCCTGCCTTGTGCTCACAGTTTTTGTCAGAAATGCATTGATAAATGGTAAGTTATCTGCCGCCGTCATGGGATAGGCAAAGGTCAAACGGGAAAGTGTATATGAATAAACTCCAAAAAATACAAAAATATTGTATTTGAGTATAAGAGATTTTGTTCTTTAGTACTTTGAATTATATGATATGCTTCCTTCTCTGTTTAAAAATACTTTTATATTTAAAATTTATAAAATGTGGCAATGTGTCTTAGCTTTGGCAGGTTACTGTTGGTCTAAGATTTGTGCCTGACTTGAGTCTAGAATCATGAGTTTCCCTCTTTCTTCATTTTTCTCCTCATTTCTGTATTTTTCCTCTATCTTTGATTAAAAGGAATAATATGAATCGTTGAATACTGATTATTGGACCTGGAGGGAACTTTAGAGATCAGCTAGTCAAGTTCATTATTTTACAAAATAAGAATGAAGCATTTAGATGACTATAATTTACATACCATAAACTACATATGTTTAAAGTATAATTTGATACGTTTTGACACATGTACACACCCATAAAAAAAATCACAATTCAGATAATGAACAAATTCATCACCCCAAAAGTGACTCTGTGCCTCACTGTAAAGTCTCCTTCCCAGCCCTTCCTTCCAGTCCCCAGATAAGGATTAATCTGCTTTCAGTCACTATAAAAATAATTTGGATTTTCTAAAATTTTTATAAATAAAATCATACAGCATGTGCTCTTTTTTTTCCATTCAGTGTAATTATTTTGAGATTTATCCATGTTGTAGCATGTTACCAGTAGTTTTCCCTTCTTTTAGGATTTTATTTATTTATTTTTGGAGAGAGATAAAGAGCATGAGTGGGAGGAGGGGCAGAGGGAGAGGGAAAATGAGAGAATCCCGATCCCATGACCCTGAGATCACAACCTGAGCCAAAATCAAAAGTTGGATGCTCAAACGACTAAGCCACCCACGTGCCCCACAGAAGCTCCCTTTTTTGTTGCTGAGTAGTATTCATTGTATGATATACCACAGTTTATTTATCTAGTCACCTGTTAAGGACATTGGGTTGTTTTCAATTTTTGGCTATTACAAATGAAGCTGCTATATACATTTGTAGACAAGTCTTTTTATGGACATATATTTTGGGGTTTTGGAAATCAGCTGTTGAAATACACATGGGTCTATTTCTGGACTCTATTCTGTTCCATTGATCTGTTTATTTCATACCAATACCACACTACTTTGATTAATGTAGCTTTCTGGATCTAAGTCATAAAATCAGGGACTGTGAGTTCTTCTTTAGTTTGTTCTTTGTCATTTTATTCTGATTCTTTTGCATTTCAGAATGAGTTTTAGAATCAATCTCAGTTTCCACCAAAAAAAGCTATAAAGATTTTACGTTAAGTAAATAGATCAATTTGGAAAATACTGACTTCTTAACAATATTGGGTCTTTCAGTCCGCAAACAGTATACATCTCCATTTATTTGGGTCTTCTTGCATTTCTGTCATCAGTTTTTGTAGTTTTCAGTATTGCATATCTTTGACAGATTTGTCCTTAGTTATTTTGAATTTTATACTATTTTAAATGTATTTTTTATTTCAATTCCTGATCATTTGTTGCTAGTGTATAGAAATACATTAGACTTTTGTGTATCAATCTTGTATTCTACAAACTTTTACTAAATCCATTTACTAGTTCTGATAGCTTTTCTGTAGATTTCATAGGACTTTCTTGAATGTCTGAACATCCTTTTTCAAAGATATTTTTTTCTGGATATAGAATTCTAGACTGATACTTTTTTTCTTTCAGTACTTTAATGATATTGCTCCACCCTCATTTTTCTTGCCTTGTTTCCCATGAGAAATATGCTATCACACTAATCTTTTTTCCTCTGTAGGTAATGGTGTCTTTTTTTTTTTTTTTAAGATTTTATTTATTTGGGAGAGAGAAATCATGGGGCAGAGGGGAAGGGAGAGAGACAAGCAGGCTCCCTGCTGAGCACAGAGCCCAATGTGGGGCTCAATCCCAGGATCCTGAGATCATGACCTGAGTTGAAACTAAGAGTTGGAGGCTTTACCTGGCAGCCCTGGTAATATTGCCTTTCTCCTCTGGCTGCTCTTAAAGGGTTTTTCTTTATCATTGATTTTGAGCAGTTTAATTATGATATGCCTTCCAGTAGTTTTCTTCGTGTTCCTTGTGCATAGGGTTCATTGAGCTCCTTGGATTGGTGGGTTTACTGTAACATCAATTTTGAAAATTTTTCAGCCATTATTTTCTTAAATATTTTTTTCTGTCCTCTCCCTTCTTCTTGGCCTCCAGTTACACATATATTAGACCACTTCAAGTTGTCCCACAGCTCACTGTTGCTATTTTCCTTTTTGAAGTCATTTTCTCTGTATTTCATTTTGAATAGTTACAATTGGTCTGTCTTTTCCAATTCACCAATCTTTTTTTCTGCAATGTCTAACTGGTCATTAGTTGCGTCCAATATATTTTTTACTTCAGACCTAGTTTTCATGTCAAGAAGTTTGATTTGAGCTTTTAAAATATCTTCCATGTCTCTACTTCATATGTTTGGTCTTTCCTTCAGTGTTTTTAATACAGAGAATACAGTTAATGATAACCATTAATTTTCTCTCCTGCTTGTTCTAACATCTGTGTCTGCTCTGGATTGGTTTTGATTGATTTTTTTCCTCTTTATTTGGGATTGTACTTTTCTGTTTCTTTTTAAGCCAGGTAGTTCTTCCCCGCCGCCCCCGCCCCATGTCTGGTAGTTCTTGACTGGGTGCCAGACATTGTGATTTTTACCTTTTTGGGTACTAGGTATTTTTGTATTCCTATAAATATCCTTGAGCTTTGTTCTGGAATATAGTAACTTGGAAACAGTTTGATCCTTTTGGGTCTTGGTTTTGTGATTTATTAGGCAGGACCAGACTAGTGTTTAGTTGAGAGCTAATTATGCCCCACTAATGAGGCAGGACCCTTCAGAGTTACTCTGCTTAGTGCTCCAGGAGTTAGGAGGCTTTCCAGTCTGTCTGGTGAGAAAAGGCAGTATCCCAAATCCTATGTGAGTTTTGGGTACTCTTCCTTCAAATCCTTTTGGATGATTTCTGAGCCTCAAGTAGTTTTCTTACATGCAAATGTACTCTAGGGGGAACTTCAGTAGATTCCAGAATTCTCCCTTTGTGCAGCTTTCTGCACTTAAGTACTTCAGTACTCTGCCCTGTGAACTCTAGCTGCCTTGACCTCCTGGGAGTCTCAGCTGTGTCTCTTCAACTCACAGAGTCTGCCAGGCTCCATCTGGGCTTCTCCTGCTTGCTCCACAGCCTGAAAACTCTCAAGACAATAAGCTAGTGATTGGGGCTCACCTTCTTGCTTCTCATCCTCAGGGATGACTATCCTGTGTTGTTGATGATGTCCAGTGTTGAAAGTCTTGTTTCATGTTTATTTCCAGTGTTTTAATTAAGTGGGAAGATAAATCTGGTCCCCCAGAAGCAGAAGTTAACCATCAAAACTGTGACTTTTATGCACAGAAAAGAACATATAATTATCTTAATAAAATATCTCTGAGGAACCAGAAATGAATCTGAATAATATATGCCAGCTCTAGCTTTCACATTTAGTTTTTGGAACAGATTTCTAAATTTTTGTACAAAAGCCAAAGAGCAATTGATATAATTTAATTACTTTGGTCTCAGATTTCACTGAGAAATGAGGAGAAAAACATTTTCCCTGCATGACATGTTTCTGGCTCAAATGTGGTATTTTTGAAATTCCAAAATAATATTTGTCAAGACAAAAAAAAAAAAAAAATCCCTTCAGAAAACAATCTCATTCAAGTGATCATATATAAGTTCTTTCCCTATTGGAAAAATTATTCTGCATATAAGGTTCATCTTCTATTTTAAACCTTGAATGCTTCCATTCCCTTGTTTGTTACTGCAAAAGATAGGGGAAAACTGAAATGTCCTCTGCAGCAGACTAATTAAATGAATTGTGGCCTGTCCATACAGTGTTATGTTTAAAAAGAACAGATAGCTCTAACATGTACTACTACATAATGGCCTATAAGATATATTGACAAGTTAAAAAAAAAAAGCAGTAATATATATATGTGTATATATATATATATATATATACACACATACACACACGTTTAATCCTGCTTAGTCTTTTCCTAGAAGAGTATGTAAGAAACTACTAACAGTAGTTGCCCCTGGGAATAAGAATTAAAGATCAGGGATTTATTTTTAAAGAAGAGATTTATTTTTCACTGTATACTTTCATTGCTGTTCACTTTATTTTAAACCATGTACATTGTACATGTATTACTTTTCAAACACACCGGTTTTTTTAAAAAGAAGAAAAAGAAAACAAACTGTTCTTTATTTGACTTCTCTGATAGGAGTGATCGACACAGGAATTGCCCTATTTGTCGCCTGCAGATGACTGGAACAAATGAATCTTGGGTGGTATCAGATGCACCCACTGAAGACGATATGGCTAACTATATTCTTAACATGGCTGATGAGGCAGGCCAGCCCCATAGGCCATGACCTTGGGATGAAGGTCTTCTTTTGCTGTTATGAGCTACAAACGTTTTGGTCATGGAATATTGTGGTACAGACACAGAGAAATCAATTTTCCCTTCCCTCTTATTTTCGCTATTCTAACGATTTGTTCCATTTCTTTTGATAAACTTTCCATGTCTTCCATTTATAGTAAACTAAAATTTGCTACTGTTTTAGACCATATTTTTCTATTATTTATCTGTTCTAATATATATTAGAACTAATTGCTCTTGAATTCTTTGCTGAGGTAACAGCAACATTTCCAGAGGCTTCTGAAACACTATTTTTCAGGGCAGGAGTATTCTGGAATCTATTTAGTTAGGTTTAAAATAAATCTTGAATGTCAAAAAGTTGTAGCCATCTGAGAGAAAATTTGAAGTGACTGAAAATGTAGACTACATCAAAGTGCATGTTACTACTTAAATTAGTCTTTCTGCTGGAATCTAAGGAGTATGTATGCCCCCTTGTCGTTAATTATTGCTCCTTTAATAATTTTTACTTGAAATGATCCAGTTATTTCATAACTTTAGCAGTGTGTTTGGAACTACATATTTTTTACTCAAATCTTTTTTGTTTGTTTGTTTTTCATGCTGTATAATTTGGGTGGGGCGTGATTTTGCCTTGTAAATGGATTCCTGCTGGGGAATCTTCTTGGCTATTCTGGAAATGCTTTCCCACAGCGGGGAAACTGTTCTAAGTAGCTTTTGATAATGCTCATGCACCTTGGAGTTTCAGAAGGAAATTTTTCCTCATCACAGATCCTGAATTTTGTATTTCCAAATTATGATAAATCATTCAATATTGGTTCATGGTGCTTTTATTTTCTTAACTTGAAGGCATCTTTCTGAGGTCTCTAAGTCTTCAAATTTATAATATTATTAAGAGAGAAAATAGGGTATAGGCTTTAAACATATGTACCATAAACATGGAGAAAATTAGGAGATAATTTGGCTTTCTGCTGTTTCATGGTACTTCCTTTGAAATACTCTGAGAGAGTATAGTCATAATGGAATTATGATTTTCAGTGACACTTCATTTTTCTACTAAATTCTGCTTACAAGATAAAATTTTTGTTTTATGTTAAGCATTAACATTTTAGCATATAATGAAACTAGAACCTGATGTCTCCTTTAAAAGGTGTGTTAAATTCCATGTAACTTTTCTGACTTATTATTGGTAATTTGTGATACTATTTTCCAAAATACCAAAGTATGCAATTTAAGTTGCTGCTTATTGATGGCAGAATTTTTGGATACTAGGGGTTTAATAGGCATGCAAATTAAATAATTCATTTCTATAAAAAATGTCTGACCAAAGGTAGCTTGATTTTACCCAAAAAATATTGATAACTAATTGGTTTATGATGACATTTATGATGGGGACAGCTCAGTATCAAATAGCTGAACACTCACTATGGATGTTTATACAGGCAGGGTACCAGGGGCTCTAGCATACCAACCTGGCAATGCACTTGATGGTTTGTGTGACCTTAAAAAAGTCCCTTCTACTGGTTTGTAGGTTCCTTTAGAAACTGAGATTTCATCCGTAGTATTTTCTTATTTTATTTCAGAAGTACAGCCTCTTTTTTTTTTTTTTCAGGTAAAATCTTACTCAGAAGCCCTACACACACATGCTATACCCCAACACACACATGCACACACCACCCTTCTATATGAAAGTCATATTTTATTGATAAAAATTTCCTTATGTAAACTTTATATACCATAATAAATATTATAAAGTCAACCAATAAAAACATTTATTAATGCATTGGCAATATCCAGGATATTTGAATTTAGTGAGTAATGTAGTTGTATGATAAGAGTTGTTTTTTAAATTTTTTTTTTAATTGTTTTAATTAAATTCAAGTCAGATTTGCAGAACTTTGACTCTCCTCAATGAAGGCTTAGTATTCCATGGGACATATTTTGAAAACCTTAGGGTAGATGTTGTCTGGGATCTTTTTCCAGCTCTAAGATTCTAAATTGTCCTTTTAGATCAGACTTGCTGAGTCTAACTCAGATTGCCTAATTAAAGAATGTTTCTGAAAATGAACAAAGTTGCTGTACATGTTTTTGGATTTTTCCAGGTATAGCCAATGATCTTATCCCCCAGAATCCTTCACCTTTCGAGGAATTATTTAACACTAAGCCCAGTGACTTGATGTTGCCCAAACCTTTTTACTTCCCAGTATGAGCTCCAGGATACTAACTGATCTACTGTGAAATAGAAAGTGTTTTTATTAGTCTTATTAAATAAATGAGCACAGTTTTTTGCTCACTCCATTAAACTGGGTGATAATTCTTTAGATGTGAATGTTAGGTAGGTTCTACTATTATAACTAATCATAAAAGTTGTAAATTTGTTTAATGGATGAAATGTACACTTTTTGTATTCTGTACAGCTTTGTCTTTTCCAAATATGAAGAACTTAAATGCACTTACTAAGATAGGAAATATGATGTGTGCCTTGTAGGATCTGTGAAATGTTTTCATGAACTGTAAGGAATTTGTTTTATATGTTATGAAGTTTTCCCTATCCTAACTCAGTAACAAGAAGTTTACTCATACTGTAATGCTATAGAACTTTAGTTTGAGAAAATTTAGTTTGACTAGGTACTGAATTTAGAAGTTGAGAATAATAGTATCTGCTTTATTCTTAGAACAAACTGATAAATTGTGCAATAAATAATCTTTAGCAAGTAAATTTTAGCTTACTGGAGAGACTTTTTTCTTACATAGTTTCACATTCTTATATACTAAATGTTTATATTTCTTAGAGGACCGTTTTGTATTGTGCTCTGGGGAGTTGTAATGTTTGTGTGCTATGTTTTAAAATTCGTTTCAAATTGGATTCAATTTCCTTACACCTAATATATATCTGGGTTATAAGGCGGCTTGAAAATATCTTTTGGTTCCATGATTTTTAACATTGGAAAGTTGGATTCATTAAAAGGCAGTCTGAAGAATTTGCATTTTTAACTGTTTTTTTCCTTCATGAGAGAAAGTAAGACAGGCTTACTTTGTCTACCCGGGAATTAAAAAACTAGTTGGAGATGAGGGAAATCAGCTGATCACCCACATTATGATGGGCAACATAATGACAATATAATATAAATAGTTGGCAACAGACTTTCATTTGTGCTCATTTCTTTTTACCCTGTTGGACAGTAAAAAATAATAGATAAAATACTCCACCCTGAATTAGTTTTAATGTTTACCTTGTAAAATCACTTTCAAAATGATTATAAAGAATATAATTAGAGAAGCAAGGTAGAATCTTAGTGCTGAGAAGAGGAAAGCCTTTTATAAGAAGGAATGGTAGTTTATAATTAAATTTGCTGAGGTACATCATCTTGAAGAAGTACACATTTTGGTATCAAGAGACATAAAAGCCTCCTCAAAAATATACTGAAAACCTTGCAGCTATGTATAGCTTTACTCTCCGGCATCCTTGATCTTTCTGATAAAATGCTTATTTAAAGGTTGAGGATTTTAAAATTTCTAAGAAACTATGTTTTTTTGATTAGTGTTCCTTTCATTGCAGTTAGTTATACTTGTCCTTTATAACAGTCATAGTCAGGCATCGAGTGCTTAGGTATATTACCAACATACCACTTTCAGTCATGTCTAAAACCCCAAAAAAGATGAATATTGTTTCACCAGTGCAGCGCTCAGAAACAAATAAAGAGGAAGCCAGAAGGATGTGCTTGCAACTCTGTTTTAATCCAGGTAAGAGGAAGTAAAGGCCAGGACAGGCCTCGGCACATACCAACCCAGGAGCTGTGATTTGTTTTCATGTGGCAAAGAGCAGTATCGTCAATCATTTCAGCAGTGCAGTCTGAAGTAACACATACATGAACCTGAGCCTGTTAGAGTAAGGGATACATGCCTCAAAATTTGTTCTTCTAGAAACGTGAGCTAGTGTACACTTGCCTTTGATTCCAACTGTGAACACAAAAGAAAGTAGGGATTTACCCCCCCCCCAAAAGGCCAATTAGGTATAAAGATGTGATAAAAATGCAAAGTGCTATTTTAAAAGGTATCTGAAAAGTTTGCAAGACAGGTAAAATTGAACAAGTGTTAGCTGAATAGACTAAAGTAATATCCAGGGGAAAGGAACACGTGGTTTTGCTCAGGAACTGTAAGAGGGCTGAAGTTTGAGGAGAAAGATAGTAAAGGTTTACCTTCTGGGTCTAGTGAACTTCAGTTTAAAATTTGTATTTACTGTGAAAGTCATCCATGTCTGAGTCTGAGTAAAAGATAAATTAGTAGTTACTGATAACTTTTCATGATGTCCCTTTTTTCTAATGTTTTATTCAACATAGTTGACACACAATGTTACATTAGTTCAGGTGTACAAGGTAGTGATTCAGTTTCTCTGTACATTATGCTTTGTCACAAGTACAGCCAGCCACCATCTGTCACCATACAGTGTTATTACAGTATCACTGACCATATTCCTTATGCTGTGCCTTTTATTCCTGTGACTTACTCCGTAACTAGAAACCTGTATCTCCCACTCTCCTTCCTGTGTTACCCATCCTCCCACCCCTTCCTTCTGGCAAACATCAATTTGTTCTCTGTATTTAATGGTCTGATTCTGCTTTTTGTTTGTTTATTCATTTGTTTCGTTTTGCTTTAAATAGTATTAAGTTGAAATTGCTTTAAATTATTGAGCCACGGTCCTAACAGACTTTATTTAATAATTAAAAATAAATACTTGGTACAGATAAAATGACAATGAAAAACTGTACAATAATTGCTATGTTAGGACAAATGTATACAAATGGAGGTTTTTCAAAAATAATGTGTAAGATAAATGTTAGGTTTTCAGTCAATTTCATCATTAGCTGGAAGAGCACACATGTCTGCCTAATAAAAAGACGACATTTACTGTTCTGTATGCTAAGTTAACCAGTGGAAGGGATGAGCATTATAAAGTCACAGGACAAGACAATCTAAAGTCAAAGAAGCATCTTCACAAGCAAAAATAGAGTTCTTCTAAGTCTATAATAATTCAGAAGGGCTTCTCATAATCTGCATTTGCCCACAGAAATAGACAGAAAGGTCTTTGAGCAGCTTGTTGAATACTTGGAGCACATGTCCTTAAAAAGTTGCCAAAAGAGAAATTCATTCAATGTACATTTATTGAGCACCTACTATGTACCAGGCACTAGTAACACAGATGAAGAGTACATTGGTAAAGCTTAAATTCAGATTGGTCTTAAAAAATGCTTTCTGGTGAACCACTAAATTCTATCTCTGAAACTAATAATACACTATATGTTAATCAATTGATTTTAAATTTAAAAAAAAAAAAAAAAGGGCTTTCTACCTGGCCCCTGGGACCACCTATGTCTTCTGAAGAAGTCTGTATGTTAGAGAAGGGAGACATTTCACCTTAAAAAAAAAATGCTGAGGTTATAGTGATTTAAAAAAATCTAACATCTGTGATACCTGGAATAGTGGGGAAAGGACTGGATAAGGAGTGGGGAAACTAGTTCTGCTCCTATTACTTACCTATGTGACCTCAAACAGATTTCACCTCCTTGGCCCTAACTCTTTGTAAGTAAAATGGTAATTGGGCTACCATCAGAATATTGGAACCGAAAGGAACTGAGGTCATCTAATCCTGTGTTTGCCACAGTCCTGAGTTCAAATGAAAATATGTAGAAGGCCCAGTGTAACAGTGATGACAAGCAGAGTTGCTTTGGAGAAGGCAGCACCCACAACCTCCCCCAGCCCTGGAGCGGATTCACAGAACAACATCTGAAAACCACGCATCTCGTCCAAACCCTCCCTCTTCAGATCAGAAAACCAAGACACAGAATAGGAGCGATTGGTTCGGTGTGCACATTTGGCTTCCTAAATAGAAAGGAGGGTGGAGGGCTAAATAAAACAGTGTACGAAATTCATAAAAAATGCAAATTGTCAAGAAGGAAGTTTTCCATTTTAATTCTTTCAAAGTAGTTCCTTTATGAAAGGGAGCTTTGAAATTGGTTTTGTTTAAGGCAGCCAGCCAGCCAGAGGCTGAAATGAACAACTACCGACTAGCCTGCAGGGTCTAAGAGGATTTTGGCAGAAAACCACACAGACCTCATGTCAGTAGGCACTGGACCTTGGAAGATCCTGGCCCCAACAGTGCAAGCACTAGCGGTTTCAAGAGAAATATTTGGAAAATTTGGAATGAGTACAGACAAGTGTCCAGCTCCCAGATCCCCAAGGAGGAGTCACCATCTATTACTCAGAAATACTAACAGAAGTGGGCATGTTAGATCTTAAAGTGAACGGTGCAACCAAAATCACTAGTTTAAAAGTTCTTTAGAGGCCTCCTCTCCATGGAGGGTGGTTCTAGTTTGGTAACTCGACCACTGTTAATCACAGCAGACTTGAAATTAAACCAAAAAGTTAAAATGCATGTCCACTGCTGGACCTATTGGGTCAGAGCCGTGATCTCTTCTGATTTCATGGCATCAGACAGGAAGCTGAGCTCATTGCATAGGGTCTCATATCGGAACGCCATCCGGATCTGAGCAACATTTGTCTTTCGAATATCATTTCCTTCAGGTCCTTCTTTATAATAATTTTGTCCCAGAAACTTTTGCTTCTCCTGTGGAACCAGAAAAGTACAAATGAAGCCATAAACCTTAGGTTTGATTTCTATAACCACATGGCAGCTTTGAAATTGGCCACGCCAAACGAAACCAATACCCCTGAAGCCAACCCTCCACCAGGACATGGTTCCCCACAGGGTTCTTAAAAATTCTCCTGGCCTCTGTGTCCTCAAGGATGTCACCCTGACACCCACATTCATTCCCTTCATTTCTGACTGTGCCTTCCTTGATCAGGAGACAAAAATAAGACCCTGCCCCCAGTGCTGCTGGCCATTAAGAAGGCAAGATGAAGGCATGAAGACTCAGTCCCTCCTGAGAGCCGACAGGGCCAAACAGGTGTTTCTGGGGAGGCCCAGTCTTAAGAAGCAGGTCTGCACAATTAAATCTTGAACCGTTAGCTCTTCTTAGCATCAGCATCCGATAAGAGCGTCACCAGAGCAGCTTCTTCATGTACCGGTGATGTCATGCAGGGAAGGGCCCCAGGAGCCTAAGACACCATGTTCTCAAACCTGGCTCCCTATCAGATCACCTCGGGAGCTGTAAAAATAGTCATGTCCAGGTTCCATGCCTACAATTTTTTATTCAATCTAGGTACTACTATTCACCGTCCAAGAAAGACCAAGTGTCTTCTGTGTGCACTATGTGCCTATTCTAGGCCCTAGGGGTATAATGCTGAACAAAAGAGTCCAATGGAACTACTGTAATGGAACTCACGTTCTGGAAGGAAAGACAAGAAAACACGTAACTACATACTACGATGTCAGTAGTAATAAATGTTATGAAGGAAAACAGATGAAAGGAATAGAGACTAATGGCAAGTATGGGGCTACTGTAGAACGGTGGTCAGGGAGGGCCTCTCAGAGGAGGTCACGTTTGTGGAGAGGTCTGAAAGGGTCAAAGAGCTGCCCTGAAAATTCAGGGGTCTCCCCAGGTTTCTCTAGGACATGAGTTTCAGTGTGACAGACACGCTGCTTGTTGTCTTCACGGATCTCAGCCCCTAGAAAGTACCTGGCCTGCCATGGGCGCCCACCATGTGTGTGTTGGACAGAAGGGACGGAGGGCAGCACCATCATCGCCCGTACCTGATGCGAGAGTCCGCTCTGCAGCACGCTGTTCCTGGCGATTTCACACAGGTCACACGTGCTCAGCTTCCACACTTGAGCTGCAATCGCATATTCTTCCATAAGGGCTTCCTAGATCCCCCCCGAAAGGAAATGTTTTAGACGGTAGGATATCCCCTTTCAATCCTTCACGCATCTCCAAAGCTACAAACATCAGACAGACATTGCCGCTTTACTTTTTCCTTAAAGTCTGGCACCTGGATAACCGAACAACATTCCCACCCCACCCCTTAAATGATGAACTCCTAAGAGCATTTTTGGCAGATTCGCAGCTTTCCCAAGAGAGATGTATTAGAGAACGCCTCCATGTGGATTTGTTGACCAGCACATGCTTGAAGCCCTGTGGCAGGCATGGGGATGCCTGCCTCTGCTCTCCTGCGACAGTCTCCCTGGTCAGGCACATGTTAAGTACGTGCTCTGTAGCTTTGCTTTCTCACATCCCTTTCTTAAGACTGTCCAAAAATCAAAGTTAATCTGAATAAAGTATGATGAGCAGAGAATGAGAAATGATCAGGCGGTGAGACAGTAATCCAAGGGGATTTAGGTTTGAGTTGTGCTTTCACTTTATCCCCTAGGATTTGAGATGTCTGCCGTTGGTCACAAGCTCTTGGACACCCCACTGCCTCTGTAACCGAGAGCAGCGGTTCTCAAAGTGAGATCCAGGGTCCCCGAGGCCTTTTGAAAGGGCATCCCTCTTCCAACCATTATCTTTGGGAGGCAAGATTTTCATCATATGCTTTGATAAAAACAAGGCATCACTACAGACTGAATGCTGATGCAGATACGAGAATCCTGCTGTCTTCTATTAAGCCAGACATTAAGGATGGTTGCAAAAATGTGAAACAATGCCATTCCCAATGCCATTTTTTGTTTGTTTGTTTGTTTTGGGAAAATGTGGCTAATTTTCGTAAAAATTGCTATTTATGTTACCATGTAATAGAGTTATTAATGTTATTTTAAAATGAGTTATATTTTTCAATTTCGCATTAGTTTCTATAATACACTTAAAAATAACTAGATATAACTTATGTAGTCAACAGCTTTCTGAAGGTCTTTAATTCTTAAGAGTATAAAGGGGTCCTGAGCCCCAAAGCTTGGAGAGCCTGTCTTAGAAGACTCGGGCACTTCTATTTTTACTAGTCAGTGGCTGGTCCCCAGACATGGCCTCATCTCCCCCTTCCTCTTCCCTTGCCCTGCAGAGCCCAAGTATTCCAATAATAATAGTGTTAACCAAATGTTAGCTTTTTTAGTATGTGGTGTATTCAGACGCTCTATTAAATAGACTATGGTTCATTATCTTATGAATCCTCACAATAGGGGCGTCTGGGTGGCTCAGTGGGTGAAAGCCTCTGCCTTCGGCTCAGGTCATGATCCCAGGGTCCTGGGATCAAGCCCCGCATCGGGCTCTCTGCTCAGCAGGGAGCCTGCTTCCTCCCTTCTCTCTCCCTACCTGCCTATCTGCCTACTTGTGATTTGTCTGTCAAATAAATAAATAAAATCTTTAAAAAAAAAAAATCCTCACAATAAAGTAGGGGTAGACATAGAGACAATTGCATCCCTGTTCTACGGATGAAGAGGAATAAGATAGAGATCAAGTAACTTAACCAACATCACAGAGATAGTAAAAGCTAAAGAAAGGGAAAATTGAGAGGGCAAAAAATTAAACTGTGCCTTTAAGGGTCCAAGAACTCCAAAGACAGGGCTCCTGGAAGGAACACTTTTCGCTCACCTCTTGCCTTCACTGGGCACCAAACCCCACCCCAAAAGCAAAACCGAGTGTGCGCTCCAGGGCCTGCAGTGTTGGGGGCAGGCCAGGACTGGGGCCTGCTGGGGCGCCTGACATCCTCACCTTTGTGTAGTGGAACTGCATGGGGTCGTCGGTGGAGAGAGAAACATGCAGTCCCTTGTGCAGGAATTCCCTCAGAGGGTTTTTGGAATATTCAAGAAACAGACTGTTGTTGCTAAGAGGAGACATGGCAATGGGGATCTGAGCAAGGTAGTAGAGATACTGCAACACCGGACTCTGCAAAAGAACCACCAAACTCAGTGACGAGTGCCAGAGAGTGGAGGGAGGAAGGGAGGGCAGGAGCCCTGGGGGTAGTGTCTGTGCAATTCCCTCACCAAGCCCAGAGTTCCCCAAAGGCGGGGCACCCAGACCCCACCCTCCCTGCAAGTTCATCTCATTCCCCTCTCTTCTGGGGCTGCCCTCTGCCCCATCTTGGCTCCCAACAAGACCCAGCTCAGGGCAGGAAGGCAGCTGAAAGGCCCCAGGCTGCCCCCAGCCCACACACACTCTGCTCCCCCTCCCCCAGGCACTGCCCCCAGTGAGTCTGCCCGACAGATCTCCACTTTGGTTGTTGTGCTGCTTTGACCACAAACATACAGGTTGAGTCTGTAAACACTCCAGCTCCTCAGAGATGGGAAGGGGCAGGTCTGACCAGGCTAGAGTGGTTTTCTGATGTACTACCTGCCCCTCACAGAATTGGGACACACCCCCCCCCCCGCCCCAGGATCAGGGCACAAGAAGAGTCTGAGCAAACATCCTTCTTATGGGAGTGATCCGAAATAAGGAGAAGACCAAATGGAGAGCTTGTAGTTGCATTATTTACACAAGCAGAAAGTTGGATGGACTCTGTCCAACAATCCGAGACTAGTTGAATCAATTATAAACTGTCCAAGCGGTGGGCCATCCTTCTAACTGCCTTTAGAATGAACATAAGTACTATGTTGCAGCACAGAAAAATGCTTATTCAAAGAGCAGAAACAAACAAAAAACCCTGTGCTCATAATAACAAGCATATTAGAAATATGCTTTTGGGGGGTGCCTGGGTAGCTCAGTGAGTTAAGCCTGTGCCTTCAGCTCAGGTCATGATCTCAGGGTCCTGGTGGGATTGAGTCCTGCATCGAGCTCAATGCTCAGCGGGGAGCCTGCTTCCCCCTCTCTGCCTGCCTCCCTGCTTACTTGTGATCTCTCTGTCAAATAAAATCTTTAAAAAAAAAAGAAAAGAAATATGCTTTGGTAGAAAAGATGAGAATTCTAAATACCAAAAAGCTAATAATGGCTATTTCTTTTGAAGTAATAGCAATAAGGTGGTTTTTTTTTTCCATTTCTCCATCTTTTGGAAAATCCAAATTTCAATGTGTTTGATTATATTCCTTTCGTAATTAAATATGAAACCAAGACGACGATGGATAGCTTGACCCAGAAAAAAGCCCCAGCCTTTTAGCATCACTGGCCAGAGCCTCTCGGGGGCAGACAGGAGCCCAGGTGATCCCACTCCTCCCCAGGGGAGCCCAGAGCAGGACCAGCCTCGCAGGGTAGGCTTCCGTGAGTCGCCTGGTTACCTTCTTGAGGAGCAGCCCGTGGGAAATGTTGTCAGCGGTCAGGAAAGCAGACACCAGGTGGGTGATGGAGCCAGCCTCCCCACAGTGAGGCCGGAACAGGAAAGTGCTCAGGCCCCGTTCCCTGCAGAAGTGAGGCTCTCGGTCAGCAAGGACCCCTGCTTCAACCTACTAGGGGCCCTACAGGCCTGGGGCCTGCACCCTTAGCTCAGGGCCTGCTCCAGGGGGAGAGACTTGCCCATGCAGAGTCAACACAGCTGTCACAGGCACTCTGGAAACTACCTCTCCCAAAATATAGAGTGCCCGGTCCAGGGATCTGCAGAACCAGGAGATGCCACCTCCCTCCCCCCGCCCCCCACCCCTGGGGAACAGATAAAGGACAGAATGGTGGAAAGAGACCCTGCTCTGTCCCCGTTCGCTCCTCACCTTCTGCTCTTCACCAGGCCTTGGAGCCCAGGCTCTCACAGACCTTCAGAGCAGCAACGGCCATGAGAAACCGTCAAGTCCAACCACTTGGTCATAAAACTGGTTAAACCCAGAGGGAGGAGTCAAGCATTAGGAACCCCTAGGCAGGTCAGCAGCAGAGCTAGAACTCAAGCCCCTACCTCCAGAAGCTCAGCCTGGACTGCCCCTCCCAACACCAGGCCGTCTCCTTTCAATTCCGGTCCATCCGGAACCTTCCTACCCACAGACTACACTGGCTTAGCCTGAGCCAGCGAGGCCTCATGGCCCAGCAAGGGGCAGGAGGAAGGCTAGACCTGCAAGGGGGGAATGAACAGGTCCATGTGGGCTGCCCCGGGCTCCCGACTCCTGCCAGAGTCGCCCCGTGCGTGTGTGCACTGGTGGGGGACTGTGCAGGTGAGGCCATTGGCCGGGAGCTCCATGTGGGCATGGATTTAGTCTGTGTTGTTCCCTATTACATGTCCTGTGCCCGGGACGGCGCCTGTCACATAGCAGGTACACACTTGTTACACACATCGTGCATGAACACCACTAGTACCCCGGAGAGAACACGGGCGTGTGTTGGCACGTCCCATGTGTCAGGCCAGAGACAGACAGGTACACACGTAGGCGCTGGGGGCACGCGGATGCATGGGCGTGTACAGACACAAGTCAGCCGCACTGTGTACGATTGTGTCTGCGGCCCTGTGTCGAGTGCCGGGTGTGCCACGGGGTGTGAGGCGAGCGGCACGCGGGCGTGTGCGGGGCCGGGCCCACCCACCTGCGGAGGTTGTTGAGCACCATGATGTTGGCGTACATGTAGTACAGGTAGTAGCTGTACGGCGGGTTCTGCTCACTGGTCCAGACGTCCGGGCTGGGGCTCTTGTCTGAGAACATGTGGTCACTGTGCTTGGACTCGTCGTCCACGCTGTCAAACCCTGTCACCTGGGCGGGAGGAGCGGTCCTGTCTCAAGCTGAGGCCGATGTGCTGCCAGAGGCCTTGAAGTCCCTGCGTCCCAGGCGCATACCTCGGCTGGGGACTGCAGAGCCTGAGGCCATGTCCATCCCAGGACGGGGAGTGGGAACAAGCCCACAATCCGTCCCTCCATGGCTTCTCAATGTACCCAGGAGGCCAGCCTGGAGAGTGCCAAGCCCTGGTGTGGTCACGGTGATGGCAAGGGAAAACTCGGGCTGGACCAAGTGACCAGTGGAAGCCATACCCACCACCCACCTCTCTGCTGTGCCAAGGAGGAGCACCACAGAGTAGCTAGCAGAAACGGCCATTGACAGCAGTGACAGTGGCAATGAGGGGAATGGGACCGGTGTTTCCCATCAGCCTACTCTACGCCAGGCCCTAAGCACTTACCACACTTCAGCTAACGTAACCCTCAGAGCCACCCCGTGAGGGAGGTCTTGCCTGTGAACAAACCAGGCCCAAAATGCGGGGAGCTTGGCCTCGCAAGACACCCTGGCTCTGAGCCTAAATGGGCTCCAGGCCTAGACTTGGGGGCTGTAAGTCAAGGACACCCCTGCGATGCACCTTTGGGGCCACAGGAAACCAGCCTAGATGCCTCACAAACAAGTCAAGGTGCGTCCCACCCAAGAGGGCCCCATGGAAGGCTGAGCTGTGGTTCCCAGGAGGGAGGTGCTCTGCCCTCTGAGCCCTCTGTCCTTCCACAGCAGCTGCTCCTCAGCTGGGGCCCAAACTTTGCCTTTAGTCACTGGCTTCCTAGTCACCTGGTCCCAGACCTTGACCAAAGTGAACCCACAGAAGAATGTAGCTTTTCAGCCACAGCAGCACTTCGAAGGGGCTTCTGGAAGACTGTCCACCTTGTTCCACAGCTGGCCCAAACTGGGGAGCCCCGGCCAGGTCTGCCAGTCCCTCCCATTCCTATATGGGCAGTAGGTGCCTTGAGGAACAAGGGACCTATGAGGGCCTTGGCAGAGACTTCTTTGTCATAGAAACACGTGTCAAAGGCAATAAGAGGGCTGCCACCACAGCTCCCAGCACGGAGTGGGGGCTGGAGGGGGCTGGGGGCCAGGGAGGCCGGGGAGCCCCACCCTGCCCTCACTAGCCCCATGCCCTATCTGGACTCTCCAGGACCTGGCATGGAGGTAACACAGCCCCTCTCCTGAGCTCTATATCGCACAGATGCAGGGCCCCCAAGCACAAGATATGTCCAACCCCCAACTCCTGCTCCACGAGCCTGCTCTTCCCCCACTTGTGGTAGTGCCCTCCGAAGGCACCCTGGACTCTTCCCCAGCCCGCCTTCAGGCTTTGCCCAGGCCCTGTCAATACTACAGCAATGCCCACCTCGTGCCCAGAGGCCCTAGCCTGCCATTCGCCTGTGCCTCACTTTTCCTACTTGGGAGGCCCTGCAGCACATGGACAATACCCTGCTCGGGATCAGACACCCGCCTGCGAATGCCCGCTGGGCCAGCTCCTAGCTTCCTTGCTTTTCCTCCTGTGTGAACGGGCGCGTGCAGCTTCACAGGACAGCTGCGCGAATTAAATGAGACAGTCCATGGAGAGCGCTTAACAGTGCTTAACACACAGCAAGCACGTGAGGATTCCGCTTAGCATTAACACCAACAAAATGACGTGACATAAGGTTGTCCTGAGACTGAAGTGAGATTGTGTTGTAGCGAGGACCCCGGGGCAGGCAGCAAACACTCAAAAACCATGAGCTGTTATCGCGGCAGCAAGCCCCCAGCTTCTCTCTCCACTGCCGGGGCGGGGCCCCTGACTCTACTCTTGCCCCTTTTCACCCATCGCCAGCCAGCTTCTGTTCCAGGCCTTTCTCCACACAACAGCCAGAATGATGTTTGTCTAAAACATAAATTCAGTGATGTCCCCCGGCCTGTTTAAACCGTTCCTGGAAGACTCAACACAAACAAATACTCAACTGCCCTCCCCCATCCACTTAGCTCCCTGGAGTCTTCTCTCCTCCTTCCCTGTCAGACCCCCAGAACCTCCATGGCATTCTGGGCTCACTTCTGTCTACAGCCACCTCCACTCTGGGAACCCAGAGGGAGGGATCAGCTCCTGCCCCACTCATACCTTTTCTGGGTATCCTCTCCATTCCCTCTTTCCCTCTCCCATAACTAGTCAGAAAAACACATGTTGTCGGGCTCCTGTACTCAACCAAACAAGACGTGAGAACCATTATTTCAAGGTAAAAGCAGGAGCATTGAAATGTCTGCATTTCTAAAGACCTGGGGCAGCTGCTGGGTGCTGCGGGGGACAGGAACCAGTCTTTCCAGCCCCACCAGGCCAGGAACTGACTCCACCCCAGTCTTTTCCTACTGCTGGCTCCCCGATACCCCACCCACACCCCAGGCTGCCCCCGACGAAGGGGACTTCCGCTACCTGGAGCAAACTCGTTATTTTAGAAATTGAGTTTCTTGCCCATTCCGGGAGCACACAAGAGAGAGGATCTGAGAAGGGAAGCCTGACCCAGCCCCCTTGGAATCCTCTCTTCCATCTACCACTGTGCACGTCGCCTGCAGCACCACCCACACTTACATATTTGAGGAAAAGATGAAGCTCTTGGTGATCCTGGGGGTTGATTGTGGCCTCAAAGAGGGGAAGGAAGATGTTCTCCAGCATCTTCCCAAAGCTTGGCAGCAGCTTCTTTGCCCTAAATATGTCACTGGGGGAAAACAGAGACTTGCTAATTAAAGTGAACCCCTTGGCCTGTGGGAGGGCAGCCCCATCCTTTTCTCAAGCAGCTTGTGTTCCCATATAAACACCCAGAGCAGAGCCAGAGATGCGGCTTGAACACAGGTCCTTCCTCTCCTCTCTAGCTCCCAGCAAGGTCTGCAACACTAGGCACTGGTTTGAAGCTCAACATCCACCCCTACCCACCCAAGAGTTTTCCCAAGCTAAGGCCAAGCTGGGAGTGGGGTTTGGGGACTGAGGCTGACCCAATGTCTAAGAGATGAGTTCACCAGTTTATCAGTGATCCAGACTCTCTGCCCTCAGCTCATTTCCTCTACACTGCATATCCCAGCCCACTGAGGGACCATGAGCCCCACCCTGGCCAGATGGGAGAAGCCAGTGGTCGTCTGAATCAAAGCCATGGAGAGAGCCAGAAGTGTAGGCTACCACTAGGTTGCTCATACCCAGGGGCTCAGGCAAAAGGATCACCCACCCTCAAACCCCAGTGAGAAGATGGGTAGTGGTTCCCACTAGGCCTTGCACAGGCTTATTCATCAACAAACAAGGGTTGAAGTGACACAAGGAGCTTTGCCGACCACCCCTTGCTACGGGACAATGTCTAGAGAGGAGAGGCCCAAGCCGGTACCGGCACCAGAATAGTGCAGACCCAGCAGCCCATGAGCAATGGGCTGTGTCCCCAGAGGGCACAGCAGACAGCAAGCCGCCTCACTTACTAGATGCGGGGCACCTGGATGATCCAGCGCATGTTGGGCGAGTAGACCTTGTGCTGGATGAACCAGCGGGCCAGGTTGGGCCATTCCTCAGGACTGCGGCCGTAGATGGAAAGCCGTGGCTCTGAGTACTGGTACTTGCTCTCCTCCAGCTCCCTGGCCACCTCCTAGCACCAAGAAGAGCTTGGGTCAGCGCAAGAGCACGCCAGCTGCTGGATCCAGCAGCTTCCTCCGTCACCAGCTCCCAGGCTGGGGAGACCTGATCTGTATCCCCTAGCTGCCATGTAACTGCTCCTCCACCCCAGGAGAGGCTCCTTGTTGGGGGAGGGAAGGCCTCTGCACAGTGCTGTGCATAACCAGGCCAGGCAGCAGAAGCATCTCCAGATGCCCCCAGCCAAAGTCAGGCTGCAGACAGACAGGGCAGTGAGTCCAGACACCGTGAATGCCAGGATACCCTGCCTTCTCTCCTCCTTCCCTGTCAGACCCCCTGCCCTCCTCCAGCCTGGAGTCAGCACCTGCAGCACCAGCCCGCCCTAGGGCCCACCCTAGGCACCTGAGCCTTGCCTGAGCTGCACGGTGGACCTGCAGGGATTCGGGGAGCGGAAAACAGGAGGCCTGCAGCGCCCCCACCCTCCGCAGGCAGGTGCTGTCAGGCAACTTGGGTCGGTGGAGGAGGCTTGAAGAGGCCCAGGGCTCACTTGCCTTGACCATCCGAGCGAAGTACTCTCCTCCCAGGTAGTTCTCAGTTTTCAAATAGAGGTCACGCAGCTCACTGGCCCCCACAGGGTTGTACTTGGAGTTGAACTTGTCAAAGCGATGGAAGGTCTGCCGACCCTGGAGAGAGGAGACCGCCAGGTAGGTCGCCATATTGTTCATATCATGCACGTCTCCCCCTCCAGGCCTTCAAGAGGGGGCCTTATGTGTGGCCGTGCTGACCAATGTCTTCTTGTCCGTTCTTGCATGAGCCCGTGGGAAGTCCTGGAGCCAGGCCATGTGTCCTCACTCAGCCAGCCTGGGGTCCTCTAGTGGGGCCCTCTGTGGGGACCAAGGGACCTCGTGCTCCAAGGCGCCACAGCTAGGAGCCCAGCTGGCAGAGTGAGCAGAAAACACCAGACTACTGAACAGTCAGTAATATGGTGTCTGTTACTGCTCGGACTTCGTAAGGCACCTTCTCCACATCACCTCATTCTGTGTTTTTTTGTTTAACGAAGATTTTTTTATTGTGGTAAAATATACCTAATGCAAAATTATCATCTTAACCATTTTTAAGTGTACAGTTCAATGGTATTAAATGCATTCATTACATCGTGCAACCATCACCACCATGCGTCTCCAGAACTCTCTATCTCGTAAAACTGAAACCCTGTGCCCATTAAACAATGACTGCCCATGACTCCTTCCTCCTGCCCCTGGTAACCACCACTCCCCTTTCTGTCTCCATGAATTTGCCTACTCTGCGTGCCTCATACAGGTGAATCGTACATTAACTGTCCTCTTCTGTCTGCCTTTTTTGACTTAGCGTCATGTTTTCAAGGTTCATCCATATTCCTTTTTAGGACTGAATCATATTCCATTGTATGTATTTACCACCTCCTGTTTGCCCTTTCATCTACTGATGGACAGTGGGGTTGTTTCCCCCTTTCAGCCATTGGAGACAATGCTGCTGTCCACCTGGGTGTGCATGGATGTGTTTCCGTCCCTACTTTCAATTCTTCGGGGTATATTCCTGGGAATGGAATTGCTGCAATACATGGCAATTCTGTATTTAACTCTTTCCTAGGAAACTCCATACTGTCTTCTGCACCATCATTTGGTCTTTTAATAACCATCCCGTCAACAAGGCACATGGCATTCCCCATTTTATAAGCAATGCAATAAAAGCGTAAGTGAATTGCTTAAGGGCCTCTAGCTCCCAGCTGGCAGAAGGGGAGTTAGAACTGGGATCTGTCTGACTCCAGGTCGCATACCCTTTTCCCCTGTCCCATGGCCCTGTGATTCCCTGAGGCCCTGTGATTCCCTTTCACCTCTCCATGCCTGGAAGCCACAGAGCTGCAGCGTCTCCCAGGTACAGCCACTGGGCTGCTTCCCTGGGGGCAGGGCACCCACCCAGGATAGTGGGAGCCTCACTCACCGCATGGACGTCCAGGGAATCCACAGTGAGGTCGTACGGGTCCATGTGCAGGCTGTCGAATACCTGCCGTAGGGTGATCTTGCGGCCCCGCTTCTCGGCCACAGTCCTGTCGGGCTCGGTCTGGTACGTGTGCTTGATGAAGCGTAGCAGGTGCTTCTGGTTCATGCAGGCCGCCGCGTGGATGTGCGTGTCCACCTGCAGCACAACGCCACCAGCCGTGAGCCAGCCCCAACCCCACGCCCGCTGGCAAGGAGACGGGGAGTCCCAGCCTCAAAGTGGTGTGCGAAATCTCAGCACCCGTAGTCCCGCCGATACCTGGACCTGCACCCCTCCCCACAGAGTCTCCTCTAGACTTTGAAACTGGTCCTCCCTCTAGCTTTGCCGTCCTCTCGACCTCATTATGGCAGCCAGAGATCTTTCTAAAATGTAGTTTGGATCTGGCCACTCCCCTGCTAACGAGTCATCAGTGGCCCCCAAGTCAAGAGAAAGCCCAAATGCCTTCGCCTGGGGTTCAAGGCTGACTTCCAACCTTAATTCCCACCTTCCTGCTGCCCAGCCTGTGCTTCCACCATGACCCAGCACTAACAGGGGCCCGAGGCACTGTGCTATTCTGCACTGTGTCACTCGGCCCACATGTCTCCTCTGCTGGGCAGGCCTTCTTGCCCCTTACCAGTCTCATCCACCTATGGGGGATTCCTTACAACCTCCTCCACTTGGAAGCCAGTCCTGATCACCCTGGCACACTGACCAGCCGTTCCCCTGCCCAGCCAGGAAAGCTAGCACACATGCTCCCATTACTGTACATGTCTTCCCAATTCAGTCTACAGACTAGTCGACTCTGCCACTAGACCGGGAGCACAGGCCTCAAAGCATAGGGACGTCAGCTGATGCATCTAAGTCTCCAACGCCTATCCCAGAGCCTAGTATGATGTATTTGTTGAATCAATGGATGGACGAATGAACAAATGATGATAACCACATCCTCATGTAACCCCAAAGGCCCACCAAATGCCCCACAAAATGCCATTCTTCCCATTGACCCCTCTTGGAACATTCCCTTCAGCAGGCAGTCCCAATGCAATGGTGCCCTGGCCAGGCTGAGGGATGGCCTAAGGTCGAAGTGCGCATCCTGACTCTCCTTGCCTGAGCCCAGGGGGCCTCAGAGAGGTCCCCAGGGAGATGGCAACAGCCTCCCAGGCCAGGACTGTGCTATTCACTTCCTGCTGCAGCCAACTGGGCACTCTGCCAGGCCTGGGATAGGCAGGCGGCTGACCTGTGGCCAGAGAATGTGGTCCACAGCTGGCCAGCATTTCCAAGTCATGCCAAACCAGACATTTGATCTACTGAATCTCTGTGAACATTATACAAGCCAGCCCATGTCACTGGCCACATCACTGACTCATCGGGGCCCTTCTTGCCATTCATCCTGCCCTTCCAACAAGAGAGACAGACCACTAGCCATTAAAGAAGTAAAACCACTCAAAGCACCAAAAGCCAGAACATCACCCAAAGCACCATGTAGGGATTCAGTCACCTCAGGGACAGGCGGGGCTCTTGTGGGATGCCCAAGTAGCCAGCCAAGCTTAACTCAGCCGGACACAGCTGGACTCAACCACCTCGGCATGACATAGCACATTCTGGGTTTTCTGGTTCCGTCCTCTCGCATACCAGTGACACACTGCGGGGGGTGCAGGCTGTCCTTACCCCTACAGGTCACAAGATGAGGGAGAAAAACAACTGGACAATCCAGAAAGCATCCAATCCAAACTTCAGAGGTCCAAGGTCCAAGGTGATTATTTTAGGAACACGCAAAAGAGCCCGTCATGGGATGTCCGTGTTTTCAATTCACCAGAAGATACCAGTGTGTTCCTGCTTTCACATTGGGTCCAGGCTTTCACAACAGGACAGTTTACAAACAGGGCTGCCGGGCACCCGGTCCCTGCTCCAACACTGGCCATTCCCCCAGCCATGTCAGACATCAGTAACCAAATGCAGCATTTTCACTAAGCTGTGGGAGTAGCCACAGCCGACTGGTCAAGTTTGGCACAGAAGATGAAGCCAGTTTGCTCTGCGTGATATGACACGATATGATACTTAAACCGAAGTGGAGACAGCCCAATCTTACCCAAGTCCTCGGCAATAAACACACTCGACCCTGGTTCTTAGCTCTGAGCAAAAAACAAATGTCTCCGTTACACAGTCCTGCCGGCTGGGCCACGTGGTATCCTAAGCCATGTGGTGTTGTGATGTTGTGATGCTACAGACACATTCACAAAGGCCAGCCCCACACACCCGTGGCCACTCACAGCCTCTGCCTCCGAGCACGGCCCCAGCCTGCCCTCCCAACACTGACAGCTACCTTGGAAATACGGAGCCACCCTCCCAGCCCACCCTGAGTTTCAGAAAACCGGCTCTCTTCCCACAGAAGAAGCTTCCAGGGTCAGATAAAGCAGCCAGCAACCAGGATGCAGGGAGGGGCAGGCGGAGGCCTGACTTGGAGCCGATCCGGGGCCATGTTTGTGGACTGCTGTGGTGCCAGAGAACAGGCCGATGAGTCACAGCACAGGGGTCAAGGTCATCCCTATCCAGAGAACACATTTACCCCCAGACTGACAGGGAACAACTAGGGGTAGGTAACCAGGACTCTCTCCTGTATCACAGCCAGAGAGTAGCTGGTTGGTCCAGGAACACCCACGGGGGGGCCCCACTACAGAAGCAAACAGTGTCTGAGCCAGTGCAGTTAGCAAGGACCCCTTAAGCCCCAGGAAGCCGGAAACCACCAGGACCAGAGTGTTCATGCAGAGGGCAGGGTTGCACAGGCCAGGCAAGGAGCTTCCCCAGGCACCCATCTGGGCCTGCGGTGCATTTCGGCAGAGCTGAGAGGAGCTGGCATGGTGCCTGAAGCACCTACCTGTCTGAGCACCTAAGCCTCACAGAGAAGGAGCAAACAGTGCTGGGGGTGAGAATGCCAGGTGGCTGATTTCTAACACAGCCCCTCACGTCTACCTGGAACGCCTGAGACATTTTCATAAGCCTCACAGCCCATGAGCTGAAGCCACCTCATCCTCTTAAGGTCCCTTCCAAGTAGGAGTCCATGCCAGACCCCATGATGCTTAACAGAAGTGACCCTGGGGCCTCCCTCAGGGAGGCTGCTCATTACTGCTGAGTGTTCCCAATCAGGTCAGGGAGGTCTGGGTTCCACAGATGAGCCATATCCTCCCCTGACTAACGCCCCCTTCTCAAAGCTGACCCCGGGGAGGGGCAGTCCTCAAAGGGTCACATCTGCAACAGAGGTCCCTCTGGAGATGAGGAGCCCACTGTGAGTCAGCTCAGGTGGGGCCATGAGGCAAAGCCTAATCCCCACCCTTCACTTCTGGGACCTTCTCTCCCAGAGTATGATCATGGCCCCTCCCTGCTTCCTCTGAGAAACCCTGGCGCCCTCACATGGTCCAGAACCTCATATACCTCTCACCTCACTCTCCCCACAGCCCAGCACCACACTGTCGCTCACACTGAGCTCCTGTCACACCACTGGACATAGTCTGTCCTCTCCCATGGCACAGCACTCTCTCCCTCTCAGGCTTCGGCTATGCCCTCTGCCTGGAACACCATCCCTTCCATTCCCTTGCCCTCTGCCCCTGCCCAGGCTGTGTCCTATGCACTCTTCAAGTCAGCTCAGTTCTAGGCTCTTCCTGGAAGCCACTCCCACCACCACACTTCACACTGACAGGTCTGGGCTGGGAACTTCTCGGGGATGGGCAGTGACTCCCATTCAACATCAAATACCCCAGGCTTAGCAGCGATATTAGTTAAGTGGAAGAAAATGGAAAAGCTGGAGGCCAGGACTATTTAACACACACACCCGAGCCCAGGTTAAGGCTCACGCACCCTAGGGGAGGGGCAAGACAGGAGCACATGGGATCCTTCCCTACTCCTCATCCAGAAGGAAGCAAACCACAAGTTCCCAAGTCCAAAGAGATTTTAACAGCCTTTTCTCTCCATGAGGAATACATCCTCCACCTTAAAAGGAGTCTGGCCTCAAGTCTTACGAGCAATTAACAGACCATACTGTATTTTCCAAGTGGAGGGCACACTGCAACAGATACAGAACACGGACAAAAGTTCCCACCTAGAGTCATACCAAGTACAGTCTGAAGCATGGCCCGACAGCAGGCAGGCAACCCGCCAGTCTTCCTTGCACATGTACACGTCACACTCCTCTGGCCAAGGAAGGCCACATAGGGGACCAGCCCCAGACTGGCTCAGGGCATCGACAGGGTTGAGAGGGGACCCGGGAGGGGTGGCTCTCAGTAGTGGGCTACTGACGCACCTTTCTCACGTTATAGAAGTCTCGGTGTGGGTTACTCTTCAACTCTTTGAACTCAGACATTTCATTTAACATCTCGTGCAGGCTGAACTTGGATTCCAGAAAGTTCAGTCGCCGGTGACAGTATGTTTTCCTGCGGGTGGGGAAGGGGAGAAATCACAGCTGAGGAGAAGTTGCACGGAGTTCTTCGGTTCGGAGACCTCCGGCGGCTGTGGGGATGGGCCCTCAGCTGGAAGGTCAGGCGGCAGCAGGGAGGGGTGTGGCCATTCCAGCTTTCGGCAGACCCAGCTGGACTGCGCCCTGTGACAGGAGTGGAGAGTCCATTTGGGGCATCGCAAAGCTGACCTTGCAACCTCGTGCAGGTTCTCTGACTTCCAGCTGTACGTGCTTCGGCAATATATCCCAAACCTCCGTTTCCCACGAACACATATGGAAATGGTAGTACCCAAGACTGAGCAGAGAGGATGCTCGATAAAGGTCTCCCTCCTTATCCCTTCCTTCCTTCTGTCTTCCCACCAATCCTCAGCCACCTTTAAGTCCTTGAAAGGAATTCCACCTCTGCCCAGAACCTCAGTAATACCGCCAAACTGTAAGGCGAGTCCCACCTAGGCATGGGGAGGAAGCATCCTGTGACCTAATGACCTTCCCCAAACCCCGAGACCTGAAGACCCTTCAACTCTGAGGTTTCAGGACAAGCGAAGGAGGTGTTTGTATCCTGAGCAGATGAGGAATGTAGAGATGTTTGTTACTAGGACGGAAACCTCTGCAGGGACTAATGCTCCCACCAGCCAGCAAAGGCCGCCAAAGGTGGGAAGGCTCACCGCTCCTGGCCAGCTCCCAGCCCACACCCAGCCCAGGGGCCTGGCCATGTGCCCACAGCCACACGGAACCTTCAACCACAAGTCATGCCACCCTCCTTCCTGTGACCCCCAAACAAACAGCAGCTCCCTTGGCATGAAATCACTCGGCCTTTCATAAGGAGCAGCTGCCCACCCTGGAACAGTGTCATCATGGCGACCGAGCCAAGCCCCAGGGCAGAGCTCAGAGGAAGCAGGAAGAGGCAATTAGAAGGGATTTCAAAGGCCATCTCACCTAGTCCCTTTCCCTGCTGGACTGGCCTGGACAGCCTCCTGGATAGAACAACCCACCCCCACCCCACACACGCACAAACCTCCTGGAATAGCCAGGGTCCTACCCCTCCTCTCCCTCCCCAGGCTTCCCCGCAAAGCTCCTCCTCACATGGCCTCCAGGAAACTGATCTTTCCTTCCTGGTTCTTAGCTCTGCCCTCAGATCAGTGAGGCCTGAGACCCACTCTGCCCACCCCCCTGGGACCCACTCTCCTCACTTGGAAACTGGCATCACACCTTTCCCAGCAAACCCTGAAGGCAGGGCAAGAGAGGTTCCTGGGCGGTGACCGCACCCTTTCCCTGCCCCCTTCCCCTCCTGGCCCAGCACTCAGCCCAGCACTCAGCACAGCCACACCCTGGCTCAGGGGCCAGGCCTGCCGAACCTCATTTACTGACGAGCTGAAGTGCTCACCAAGAAGGGAGGGGCCCAATGTAGGGAGACAAGAGCCTGCCCTGCGAGCATCCTGGGGGTCAAGGCACAAAGCTCCCAGGCTCCCTGCACTCTCCTCTCCAGAAACATGGAAAACCCAACAACCAAAGCAACAGTCTTCCCTCCTCCACCATCTATGATGTCCTGGGCTGGGTCTTGGCAAGGCCGCCGTCCTGCCTGGGGAGAGGGAGAACCGCCACTGCAAGGTGCACAGGTTGGCCCCGATGAGCAGAAGCTCCAGCTCCAGGAGGCAGAAGAGACAGGTAGTACCGACTCTAAGAACACGCCAGCCTATGATGAAAAACTGTTGCAGGAACCCACAAAGCACGGGGGAAAGCGGGTGATTTAAGTGCAGGAAAGCCGGGAGTAAAAGGGGGACCAGATTGGCCTTTGACAGCCCCTTCCTACAGAACAGCCGCCATGCAGAGAGGTGGACTCAGGGAGAGCAGGCTTACGTGGGGCCATCCGTGATGAGAGCCAGAATGTGGCTCATGTCCACGGTGTAGGTCTCCAGGTCGGGGTAGGGCAGGCTGTGGGGCTCCTGGCGCTCCAGCATCTTCTTGTTATCATACACGAAGAGGATGCCCCCCCGCATGCGAACCAGGTAGCCCAGGTTGGGGGGCGCATTGTCCAGACAGTAAGGATCTTCCTTGGGCAGAGGGGGAGGGTGGAAATCTGCAAAACAGGATTGAGTGATGGCAATGTGCCCTTGACCTCGTGAGCTCACGTGAGCTCAGAAGTCACCGACTCGGGGAGGGCTATCCTCATCGTCTCAGCTAAAACCCCGTCGCCCCAGCCACCTCTACCTGCCCTGACATCACCTGTATCCCTCCCACCTCTGTATTGTCTCTGTGGCATTTGCCACTATGGGCAATAATTCCACTTACTTATCTTGGGACCTATCCGTTTGGCTTGTTTAGTACTGTATCCCCATTTCCTAGAACAGTCCCTGGCACATGGCTGGCACGTCAGTAAATGTTTTTAATTTAACTGAAATGAGCTTCAGCCTCCTGGGCATGATAGGGACACTAGGCACATTAAAAAGGGCCGCTGTGTCTTGTAATAAAATAACAGGCAGCACCTGGGACTGCCCAGTGGGAATAATTGTCCCTGTCCTTCCACATCTTCCTGAGCCCGGGGCAGCCAAGGGGCTAGATAGAAGGGGGGGTCCCCCTCCTCCCCAGATAAGCACAGAATAGGCAGCCCATCCCCCACACAGAGCCAGGAATGGCAAGGACAGAGCTCTCAGTCCCCAGGGCTGTTAGGCCGCAGGAAGCCGAAAATGCCTCTTGGCCATTTCGCAGCTATGAGACTCAACAAAGCACTTCACCTCTGTGGTCCCACCCTGCTCAACTGAGACTAACACCCCCTGCCTCCACGGGCTGTTGTGAAGGCTGCAAGAGTGGGTATAAGAGGGGCTTTGTAACAGCAATTCCTGATCCATCAATTAGACAACATTATTCTCATCACTCTTCTCATGACTTCTCCTGACTCTAGATAAGCTCTGCCTTTGGCCAAGGAACAGCGGTTATGCTAGATGGCAGTAGATCTGGGGGCTCTGACTCTGCACACCAGCCAACCCTCCACAGGGTCCAGCTGCTCAGTTGCCAGCCCAGGCAGGGGGAAGCCCGGGACTCTTCATCAAAGAAAGTAGCCAAGGCCGAGTGACCTGCCTGGGTATCCCCCGGGCACTGCTCGGAACAGACCACCCCAGAGCAGATGTGAGGCATCGCAGGGGCTAAAGCATGTGCCCAGATTAGGCACAGTCCCCGGCCAGCTCAGGAGTCCCTAAAGTGTGCCAGGAGGCTGCAGGAAGCCACAGCCTCGGCCTGTGGCTCATTCCCAGGCCCCCTGGGTACTCTGTTAGCCCTTGCCAAGACTGGGGCAGGCGACATCGACTTGCCTCAGGGAAATGGAACCAGAAGGGCTGAGATTTAACCAGGGTCCCAGGCAGTCACAGATGCTCAACATCCAGGTCTCAGAGCTTCAAGGAAAACCCAGACAGGAGACCCTTTGGCACCCATTACACCCAGAGGGCAGCCAGGGTCCTGGGCATGGGCACAGATCAGCAGGCCCTTGCCTAATCCCACGGTGCCACCTTTGTAGATGGTGGCTTCTTGTTGTCTTCATTCATCTTACCCAACTTACAACCTCTACTGCTCCTAGGTCCTTATCAGGCCAGAGTCCCCCAGAAACCACCCTGCCATCTCTGATCTCTTCTTTCCCCAAATTCTGCAGCATAAACGCACTCAGAGTGTTCATGCCAGAAATGCACTAAGTACTTCATGTTCACTCTCTCATTCAATCCTCAGAAGAGACCCAGGACAGAGATATTAGCCCCATTTTACAGACTGAGACACTGAGGTTTGGAGAAATACCTTGCCCAAGAAAGTTGTGGAGCTGAGACCAGAACGCAGGTGTGTTTGACTCCAGAGCCTACTTTCCCTGCTCCCAGAACATGCACTCTGGATCTACCCCCACTCTATCCCACCCCATCGGCAAATTCAACATTTACTGTCTAATGGTGTTGTTGTAAATATCCAGAATGAGACTGCCTCTCCCTGGGGGACTATCAAGCTCAGGGACTGTCCTTCACCTCTCTCTGAACTTCTATAGCTCAGTTCTACCCGGGGCAGAGCACACCGTGCATGCAGATGCAATGCTGGGGGAAACTAGCAAACATGGGTGTAGGAAGCCAAAACCCAAAACCAGGGAAATGGGTGTACCTTTTCCCTCTCCTTAAAACACCATCTGAGCCAAATACATCCAGCCAGTAAGAAGTCCTGACCAACTCTTGAGCTGTACCCCCCTTAGGACCCCCACGCCCCGCACCCACAGTGCCCTACCTGGGAGGCCCTCTTCTGGAGGCACAGTGTCTCCCCGGTGATGACCCAGGTAGCGGGCAGTGGTCCGTGGGAAGCGGTGGTAGGCAAGCCTGGCATACTTCTCCCGTATCATCAAGGCCTTGGCCAGGCTCTTGGCAGCCTGCTCATAGTCCTCCACCGTGATCTGCAGAAGGGGGTGGGCAGAGAAGAGTCCACATAGCAGGACTGAGACCACCGTCCACAGCAAGATCTCCTGCGAAGCCGGCTTTCATCTGACGGCCGAGAACTTGCGTCTCAGGTGCGTGCCCACCACTCGCTGACTAACAGGAGCTGCTCATCTGGCCTCAACGGTTTGCACAAACACTACGGTTTATGCCAAACACCTGGTTTTCTCTGGGAGTCTGGAAGACAAGGTTATTAACCTTGGGTGCCAAGTCTCTGATGAGCTGCCAGGGTAGACGACACTTGGAACATGTCACAAGTCGATGCTGAAGGAATGAGGTGTGTTCTGCTGACGCCACGGGGAGAGGCATCTGAGCTCCTCCAGACTCTCCTGTCTGTACCTTTTCCCTGTGCTGACTTCACTCTGCATCTGATCACTGTAATAAATCCTAGTCCTGAGCACCTCTGGGCTGGGTCCGAGGTGTCCTCCTAGTGAATGACTGAGCCCGGGGACCCCCGGCCCAGGTGGAGAATGAGGGCTGCTAGAGACCCAGAAGTACTCCAGCCTCCACCCCCAAGACCAGCCTCAAATGCAGCTGGTTAAGCCACAGCCCCGCTGATGCACCCTGAGCGTGAAGAGGACCTGCACCACATCCCTGATAAGGGTGAGGCTCACCACTTTCATCTGCGAAAAACCAGGGGTCCCCCCAGAGGTAAAAATAAAAACTCTGCAGGCTCAGTCTGCTGCTTTGCCATCCCCTGGCTTCTGCTTCGTCTGTGAATCACCAATTTACCCAGTCGACAAGCACTTATGGCCAAGTGTCGGATTTCATTTTGTTCCTCACAGCAACCCATCCCACCGAGGGGGAAACTGTGAGCCAGCAAGGATAAATCACTCGCCGGAAGTTACACAGACTTCAGATTCTGCTCTGACTGGCTCCCAGCATGTTCTGGCTCTCCGGAGCTGCCTGTTTCTCAATGATGGAAGACATACATGCCCACCTTCCAGTGGGCTCATTCGTCCCCGTCTGTCTGGGAAGGAGGTATGTGGCAGAAACCCGAACATGTCTGGGGAGACAAGCAGCTAAACAGACAGTCATAACAGGACACAAGCGACCCACAGCAGAGGGAGGTACAAGAAGCTGGTGGAGCACAGGACGGGGGAGGGGGGCTCCTAGAAGTTTCCTCACTGCTTTAATTAAAAATCACTTTTAGTTTGAAAATATTTTAAATACACAGACAAGCACTGAAGATAATACAACAGACACTCATGTGTCTACCTTCCAGAGCTAAAAGTTTTAATGTTTTTCATGACTGTTCCAGATCTCTTACATATTTGAATAAATAAATCACAGATACAGCTAAAACCCTCCCCTCCGGGCTCCAGGCTCAGAGGAAGGAAGTAGGTACTTAGCTTTCCCATGCATGTTTTTATGCTTCCACTCAGTGTTGCTCCTAGCTTTTGTTAAGAAAGTAGCTTTTCCTGGGGCACCTGGGTGGCTCAGTGGGTTAAGCCTCTGCCTTTGGCTCAGGTCATGATCTTAGGGTCCTGGGATCAAGTCCTGCATTGGGCTCTCTGCTCAGCAGGGAGCCTGCTTCCAGCCCCTCCTCGCCACCATCTGCCTCTCTGCCTACTTGTGATCTCTATCAAATAAGTAAATAAATAAAATCTTTAAAGAAAAAAAAAAAGAAAGTAGCTTTTCCTTTCCTGTTTCCAAGTGTCCCCATGAGGGTGTGTTAATTCCATTTTAGACCTTCCAGTGGCTGGCTTCTGAAAGCAGCAGGAATAGGTGATTAGACACACACATCTTAGAATCTTAGACAAAAATATGTCCCTGCCGATGACAAAGCCAAACCCTTGGCAGAGCCAATGGACTCAGCAGGGCAAGGGGCTTAGACCATGGCTAAAGGTATCAGAAAGGGTGCTCGGGATCCCAGTGGACCAGCAGTCACCAGCCAGCTCATAGATACCATGGGCCCCATGCCTGGGAGTAGGCCCGCTGGGAGTCAAGGTGATCTGCAAGGTCAGCCTATCTCTCATGGCTCATAGCTCTCTGGGGACCAAGTGTCCATTTCAGGGGCTCCGTGCCAGGGGACCGATGGAAGGAAGCTAGCTACTGCACCAGCCCAACATCATCCAATTCAGCTGGCTGCCAGTCTGCCTCTATTTCCCCCTTGTCCCATGCCACCCACATGTCAAAGGCCAGGTCGACACAAAGGACTCCTGGTCAGGAGTCTGCGACTTCAGAGAAGGCCTGCATTGTGTCCAATCCAACAAAATTCCCATCCATAGGAACTTCAAGTGTGGTACACACACAGAGTGGAATAATAGGCACTTGTAAAAAAAAGAAAGAAAGAAAGAACAAGAACAAGGATGTTGTTTATCTATTGATACGGCATTATCTCCCAGATGTACTGTTAAGTGAAAAAAGCTAGACTCAGTATGATGTGTACAGTAAACCACCATTTATGTAAAGATAAACAAATTATACATACCCAATTAATTGTAGATATGCATAAGAAAAACAAAACCAAGGGTAGCCTCAAAAAATAAAATATTTCAGGGGCGCCTGAGTGGCATGGTCAGTTAAGTGTCCAACTCTCGCCTTCAGCTCAGGTCATGATCTCAGGGATGTGAGATGGAGTCCCGCATCACGATGGGCTCCACGCTCAGCAGGGAGTCTGCTTGGAACTCTCTCCCTCTCCCTCTTCCCCCTCCCCACCTTGCATGTGTGTGCACCCTCTCTGAAGAAGAAGAAGAAGAAGAGGAAGGAGGAGGAAAAGAAGGGGAAGAGGAAGAACAAGAAGAAGAAGAAGAGGGAGGAGGAGAAGAAGGGGAAGAGGAAGAAGAAGAAGGAGAAGAAGGAGGGGGGAGGGGGAGGTGCGGGTAGCAGGTTGAGGCCAGGAAGAGAGAACCAAACTTACAACTGCACTAAGTGATACTTCTCTTTAAGAAGGAAGCAATAAAAATGCATCATCCAACCAGGAAAATTAGCACATTTTCAGTGACTGAGCTAACCGACTTGGTTACATGTTCACTCTCTCATCAGGACCCCCTCTTCCTGATTGGGAGGGTCTAGCCTGTATTTAAGGATTCTGAGCCGAATCTCATGGAGGAGCTGAACCGGCAATGACTGATCCCACGCGATCCAGTCAACGCCTGGACGTGGAGTCCACTCAACATTTGGAAACACTCAAGGGTCCGAGGTGGCATCTTCCTCCGTGGCTTACAGAGACAGAGAGCAGCCTTCTGGACCCACAGAACACAAGGAACCTGCAGGCCACAGGCACAGCATGCCAGCCCACAGCCCTCAGCCCCCCTCACAGGGATGAGCAGTGCCCTAGCCACACCTGCACCTCACAACCTCCACTAAGACCCTCCTTGTCTTCAGACTCCTGTGCCTCCTGCCCACCACCTCCCAGGCCCCCACAGAGGGACCAGGCTTCAGCGCAAGGGATGTCCCCAGTAGCCCAAGGACCCTGGCCTCTGCATAGGCACACTGGCCTTCATGCACAGGGAGAGAGTGGGGAGTGGGAGACGCCTTACCCCGGCACAGTAATCTCCACTGATGGTGACCCGCTGGAACTCGGGCATGGCATAGGGCGCCGGCGTGGGCTGGGAAGTGGCGCCAGGGAACACAGGGGTCGTGGGAGACATGACCGGACTGGCTGTCGGGGGGCCCTTCCAATCTTGCTGCGTCGGCATTTGCAGAGACAGGGACTGGGACCGAATCATCTTGAAACTTTTCTTTCTAAAAGCCAAGGACAAGGAAAAGTGGGAAACATCAGCCAGGAATTGGGGCAAGTGATAGTCTTTGTTATGTACATGGCAGGATTCATCATTGGTACTGGCCCTACCATGAAGAAGTTGCTAATTACGCCTTCTTCTCACACACGTCACCACCTGAGATACAGAACAGCCCTCCAGACACCCCTCCCTGGGATCACTGAGCATGGCCCTGGCCTGTTTGGACAGCACACAGAACCTTGGAGAAAGCAACTGTCTGGGGAGACAGAGGACAGACCACACTGCCAGGGTCTCACACCAAACAACCAGGTCAAGTCACTCAAACTCTAAGTCCCAGCACGTGAACAGCCTCAGGAAGGACAGTGAATAGGGTCACAGGCGATACCCACCCTGTAGTTCACAAAGTTTGAAACTGGAACCAGGAGAGAGCATGACCACCCACTAGTCCCACCTCTTTTTTTCATGAAGGAGTCAGGGGCCCAGAAATAGAAGAGAGCTCGCTCAAGGTCACACGGCAAGGTGGCAGCTAGCCCTCAGCCTCCCGGGGACCTTGCTCCATCCCGTCACCCCTGCTGCTCCTTCCTCAAGCCTGACATGGGCCATCCTGGCCGCTCCCACTGCCAGGCAGGCACAGACCTTTATCTCTATTATGGGAAAGAGAGTGGTCAGCATCAAGTTCAGGGCCTTTTGGACCTGTCACCTTAGCACAAAAAGATGATTTCACCAGCTCTTGGGGAAGTGGGCACAGGTGGTTTACAAGGCCACAAGCTTATGCTTATTGGCAGTGATTTATGAAACTCACCTTCCTCATTAACTGAAGACATCACCCCAAGTCCTAAGATCCCCAGGAAGGGTGTTAAAAGTGAAGCAATGAGGTGAAGCCATGAGCACTCCCCTCTCCCTGTCTTTTTCTCTGTCTTTAATGACCCTGGTCCCCCAACACTGCCACCCAGGAGTATCCAATGCCAGGAACAAGCTGAGGGCCCAGCAGGAGAGCCAGGGCCCATAGCCACCAGCAAAGAACCCAAAGACCCATCAGAGCCCTTAGAACCCCTCTCTTCTCCAGACACCATGATACCTAGAAGGGGTGGGGAAACTGCCTGACCTCCAAAGAGGCCTTATGAGTCACCTGGAAGCAGTTATCTTCCTCCTGACACTTGGCCAGGTCTCCTCACAGGCCCACTGCCAATTTTCCAGGAACCACATTGACCTCCTCTATCTACACACCTACCACTTGCCATGGCTCCCTGGTCCTTATATGCCTACTTGTTGTCATCCCTTGTTTGGGGCCAGGCTGTTTATACCTGGAAGTAGAGGCAGCCCCTTTTCCGGAGTTGTACTTTGCCCAGCCCATGGCCCTGCACAACAGAGGCACTGAGTCATTCCAGAAACTCCGCCTGAACTCCAGGAACCTCCAGCTCAGGCTCTCTCCAGCCTGCCATCCACCCGTTCCACAGAGCTGAGCTAAGCATCCTGCCCTAAGGAAGATGTCCACTCTTGCCAGTCAATCATTCCTCAGATGTTTCCTCAAGATTCACCTTGAGCAATAAAGTTCTCACTTCGGTGTCTTCTGGACGTTCACACCTACAGGAAGAGCTATTACTCTGGGCCCCCTCTAACATTCTGACCAGTTCAGCTGGATCCCATGAGACTCTGGCGTTTGTGCCACTCACATGCCTGCCAGCTCATGGTTTTTATCTCTTTGCCAACATTCCCCCACCCCCACCCCCATGCCTCAGCAAACACCGCCCGAGGGCTGGTCTCACCAAGAAGAAGCAAGATGACGTCTGTGGTGAGTAACAGGTAAGAAAAGTGATAAAGCCTGCCACATTCAGGAAGTTGGAAGGCTGCCTAAGCCAGGAACCCACCAGGCTTGTCCTAGGAATATCCATATTTTTCTGCCGCAGTGAGGAAGCCATTACCCCCAGCTGCCCAAAGAACTCTTCTTGAAGACATCCATTATGGCTCCGCTTGGTTTTCAAGTGGCACCAGATTGTCACATGTGAACATCCCTGGGCTGAGAGCTCCGACTATATAGGCACAAGGGACAGGTTTGTCAATGGATGGGGCAAGGGCTTAGAGTAACCAGAGCCAGGCACAAAACTTGTATCTCAGCAAACTGGAAAAGCTAAATGGAGACCAAGGAGAGGACCCTGTATTTATTTTCTATTGTTGCATGACAAATTGCCACAAGCCTTAACTGGTTCACAGTTCTGTAGGTGAGAAGTCTGGGTAGGCTTGGCTGGGCTCTGTGCTTGGGGTACCAAAAGGCCAAAGTCAAGATTCTGGCTTCACTGAGCTCTTATCTGGAGACTCGAGGAAAGAAGCCACTTCCATGCTCATGCACGGGGTTGGCAGAAACCAGCTCTGTGCGGCTGTAAGGCTGCTGTGCCATATTCTATAGTCTAATCACATTCAGGGGGTCTGGAGATTAGAGAAGACCATCTATGGCAGGGGCATTTCAGAAATTCTGTCTACTATAGGCCCATATGTAACATCCATTCCAGCCAACCAAGGCTCAGCCAACGAAGGTGGAGAGCAGCAACTGTGTGACTGAATGTGTGTGTGTGTGTGTGTGTATGTGTGTGTGTGTGTGTGTGTCCGCACACCTGTCTTTCTCTCCCTCTCAAGACCATTTGAAGCCCCACATGCATAACAATAATAAAAGAAGGGGGCATAAGCTTTATCTGAAGTAGAAAACCATGGTCTTGGCTGAAAAGGATTTTAAACTAAACATCCCAGTCCCCTCACTAAGGCAGCCTCTGCTTAAACACCTCCACTGACAAACAGCTCATTACATTTCTGAACAAGACATCAGCCATCAATCATTTATTCAAAAAATATTCACCAAGCACCTACTCTGGGCCAGGCCAGTGCTAAGCACACAAACAAGGTGAACAAAACATGATCTGTTGTCACTGTTAGAAAGCACTTCCTTATGATGGGCCAAGATCTGTCTGTCCACAGTCCCACCTGTTGTACCTCGTGCTAGCCCTTGGGGCACCAGAGTGAGCCAGCTCTCTCTGTCACAGCTGGCAGGTCCCCTTCTTCCCCCACCCACATATCCACCTGGCAGAGACAGTCCTGCCAAAGAGCTGGCAGGGTGTAGGATTGTGAGGATACCAGCTCCAGGCCAGGCCTGAGGGCCCAAAGGGCCAGGAGCAGCTTTGTCCTCTTGGAAATGAATGATCCTCCTGGGCCACAGAGACCTTCTTGCCCAAACAGGCCTTCAACACAAGGATGTGAACTGGTCACATGGGCTGTTATTACAGTACCTCTCAGCACCTATCTGGTACTTTTCCTATCCCAGCTCTATAGCCCTTGGCTGCCCCTGCCATTCACTGTGTTCCCATCCCTTACCCTGCCCCATTCTCCAGCCCTCCTCAGCTCCGGGGCACCCCAAAACCTTTCTATAACATTTGGTTCATATGCCAAACCCAAGTTAAGACCTCAAGGCCCTCCTCGATCTTCTAGAGAACAGCCAGCATCTTTCCAGGGACTCTCTGAAGCGCACTGCCCTGTGTGGTCTGTCCAGAGGGCCTCCGGGCAGGGCCAGTCAGCAGAGCAAACCTTTCCCCAAAGGCTCTCAATTGTGTATAGTGAGTCAGGGGGCCACACGCAGACCTACTTTACTCAATCAATTACCCAGTGCCAGGACCCAGGGGTAGACAGAGAAACTCTACCCCGGACTCCAGGGGCTGCCTGGTGATGGCACAGATGGCCAGACCACTCAACAGGCTGTCATCACACAACATGGTTGGTGTGTGAGATGCTCTGGAGATTTGCGGATCCCAAAGGAGACACCTAATCAGACTGAGAGTGAGAGCAGTGAAGCAGTAGGGACAGAGAAGTCTCCCTACCTCATTCTCAAAGGGAGAGAGGAACACTCAGAATGGGCAGGCTTGTTTGAACCACCCCGCCCCCCCCACACACCCCCCCCCCCAACACACACACACACTCAGATCACTCTGGCAGCCTCTAACCCTCCAGATGAGAGTTACCCTTTTAAAGGTTTGGGGCAATAGTCCCAAACAACATGGAGATTTATTAACAATGTGACTCTGAATGCCATTAGGTGGACAGGCATCCCCCACTGTCCCCCATTGCTTCTGCCATCACTGCACTGATTCCTGGGGAAGTGGGGACCCATGGTCTAAAAAGGGGAGCAATGACTGGGACCTGAGGTCACAGTCTATCCAGAAAGGAGAAAGCAGATATAGTTGACTCTGGTGCATGCCCAGGAGGGGCGGGCGCTGTGAGAAGGGATTCCAGGTCCTTGGGCCCCGTGGACAGCTCTTACTCTTTGCACACACCAAGTGGCCAGTGGCCTGCCCAGGTGGCTTAGTTTTGGTTTGCACACTTGAAGCCTGTCAGGCATAAAGACCGTCTCTCCCTTCACTGCCCTCTGATAACCTGCCCTCACCTGTCTCTGTCTCACTTGGCTCCCTCCTGACCAGATGTGGGTCTCCATTGCCTGTCTGCTCCCTTCTTCCCTCTCCCCCGTCCTTCCCAGCTGCCCTTCCTCCCAAAAGACCTCAGAGGTCAAAATGAAGTACAATCTTTACTATCTTTTAAAATAGGCCTAATACTCTCTATTCCTAACGTCAGAAACAAATGAATCAAACTGTTTTAAATGAAGCTCCTTAGGGCACCTGTGTAGTTCTGTCATTTGAGCACTGGACTCTTGATTTCAGCTCAGGTCTTGATCTCAGGGTCCTGAGATGGAGCCCCATGTTGGGATCCATGCTGGGTGGGCATGGAGCCCCTTAAGATTCTCTCTCTCTCCCGAGTACCTGGGCAGCTCAGTGGGTTAAGCCTCTGCCTTCGGCTCAGGTCATGATCTCAGGGTCCTAGGATTGAGCCCCGCATCAGGCTCTCTGCTCAGCGGGGAGCCTGCATCCCCCCCTCTCTCTGCCTGCCTCTCTGCCTACTTGTGATCTCTGTCAAATAAATAAATAAAATTAAAAAAAAAAAAAGATTCTCTCTCTCTCAAATAAATACATTTTTTTAAATCTTTTTTAAAAAATAAATGAAGCTCCTTTGTTAACGGCCCTGAATTTAAAAAGTTACCTACCCCTGATTTTAGAAATTTCATTAAACAGAATGATTTAGTAACACCATAGCTGTACTATGCTCAATTCCTAACAAATACTGGTTTATCTATTTGACTTGGGAAAGTAGCTATTCTAGAAAGCTATATTTTTCAGACAAAATCTAGTCCCCTTGAACTCAATTTAAAAAAAAAAAGCCAGTTATGGTGTGTGTTTTTTTAATGAAATTCATAATTCCTTATTTTAATCAGTGCATGCTAAACACAATTTAAAATTCTCTCGATGACTCATAGTCTTCGTTGTGTTACCCAGTCATGAGCTTAGAGGCATTTTGTCCCAAGACTGCTGTGCTTCGAATTCTTGTGTCGCTTTTCATGACTTCCTCCTTCACTGTTGACTGTCAGTTAATAACGATGACAAAACCAGACTGAGAACGCTGATGATGTTCCAAGCACTGTCCTAAGTAGTCATGCGTATTAGCTCACTTAATTCTTGCAAAGTAGGTGCTTTATCATCCTCATTGTGCAGATCAGGAAACTGGGGACCGGCAGTTAAGAGCCTCGCCCGAGGCCACTCGGTAATCAGAGAAGGGCCGTCACCTGAACTCCCAGGCCTGACTGCCACGCCTGAGCTCACAATCGCCACGCGCCCCTCCTGCACCCCTGCCCATGGAGATCCCTCTCCGCACTTCTAATCTCCCCCCTTAAATCTGTCACAGGATAAGAAACAAGACAAACAGGGTTATTAGAACTCTCTGTAAAGAACAAATAGGAGATGGGGTGGGAGTATTGGGGCAATCGTGGCTGAAAACGAGAGGGTTTCTTTGGGGGCTGATAAAAATGATCCACGGTTGATTGTGAGGATGGTTGCCTAAGTCTGCAAATATAATAAAATGCGTGAATTGTACACGTTAAATGGGTAGATTGTATGGTATGGGAATCATATCTCAATAAAGCTGCGTAAAAGGAAGAAACAGGAGAGCTAGGGAGCACTAATGTACATTCTGGCTGCATATTCTCCGTGTGGCCATCAATGCTGCCCTAAGTTGCAACTTTGTATTTCCGCAGAGTAGGTGAGCTCTGACTAGGGAGATGACAGGATTCCGTGTGGACAAAGGGATAGCTTCTGGGTACCTCTCGCTTCTCCTGTCTTCTTTTCTCGGCCCCCCACTTTGATTCCATAGATTGTCCACCCCACCATCTCACCTTGACCCGCCCCCAAGACCCAACAGGGACCTGGGACTCCCAACAGTCCCAATGTCATCTTCCTAAGGAGGCAGGGCCCAGTGGCATGCTGTCCCTGTTGCTCTCCTCATCTGGCCTAGCCGGCAAAAGGAGAGCTTCTCTGAGCAGCCCAGAGCACTGGCTCCTGGAGTCGGCCCCCTCCTAGAAGGGAGATGCCTGAAGCCAGCTCAGCAATTAGAGCTGCTGCCATCCTGGACAGCCAGCCTCCAGGCCGCAGCTACTCATCTTTTCTACTCACCGTCCAGTTTTTCTTCTTTTATAAGAAGCTGGTTTACGTCCTGGTTTTAGTTTGTGCCCTTATATGAGACCTACAATAGTCCTTTTCTTTTCTTTTCTTTTCTTCTCTTTTCTTTTATTTTTTAAATAAGAGAGAAAAAGACAAAGGTTGTAAAGAAAGGCCTTCTCAAGTGCCAGAAATATTCAGGCTTGTCGGAGGAGCCAGGATGAGGAAGGGCTTCTTCCAAACTGGATGCCCTTTCTCATGCCACAGTGTGAAACATGGAGCCGCAGATTCTGGGTATCTGGAGATGTGCTGCTGGCTCCAGGCCTGTGGGCTCCTTGCAGGATGGCTCCATATGACCATTTATATCCCAGAATGTCAGGGAGGCACCAGAAAGAAAGAGGAAGCTGGGGAGAGAGTTCCTCCAGGGACTGCTCACATCTGAATATTTGCATAACGGTGCCTGTACTGAGCCGCCGAGCTGAAAGATGAATTAGGGACATACAACTCTGGACACCACTGGGATCTCCCACCGGTAAGTCCAGGGACCAGTCCAACCTTTGGGAGAAAAGCCAGTGGGCAGTGAGGAGCTTTGGTCCAGCTTCCCCTCCTTTCATTCAAAAGCCAGCAATTACACCCTGGCGAGGGGTACCCGGTGTCATTCCAGCATCTATAGGTGGAAACAAAGACCTCACCCCTGGCCAGGGATAGAAGAGCCTCGTGATCAAAGTTGGGGTTCTTTGATTCAAAGATTCCAAAGACATGTGTTCTAGTCCCTGCTCTGTCACTTCCTTGCTACGCATCCTCGTGCAGGTTAATTTCACCTCTCTGAGCCCTAGTTTCCTAATCTATAAAATGGAACTCAGTAAGAATATCCAGCTAATCAGCTTGATGTGGGGGTTAAAAAAGGCAAGCCTACTGAGCAGCCCAGCACCGAGCATCTGCTGCCATTGTCTCCTTGTAAGGAGTCCGGAAAGCCAGAACAGCGACATGGGGCTTGCTGTGACCCAGGCACTGTCCTAAGCCCCTTCCATGTCAATCCCCTCATTCCTCACAACACCCCACAAAAGTAGCTACTGTTACCATTCCCACTTTATAGGAAAGGAAGGGTCTAGAGCACAGAGAGTTTTCCTAATTTCCCAAGGTCACAGAAAATTCTAGTGAGTGGCAAAACACAGCCGTCCGGAGAGCTGTAGCTGTTCTGATGCAGTATCTGCAGTAGCAGTGAAGGAACAGAACATCTGTTCTCTGCCACCCTCCACTGCTTGCCACCATGGCTAAGTCCCGGGCTGGACCCTGGGGATAAAGGGGGAGCCAGAGGCCAATCTCAAGGAGCTTCCAGAGAGATGCAAACTGAGACCACTGATCCTAGTAACGAGGGACAGAACACTATTTCTGGAGAGGAGCCTACAGAAGAATTTCTGGAAACCTCGGAGGACCATGGGGACCAGGAGTAAGAAGGTTTCCATTTTGCTGTTAAGCTGGGCATCAGTCAGAGAACAACCTCGTTTTGCAGATGTCACTCTGTAATGGAAAGCGGCCTCAGAAATCCACTATTCCTAATAACAAAAAATGCCAGGACTTCTTCTCTTCTCATTATTAAGGGTCTAAAATGCACGATTCATAAAACACAGAGGGTCCTGCACACCATTCAGTTCCTAGAGCCAGCCCTCTGTTAAGCCAGTGCAGGGGGGAGGAGGTCTCCACAGTCCTACTCTTCTTGACCCTCCTGGGACCCAGCACACTGCCAGGCCGACAGCCACTCCCCCTCACCCAGCACCGGCTGGCACTCACAGCTGACAGATGGCACACTCTACCCCTTCACTTCGGGGGCTCAGAGCCCCTCAGAGGAAGGAAAGCACTTCTTTTGCACGGTGAAGCTCTGTTCTTGCCTTTATACCAGTACTCAACTTTTTACTTCTTTCCCAACACATTAAGGTAAGACTGAAATCTCAACTACCAAGAAAGCAAGGGGCTTGCCTTTAAAAACAAGGAGGTATCTTAGGAAGGACCTGATTGCTGATGAGGTCCCAGGTAGGGCTCAATATCCACTATTTCGTTAGCTCTGAGGTCTGCCGTGTGCTGGCTGGGCAGGCACCCAGCTAAAGCCCCACCAGATGCTTTCTCAGAACTCTTTTCCTCTTTAATTGCACTCTGCTGGGTGAGATAAACTGAAAGGATGAGGACTTCACACCGCCCTTGAACTAAGATCCAAACTTCTCCGGGAGCCCAAGGCCAGTCTGACCTGAGTCCTGACACTCCCTCCAGCCTGAGATTCCTCCCTCTTTCTCTCTGTCTCTCTGTCTCTCTCTCTGTCCTTAAAACTCCTTGTTCATCCACTTCATACCACCCACACTAGACCTGTTTGTCCTCAGATCCACACCTCATCTTCCCCTGTTTCCAGCTTTGTGTCAGCTGGCTTCTGGCTAGGTCTGGCTGATGGTAACAACTGGGAGAAACTGGAAGATGCCAGAAGGACTAAAGCCAGGTATCTCCTGCTTCCATCTCTGCCTTGGAAGCATCTCATGTCTTCGAGACATCTGCACAGCTGTAGCCTCTCCTCCTTAGCTCATTTTCCATTGAAAAGGCCACCACAGTTCCAACTTCTCCACCCTGGGCCCTGGGCACCAGCAACACCACCTCTTCCCATTATCCCTCCAGCCTAGACTGGTAGCTGCTTCCCACGGTCTCTGGTCTCTGGCCCGCCTCTCTGCCCTCTGTCCTCTGCTTGTCTTCTTGGTTCTCTACCACCTCCGTACCCATCCCCTGCATTAAAATCCTATTTCCAGTACTTCCGTGGCTTCTGTTTTTTTCTGGTTAGACCCTCACTGATACAGCCCTTATCAGAACTTGCCATATTTTATCTAATTTGTCCCCTTACTTATGTTCTAGACCAACTAACTGTAAGCTCTACAGGGCAGGGACTGTTATCTATTTTGTTCTTCAGTGATCCCCCAGGGCCCAGTACAGCACTGGCAAATAGCGAATGGACTCATTTAATAACGCCAAGCACTTGTCAAGTGATGAAAAGAAGTAAAATCGGTGTTTCCCAGGAAATCCTCAAATCTTTCCAATAAGAACGTGGAAATATCATTTGCAAATGATGTGTGTTTAGGCACATGATTTGTTATTCAAACAGCGGCAGAGAAAATGGCGGTTTTGATCTTTCCAACTCAACCCAGGCACTGAAACTTTCTTCAAGAAATGAGTGGTAAATTGAGTGGTCTTGGTTAAGAAACAAACTCAGCTCCCAGAGACAAGCCAGCTCATCTCAGGACACACACCCACAGCCTGCCGGGGCCTGCACAACTGTGCGCACGGGTGCTGGGCCATAGGGACAGACCTTTTCGCCGTCTCCACAGACTTCTGCTCCGCGAGCTCCTTCTGCAGCTCCCTCTCCTTGGCCTCCTTCTGCCCGATAGGGCAGTCCTCAGGGACGGTGAAAAGGGACAGGGCATCTTTGCTGTCCTCTTCCCGGAGCACTTTAGCAAACACCTTCTCCGCCAGGAGCCGGACCTGCTCATCCACCTCAGAGATGTTCAGCTTGGGAAACTGGCGCGGCATCTCGGCTAGCAGAAAAAGAAACAAGCGTTAACCTTCCTGAATTCCTGGGTGGCCTGAGTCAGCGGGGTGGGGGAGGAGAAGGTACTAAAATAAGGGCCTGGCCCATGGGGTCAGTTGTCTTGCTCAGGAATTCCCCAGAACAAACTCAACAGGCCAATTTTAACAACTAGCTCCATAGGGCACCTCGGTGGCACATCCCGTTAAACTTCTGAGCCTCTGTTTTGGCTCAGGTCCTGATCTCAGGGTCATGCGACTGAGCTCCACATTGGGCTCTACGCTTAGCAAGGAGTCTGCTTAAGATTCTCTCTCCCTGTCCCTCTGTCCCTCCACCCACTCTCTGTCTCCATCAAATAAATACATAAATCTTAAAAAAAATAATAAACTAGCTTCATAAGTCATTGGATGTGAAGAGGGTAGCACCACTCACATTTCATGAGAAAGCAAATTCAGAAGTCCAAGAATGAATTGTCTATGTGTGCTTCTTTTTTCCAGAACTCAAGGAACCCACAGCACCTGGGCAGTCCCACCTTTCCAGGCTTTGTTGCCATGACGGGGAAGGGAGAGGAGAGTTTAGGCTCCCCTCCTGCAGACTATCCAGAGGCCGTCTGGGAACAGCAATGACCAAACCTCACTCCCTCTTGCACAGAGGGGAGGACTAAAGCCCAAAGGTCTAATGACTAGCCTAAGGTCCTACTAGATGACCACAGTGCTCAGGGGAATCCATAGCTTCATTCTTCCTCACATGCAACAAGGCCTTTTTTTGAAAAGAAGGAGTCTACTGCCATGGTTCTACCATCTCCCAGACTTTGTGGAACTTTGAACAGGACACAGCAAACAAAAGAAAGGTCTAGAGTCAGGGATACTCTTTACCTTTCACAGCCCAGCTGAAAACTCACTTCCTCAAAGAAGCTTGCCTTATCTGCCTCTCATCCTACTACTTCCTTACTATCAGTAGGTGGCCTAAATTACCTGGGTGGTTCCTTTCTTTCGACGTGTACATAGGACGTATTAAGTACACTCTGACAAACCCTTTCTACTTATTCATTCGGTTAATCCTATTATTCACATTTTACAGATGAGAGAGTAAAGGCACAGAGAGCTAATGTGCCCGGGTCACACTTTTATTTTTTTTTAATATTTTGTTTATTTGTTTGACAGAGTTCACAAGTAGGCAGAGAGGCAGGCAGCGAGAGAGGAGGAAGCAGGCTCCCTGCAGAGCAGAGAGCCCGATGCGGGGCTCGATCCCAGGACCCTGGGATCATGACCTGAGCCGAAGGCAGAGGCTTTAACCCACTGAGCCACCCAGGCACCCCGGGTCACACTTTTATTAAGCAGGCAGACTTGTGCTGTTCTCACCCTTTGCCACACCCTGCCCCCTTTCCTCTCTGAGCCTCTGCTCAGGGATTTGAACCCAGGCACCTGGTTCCCACGTCTGTCTTCTTAACCACTGCACCCTGGAGCTTCTCCTTGTCCACCTGGGCATCAGGGAGGTCTCCTCACTGTCCCCAGGATCACATTTACAGAATGGGTGAATACTGCATCCCGTCAACGAGCCCCCTTGATAGGAACAGCTCTGGACAAGCAGTGTCCTGTCTACCTATTACTACAGTTTCTTTGAGGACGGTTTAAAGAGAGAGGTGGTTTAGTTAGCTGAGAGAGGAAGCTGAGGGTAAGGCAGGACCCAGATGCTGTGTGGCCAGGAGGGGAAGCAATTACAGGGGAGGAGGGGCTCACTGAGCAACCTTAGGACAGTCACTCTCTGGACCTCATAGTTTTCTCCTATGTGAGATAAAAGGAGGAGCCTAAGCAGTCTCCAAGGCCCCCTCAGTTCTAAGTGCTGTAATTTCTAGATACCAGAGGGGTTTCCAAAGTTCAGGGAGGCTTGCTGCTCTGGTCTTCTTTGTGGCCCCTGGGCCTCATTCATGACGCAGACAGGAAGAAGAAAGCAGGCTAGCAACACCTGTCAAAGTACATCTGTGGTCCCCTTGATTGTGAAGCCAATTTCCTCCTTCCCTCCACCCCCCAGGGCCATGCCTTTCCTGGGCCTCTCTCCCCTCCAGCGGGTTCAGTGGGAGGGCACTGCCGAGGAGGAAGGAAGTTGGCACACAACTGTGCCGGTCTGTGGGGGCAGAAAGCAAAACAGCAAAGACCTGACCTGTACGGAGGAAGGGGACCAGAGCTAACTGTGAAGATGCCACATCCTGATAGCAGACAGAAGGGGAAGCTGGAAACCATCGGAACGAGGCTTGGAGAGGAAGAAGACGGGAGAGAAATGGAGAGGAAAACAAAGAACTAGAGCCAGCAGGAGCTGGTAGGTGAGAACAAAGCTGGACCCCTGTCCCCCCAACCCTAAGGCTGCGGGTCAACTACAGAATTCCAAAACCTCACGGGGCATCTCCGAAGTAGACATCAAACAGGCCCCAGGCAAGGGGCAGCGAGGGCCATCAAGCATCTACGCCATTTGGTAGAGTAAACCCACTTCCAGAAATGGCTTCTAAGAAAAGAATCTGCAGGGAGGAAAAGTGCAAAGACGTTTACCTGCACTATTTGTATGTAGCTTTAAAATGTCCACATGAGAGCGTGCTCACTTGAAAAAAAAAAAAAAAGTTAAGCAACCAAAATTATAATTATGAGGAAAGTGCAGCCACATAAAAAATGCTGTGAAACGACAGTACATGAAAAAATTAATACATAAAACTGTACCCATGCTTTGTGTACAGTGATATGAAAATGCATCCCCTTAAGGATAAAGGGCTGCAGGAGAGACACTCAAATGACCAGATGGCAGGATTGCCTGTGTGTGAGGCAATATCTGATTTTTATCACTAATGTTGTTATAATGCCATTACTTAAAAGATTTACTTATTTATTTTAGAGAGAGAGTGTGCACGAGAGGGGGCGGGGAGGGGTGGAGAGAGGCAGAACCCCTGCTGAGCAGGGAGCCTGATGAGGGGGCTCCATCTCAGGACCCTGAGATCTTGACCCAAGCCAAAATCAAGAGTCAGAGGCTTAACCGACTGAGCCACCCAGGTGCCCCTAACGCTGTTATAATGTCATTTTAACAAACACAAAGAAGATAGAGAGAAAATAGCCTAAAGAGTTTCTTCAAGAGAAAGGAAAATAGGAAAAAAATTGTGAACTTCTACATCCCAGGTTTTGGTAATTAGGGTCTTCTCCCACTTAACCCACATCAGAGACCAGCCAGCTAAGGGAATTATACCATTGAGACCCATCACTGCCCTGGACAGAACATGCCCACCACCACCTTCCCACCCCCTAGCCCTTACCCCTACAAACACACCCAGGCACGAACCAGCCACAGTGCACCAGGCCTCCTCAGAAACGGACATGGGGTTAGGGTGGCGGGGTGGGGGTCCTTCGTGTCTGAGGACTCTACTGCCAGATCCTGCCATGTCTTTCCATGAAGCATTTTTACCTTGCTGAAGCAACTAAACATACTTTCCTGGAGGCATCTTTCTACAAAAGATCTTCCTTTTTCTTTAAATAGTTTAAATCAGCCTTTTCCAAAGTGGGTTCCATGAAAAGTTGATACTTGTTGCTGGTGAAACAGGTCTTGTGGTCAATTATCAGGGAGATGTTCCATCCCATAGTTCCTCACCCTGGATTCCCAAGACACATCAAAGGCCTGAGGACACTTCCCCATCTAGATCCCTTTTGTCGCGGAACCCATAACCATCTCCTGTAGAATTACTACCAGTGTCTTAAATAATTGGGGGAGACTTCATTCCGTACCACAGTATGGACCGAGGAACCCAGCTAGGGTGCCGGGCTAAGTCAGTGGGCCTCAGAAGCCAGTCATAACCCTGTCGTCTGGACATCCTGGGCAGACAGCTCCCACCTGCCGACCCCTCCCTCCACGGCTCATCTCTCTTGGCAGACCCAGAGACACCTGGCAGGGCAGGCATGCCCAGGAAAGCCAGCTCTGTTGATGCTAAGCAGAGGCTCAGCTCCAGCTGCTTCTTCAAGCCTGATTTTCAACCGTTTGTCAACCGTTTGTCAGCTGAAGCCACCGGCTTGGGAGGCTTAACTGTAAAGTCAATCAGCTAGGGTATAGCTTATCTCATTGTTACAAATGACACCCTCTGATGGGCTTGGAGAAGTGGCCCAAAGTTAGAAAGCTATAGAATGCCACCAGTGCCTTTTCATGGCACTACACCCCCTCCAGAAAGGAAGCACAGGACTCCCTAAATCCCCTCCTGACAAAAGAAGCCGTCTCTTGATCTCGCCACACGCCCACTGTCAGCACCCACGACACAGACCTGAGCCTGCTGCTGGAGTCTCCATGCTGGCCCCAAGGATGCCACACGGGCGACACGCTCGGGCCATGGGCCGTGTGCACCCGGGAGGCTGAGCTGAGTCAGTATGACAGCAGCTAGCCTGTCTTGCCTGCCGCGGCTGGGGTGGGAGGTCTCTGCTTTGCATATCTGTGCGCAGCCTTGTGCAAGAGCAGGAAACGTCGGGGCTGGAAATTCTTCCATGAATATGAAATGTAAATGGAAAATTTCCAAAGGTCCTAAAGGGCCCAGGTGATACCAACTCTCCGCAGCGGCTGCGTGCTGCATGCGGCGTCCTGGCCCGGTTCACGGCCCTCTCCGGAGCCAGAAGCTAAAGCCGCTGCCGCCGGACCCAGCTGAGCATTTGGCCTTCCTGACCGTGCATAGAAGATAAGCCACAGCTTCCCTCTGCGGACCAGACCCCTGACAGCCCGGCAGGAACCGGCCGTACCGTCCCCTCAGCTGCTTCCATTCGAATCCCGCCACAGGCCTGGCCGGCAACCAGGTTCATTTTACCCAGGGGATGGCCTAGGCCACAATCTGCCCCGCCTTCCCTCAGAAGGCCCCCCAGGCCACCTCCCAGACCCCAGGACCAACGGGGAGGCGCCGAGCCCAGTTGCCAACAGAGTTCTCCTTCCCCTGCTCCTCTAAAAGAGCCGAGGACTCTGACCTGCTCCCTGGTTCCCAGGAAAGGACAGGGACTCCGGGAGAGGAGACTCCTCCGTACGGGAACAGGCTTAGGATGAAAGGCTGGCATGCCTTGTCCCTCTGCTTCCTTTCCTCCCTGAAAGGACCTGCCGTCCCAGGTGACTGGGCAGCCTGACAGGCTCTACCAGAGCATTAGTGCAGCAGCACACGTGTGCATTCACACACACACACACACACACACGCATGCACACACACGCACCAGAATGGAAGGCCATCCCTCCTGACCCACCTGACATCCCCCGCCCCGTCCTCCTCCTCTTACTGCCACTCTTGACTCCCACGTGGACCTCCAGCTCTGAGAAGCCTCCTGGGCACTGGCTGCCCTCGACCCCCTGGCCACCGCGGCTGCTGCTCTCCCTGGGGACGGCGGCGTGGCCTCAACAAGCCACAGAAGCAGTCCTCTGAAAGCAAGGCTTAGAACGGTACCGTGCCTTAGACAAATGGTGTGGTCTGAGAAGTAACCGTGAGCAAAACGGCTATTTCTGTGATGCTGTTGAAATCCTGGGGCCAAGAGCCCAGAAAGGATGGGTCAGTTGTTTACCAGGAGGCTAGTGCTAGCCCTGACTTGGACCTGAGTCACCTCCTCGTGTCCAATCGTGAGATTGTGTCTTCCTGAGCCCACATAATGATTCCTGTGTGTGCAGAGTGGGATTACAGGGTTGACACATGATCCTCGGGCTGCCGCTGGGCTTTAGCTACCCAGAGATTACAACCCACCTGTCCTCACAGCTGTTTCACAAACAGTGTGACCAGCAAGCTACAAGCAACCTAGAGGGAGGGTAGTATTTATTCATTAGATAATTAAACGAACTTAAAGCATATGGGAAAAACGTCCAGGTCCTTAGTACGGTTCTGCCAGAAGGGAAGAAGGGCAAGTGAGTCCTTCTGCTGAAATGTTTTGGGGAGGGGAAAGTACACTAGGGGTCTGCAGTGAGAGCATCCTAGCCCATGCATCTGAGAGTCTGCCCGGATCCAGTTCAGGGAATTCTATTCTGCACCTGTAACTAGACCGTGGACAGCCTCAGTCTAAACAAGCACTTTCCAAAGTGTGGTGTGTAGAACGTGTAAGGTTAGAAGGCTTGGAAAATACTGCATACCATAATCCCTTATGGGGATTCATGCACAATTTCTACTAGCAGATTCTAAACATCAGAGAGTCCTTTAGTAAACAAAGCTGTTTGACTTTGTTGAGCCCAACATACTTACTTGACCCTCACTACTGCCACCATAGGAAAAAAGACCTATTAATATCTGTGGCACGGGCTTTGGAAAATGCCTTCCACCTGAGCCTTCATTTTCCAGCATAGAGAAAGCTGCCTTCCTGACACTCAGGTATGGATGTGACATCCACACCATCAGGTCCGAACAGAGATGGGCAGCCGCTCAGTCAAGATAATAGAGGTTGGGACAATGGCCAAGGGTCCTGCTAGAGCCAAAGAGATAGAAGAGCTTCCAGAACTGTGGCAGTGTAGGAGCCAACTGTGACTCTGCCTTGGGAGGGCAAACTTCGCTCATGACCTCACAAGTCCATTTTGAGCCCAACATGTCACTGCTCCTCGTGACCTAGAAGTCTCCTTGGACTAAGGAGCACGGGTCCCAAGCTCAAAGCCTTATTTCCTTTTTGAACAAAAATTAAGACAGGCTGTGATAACCAGGCCCAGTGCCTGTATCTCCTGCCCAGGAGACCAGACTGCATTCACTTTTACCGCTTACGTACCCCTTACAAACACCAGGATAGGAAAGGCTGGAATCGAATTATGTCTCACCGAGGAAGCTAGTACTCTCCCTTCCTCTGAAAGGATGCTTTGGGCTTGCCTCTAAGGGTTCATTTTTCCTTCTCATCTTTCTGAGGTGTGCATGATTCTCAAGGGAGTGGGACAAAGGGGCTTAACTGCTAAATACCAGCTTTATGGCAGACTTTGACCACCTCATTCACTATTGTATTTCCCTGCTGCCTGGAATACAGTAGGTATCAATAAATAATCATTGAATGAATGAGTGAGTGAACGAGTTAAGTGATTACTCTATCTATGGCAATCTCAAGAGTCAGTCAGTATACGGTTAAGTATATAGGCTCAAGCCATACTACCTAGGTTTAAATCCTGTTTTATGACTTAGTTGCATGACCTTGAGCAAGTTACTCAGTTTTTCTGGCTCGGTTTTATTCCCTATAAAATGGGGATAATAACAGTACCAACCTTATAGGTTGCCATGGCAATTAAGTTAGTTAGCATGTGTAAATATGCTAGAATAGGCTTAGAATAGTACCTGGCACACAGTATATGTTTTATAAGTATCATTTATCAACATCATCGTCATCATGGTTTCAGGTACAAGAAACCAAAAATGAAGTTTCATCTAGGCACTGAATCCTTTTATCCAATATTACTTATGAAGCACTATTATGTGCCAGGCACTCTCTCAAGCTCCTATTTGGGAGCAAAGAGAAGGAAACCATGTTTAAATGTGAAACCAGATCAGGAGAAACAGCCTTCTCCTCCATGATTGATACTTCTTGCTGACTTTGCATGGCTAGCGTTCCAGCCATGAGCCCATCTTTCTATGCCCCAGGCCCCTTATATATCAAAGCCCAAAGACAAGGTCTCCTCTCCTCCATATGCAGCCAGCACACAGAAGATCTAAGGGATTAATATATTTGGGAGAAGAACCAGAAAGGCCAATGAGCTTTAGGGGAGAAAAGATATCTTCCTGCTTCATCCCAAGGTTATATTTTATCTGCCCGTGATATTTTCACGATCTGGGTTTGACTTTGAGGCCGTTTGAAGGCTATTTGTTTACCTAGTGTCAGGACAAGAAAAAGAGGCCTCATCTCTCAAAGAACTTTTTGACCTAGCTGAAAGCTACTCATCCATCATCTTGGATCTCAGAAGGACGAAGGGTGTGCTGAGGCTGGGGCCAAGAGATCCAAGAGGCTCCCGTGAACCCATTCATGCAAACTCCATGATTCTTAGACAGGGCAGCCCAGTTCCATCATCTTCACAGCAAGCCAGCCCCTCAGAGTTTCACCCAGAGTAGTAGCCAGCCCAGGCTTATGACTCCAAACCTGCTGCCAACACTTGGAGAGGTGAGAGCTAATAGGAGCTCTGTCTTTCTGACTCAGTAGCTCAACTACCACTCAGCCAAGATGCTTCACAGCCAGGGGAGGAATTTCTCCCATAAGGGCTTCAGCCACCATCAGCTTTTCCCTGAAGCTGGCCAAATGTTGGTCACCATCTCATAGGCTCAGGACCATGCTAAAATTCCTTCCTTCCAGCTTTCACCTGGCTCCTTTGCTAATTTGTCACCCCCAAGCTTCCAGATACATGCAAGGACCTAACAGTTTGGGGAAGTGACACGGTAGTTAGCAAGCCTCTCCTACTCCAGGGTCTCTCAAAACTTCCCCCAGAGGCCTCTGCCAGGCGAGAGAAGCCATTAGGAACTCTGCTGGCAAAGCAGCTACCAGGAAGTTCAAGGGCAGAAAGCAGACTTTCATAGGCCAGTACACCTCCCAAGCTGGGAGGCAGCCAAAGAGGTAAGGATGAAGGCCTCAAATGAACCCACACCCTGTCATTCTGTCCATCCCCCTGCCTTTAGGTGGAAAGCCCACCCCAGCAGTGGGCATCTGGCTGGTCGTCAAACACCTAGAAACTTGTACCGGACCTTAAGGGGCAGCATGTCCCGGTTCCCTTAATATCTATAAACCTCTCGAGTCCAACTTAGGCTGCCAGGGAACTGAGATGAGGCTGGCTCACCTGAGGTATCTGGATCCCGGGCCACCGCAGAGACAGTGGCAGGAGCACAGGGAAGGGCCTGGGCAGGGCTGAGTCCGGGGTTGGCACCGCTGCCATGGTGGCCTGGGAAACCCAGAGCCAGGGTTCCGACCTCCGGGGGCTCGGGCTCGGGCTCGGGCTCCGGTCCTGGCAGCAGGGACCGCGGGGAGCCGGCCCAAGGTCAGGAGCGCAGCATCGCGCGCACTCATAGGGCACCGGGGCCGCGGCCAGGGCCCAGCCGTGGGCCCGAAGGGGGCGGCCCGCGGGGCTGGAGGGCAGTTGGCCACGCCGGGCAGGGCGCACCGCAAGCGCCGCGAAGGGGCTGCCCCGCACGGCAGCCAGCCGGGGCCCGGCCGGGGCCAGGCCGCGCCCCCGGGCCCGCTGAGCAGGCGTTGGCTATGCAGCCCGCGGCGGGGGCGGGGACCCAGTGTTCTGTGGGTGCAGCGCCGCGGCGCCGGAGCGCCCGCACCCCCGCACCTCCGAACCCCCCGGCCGGCCCGCCGGGAAGAGGAGAGCCGCCTCCTCGCGGAAGAAGCCCGCCAGCCACGCGCCGCCCGGGTCGGTGCCCTACCTGGGCGCGGAGCGGAGAGGCGACGAGCGGGCAGCAGAAGGGCGCGGGCCGGGCCGCCGCAGCCGCGCAGGTCCGCCTGCCCGCCACCTACCAACCAGGCCTGCCCGCCGCTACCTGAGGCGCCCGGGCGGCGCTGCCAACAGGAAACTTGAGAGCGCCGGGGGCGCGGCGGCCGCCCTGTCCCCCGGCCGGCCGGAAGCGCGCCCGCAGCAGCCCGGGGTCAGCCTCCAGCCCGGTTCCTCGAACTCGCCTCCGCGGCCACCCGCCGGGCCCAGAGAGTGCTGGCCGCCGCGGTTGGACCTGCCCGAGCCTCCTCCCTCGCCATGACGTTTCCCAAGGTGAGAGTCTGGGGTCACGGCCCCCAAACAGGTGACTTACTCCCTGTAGCTGAACGAACCCGCAAGCATCAGCCGGGTGTCAGCCTAGTCCCTTGGATCACCTTCCTGCCCCTCCCAGCACGCGCGCGCGCGCACACACACACACACCCACACGCATACACACACGCGCTCACACTCCCATACTCACTCCTTCCCCCTGCTCTCCAGCTTGTACACCTGCCCCTCTGAGTCCCGACTGACCTCCTAGTTGCTAAATCCAGCGAGTGCCTTGTAGCCCCTCTGCTCTCTCCAGGGTTTGAGTCTGCTGACCACGCCTTCCTTTCTGGATCGCTTGGAGTACAAAAGTTTCCAGAGTGGGCGCCCGCCGCTTTCTCTCCAAATTTCCTACATACCTTGATGACTACACCTTCTCAGCCTTGGAGGCCCGGCTTTTCATTGTGGTGTTCCGCCAGGTCCCTGCGCAGCCTGTCTCCTCAGTCACTCTGCAGTCCTCCCCAGTCTCATGGTTTCAGCAACCTCCTTCTGCCTAATGACTTTTGAGCCTCACCTCTGACAAAGAACGTCCTAGAACTGCAGGTGGCATATCCAGCTTCCTGGGGGCCATCTCCACTGGAGATTTGTAGTCCCAAACTCAAACTCCTAATTTCCTCCCAGGAACGTGCCATAACCTGCTCCTGCTCCTGTGTTTCCAGTCTTAGTGAATGAAAGCACCGCCCTCCTCTCCAGGTCCTATTGGGGAGCCATTCTTGACTCCCTCCTTATCATCTCTCCCATCAAACTTGTACCAAGGGAGGAGATGGAAGCAGTCATTACTGAGCACCCACTCTTCCCTGTGCCAACTGCTGTCACAAAGTGGCCTCCCTTAAGCCCCCAGTTTTATTCCTTCTCCCTCACAGTCTGGTATTTACAGTTTACTTATTTATAAATGATATGCACATGCAATTGTATTAATATATATTATGCAGCATACCTAAAACAGTTGTCAAAGAATGTGGTTAAGATAATACTTCATGTTTAATGAATGGTACAATAGACCTTTTTCCTTTCACTTTAAAGTTATTTGCAAAAATCTGTTGAGGGAGAGCAGCATGATCGAAAATGGTCTTAATAAATCTTAGTTTAATATCTCGTGAAATTACAAAGTATGCTCTTAAGTTCAGTTAATGTCAATACTTAGTCCTAATGCTGTTGTTGCCCCCCCCCCAAAAAAAAGATAGCTCAAAAGATAAGTAGACACAAATGGGAGAATTCTTTACACTGAGTATATCATAATTCTCATTTAAATTCCATCTACCAATTTTGCAAATGTGAGATTCCACCAGAAAGCTCTTCTTTGTCGGTGAAGCCCACGTTCTCATGATGTTTTTTCATCAGTTACTTTTGTGACTATCCTTAATGACGGAATCATCAAACTCTTCATTGGGAAGATAGTAAAATGGATTTAAAAGTGTATTTCTTAATTATGAAAACTATCGCTGACACAGTCTATTTTTTAAGACTATTTATTTATTTATTTATTTGAGGGGCTGGGAAGAGGGGAGAGGTAGAAAGAAACCCAGGCAGGTTTCACAACCCTGAAATCACAACCCCCAGCCGAAACCAAGAGTTGGACACTTAGCCCACTGTGCTAAGTGACATGACTCCATATATATTCTGTTTTACTTTTTTTCTTTTCAAATTTTTACTTAAATTCCAGTTAGTTAACACAGAGTACAATATTGGTTTCAGGAGTACACTTCAGTGATTCATCACTAACATACAACACCCAGTAGTCTATATAGTGCCAATGACACACCTATTTTGGCACTAAAATCACATGATAATGGAAACAGTTCCACACATCCGTTTTCAAAAGTCTTTCCCTATAACATGATTCCTTTAAAACACAATTATATTCATGGCAAAAATATCACCTTTATCTGAAACAATACACTCTGTGTGTGTATGTGTGTGTGTGTATGCATGTATCTGTGACAGTCACAAGCCAGCACACGTCAGAGGTCAGCACATTTGCAATCCTTGGTCCTTCTGTTAAGCTCATCTTAAATTCCACAGTGTTTAAGTTCTTCGCTTTGAGATAATCAGTAAACCTTTGAGTAATATGAAGGAGTTCATAGTCTCATTCCATATTTCATTATGAAGTATTAGAAAGATGCTACTGTACTTAAGATTTTGTTCAAACTAGTGATGTGATTGACATCATATAGTATTTTGTGCCCTTCCAACTTCAATTACAATCAAGAATTTATGAATGAGTAATGCAGTGGATGAGTTTCGTGTGTGGGCCCTCGCTGCTCCCAACTCCCGGTTTTGTGTTGCAGTCAGGGCAGCCGCTCCCTCAGTGGTTCATTTTACACATAAAAACCATAGCATGTTGGGGCACCTGGGTGGCTCAGTCAGTTTAGCGTCCGACTCTTGATTTTGGCTTAGTCATGATCTCAGGGTCCTGGGATTGAGCCCTGCTTCTAGCTCTGGGCTCAGTGGGGAGTCTGCTTGAAGAGTCTCTCCCTCTGGCCCTCCCCCTGCTGGTGCGCTCTCTCTCTCTCTCTCTCAAATGTAGAAATTATCTTTAAAAGAAAAAAAAAAACAACCCACAGCATGTCGTAAGCCATTCAGGTTGTAAACATCTTTCCTTTAGTAGATTACAAAAAGTATTTCTTTATGAATGTTATCATTGAAAAGTTGGCAAAAGGGTAAGGGGAAACATGTCAGCAATGTGTACACACATCATGTGTTCTAAACCTTTTCTTCAAATCTTCAACAGTGTTTCTTGTGTGTCTTTCAACAGAACACATTTTTTGGTATCACTTTCTTCTCTGTGTATTAATTCCATCCCCCTTAACAATGGCAAATACAACAGAGGTTTTTCCCAATGACACTGACTGACATTTTGCCTTTTACTATTAAGTAAAGGGATTTTGTTCAACAGAGATTTTTAGACATGTTTATTGCATTTAACAGTAGCTCACAAAGTACACAACTAAGTGTTGCAGGACTTGGAATATTCCTCCTCAAAAAATTATAAAGATTATGGGGCATCTGGGTGGCTCAGTGGGTTAAAGCCTCTGCCTTTGGCTCAGGTCGTGATCCCAGGGTCCTGGGATTGAGCCCCACATCAGGCTCTCCACTCAGCAGGGAGCCTGCTTCCTCCTCTCTCTCTGTCTGCCTCTCCGCCTACTTATGATCTCTGTCAGTCAAATAAATAAATTTTAAAAAAATCTTTTTTAAATTGTAGAGATTTGTCTTCAAGCTCTGGTCGTGTAGAATTCACACGTCTTGTTGATTAAGAATGGAGCATTTATATTATTAGCCGATACCTCAGGGCCCAATATACCCTTAGGTTAGTTAATTACAGTGATGTAGATCCCTATTCCAAGTAGTCTCTTTCATAAATTTTAGCTTTTTCGGGTCTACTCCCTTCTCAGAAATATCGTAATGGATCTCATAGGAGTAGTTGGAAACTTTTAGCACTGCCCTGGTTCTGAGTTTGATTTCGCTCACACTGTTCGTGTTATTTTCAATCTGTGGATGTCTTTGCAGTACTCTTCTCAAGCCACTTGTTCCTTTTGTGAGAATTAGCTTAGTTAAATGATAATTAGATGATATAATCTTTCTACCACCTGGGATACAAATAATTCACCATATTTCAGGATTCACTTAAAAGCAACTGAACCAGTGAGAGCACCATAGTCACCCCTTCCCCTGGGGAGTAGAACCCCTCTCTTCCCTGAGGACACCTTAACTACATGACGCGGACACCGGAAGCAAGGGATGAGTTACGGCGCCCATGTCAATCCACATAGTAAGTATAGGTGAACCTTTACTTCTTTATTTTGAGTCTAAAACATAAATATAAATAGAAGCTTTAATTTTTCTTTTACATGCCAGTGGATCACCTAACACCCACTTTGAAGACCATTGATTTAATCCATCCCTGCTGTTGCCTCGGTTCCATGTGAATACCACGTAACTACTCCCTGCCCATACAGCCCCCTCTCCCATCCCTAGCAGACCCACCACCAGTCTCCCTCCACCACCACCAGTGGCAGACATCCTGAGTCCTCAACTGCTCTCTTCCCATCGGCTCCAGTCATTCAGACTTGAACGCCCTGGATTGCACTGGGATCAGAGCTGTGGATTACCTCCAACAGTGCTCTGAGTCCTAATACCACTGGGGGTGGTGGTATTCGAGCATTTTTGGCAGCCCAGAAGTGTTCGGGATCTGTGCTCCACCCTCCACCCCCACTAATGCTCTCCTCTAGGTGATTGTTATATAACGTACACCCACATCCAAGATGGCCGTAGCAGCCTCCAAATACCCAATTTCTCTGTCTCATTTTATAGTCTCCTGGGTTATAGAAGTCAAAATCTCCCCCCAGGGGACAGTGAGAAAGGGACTTTGCTTCTGAGTGCATTAACAGAGCCTCATCAAATACACCCAGTTTTCAAACCAAAGTGCTCTGGGGCCTTCTACTCACTGAGTGGGCTGAAATCATGGCATGTGGTCTAACAACGGACAGAAATAGGTATATCAGGAGTACATGGAGGCTGGAAGAAGAGTGCCCAGGGCAGTGCTCCTGGCTCTGGGCACAGAAGGGGCTTGTGGCCAGTGCCTCTCACTCCAATTTGAGGTTCATATTCTTCCTCCAGGAATTTAAGTCTCTGGACATCAATCAACCCTGAGCAAGCTGGAGATGAACAGTTGGCAGAACAGTCCCCTTACAGTTAACAGCTGGTTCCTTCTTTCTGAAATGGGTTTCTAGAAAGGAGAGAGTTAAAACTGAGTACTTCAAAAACTAGTGTGAATGGGAACTGGGCCCTGGACCCAGAACACACGCACTCAGTCTTGGAAATGGAGCTGTTGTGACAGGAAGCAGAGGGAGAGGGGAGAGCTCAGGGGTAGGACTGGTGTTGAGTCTGGGGGTGGCAGGAGACCTTGGGCTTAGAGTCACTCCTGTTGGCACTGTAGTAAGGAGGGTCAGTTAGTGGGTGTTTCAGGCTTGAGCCCCCAGCATATGGCCACAGAATGCTCTCTCTCTCTCTCTCAGTAGTCGGGGGGCTGACACTCCCCAGGACACGCCTATGTGCTCATAGACACATGATCTCTGGCAATTAGCAGTTCCTTTCCCCATCTAAGAGTGGCCTGTTGTCTCTGCCTTCTCTCCAGGACTCTGTACAAGATAATCCTAAACTATCGCTCCAGCTCACCTCTAGATCATTCCCATGTCTGTGTGTCTTTTATACTCTCCAAAATTCCCCCATCAGCCATACCACCATTCTGGTGAGACTCTGCCCCCTGCACATGAATACACACACACACACACACACTCATTCCCAAGATCCCTCCTGCCCTCAGCTTCTAGCATTCTGCTAACTCAGGCTGTCCTCTTCCCAATCCCTGGCTCAGAACTGCCCACCCAACCATTCAGTGAGTGACAAGGTCAAAGGCTGAGCCAGGAGCAAGAGTGTGCAGCTATCCTTTCCCTCAGTGTCTGCTTACCAGCTGAGCATCAAACTCCAGACAGTACTCAACACCCAGTCCACCCTCAGCTCCATGGGTGCTACCAGGAACATCTGGAGGAATGGGAGTAGCTGAAATTTTATCAGAGGGAAGCATAGGGATTTTTCCAGTTCCTGAATTCCTGTCATTTGAATGAGCCTAACTATGATCTCACTAGGGATAATAACACCTTGGGTGAGAGAGGAGGACTCTGTATGAGAATTTGATTGGAGGGGCACCTGGGTGGCTCAGTTGGTTGAACTACTGGCTCTTGATTTCAGCTCAGGTCATGATCTCAGGGTCCTGAGATCAAGCCCCAAGTGGGACAAGAAGTCTGCTGAGATTCTCTCCCTCTGCCCCTCCTCCTGTTCGTCTGAGGGTGCGCTCTCTCTCTCTCTCCCTCTCTCAAATAAATAAATAAATCTTCCAAAGAAAAGAATTTGATTTGGGAAATCAAAAACTTAAAAATTGTGATGGTTGGGATGCCTGGGTGGCTCAGTCATAAAGCTTCTGCCTTCAGCTCAGGTCATTATCCCAGCGTCCTGTGACTGAGCCCTGTATCAGTCCCTGCTCAGCGGGAAGCCTGTTTCTACCTCTCCCACTCCCCCGGCTTGTGTTCCCTCTCTCACTGTGTCTCTCTCTGTCAAATAAATAAATAAAATCTTTTTAAAAAATTGTGATGGTTGCACAACACTATGAACCTAATTCATGCCACTGAATTATGCATGTCAAATTGTACGTGTTAAAAATAGCAAATGTTATGTTCTATATGTTTTACTACAATAAAAAATCATTGAAAGAACAAAAAAATCAAAAATTGAATTTTTAAAAAACTGTTACTTCACAGCTTTGCATCATTAAGTGTGACCAGGGCAAAGGGCTCTTCGTCAGCTATCAGACTCTCCACAAACCTTCAGGCAAAGCTGCTTAAGAGGTTCTCTGAGGGAACAAAGAAGGAAGAGTTCTGTTCCACCCTGAAAGGACCCAGAAAACAAAAGAAGGCAGTTGTCAGAAGAAAAAAGGCTTAGCACATAACAAGGAAAGAGAATCCAAAGGTCATTATGACACAGAAGCTCTTCCCAGAAACCTTCAGAAATTTTGGACAGATTACTGGACAAGCCTCTTACAGCTCAAGGTGGGCAGAAGTTCCCATCACTCATGATTTTTTTTAAAGGTTGAGCCTTTGAGAAAGAGAAATAAATCATTTGGAAGTCACCAGTATCTATCATCTGTCAACTGTCCCTGAAAGGGAAGTCCCAGTCACTGGCCCATCTGCATATTTCATGTCTCCATCACATTCCAGAGAATCCCCCCAGTTTTGATTTGCATTTCCTTGATGATTAGTGATGTTGAGCAATTTTACCAGTTGGCCTTTTGGAGGTCTTTTTTGGAAAAATGTCTATTTAAGTCTTTAGCCCTTTTTAAAATCAGGTTATTGGTGGGGGGGGGAGGAGGTTGCTATTGAGTTTTTTACCATATGATCCAACAATCCCACTTCTACATATTTATCCAAAATAATTGAAATCAGGATCTCAAGAGATATTAGCATTCCCATGTTCACTGCAGCAATATTCACAATAGCCAAGATACAGATAAAATCTAAATGTCCATCAAGGGATAAATGAGTGAAGAACATATGATATACACATCCACTGGAATATTACTCAGCCTTTAAAAGAAGGAAATTCTGATATGGATAACAACATGGATGAACCTTAAGGACACTGTGCTGGGTGACATAAACCAGACACAGATGGACAAATACTGCATAATTCCACCTATTTGAGTTATCTAAAATAGTCAAACTCATAGAAGCAAAGAATGGAATGGTGGTTGCCAGGGGCTAGGGGAAGGGGGAAATGGGAAATTGCTAATCAACATAGATAAAATTTCAGTTATGCAAGACAGAAGAATTCTAGAGACCTGCTATTCAACATTGTGCCTATAGATAATAGTACTGTACACTTAAAAACCTGTCAAGACTGTTAATCTCATGGTAAGTGTTCTTGAAAGAAGGAAAGAGAGGGAGGGAGGAAGGGAGGGAGGGAAGGAGGAAAGGATGAGGGAGGAAAGGAGATGGGAGGAAGGGAGAGTTAAAGTCAGAAGGCATTTGCCATGTCTTTTAACGAAGCCACCATATCACACGTCCACTTACCTCCCATGGGCCACACTGAGAGCTTCCTAGCATCACTGACCAATGCCCCTGGTGTTTCTTCTCTCACATTCAACTCTGCCCAGGCATAGCCTTCCTTTCCAAATATAACTGCCATAGACTTTCATGATTAACTAGATGATAACAGGCCTAAAATCTCACATCAAAGAAAGCAGGAAAAGTATCAACACAGTGCAGTTAGATCTCCTCACCACCTCAGAACTTCTCCAGGTCAGTCAGGACGCCATGATGTTTGCATCATTGTAGCAGCCATTCCAAGATCCAAGACCTCTGAGTTAAGTGAAAGCCTTTTGGCAATTTGGGGGAAATCAAAGGAGTTATTTGTGTTTCTTGCTACAAGGGCAGGATTCTACCCAAGTAAAGCCTTCACTACAGTTACCATGCTGGTGTAAAATGCTCCCATTTTACTAGTATGGTGTCAGAAGAATGTCTTTACATGGACAAATGCAGACAACATAGGCCCAGGTTACCAAGATTATGTTGTGTTTTACCTTCTCTTACTTGGGAAGCCCATCTTAACTTGGCATGCTTTAAAGTTCTTCAGGCAGTCATCTGTGAAATACCTATTAAGCATCTGGCAGGTGTCAGGCCCTGGGTTTTGGAGCAACAATGGTGATCAGAGCACAGTCCTTGCCTTCATGGAGGTTATCGACTAAGGAGTAAGAAATGCCATTGATCAAACAACCCCATAAAAGCATGATTTCCAGGCATCTGGGTGGCTCAGTTGGTTAAGCATCTGCCTTCGGCTCGGGTCATGATCCTGGGGTCCTGGGTTCAAGTCCCACATAGGGCTCCTTGCTCGGCACGGAGCCTGCTTCTCCCTCTGCCTGCTGCTCCTCCTGCTTGTGCTCTGTGTGTGTGTGTCTCTCTCAGCAAATAAGTAAAATCCTTAAAAAAAAAAAAAAGCATGACTTCCAATAGTGCTAGTTCTGTAAAGGAAAAGTACAAGAATTATATCAGGGCTTAACAAGAAAACCTGACCTGAGGAATGAGAAGGTTCCAGACATTGGGAACAGCATGTGCAAAGGCCCTGGGAGAATTTAAGGGAATAATACTGCAGCCATTTCCCTCCATGCTATTTCTGTCATGTATTCATGATTGCATGTTCTAAGTTTACACAATAAAACCTCAATTTCCAATGTCTATAAATTCTTTAGTTTACTAAGGGAAGTACCACATGGCCTGGGTAAATAAAACCAGATTTAGTGCTCCAGGGTGGTGTTTTTTTTTTAATTAACTTTTCTAAATCCTGTCACTTTTCCAGCATTTATTAAATTTACAACAAAGCTGTCTTAAAATTCCTCATGCCCACCCTCCTCAACCCCTTGGGTTTTCTGCGTATTTCCAGTACTGTCTCTCTCAAACATTCCTTCCATGAGAGTATATTCTGTAGTCAGTGGAGAAGAATGTCCTCCCTATGCTGTTTTGTAAGCATCTTCATTTCTCTCTCTCTTTTTTAAGATTTTATCTGTTTATTTGTCAAAGAGAGAGAGAGCACACACAAGAAGGGGGAGCAGCAGCCAGAGGGAGAACAAACCCCCTACTGAGCAGGGATCCTGATGCAGGGCTCAATCCCAGGACTCTGGAATCATGACCTGAGTTGAAGGCAGATGCTTAACCAACTGGGTCAACCAGGCGTCCCTAAGCATCTTCATTTCTTCTGCCAGATCTGCAGAGGGGCCCACTAGTGCCAGACCCTGTGCAGGAACTCCAGCGTCAGGGAGCAGCCATCCCACCCTACTCCTTCCTCATGAGCTCTAACTTTAATCACTCATGCAACCTGAGTCTAGCCTTCTGCTCAGCTCTTCTCCAGAAAGCAAGTGGAATAAAATCTGGGTGACCAATGATCCTGGGCTGTGATCTTGCTTCATTAGCTTTTCTGCCTTGCCACTTCCAGAAGGTGCAGAGGAGAAGAATGAGGCACAAACAAGTCAGCTGCAAGAGAAAGGGAGCAGGGGGTGACAGTAGAAAAGACTGTCACCCCGAACAACTCCTCGGTCTCATATTTATCAGAAAGTGGATAACAACCAACAAAGAAGCCGGAGTAGATTAGACATTGACCATGAGTCTTGTAGATACGTAAGAAGAAAGGCAAAACATGTCTGGTCACATAGTACATGACCTACAGTGAGCAAGCCCAAATGGAAGGATTGTCTGACTAACTGCAGGTGCTCCCTGGGGAAGGGGAGATAACAGGAAAATGAAGCAGGCGGCATTCCACCCTGAGCGAGCCAGGCGTCCCCAGCTACTTGGCTTCAAGGACGCCTATCGTCCTCTCCCCCAGAGGCCTGTTGCGAGTACATGTTTTTCTTTTTTAAGATTTTATTTATTTGACAGAGAGAGATCACAAGTAGGCAGAGAGGCAGGCAGAGAGAGAGGAGGAAGCAGGCTCCTCACTGAGCAGAGAGCCCGATGCGGGACTCGATCCCAGAACCCTGAGATCATGACCAGAGCCGAAGGCAGCGGCCCAACCCACTGAGCCACCCAGGTGCCCCAGTACATGTTTTTCTTAAGGCTGTATCTAAGCATGCTTGATGGCTAGTATAGTTTCTCATGGGTTGTATTTTAAGCCGTACGTTGTTCTGAGGGACGGTTACACTGCCTTCTAATAGCACTACCTCACCCTGTTTCCAACTGGATCTACCTAATCTCTACCTATCCTGATGTGTCCTGCCTAAATGCACTGCCAAATTCCATTCCTACCAGGGATCTCTGAAGTATGACAATGAAATCAGTCTCTCTCCTTACCCGCTGTGTCTTCCTCACACAACTCCCCTGCAGGGGTCCATCATTTAAACCTCGGCCTCATCCTGTCTCCAGAGCTGGTTTCTGAGAACCAGAGTCCCAGGGGGCCTTCCCAGTGCCATCAACAGAATAGCCCTATATCAGGAGTGTCCTAGTAGCAAATGGATGGTACATTCATATTGGGATAATTGATTTAACAGATAATTTAATAGAGGGACTATTGACAAAGATGCAAGAAGGGTGGAGGAAACTGTGAGTATTTATACAACATTCAAGGGCTAGTGACGTCAGGGTGTTACCTTCCTGGGCCTGAAAGGACAAGTCTGAAGAGCAGCAGTGCTAATTACATGGCAGGCTTCCAGTGAAGCCAGACTCCAAGCCAGGTCCTCCTCCTCACAGCCTTGTCTATGTATGCAGACCCCTCGCTAAATCCCTGTGTAGGGGTTACTCTTCTGCACGGGGTTTTCCTGCCTCTAACCTCAGGCCTTCCTATGAACCTGATGGCCGCAGGCACCTGGCTGAGCCCACCTGCCCCTCCCAGGTTCTCTCTCCTCTTCAGCTGAGGATCTAGGAATGGTGCTGAGCTACCACTTTGGTCCTCTGACCTCCCTTGCCTTTTAGTTAGCTAGTGACTGGTTCTCAATCAGACTGAATTTGGAAGTCATGGCCAGTTTGGTTAGTTGGTTTTTTGTTTTGGTTTTGGTTTTGGTTTTGGTTTTGGTTGGTTGATTGTTTTTTTTTTTTTTTAATATTTTATTTATTTGAGAGAGAGAACGAGAGAGAGAGCATGAGCTGGGCGGAGGGGTAGAGGGAGAGAGAGAAGCAGACTCCCCCACTTAGCGGGGAACTCCATCCCAGGAACCTGAGATCATGACCTGAGCCAAAGGCAGATGCTTCATCAAATGAAGGGCCCAGGCGCCCCTATCCTGCCAGTTCTTAAAGCAACTCTTCAGACCCTCCTTTTCCATAGGTTGGTTCCGTTGACAGCTTCGGCAGACAAATTGTGTCCAATTTGTTTCCCAGGCTTATCCATCAAGGAGGTCGGGGGTGGGGGTGGAAGATCTTTCTACCATCCCTTCCTTCCTCTGTGGGTCACATTGCAGAGAACGCCAAGGAAGAAGTTTTGATGCTCCCACAGAAATTTCAGTAAAGCTGCCCTGCTTTTATTCACTCACCATTATAGATCCCCTCCCTCTGAGGCAGGGCCAGGGCCATGCGAGCCACATTCACAGCCCAGACCCTTTCCCAGGTGTTCCTAGGGAAACCCTTCCGACAACAGACTGCTGCCTGGTCTGCCCCCACAACTGCTCCAGACATCTGCATCTGAATCTGGCAATCCTGGTTCTCAGGACACCAGGCTGCCCCACCAGGAGCTGGACAGGGGGCTCAATCTCACAACTGCTAGATCATGACCTGAGCTGAAACCAAGAGTCGGAGGCTTAGCCAACTGAGCCACTCAGGTGTCCTGTCCCAAAGACTTTCTAATATTTTTTCTGATCAGCTGTCAGTGCCGAAGTCACGCAGCCCAATTTGTTAAATGCTCTCTATCCAGTGGTTGGGATTTCAGGAAGTTGCCTTTCCCTGCCTACGCCCCTCAGGACTGATCATTGGGTTTTTAAATAGGAAAAAAATGTGAATGTAAAATAATGTTTACCAAGATCATATACTAATACAGTAAATACTCATGATAGAACATTAAGTCATAGAAGTAGGGTGCAGGGCAGGATTTCAACTAAGTGAAAAATAAAACAAATGAAATAAAATAAGTAAAAACTTGAGCATGTAAAAAAAAAAAGGTAGTAAGAAGACCTTTTTTTTTCCTTAAGATTTTATTTATTTATTTGACAGACAGATCACAAGTAGGTAGAGAGGGCAGGCAGAGAGAGAGAGAAGAGGAAGCAGGCTCCTCACTGAGCAGAGAGCCCGATGCGGGGCTCGATCCCAGGACCCTGAGATCATGACCTGAGCCGAAGGCAGAGGCTTAACCCACTGAGCCACCCAGGTGCCCCAAGAAGACCTTTTTAAATACAACTCTGGGTTCTGGGGGAAAGTCCTCTCAACTCAGAGTGTCTCCTCTGATTCTCTGTCAGGCGGCCCACAGCCACATTTCTGTCCCAGACCTCTGGGTGTGCCTTGATCAGTAGAAAAGACACCATTACTAGGAATTTTATTTTATCCAAGGTAAGGAAAAGCTATATGTAAAAGTTGGAGAGTTTGGGGTGCTCTGGAATAGGAGGGATGGGAAGAGTCCTAACAGAGAAAGGAACCCCAAAACCTGACAACAGGGCAGGGTCAGACTGAAAAGACAATGAAAAAATCCCTAGGAAATGGACGGGGAGGCATGTTAAATTTATCAGTGTTTCCTATTATCTTCTGTACTGTATTAATACTTCTTCACTACCCTCCCCCATTTTCAGTAAAATTGTCTGATAGCAAGAATCTCCTAATATTGATATTTGGGGATGTAAAAGAGAAAAGGTCTTGGGAAACCGTCATGTGGACCAACACAGGCGCTGATATAAGACAAGTCCTCTTGGATCAGCCAAGACAGGCCAAACTACAGCAAACATATTCAAAACAAACAAATAAACCAGATGGAAAACTCAGCAGCCAGACACATCAAAGTTGTTTCTTATATCACAAGGCAATGCAGGTCAGGTAGCTCTTCTGCATGGCTTTCCTCTAATGACTCAGAGATTCCTGCAGGTCCCATCTTACATTTCCACCATTAGGAGCCCCTGACTACTTGATGTGTGGCCAGCGACACTACTAAGACAGTGCCTAGAAGAAAGCATAAACCTTTAAGTTTATATACTAAAAAAATAAGAAAGGTTGAAAACCAATGATCTAAGATTCCAACTCAAAGGCTAGAAAAAGAACAGCAAATTAAACCCCAAAAAAGGAGAAGGGAAGCAAAAAGGTAAAAGCAAAAGTCAATTTAAGAAAAAAAGACACAATAGAGTAAATCAACAAAGCCAAAGTCTTAATCTTTAAGTAGATTAATATAATTAATAACCTCCTAGCAAGGAGCACCGAGGTGGTACAGTCGATTAAGCCTCCAACTCTTGGTTTCAGCTCAGGTCATGATCTCAGGGTTGTGAGATCGAGCCCCATGTGAGGGTCTGCATGCAGTGGGGAGTCTGCAGAGTCGGCTTGGGATTCTTTCCTTCTTCCTCTTCCTACCACTCTGTCCCTCACCCCCTCCCCCAGTCACATTCATTCTCTCTCTCACTCTCTCCTTCTAAATTAAATAAACAAACAAAATACTAAAAACAAACAAACAACAAACAAACAAAAAACCCTAGAAAGACAAATCTAGAGGGGAAAAAAGAAAGGGAGAGAGACAATACAGATACCAAAATCAAATACTGAAAATGGGATATCACTATGAATCTTATATACATTAAAAGGATGATGAGAGGATATCATAAACAACTTTATGTTAATAAATTGACACTCTGTGTGCCCATATTTATGCCAATAAACTGGAAGATTAAGGAGAAATATACAAATTCCCTAGAAACCAATTTACCAAAATTACTACAAGAAGAAATTTTAAAACGCCAGATGTCTTATATCTATCAAAGAAATTGAATCTGAAATTAAAACTCTTCCCACAAAGAAAACTGCAGCTCCAAATGGCTTTACAAAAATTTAGTCCAAATAATGCTGATCTAAACAAATGCATCCAGAGAACAGAGGAAAAGAAATATCCAAACTCATTTTTATAAGGCTTGCCAAACTTGATACCTTGGTATCAGAAAGACATTACAAGTAAAGAAAATTACTGGCCAATATCGCAGGCCGGGAAATGTAGAGGAGTCCATGGTGAGCCCGTGTGGTAAGTGACAACAGTCTCCACCAGAGTATACTCTTCTGGTCTTTAAATACTTGTTTGTTCTCTTCTTCCTACAAGTAAAACACCTTCAACTGGTCCTTGTGGAAGACAATGCAAAGTCCAGTCTGCCATTGCCTCTCGAAGTCCTCTCCATCAAGATTAGATGCAACTTCTCTTAGGCTGAAGCCCTGGGAACTAAAAAGGCAAGTCATCTGTCTCATACCCATGCCAACCCACAACTGTACAATAATGGATCAGGAATAGGATAACTTCAATAAGCACTCCCATTCAGAAAGGGGAAGACAGAGGGGCGCATGGGTGGCTCAGTAGGTTAAGTGTCTGACTCTTGATTTCAGCTCAGGTCCTGATCTCGGGGACATGAGATCGAGCCCCATAACTACAGGGCGCCCTTCTGGACATGGAGCCTGCTTCAGATCCTTCTCCCCCTCTCCTTCTGCCCCTCCACCCCCATCCCCCACTCATGCACACATGCTGTCACCCCCCCCCACCAATAAATAAATCTTTAAAAAAACAAAAAAGGGCAGGGGGAGCCTGAGAGACCCGCAGGAGTCACTGTTCCACAGACACACTGGTATTAAAATTAGAAAATACCAATGGGCAAATATCAAAACTGCCTAGCCTGGGGCACAAGCGGTCTCATCCATGATCCTTTGTGATCCTTGGCTCCTTCCTGGACCCTTATTCTCCTTGGCTACGTCTAAAGAGAGAGATGGGGAGAATGCTCTCCCTAGGGACTGTGCAACTTCCTGCCAGAGGTTGTTTTAAGGCTTAACTAACAAATTTAGGCTTTTTACACAAACCTGTGGTTTCTTTAACAATACAGTTTTCTCAAAAACTTGTTAAGCTTCTAGTCTGTTGGCATCCAGACCATTCCATTTGCCAATATCCATACTCTGTGTTCTTTTGTAACACAGTCTTCGAATTTGCTTTATTCTTATGCCTTCTTGCCCCCAGGCACTCTCTTTCAACGTGATAGTGATTTTCTTGAAGCTAGCTGAAACAAAGAACACACGTTTAATCAGATATTTTCCATGAGTCACTTTAATCAGTTGAAACATCTTCTTGGGCCTTTGTCACGCAAAGCCTTTTACATTTTCATCTCTTACTATTTGGGACCTAGACACGGTCAGCTTTTCTAAGTTGACTGACCTCAGTATTCTGGACTTTGTCTATACCATTTAATTTCTGCAGACAAAACAGCCAAATATATTCTTTTTTCATTTTAAATTGAGATATGCTTCTCAACTCTTATACATACCGTAATGTTTCCCCATTTTAGAATGTATAATTCAGTGGTTTTTAGTATATTCAGAGTTGTGCAACATCACCACTATCTAACTTCAGAATATTTTCATCACCCCAAAAAGAAATATAACTGGGGTGCCTGGGTGGCTCAGTCACTTTAAACCTCTGCCTTCACCTCAGGTCATGATCTCGTGGTCCTGGGATCAAGCCCCACATCAGGCTTCCTGCTCAGCAGGGAGCCTGTTTCTCCCTCTCTCTATGCCCCTCTGCCCCACAGAGCTCTCTTGCTCACTCTCTTTCTATCTCTCAAATAAATAAAATCTTTAAAAAAAAAAAAAGAGTTTGATGCTTAACCAACTAAACCACCCAGGTACCCCAGAATTGTTTTCTTAATTTCATTTTTCTTAACTTCATTTTTTCATTGCTAGTATATAGAAATACAAACTGATTTTGATTATTGATCTTATACCCTATATTCTAGAGATTTTTTGTGGATTCCTTTGGATTGTCTATATTCAAGAATATGCCATCTGCAAACAGAGATCATTTTACCTCTGTTCAAATCTAGATGCTTTGCATTTCATTTCATTTCATTTTCTTGACTAAGTCCCCTAGCTAGAGCCCACAGTACAGTGTTGAATAAAAGTTACAAGAGTGGACATTCTTTTTTAAATTCCTGATCTTAAGGATAAAGATTTCATTCTTTTACCATTAAGTACTGTGTTAGCAGTGGGGGGAGGGGGGTGGTTGTAGGTGCTTTTGAGCAGATTATGAAATTCCCTTCTAGTCCTAGTTTGTTGAGCATTTTTAATCATGAAAAGGTGTTGGATTTTGTCAAATGTTTTTCTTCATTTGTTGAGATGATTAAATAGATTTTGTCCTTTATTCTATTAATATGGTATATTATACTTATTGATTTGGTATGTTGAACCAATCTTGCACTCCTGAGATAAATCCCACTTGGTATATAATACTTTGTACATACTGCTGGATTCAGTTTGCTGGTATTATGTTCAGGATATTTGCATCTATATTCATAAGTGATATTAGTCTGTAGTTTTCTTTGCTTGGGATACCTTACTCTACTCTGCCTTTGCCATAAGAATAATACTGGCCTCATCAAATGACTTTGAAAATATTCCCTCCTCTTATATTTTTTGGAAGTATTTGTGAAGTATTGAGGTTAACTCTTCTTTAAACATTTGGTAGAATTTACCAGTGAAGCCATCTGTCCTCTGTTTTTCTTTGTGGCAAGTTTTTTTTTGTTTTTTGGTTTTTACTAATTCATTCTCTTTGTTTGTTTGAAGTCTACTATGGTGTTCTATTTCTTTTTGGGACACCTGGGTGGCTCAATTGGTTAAGACTCTTGTTCTTGGCTCATGTCACAATCTCGGCTCAGCATCATGATCTCAGGATCCTGAGATCAAGACCCTCATCAGGCTCTGTGTTCAGTGGGGAGTCTGCTTGCAATTGTTTCCCTTTCCTTCTGCACTTCCCCACAGCTAATGTGCTCTTTCTCTCTCAAATAAATAAATGAATCTTAAAAATTGCTTTCTATTTCTTCTTGAGATGGTCTCAGTAATTTATGCCTTTCTAGAAATTTGTTCATTTCATCTAGGTAATTTAATTTGTTGCCATGTAAGTGTTCATGGTGTTCCTTTATATTCCTTTTTATTTTTGTAAGGTGGGTAGTAATGACCCCTCTTTCATTCCTGACTTTAGTAATTTGAGTTTTCTCTTTTTTTTCTTGGTCGTTCCAGGTAGAGGCTTGTCAATTTGTTGATTTTGTTGATCTTTAAAAACACACACACACACACACACACACACACACAAAACCCAACTTTTGGTTCTGTTAATTTTCTTTTCTTTCTTTCTAGATCCCAGGACCCTGGGATCATGACCTGAGCTGAAGGCAGAGATGCTTAATGACTGAGCCACCCAGGAGCCCCTCTTTATTGTTTTTTCTTATTTATATTTTATTTATTTATTTTTTTAAATTTTTTAATTTTATTTTTTCAGTGTTCCAAGATTCATTGTTTATGTACTACACACATTATGCAATATGTGCCCTCCTTAATACCCACACCAGGCTCACCCATCTCCCCACCCCTGCCAAAACCTTCAGTTTGTTTCTGAGTCCATAGTTTCTCATGGTTCGTCTTTCCCTCCGATTTCCCACCCTTCACTTTTCCTTTGCTTCACCAAATGTCCTCCATGTTATTCCTTATGCTCCACAGATAAGTGAAACCATATGATAATTGACTTTCTCTGCTTGACTTATTTCAGTCAGCATAGAGGGTTTTAGATGAACAAAATGAAAAATGCTAACATGCATTTAAAAAAGAAGAATATTTTTAAATACAACTTCCTTGGGGGTATAATTTCTGTACAATGACATGTTCTCTAGTTTCACAATGGTGATGGTCACCTCGGCATTTATTTTTCTTCAAACACAAAGAACTTCGTGTTTAAAACAAGTGAAAACTGTTCTATGTGAAGAGATTTTTTAATCTTTGGTTTTGGCCATTTGGCAAATGTAGGATTGAGGACGCTTTCACAAAATCAAAAAGTGGTCCAAAAATGAAAAGGTGAAAGGTATTTTTTAATTATATCATTTACACAGACATTTAAAAAAGTAAAATACCAAGGATAAGTGCATCAAAAGATATCAAAGTCCTCTAGAGAGAAAAAAAATCACAGAACCCAGCTCAAAATACTTTGTAAAAGGCTTTAACAAATGGAAAGATATCATATTTCACGGTCAGGACCATGACCTTGGCAATGTAAAGATGTTCATTCTCCTTAGATATACAGATATAATAAAATTCCAATAGAAATCCCAAAGAAGATATCCATGAAGTTTCACCAGCTGATTCTAAAATCTCCGTGGAAGAACAAAGGGCCATGAACAGTCAAGATATTCCACCAGCGAGAGAGGCCTCTTTCAGGAGGCGACGCCAGTGAGTCCTGACAGCAGCACCGAGAAGCCTGCCCAGAAGGGGCAGGAGTGGCGGACGCGGGCGGAGGTGGTGAGCGCCAGCGCGGCGAAGCTGACGGCCACAATGAGGCATCCGAGCGCCATCTGCGTGGCCCCGAGCGCCAGCACGCTGCGGGAGCGGCCCGGGAACTCGCGCAGGCGGGACAGGCTGCCGGGCAGCGCGGCGGGGCGCGGCGGGGCGCGGCGCGTGGGGACCGCCCGCCCGAGGCATCGCGCCGGGCGCCCGCACGCCTCGCCCCGCTCCCGCCCGGCCCCGGCGCGCGCCGCCGCCGCCGCTGCCTCTCCTCACAGAGGGTCCGAGGCAAGTTGCGCCGGGCGAGGGGACGGCCTTCCCGCGGGTCGCGGGCGCTGCGGCGGCCGCGGGCCAGGCCGGTGGGGGGGGGGGGGGGGGGGGAGCCGTACGCCGGCTGCCCCTGCCCGTGCCCGCGCCCATGCCGCCGCCGCCGCTCCGCAGGGCTGCCCGCCCGCCCTATATTTTATTTATTTCTGATCCAGTCTTTGTTTTTTCCTTCCTTCTGCTTGCTTTGAGTTTAGCTTGCTCTTCTTCTTCTAATTCCTAAAGGTGAAAGTTTAGGTTCTTGATTTGACATCTTTTTTCTCTTTCAATAAAGGTGTTTATAGCTATAAATTTCCCTTGCGCTGTTTTCATTATATCCCATAAGACTTTAGTATGCTATGTTTTCATTTTTACTCATCTCAAATCATTTTCTAATTTCCCTTTGATTTCTTCTTTGACCATTGATTATTCAGAAGAAATATGTTTCATTTCCACATATTTGTGAATTTCCTTCTGTTACTGATTTCTAATCTCATTCTATGGTCAGGGAATGCACATTATTCTAAACCTTTTAAATGTATTGAGACTTGTTTTATGGCTTGATATATGGCCCATTACAGAGAATGTTCCATGTGCACTTGAGAAGAATGTATATTCCGATGTTGTTGAGTGGAACATTTTTTTGCTATTAGGTTAGGCTTAGTTTGTTTATGTTGTTGTTCAAGTCTCTAATACCCTTCTCTTTTTTTTTAAAGATTTTTTTTAATTCATGAGAGACAGAGAGAGAGAGGTAGAGGCAGCAGGAGAAACAGGCTCCCTGCTGAGCAGGTAGCCCAAGGTGGGACTCGATCACAGGACCCCGGGATCATGACCTGAACCGAAGACAGATGCTTAACCATCTGAACCACCCAGGTGCCCTATCTTTTTTTTTTAAGTAGTTTTTTTAGGGGCATCTGGATGACTTAGTCATTAACCATCTTCTTTCAGCTCAGGTCATGATCCCTGCTCCCTGCTCAGAGGGAAGCCTGCTTCTCCCTCTCCCACTCCCCCTGGTTGTGTTTCCTCTCTCGCTGTCTCTCCTATAAAATAAATAAAATATTTTTAATAAATAAATAAACTTTATTTTATATAAAATAAATAAATAAATAAAATAAAATGTTTTATATAAAATAAAAGTATATTTATATACTTTTATATAAGTATATATACTTTTATATAAAAGTA